>NC_140072.1:0-729679 GCF_964194135.1 Talpa europaea | reverse complement strand
CAAAATGGATTAAAGAACTAGACGTAAGACCTGAAACCATAAAATACATAGAAGGAAATACAGGTGAAACACTATGTGATATGCACATCAAAGACATCTTTACAGACACATCACCCAAAGCAGTGATAGTGAAGGCAAAGATCAACAGCTGGCAAAAGAGACAATAACAAAAACAAAGAGAAACCCCACCAACTGGGAGAACATTTTTGCACCCAACACTAATGATAAAGGACTGATCATAAAAATCTGCAAAGAGCTGATGAGACTCAACAAAAACAAAGAAAATAATCCAGTCAAAAAATGGGCAGAAGAGCTAAAAAGAAACTTCTCTGAAGAGGAAATGCAAATGAAAAAATGTTCAACATCACTTGTCATCAGGGAAATGCAAATCAAAACTACCATGAGATACCACCTTACACCAGTGAGAATGGCACATATTAAAAAAACTAGCAACAACAAATGTTGGCGAGGGTGTGGAGAAAAAGGAACTCTCCTGCACTGTTGGTGGGAGTGCAAACTGGTCCAACCACTGTGGAGAGCTGTGTGGAGATTTCTGGACCTACTAAACATAGAGCTTCCATAGGATCCAGCAATTCCACTCCTAGGTATTGACCCAAAGGTCACAGAAACATCCATTCCAAAGAGCACCTGCACCCCTATGTTTCTAGCAGCATTGTTTACAATAGCTAAGCTTTGGAAACAACCCAAATGCCCAAAAATAGATGACTGGATCAAGAAGATGTGGTCCATATACACCATGGAATATTACTCAGCATTCAAAAAAGATAAACACATGCAATTTGCAGCAACATGGATGGCGCTGGAAGGGATCATGCTCAGCGAAATAAGCCAGAAAGAAAAAGAAAAACACCGGATGGTCTCACTCATAGCAGGAATCTAGAAAACTTAAATAAGGGACCAGGAAAAAGAATAACTATAAGAAAGTGAAATTCAAAATCAACAAACAACTATGAACCAGAGACACTCTATGGGGGGTGAGGGGCGGGGAAAGGAGGGCTTGGGGTCAAAATAAGGGGGTTGCAATTGTATGGGGAATATAAAAATAAAAATAAAATTTAAATAAAAAAAAAATTCCTCCTGGTGGAGCCGCTTAATGACTCACTGTGGCCACGTCTGACCTCGCGCTGCGTAGACAGCGGCAGGAGCCCCGGGACGTGGCGTCACAGAGCACCCACGCTGCACCGCAGAGTCAGAAATAAATCTCCGCGCTTTCTCTGGATTCAAAGAGAGACCGGGATGACATCGAAGCAAGAGCTGGTGCGGCCACCTGCCCCTCCCGGCCTCACCCCCGTGGGTCAGTGTCCACACCCGCTGCTTTCCTTCCATGTGCGCCCCCTTCGCTACCGCAAACAAGATATCTCCCGTTTTATTTTTATAATAGACATGAAATTACACCATATGTTAAATTTCTCTTAGTTAATCAGCACATTACCCGCAGCTCGGCTCCACATACACTAACAACGCGGTGTGTTAATTATAGAGACCAACTCGCTAATCTGTTTGTCATATGCATTATTTAAAGAGTAAATAGGGAACACCATAAATTGCTATTTTTATTTTTAAATGCTCTTCTTTCCCTATCTAGACAATGAAAACATGTTTGCCAAAGTATAGCAGGAAAATATAAAGAACTAGGAAAATAAGCTGTGTGTGTTACAACAAAATGTCACAATTGTTAACATTTCAATGAATTTGTTCCAGTATTCACGGTTATAAACATACCTCATGCCTGTTTGGCACAATATTTTATTAACTAGCACGTTGTCTTCAAATGTAGCATTAATGGCCTTAAGATCTCAAAAAGTGTCGCAAACCTTATCTGTAAACACAGTTCACACAGAATTCGGACACTCCGGTGCTGCCTGGATTGTCCTGATTGTGAATAACATCACACACACCCCCCCCCGCATACACAGTGGGGTCGGGCCTCCCCTGGCACTCCTGGGTGGGAAGAAGGAGTCTCAGAGTCCGTTGAACACGCTGTGCCAAGCCGCGGGGAGCACAGGGACGAGGGAGGGTCTCCCCGCGCTGGCTGAAGTAACTGCTCGCTGGACAGAAGCGCTCAGGACTCGTAGTTGGACAAAGAGTTTATTAGATCACCGAAGAGAGGACCGGGGAAGCCGCCGCAGATTCACTCCGCGGGGCCGGTTCCGATACACACACGTGCGAGTCGCTGCCTTCACGGGTGTGCAAGGATTACGTCTCAAAGATCGTTCACGTCCTGTCCATGGGCGCCTCAGCCCCTAGACTGGGCGTGACAGCGGCCCACGTTCCATTCCACCAGCGTCGTGGTCTGGGAGCCGGCAGCTTGGCCACAGCCTCCTAAGTTAATATTTCTCCAGAGCTTTTTAAAAGATGCTGGTGCTTCCCCGTGCGAGGATCGCGTCTGTTAAGCCACCAGACGGGTGACAGTCCCACAATCCTGTGTGGGAGGTTGGCTGCACCACATTTTTATAAGTATTGAGAGATACGTTTGGGTGTCAATACATGTCGTCAAAATGTTATGATTGAAGGTGAAATCCTGAAGGGATGCCCCGAGGGGACAGTGTTCAGTTAGATATTAAGAAAATAACTTACTTTCAGTGCTTCAAAGTGATCCGTTTGCTCCCAGATCTGGGGTGAGGCCAAAGCCGTACTGGGCAGGGGAGACACACACACGCACACACACGGGCGTACACACACACACAGGCGTGCACTCATGCACACGGGCGTGCACTCACGCACACACACACACTTGCTTCTGCTCTGACACCGTCTGGCGCCCGCCAGGTGCTGGCTCCGGGAAGAGGAACTCGCTGGAGACAGAGCGCAGGAGTGAGACACCCCGGGGTAAAGAGAAACAGTGGTTCCGTCCACGAAGAGCCGTGACTAAAAGGCGGGCAGGGTCCTCACACCGCCCCCCCAGCAGCCCAGCTCTCTGTGCTGCCCCTTCCCCGGATGCGAGCTGAGAGGCCGCCGGACCTGGCCCTCAGCCGGACCTGGCCCTCAGCCGCCCCTGCAGGCGAGCGGGGTCTGGGCTGGTGAGGGGAGGCAGGAACAGACACAGACGCCTTCCAACTCGCCTTCCTTGCTTGAAATCTCCGTGGCAAAGCGCGTGACAGCCAGCGTTTCACTTCCGTTTCCTCTCCTGCTTGCTTAGAAAAGAGATCAAAGCTGTCGTTCACCTTCCGTCAGATCCCACGGGTGTGACCGCAGTGCGAGCCCAGGGGCGGAGGCCAGTGGTCGCCTCCTGCGGCCAGTGTCCAGCACACACCGCCCCGGACCGAGCTGGGGCCCGGCACACCCCCGTCTGCTCAGCCTCCGCACCCCAGAACTCAGGCTTCGGTCCTCTGATCACTGACATTCTCCCCGGCGCTTTCCCTTTGAAACGTCACCCCGAAATAATGTCATTTGAACAATGAATTTCAGTGTGGGGAAGCCGCCTCATCTATTGATGGTAATAAAACTGCAGATTCATTAAAATATATAGACGAACTGCTCCAAGTTGCTGTAACAGTTCTCCGCGCGCGGCAGAGAGTGTGATGTGGCGAAGATTCAAGTGCTCTTCACCAGAACAGATGGTTCCACACAATTAATAAGAAGCCTCGGGTTATTTGCATATTCATTAGATAATATCAGCTATTCCTCAGCCAGAACAAAGAATTACACAAATGGCGTTCATGTTTCCTCCCATTAACACATTATTAAAAGCAAAATGTCTGTGTTAAAAACGAGACAGATAGTGGTCCCTGACGGCAGCGCGAGCCAGCACCCCCCGTCTGGGTTTGAACGTGGTAATGAGAGCGGGCGCCGCCGGGAGCACAGTCCCCGTCCAGAGCCCAGAGGAGGCGTCGCCGCCCCCACGCCTTCCCTGCACGGGCGGGAGACCCGCGAGGTCCGCGCAGGGAAAATTAAATATGCCTTGATTTTAGTTTATAAAATTCTGGCCAGAGAACTAGAGAGAACTGAAAACTAAGAACCCCTATGACTGCAGAGCCGGGGTGGACAGTCCTCTGACCATGCTCTTGGTGCTAGAGAAGGTCACAGGTGAAAGGTCACATCGCCATGGAATGGGATGAACACGAAGAGTCGGCTGGTGGTCTCCTGCACGCGTGTTCACTTAAATAGAGTCCCGTAAAATCCCCTCCCCACACGGCAGGTGGACGTCCCACCATCGCTGAGGCTGTCGCGGGGCACGGCCCCCCGGAGCTGTCAGCGCTGGGCGGGAGTCGCCTTTACTGACTCTGAGTAAATCAAATGCAGACACGTGTGCGAAGGGCTGGTTCCCGGGGGTAAGGCCACGAGAGGAGCAGACTGTGAGGGCGTCAGGGCCGGCACTTGGCACTGGACACGGGGCGCTTCCTCCCGTGACTGTCCTGCCCAGTGTGGTGAACACCAGCCACTCGAGGCCATTTGAATTCAACGTTTAATTTTAATTAACATTTAATTAAGTAAAAACGCAGTTCCCTGGTCACAGCGGCCACATGCTGAAGGCTCTCAAGCCACATGGGCCCCGGCTCCCACATCAGACCCCCCCAGGAGCCCTCCCTGCCGGTAGAGAGCCCCACCGGCCAGCACGCTTCTAGAGGCGCCTACTTAAGGTGGACAGCTGGACGCTGAAAACGGCTTGAAGGCAGTTCATAAGCAGTAAATCACTGTGACTGGCCAGTGGTGAATAAGAATTTAAAAGTGAGGACAATTTAACAGATGATCTAGAAAAGAGCCGTTCACGATCATAGATTAAGGAATTTTAAATCTACATTAAATGAATAGGACATTCATCAACTTACTTTTTTTTTTAAAGATTTATTTATTTATGCATACAAGAGCTGGGGTACAGGCCAGAGGTGCGGGGGGGGGGGGGTGAGAGGATTCACCAGAGGCAGAGCGGGGAGCAGAACAGGCAGATCCACTGAAATCCACTGCTGAGGGGAGCAGCGGGGAGACAGGAGAGGTGCGCCACGCCCTGTGGGTAGCTCCCTGGCCGGCCGGGGATCAAACTTGTGCCGCAGAGGCTGCGGATTGCTTCATAATGCGGTGCTTAACCCCTTAGGCCACCAGGGAGGCCCAACTTACCTTTTTAATAGCCTTTGTTAATTCTTGCATAACAGGGAACAATTTTGCAGTTTTAGAGAAAGTATTTTCGGCACAGCGAGGCTACTTAAAAACTGAGATTGAAAAAAAAAATTCATGGGCCTCCCCAGTGGCGCAGCGGTTGAGCGCTGGGCTGCGAAGCTGCCCGCAGCCTCCGCGGTGCTGGTTCGATCCCCGGCTGCTCCCCGGCCACCGGAGGAGGGTCCCACATGGCGCGCAGACCTCTCCTGCCGCCCGCTGCTCCCCTCAGCAGTGTCCTTCGGTCCTTCTGCCTGCTCTGCTCCCCGCTCTGGCTCTGGTGGATTCTCTCCCCCTCCCGCGCTTCTGACTGTACCCAGTGCTTGTATAAATAAATAAATAAATCTTTAAAAAAGAAAAAAAAATATTAGCGGCAAGGTGTTTGCTCCTGGAGCTACAACAGCTCAGGTGTGAATGGGCCACGGAAAACACGCAGCCGCGCGTTCCCACACCCACCGACCAGCGGCCGCGGCGCCCTCGGAGACGAGCCCCAGAGGGAGACCCGAGGGGCGGCGCGGGGCGCGGGCAGAGGCGCGGGGGCTGCTGCTGTCAGCACCCCGGGGTGGGGCGCAGAGCCGGAGGGACTTCGCTGCACCAAGAGGAGGGACCCCCGGCACCCGCGCGCCTCCACGGGGCACAGTGACAGGCGCTTGGGCTGTGGGGTGAGGGCGCCGGAGCCATCCGGGAGGAACAGGCCCGGGGCTCGTGCCAGGGGATGAGCTCGTGGGGCCCGGCCGAGCCCAGCTCACAGCGTCCCTGCCCGCACCCCGCTCCGGAGCAGGAGGGACGGCGGGGGGCCGGGGGGGGGGGGCCGGGGGAGACACAGAGACACAGCAGAGAAGGAAGCTGCACAGCGGGGCTCCTCGGGAGGTGTGTCAGGCAGGAGGTGCCGGCGGAGGTCGGGGGGCCGCTCGCCAGGCCTGCCCTCCACCGCACGGGCGCCTGGAGGACTCTCCTCCCCGCTGGCTGGTGAGAGGTGCGGGGAGATGCAGCTGGGGGGGATGCAGCTGGGGGGGATGCAGCTGGGGGAGATGCAGCTGGGGGGATGCAGCTGGGGGAGATGCAGCTGGGGGGATGCAGCTGGGGGAGATGCAGCTGGGGGGATGCAGCTGAGGGGATGCAGCTGGGGGGGAGATGCAGCTGGGGGGATGCAGCTGGGGGGATGCAGCTGGGGGGATGCAGCTGGGGGGGAGATGCAGCTGGGGGATGCAGCTGGGGGGGATGCAGCTGGGGGGGAGATGCAGCTGGGGGTATGCAGCTGGGGGGGATGCAGCTGGGAGGGAGATGCAGCTGGGGGAGATGCAGCTGGGGGGGATGCAGCTGGGGGGGATGCAGCTGGGGGGGATGCAGCTGGGGGGATGCAGCTGGGGGGATGCAGCTGGGGGAGATGCAGCTGGGGGGATGCAGCTGGGGGAGATGCAGCTGGGGGAATGCAGCTGGGGGGATGCAGCTGGGGGGATGCAGCTGGGGGGGATGGAGCTGGGGGGATGCAGCTGGGGGGATGCAGCTGGGGGGATGCAGCTGGGGGGGGATGCAGCTGGGGGGAGCTGTCATCCACCACCCCCCCCACCGCGAGCCACCAGGGCCCGGGTCCTTCAGCACCGACGGGAATGGACACAAATCTCTTCTCTTCCTAGAACAAACTTCCGTAAAATTCTGTTTCACAAGATTGAAACCCGGCGCCTACTCACGTGGTACTGGGCTTAATGTCAGGGGAATTATGAAGCCTTGGACTAGAGGGAACTCCCTTGTTTGAAAAAGAATTAAAATCCAGGTACGTGGAACAAATAAAAGTTTATGGCAAAATGGGAATTTCTGCCGGGTTTAATGTTGAAGCTTTTGAAGATTTTCAATTAATACCAATATTCAAGACTGATAAGCTTGATAAGCTCCTGTGATCAGTATAATTCAGCGACTTTTTTAACTTTCTCCGTTAAAGATGTGGGCACATTAAAAATAATGCGCCCGCAGACCTCTCCTGGCTGCTGGGCTGCTCCCCTCAGCAGTGGGGAGCACTGCTGAGTAGATATGCTTGTTCTGCTCCCCACTCTGTCTCTGGTGGATCCTCTCACCATCACCACCTTCTACATCCCAGCTTTTGTATGCATAATCTTAAAAATATATATATCCTGACTATTTTTTGAAGGGCATTTACGTGCAACAACAAAAAATTAAAACATGCATCTTAAAAATAAATAAATAAATAAATAAAAATTTAAAAAAATAAAAATAATGCACCCGGTCTACACATGTGCATGGCACGCTGGATGGAATCTCAGGAAATGCCCATTAAAGTAAATTTTCCCAAAAAAAGAGAAAATTTTTCCCAAAATTATTTTATGATGTAAAATAAAATAACTGATTTAATGTTGATCTAATATAGTCAGTGATTTTTTTCTAAGCTGTTGAAATATTTTTAATAATGCAGCTGACTTTGAGTTGCGCCTGTCGAGTCCTGGGGCCTCGCTGGTTCCTGGGGCGCGGCGCGGAGGCCTGGCGCGGGGGGCCTCAGCGCCTCTGAGCCTGGCTTCTTCCCCTGGAAGGCCCAGCAGGAACCTCTCCCAGGACTCCAGCCTAGAATGAAGCTGCTCCTCCCCCTGGAACCCGCCGCAACGCTGGTCCGAGGAGGCCGCGCGCCGGCCCCGCGGTCCGCGTTCTCGCTCGGGCGCGCCCCTGGCCGGGCTGCGGGGCCTCCGCGCACAGCCCGAGCAGCTCCCGCGGCTCCTGCGGCAGCTCCGGAGCCGGGATCACGTCCACCCACCCGTCCTGTTTGCGAAACAGGTCCTGGCGGAAGCCTGTCCTGTGCGTCCCCCGCCCGCCGGGTCGCCGAGGCCCGCGAGGAAGCGCCCCGCAACCCAGCTGGCCCGCGAGGGGAAATAATCAGCGACCTTCTGGCGCTTGCCGTCGCGCACCCCCCTCAGGCCGCCATGCGCTTATTGGTCAATGTACTTCCACTTGAAAAACACCTTTTCAGGACTTAAAAGTTCCTAAAAATGTTTGCGTTAATGCGCACGTCGTGCTGGCCTCGCGTCCTGCGCGGGGCGAAGATGAGCGGCCGGGGCTGGGGCAGGCGGGGCCCGTCGGGCCGCACCCTGGTCGGAGAGGCCCCGCGCCGCGGGTTGGGGCCTGTGCTGCGTCCTCGGCCCCGCGCCCCCAGCGCTCGCCCACTGCCGCCTGCGGCTCCCCTCGGGCCCCTGATTCAAAAAGGCGCTGCTTTCTCTGCCAACCGCGCCTGGCGCTGCGGGGCTTCTGAGATGCCGGGGACACCAGGGCCGAGGAAGCGCCCCTGGAGACGCGCGCGGGGCCGCAGGCGCGAGCCGGGGCGCCGGGGCCTGGAGCGCGCACGAGTCGGGGGTCCTCGCGGCTGCCCGCCCCGCGCTGTGGCCGTGCGCGCCACCAGCTCCTGGCGTGCGGGGAGTCCCTCCTCTAGGGACAGCCCGCGGGGCGCGGTGACCGTCGTGAGCAGAGCCTGGAGGCGGCCCTGCGCGCGGGGCGAGCGGCACGGGGCGTGCGGCGTCCGCACCCGGGGCTGCAGCCTGACGGGCGTCAAGGAGACGCTTTCCAAGCACCCGACTTTGCCAGCTGGTGGTTACCCCGTGCGTGTGGGTTTGGCAAACGCAGCCAGTGATACAAACACGAAATATCTGTGAAGTCTGCGGCGCGATGGCCAAGGTCAGCTTAGCCAAGCTTCGGCGAGAACAGAGCCGAGCAGGTGGGACCGGAGGGGCGGGTGCGCACTCGCGGACGCCCCTTAGCAGAGCCGGAGAGCTCAGGGGTCCCGGCAGGCGGAGAGAGCACGGCCGGGGCTACATCTCCTGGTGAGGAGTCCCTGCGCGTCAGTCCTCGGAGCGTGGGGTCAGCACCTTGGACAGGTCCGCCCCCCACCCCCCCCACCCCCCACCAAGGCCCGTCTGCCGGCTCCCAGCAGCCACTTCCCCCCAGTTCAGCTGAGACTGGACCCCGCACACACCGTCCAGCCTAGGAGGACTCACCGACCACCCCCACACTCCTCCCAGGCAAACACCCCTCCCGGCTGCCTCCTCACACAGCTGCCCCCCAGCCCCTCCACCACTCACGCCCACCCCCAGTGCTCAGGGTCTGGGAGCTGCTGTGCAGTTATTTTCCCACTTTTGAAAGAGGAGCTGCCTCTCCACTCGGGCGTGGCTGCTCCAGCAAGGACAGCGGGGCAGCTGGGAACAGGGCCCAGCGGAGCCCAGCCTGGGTCTCTGCATCCAGCGCCCGAGACCCCGGCCCGCTGCAGCCCCGCCCGCAGGGAGCCCAGCCCACCGGGACTGCTGTGAAGCTGCCGCGGTCTCTGAAAATATGCTTTAGGCTTATTTTTTAATTCTTGATACAACAATTGAATTCAACTTAAAATCCACTTGCAATATCACTAGGAAAATGCAACATAACATCAGTCAGTTTAATCATTGAAAACTGTCGCGTGTGTTTTTCGAGTCGCTGTGATGGCCAAGAACTGGAAGAGACTGTATCAGGCGGGTCAGGAGGCCAGGCGGGGCCGTCCAGCGTTCAGTCTGATACCAGACACAGGGCTCTGAGAAACAAACCCAAGTTTCCCTTGAAACATTTTTTTTAAGATTTATTTTATTTATACAAGAGCTGGGGTACAGGCCAGAGGTGCGGGAGGGTGAGAGGACTCCCCAGAGACAGAGCGGGGAGCAGAACAGGCAGAAGGACTGAAATACACTGCTGAGGGGAGCAGCGGGCGCGACAGGAGAGGTCTGCTTTGCCATGTGCGACCCTCCCTGGCTGGCCAGGAATCGAACCGGCGCTGCAGAGGCTGCGGACAGCCCTGCACTCAACTGCCTGCGCCACCAGGGGAGGCCCCCTTGAAACTTTTGAAGAGTGTTTTATTTAGAAGTTTCATGCAGAGTCAATATTCAAATTGTTTTTTTCTATTTTAAGAAATACTTTCCAGCTCTTCCCAATCCCCACCGTTAGGGGTTAATCACCTTCAAACAGAAAACCAGCTCAGTGCTGGTTTAATGTGGTGAGTTGCTTTCCAGAGCTTTCATTTTTCTTTTCAGATTACACACACAGACACACAAATAACCCTGTAGATAAAAATTTTGCATAATTTCATTAAAATTTATTTCAGCGAGTCATGAAGCACTTATTCAAACATTGTCTTATTTCATCTCACGAACTGTTCACTGCTTACTGTCTATCTCCTGTGGAAAAAACAGAATCCTACGCTGGGGTGACCGTGAGATTTTTGTGGGGTGACATGTGTCCCTTTCATATTAGCTACAGGAGTCACGTTTGATCAGTGTCTCAGGGAATCTATAAGCTTTATTTATGAGCTTTTTAAAAATTAAACTCCTTTCACCATTCGTAAAATCTGAAAACTATTATTACATATGCCCAGCTATCCCAGAAAGCCAAGCATTGAATCATACGTCTCACTTCGTTAGCGGTTTCAAATTGCAGTGCATGGAAGTGTGGACTCAGAGGGCTTTGTGGCTTCATCTTATGGAATAAGGGGATTATTTTTTATACTTTGTCCCAGGGAATTATTTTTTACATTCCTGTATGTGGAAACGTGTGTGTTGTGTGGTTGTTTCAAGCATAAAGACAGCTTCACTTGGACGAAACGCTGCAGAAGTGGAACTGACATGTTGCCCAAGAAAACAGAAATGTTCTAAAAATCCCCCAGTGTTAAGTGGAATTTGCTGGCACAAACAAGCACACACACGCGTGTGCCTGGGTAAGATGGTTTGTGCATGTGAGGACACATGCCCAACAGTAGCTGGGCCTTCAACACATAGTTGAGAGAGGATTTTAAATGGAGACTAGTGAGTATAAAGCCACTACCTTTACAGTCTGTTGGGGGCACTTAAGAGAGCTTTGTATCAATTGGATTGTCACGGTGTCACTAGTGTCGAGCCCTAACGACAATGCTAGGTAGCAGCTTACAATGTGTGTTCGGGCACATGATGACACTGAGCGCTGAATCTGGAGACAGACCTTCTGACGGGGCCGAGACCGGTCAGCCTGAGGCCTTGGACGGTCTCCCTAGCCAGGCTGCTGCAGGCCGTGCCGGGGGCCGTGCAGACCACTCTGCAAGCCCGGCCCGGGCGCTGGCACCCACCGTGGACCCTCCAGCAGGCCCCGCCAGCCGGCCCCTGGCATGAGGCAGACGGCCAGGTTCTAGCTGCCTGGCCTTTTGATTGTCTTTCAACTCATTGCACGGCAGCAAGAGAAAGAGGGTGTTGCATGCTGAGATCGCAGAAATCCCCGGTTAGGAATTGCTGGCTGGAGAAACTTGTGTTTCTAGTCCTCTGCTACTGGCAAATGTGACTTCGAGGGGGGGGGGGGGCACTGCAGGGGCAGGTGCGTCTCACACGCAAACTTACAAACCAATAATGCAAGGAGGTGACCTTTGGCGTGTGTGCCCACACTTCATGACCTCTGGCCCTCATTTAAATATGATATTAATTCAACAAATAATTACTGGTTATTAATTCAATAAATAATAATTACTACAATCACAGGCCAAGTATCACATCCAAATAACACGGAGAACAAAATATAGTCCCGTCCCCAAAACTATTACAGTACAAACAGGGGCCACGAGCCGGAGGTTACAGGCCAGACCCTAAAGTCTAGTGGGGGCACAGCAGGGGCCATCCAGGGTCCAGCCTCGTGGAGGAGCAGACATGTGGACACCGGGAGGAATTCAAGGACATGGCCAGAGCCATGAGTTGCCAGGGAGGCCCCAGAGGGCCCAGGGAGTGGGGAAGGCCCTGCGCTCGCCCCGGCCTGTGTCCTCACCCCGGAACCCGGCGCCGAGGGCAGAAGCCCAGGGGCAGCCGAGAGCCCGGCCGCCCCCGACCTGAGTGTCCTGAGCCCCGAGGGCTCTCTGTGGGCTCCCTCTCACTCAGCCTCGCTTCTTCCTCCACGTGTCCCATCTTAGGAGGGAGGCCGCTCCCAGGAAGGACCACGATGCAGCCCCGGCCCAGGAAGCCTAAGGAGCAGCGGTCCCGGCGCTGTCAGAAACGCCGTAGCCTCCAGGGACGAACAGTTTGCGAATGCCGGGTGTCTGTTCACAGCTCCCCAGAGCCCAGCTCCCCTTCAGGCAGACAGAGCAGCTGCTGGTCTTACACAACGTGTTTTAAACAAGGTGGAGCTCTTCATGGGTCAATGATTTGGTATTTTAAAGAAAATAAAATTTCAATCCAGTGACCTGCTTCAGAACACCTGTGTGTTTCAGAACACAGAAACACCTGTGCTTCCGGCAAACTCCAGCGACAGCAGGAGGCCCGGCCACCGCCGCGGCCCAGGCGAAGAGACGCTGCCCGGGACAGCAGGGGACAGTATGGAAACACCACCAGGGCTGAGCTCTGCCGAGGGGAGTCACCAACCCAGCTGCGCAGACAGAGAGGAAGCGACAGCCCCACCCCGGGGCGCGCCACGCAGCACCCGCTACTACAGCCACCGCCCGCGGCCACCGGGAGACGCCGGCAGGGACGGCTTGCGTCGCAGGCATCGGGGTCACTACACGGCGCTGACTCTACTCGACAGAAACGTCCCCACACACGAAGGTGAGCACCTCGACCCTCAGCCGGCGCTGGACAAGGCTTTGCATTACACGCGCAGCGCACGCTGGTGCTGGCCGCCGAGGGGAGCGCCGCCGGCCCCGGGACTTGACCCGCCGCGCTGGAGGGACGTTCTTCGCCGCTTGCCCACGAGCCCGCCGTCGCGTGAGGGGACGGCAGAGTGTCTGACACGAGGCTGATGTTCAAATCACTGACACTGTCCCCGGCATTTGCTCTCGCGGCTGACTTCACCCTGGACCCAGCACCTCCCACGACGGCTTCCAAGCACCCGGACAGCCAGACGCTGGTCACCCTGTCGGCCCAGCCCGGCCACGAGCACCCACGCGGCAGGAGACAAGCATCAGCGTGGGGACGGCTCACGCCGCCGCTGGCCTCATGAATGCCTTGCAACCGTTTAGGAAACAGTTTATTGAGATTTTTCAACATGTACCACCTAAGATCCATCCTCTCCCTCTGACTCGTCCTCTCTCTGTTTCGTCCTTAAATACACATATTTAATATAGATGCACTTTTGCTCCAGTGTACGCGCAGCGCTTCGTGCTGGACTGAGTAGAAGCCAAAAAATGAAACCATAAATCACCCAAAAGCTCACCGGCAGAGACCACACCGGCCAGCAGAGACCGCACTGGCCAGCAGAGACCCGCACTGGCCAGCAGAGACCGCACTGGCCAGCAGAGACCTGCACTGGCCAGCAGAGGCCACACCGGCCAGCCGAGACCGCACTGGCCAGCAGAGACCGCACTGGCCAGCAGAGACCTGCACTGGCCAGCAGAGACCACACCGGCCAGCAGAGACCGCACTGGCCAGCAGAGACGCACTGGCCAGCTCTGCCTGGTAACACCCGCTCCCCTCACGGCGGTTCACTCCTGGGCTGGCTGGGGCGTGGGGCCAGAGGCTCTTATGCCCGCAGCCCGAATGGGCCGGGCACAGCGATGGCGCTGACTGGCCCATGGCCCACACCGGACGGTCCACACCACGCTCAGGCACCGATTCCACGGCCTGTCCACTGCCTGCAGCTGGGGGCCACGGCGCTGGGGCTGGCCTGCCGGGCCCCACTCCTCCCTGCTATCCTGGGCCCAGGACAGGGGAAACCTGCCCCCCATCACCGCTGGCCTCTGCCTCAGCCTGAGCCCCAGCGGGGCCACTGGGGGCAGGTGGTCAAGTGCCCACCACCTGCTGCCTCTGGCACTGCCCGCAGCAGCTTCTGGGGCCGGCGCCAAAGGCCAGAGGGGGTCTCCAGCTTCTATGCAAGTGAGCGAGCAAAGTTCATGTTCCTCCAGCATTTTTGATCCGGAGGGTTGTTTCCTCTAAAGCCAAATTAAATGTTTTAGAAAACTGTGCTCCCCTCTGTCCCTCTGTCCCAGGGAGCACAGGGCGCCCCCTCTTCCATCACAGTCAGCGGCGCACAAGCAGGACGTGGACACCCAGAGCCTCTGAGACCCGGCTGGGGACGGGGGCGAGCTGCCCTGCATGGTCCTAGGGGTTCCCACCAGAAAACCGTTCCCGTCTGCACAGCCAGAGGAAGCGTCTGAACCATGGGTGAGCTGCGGTGATGTATGTGAGACAGACCCAGCCCCTCCGCCCACGCAGAGCTGGCTGTGTCCTTCACTCAGAGCCCCTCACGACATCACAGTGGAGTCAGATTTTTTAAAAATCAATTTTTCAGCATGCATTTGAGCTTCTTTTTGAATATCCAGTAACAGTGTTTATCTTAAAGTAACAAGTTATCAAATGCTTGCAGCCTGCCACTACAGAAGTGAGGTCTGTCGTGATGGACTCAAAAGTAGCTGGAACGTGATATGTTGGGATCTGGATTGCTGAGGAAATACAGCGTCTCCAGTGGCACAGAATTGGCGAAAGCGTTATTTTCAAAGCAGTGAAATGGGGTGACAGCAGAGCTGGGTGAAGAATTCGAGCCCTGATGGCTTCTCCAGGCCAGACCCTGGGCCCGGCCACGCCTCCCACTGTCCACTCTGCTGCAGGGACTGTTGCATCTGAGCCCATCCGTGTCAGTGTCTGAATTTCTGTGCATGTGGTAGGATTCGGTGCCAAGCCCGGAGCGGGCACTGTCTGTGCAACTCGGACAGCAACTCAGTTTGGTTGTGCTCAGCCACGAGACACCATCCGCAGAGAGACGGTCTCGAGACCGATCAGCTCCGTGGTTGGAGCGCAGGGCCACAGGGTGTGCTCAGACGAAGGGGCCATCAGGGACGCACCTGCTGCCCCTACCCTGCCTGCAGGGGCCTCCACTGAACCCGGCCAGCAGGGAGCCTGCAGGCCCCACTGCACAGGGACAGGCAGGTCTTGGGGGCCCCCGGGGTGCTCGCAGGGAGCAGTGGGCCAGGTGATGCCGCCAGGCAGGCGCTGGGGTCAAGGCTGCCCATTGTCACAGCAGGGAGACGCCCGCGCTCGACTTCTTCAGTGACTTTAGGGCACAGACGAGCCAGCAGCTCTCGAAGGTGAGAGCGCGGGACAACGTGCCAGGGCCCGGCAGGGCGTCTCCCTAATGACTGCTGCTTTCAGCAAAGCTCTTCCAACGCCACGCTCCGTCACGACGGTGGAGGGACATAGCCAAGAAACTGCAGCAGCTGGGATCCGGCTGGTGCCACGGCAGCCCCCAGGAGGCGACTCGCCCAAGTGTGAAGGGAGCCTCGGGAGCCCCGGGCTGGGCAGAGGCCCCGAGCCTGAGGGCCGGGGAGCAGGCAGGCAGCAGCACCCCCTTGGCCGCAGTGTTCCCATGGCCTGTTTCTCATGCACAGAAACATAAACAGCTCGTCCTAACAGCTCAGACTCGGAGAACGCGACCGTCTCCAGGCAGGTCAAAATCACAGACCCTGCGCTTCACCTTGGCGCCCCCACAGCCACTGCCCAGCCCCCGCGCGGCTCGCCTGCCTCGGCCTCCCCTCGCTCCATGTCGGGCTGGTTCTGGCTTCAGCCACGCTGGGGGCACCTGCCCACCAGAGGTCATGTTCTCTCCCCAGCGGAAGTCCTGTGTGCCTGCGACGCCTTCACCCTGACCCCCCG
Source organism: Talpa europaea (assembly GCF_964194135.1). Classification (NCBI taxonomy): domain Eukaryota; kingdom Metazoa; phylum Chordata; class Mammalia; order Eulipotyphla; family Talpidae; genus Talpa; species Talpa europaea. The sequence goes on along the minus strand of NC_140072.1, from coordinate 713,963 downwards.
GCGTCCGGCCCCAGGGTGTGTGGGCTGGGGGAGCAGAGAGGGGACACATGGACACTCTCTGGGGGCAACATCTGGCCATCCACACTGTGGAAAAGCCTGGGTGGCGCCCCCGCTGTGGTCGTGTGGAGGCGTGGCCCACGTGGGCCGGCACCGGGGCCAGGTCCCCTGCTCACCTGCCCGCTCACCTGCATGGACTGCCTGTGGCCCTCCCTTGTGAGCACTGGCCACACTCCCGCTCGTGGCCACTCAGCTCTTGCACACGCACGTGTCTCCCCTGACTTGGGTCCTTCCTGACGACCTAACTTACTTAATCTTAGAAGGTCCAACAGGTGTCACCTCAGAGAGCAGCTCCGGCCTCTTTCTGCTGCCCCAGGCTGAGCTGAGCTGTGCTTCAGACCGGAGCACCCCACGAATGCCTCCAGGCACCGCCCTCAGCCGCTGGCCCCGAGCTCCTCCACACGATGCTCACGGTGCCCTCAGACTCCACCGCCTGCCCCGTCCTCGCGGCCCTGAGTGGGAGATTGAAGGCCATGTATGAAAACCAGCATCCTGGTGATCCGCTGTTTGTGAACCCTCTCAAGCAAGACCGCGGTTCCAGAGCAGCAGCTGCTCTCACGGCAGCCCGGGCGCGCTGACCTGCGCAGGGACGGCGACAACCCCAGCCTGACTCGGACGCGCAGCACAACTGCTGTGCAACCAGACCTGGGCTGTGACACCGCCGGCGCCACCGCCAGCGCCCCGGGAGCTGACTCACGTCGATCGGGAGCTCGTCCCAGAAGCAGACGCGGCGTGGCGCGCCCATGAGCGCCATCCCGCCCTCCAGCGCTGGGAGGATGTGCTGAGCCAGCCCCACCTCGGGGACCTGCGCTGGCCCCCCGTCCTGCAGCCCCCCCCCCCGCCCTGGGCGGCCCTGGGACGAGCCTTCGAGACGCCAAGTTTATTTACAGACGGCGGAAGGTAGAGTCGCGCGAAACCACACAAGCAGTCCTGTCTCTTTTCTGGAAAAGCCAAGTTTTTACTAGCCCTTTCCATGAGAAAGTAAAAGATTCACTCGTGGAATATAAAGGAGTAAAACAAAGGGACAAAACAAGCCTTACGGAGAGTCCAGACCCCCAGCCGGGAGGGGACACCGCGGGGAGGGGCCCATGGGCTGTGGGGGAACTATGGGGCTCAGGGGTGGGTGTGCTGACCTCCCCGGGAGGAGGTGTGAACCTGTGTGGTAAAGCGTTTTCACCCCCCAAAAATACAATGTCCTTTAAAAGGAAGAACTAGTGAAAGGGCTGGTGAGGGGGCAGAGACCCTCCAGGAGACCACTCGGGTCAGCTGCCCTCCCTGCCGGACACCCTGGCCACATTCCCCACCTGAAAGGCGATGTGTGGGGCCCTCAGGCAGCTCGGGGGCACCCTGCAGACCTCAGCGTCCCTCCCCACAGGCAGGAGTGCCCAGAGCGCCGGGAGAGCCACGCAGGGAAGGGCAGCAGCAGCCAGGCCGGGCTCCTGTTGTGACCGGGAACTCACTTCTGCTCATTGGCTAGTGAGGCCCGGCGAGGCCTGCGGGCAGCAGAGGGGGCATTTCTGCAGGCCAGGAGCTCCCCCGGCCTCGCCCTGGGCCACCCTGCGCATTCCTGTCCCGCCTGCCCAGAGCTGCCTCAGGCTCGGCCTGCACCTCCCGTGTGCCCTGCACGGCCACGGCCCTGCAGAAAGCAGAGAAGACTCCTTCTTCCTCCCCACCAGGCGCTGAAAGCCGGGACAGCGGGTACCCAGGACGGCCCCCACCGGGACCACCATGCGTGGTCCTGTGTCCAGCAGGACGGCAGCAGCCAGGAGGTGGCCCCTTGTCTAGATGGGCACAGCTGTAGGTGCGGCCCCCGCCCCCAGAGAAGCGGTGGCTTAGCCAAGGGCCTGAGCCCGTCCACACCAGCCACCGCGTGGAGGGGTCAGCGCGGCCCTGCGCTCAAGGGGGACGAGTCTGTCATGGCCTGACGCGAGCTCACAGTGACCTCCAGGCGGCCCGGCCAGCGTGGATCTGTTGGCAAAAAAACTACGACCTTGATTTGGTAACTTTGCCAGGAAGCTAAAGGCAATTTAAATGTGCCCCAAAGAAGGGCAACATTTGGTTTCACAGCATCTGTCCACATAAACCTTCACCCCACGGACATCTTGTCTCTCCTCCCCATTACTTTCCCTTGAAAGTCAGCAGGTGTGTGTGCGCGCTTGTGTGTGCATGTGTGTGTGCACTGTGTGTGCGTGTGTGCATGTGCATGTGTGCATGTGTATGTGCGTGCGTGTGTGTGCATGTGCACATGCGTGTGTGTGTGTGCACGCACGTGTGTGTGGAGAGAGGAAAGAGGGGCTGGAGGAGGCTGCACAGGCTCCGAGTGGAGAGAATCCGGGCAGGAGTGTCCTTCCTGAAGACCCTCTGGACAGCTTAGCTCCGCGCAGCGCCCCCAGCCGTGGACGACCCCGTCACCCTGCATCTGCTGCCCCTTTGTCCCCGAAGCCTGCTCCTTCTGAGCATCTAAAGGATTTAATTTATGGATGGGAGGCAGAGCAGGCTCGGTGCAAGGGGCAGGGATCCTAGGAATCTCAATCTCGAGACTGCGTCTCCCGCAAGCTCCTCCACATTCACGAGAGGGCGTGCCAGTCCCTCACAGCAAGAGCCACGAAGCCAGCAGCCCGGAGCTCCTGATGATAATAGCTACATTAGTTTGCATTAACTGCTTCCATAAATGACGTGCAAAAGTGCCATTATTTCTGAGTATCAGCGACACAATTCCGAATAGCATTAACTTAGCTAAAACAAAGAGGAACAGACATTTTAATTTACATTAATTTACACCCGCCACACCCGGGAGGGGAGGGCTCTTTCTGACACCAGCGTTGACCACAGGGGCGAGTCACTGAGGGTGAACTGGGGGCAGGGGTGGGAGGGCTCAGGGACAACAGGCTTGAAGCAGGGTCAGGGACGGACAGAAACCAAATAGTAGAAACTGTAAAAGCTGGTTTTCCAGTTAAGCACACATCGGCTCTGCGGGTTGAGGAAGAGTCGCTGCGGGCTGCAACCCACAGCATTATCTCGCCCGGGACACAGAGGGTTCCTTCTAACTGTACAAAGATGGATCTGAAACTTTTGTTATAACTCATCCTGATGAAGAAGCGATGCCAGGGGCTCGCTCTCCCGACCAACTCTAATGGAAGAATCCACTCCTGCCTGACTGCTGCCGCCTGGCACACGGGCGCCTCCGTGCAGCCACCGGAGTCCTAAAAAAGTCACCTTAGAATTCAAGATCTTTGGGATCTGTTTCTCCGCGTGTGAGGGCTGTATTTTCCTTAGAAGAAAAATAGGATGGAAGAAAGAAAAGAAAACATAACAGGAAAAATATCAAAAGCTTAGCTAGGGATTCTAGGAAGACAGTGGTGGAAGGTCAGCTTAATGACACGTTTAAAGGGAAAACTTAAATCACATCACAGAAAACTGTCATGGGGGGGTACTTGGGGGTCGTAAACCAGAACTAAGATCCCTTTAAGCTAAAGAGATAAATTTTCTAAAATCCAACAGTCTGTGAATTAAAAAGGTTATGCCACACAATGTTGTTACACACGAGTTACTGGTTCAGGAAGGGTCCTGGAATACAGCCTTTTCTTTAAATTTCAAACTGAAAGCACGTATTGAGAACATTCTACCCCCCGCCCCCACCCGCCACCTCAGCCTCCTGCTGCCTCGCATGGACACTGCCTCCTCTCCCCTTAGACGCTCTTCAGAGAACTTTCTGGTGCACTCTGAGGACCCCCTCGCTGGAGCGTCCCGGGGCTCCCACGGTCTTGTATGTTATATCAGCCTCCCTGTGCCTCGCCCAACTCGAGCTCTTGCTGGATAAATCTAGGCATAGCCAAGCATTCGACCGGACTGCAAGCTGTGGGTTCTCTGGGGCAATATTTAGATTCTGAGGAAACTCCGTGTGTGTGTGTCTGTGTGTGCGCACGCACACGTGTGTTTTCTGTGATTACATAGTCATAGGTAGCACATGTTTTACATATGGGACAGAATTTATCGTAATGCTGTGATGATGCACATTTTAAAATACATGAGCCTCACCTCTGTAAGTTTTATGGATAACATGACTCCAATGGTTGACTAGAAGATGATTTCTATTATAGCTAGAATGTTCACGAATATTGGAGGAAACTAGGTTAACACATTGCTGTGAGAGCTCCTCACTGGTCAGAAACCCAGTCTGAGCTAGGAGTATAAATCAAGAGCCTCTCGATGTTGCATATTCTATTGCCCAAAACTTGGACTCTCAATATAGAGTCAATTACATTCGAAGGATGCATTTTCTTTGTCATTATGAATCACTTAGTAATATAGATGTTTAATTATATAATTAGACTTTGAACTCAAGTGCCATTGAGAATTAACTTAATTGCAAAGTAAAATTATAAAAAGAAAAAGAAATCAATTCTCTAAGGGTAAACCTACCATTTAGGATTATAAAAGACATTTGTCTGATAAAAGGGGAATGACATTGCATATTTCAAACAAAACTAAATACAAATTAATAGAAAAGCATTTTCAAAGGCTAGTCATATATCGAATGTGGAGCTCACATCATTTGATTAATAAAGAACACTAATTATGTAGGATGCTATTAGCATCTATAATAGGCCAAAAGTAAAGGACAATGCCATCAAAAATCAATATAAACTAAACTCAGAAAGGAAGTAAAACTCAAATGGGTAAACTAATAATAATAACAATCACTATAGCATTTTGGCAGGATTTCTAGAGTGAGAATTTCAGGTGAAGACTGGATTGTTATTGTTTCATCCCGCAATCTTAATGTAAATCCATGGAGAGGACACAATAAATTTGAAGATAGGCAACCCAGATTAGTCAATCTGAAGACAAGAGAAAAATTATTTTTCAACTTGAGTAAGATTTCATGGACCTGGAAGAATATTTCAAAAGAATGGTTAGAGAAAGCAAGCCTTTACTGTATGCTGCTTGTCAGAGACACACTTATTTTTAGGATTTATTTTTATTTATTTTATGCGTACAAGAGCCGGGGTGCAGGCCAGAGGTAGGGGGTGAGAGGAGCCACCAGAGACAGAGCGGGGAGCAGAACAGGCGGATCCACTGAAATCCACTGCTGAGGGGAGCAGCGGGGAGACAGGAGAGGTCTGCTGCGCCCTGTGAGTCACCTCCCTGGCCGGGGATCAAACTCTTGCCACAGTGGCTGGTGATGGCTTGATAGAGCTGAGACTTTAACCCCAGCGCCCCCAGGGAGGCCCGATTAGAGACACAGGTAAGCCAAGGATAAGCACGAGAAATGGGACAGCTGCTATGACCATGGCCAGAGACCAAGAGGGGCCTTTACTGGCGGGGCGAGCTCATCTGCAAGACCAGCCATTCCAACGCAGGCGTGTAATGACAGAAGCGCAAAGACATATGAGAGACAAAAAGCAACAGGATTAAAGAAACCCCATGGCACAGCGAGCTATTCAGGGCTGTCTCCAGAAACTGATACAAGAGTTTAAAAAGTAAAAAGATTGAGCAGTGAGCAAAACTGTCCTTGGCTCTGAGCTCACGGACACCTGTGGAGCTGCCTGACCAGAGGTCACACTGGTCGCCGTGGAATGTCCTCCCGGGGACCACGTGTTGGAGCTCGAACCAGCGCCCCATTCTCAGTCTCCGCGTGCTGCGGGGTGCCTGACCTCCGGTCTGGCAGCCGCGCCTTTGATCGTGATCTCACTAAACATTGGGTGAACCAATGGCAACTGTTGACTGAAGCTGAGTTCAATAAAAATTTTACTCATATATGAATTCATGAATATGCGTTACACAGGCACGGATCTGATCTCACAACAACCTCTAAAGCCAAAAGCGAGGACCTGCAGGAGCAGGTGTCAGCTCTGCGGGAGTAGGCGCTGCCAACTTCTGCAAACCTCGGTTTTCAAAGTGAACCCAGGAGACCTTGCAATCGTCCGGACATTCAGTGGGAAGCAAAGGGTTTAACAGGGCGTCCGGGCAGCCAGAGTGACCACCAGTGACGTCGCCGTGGAGAGCGGGTCGCCGGCAACCGCGGCTGAAGCGCAAGGGCAAGGCGCCAGGTTGGGAAGAGCCGCTGGACCTGAGGTGCTCAGCCGGCCCCAGGCTCCTGGTGGCCGCCCAAGGCGGTGGAGGAAATAAACACTAGGATGGAGGAAGAAACGTCACTTGGAAATGACAAGCTTCACAGCAGCAACTAAACAGTAGCTGCCTTTCCCTAAGGAGGACAGTCACCGCCAGAAAACGCAGCGGGTGAGCGAACGCGCGCGCAGGCCCCAAGCATCGCCACTCTGGCCGGTGACCACGTCGCCCTTCCAGCCCCCCTGCCCCTTGGGCCCCCTCCCGCCCCGCGCTCCCCCGCCTGCACCCCGCCGGGAGGGAGCGGTCAAGGCAAAGGCAGCTGCTTCAGCGCAGGCAGGTGAGAAGTAGGAAGGGTAGGAGGAGTAGGAGGGGTAGGAGGAGGAGGAGGGGTAGGAGGAGAAGGAGGAGAAGGAGGAGAAGGAGGAGAAGGAGGAGTACGAGCTCATGAAAGAAAAATCCCAGGGCGGGAAACCAGAAACCGCCCCAGCGCCCTGAGCTGGCTGGGAGACGGCGGGCCCGGCACGCCACACTGCGGGGCCCACGGGCAGGCGCCGCGTGACCCCGTCTCACCCCGGCCGTCCCCCGCTGACCTCGGCAGGTGGGCCCGGCCCTGACCCTCTGGCTTTCACGTGGGAACGTCTCGCCGCGTCGCCTCCACCACCCCGCGCTGCTGGCCCGGGAAGGGCTTCCCAGAGCCCCCAACGCCGATGCAGCCTCGGCACCAGGAGCTGAGCCGCAGCAGCACCCCCGCCGCCCCGGGCCCAGGGCCAGCCCAGCCGCGCTCCCTGGGGCGCTGAGACAAGCTCTGGGAACGCCCCGGGACACAGGACAGCCCCGGGTGACCCAGCTCCTCAGGAGGCCGAGACCATGGCCAGACCCAGGGAGCTCCCAGCGGGGGACGCAGGTGCACCCCGTCCCGCGCCCGCTCCCTGCGCCCCCACACAGGGGGAGCCTTTCCTCCCCGGACAGCCGCTTATTGGGGGCATATGTGGCCTCTTTCCTTTACCACAAAGTCCTTTATTTTTCTAAGGGGCGGCGATGGCCGCTGCGGCTCGGCCGGTGCGGAGCCCCCGGGTTGGGAGCTGCCCCGGCACTGGGCAGGGTCAGTGCATCTCCAGGGAGAGAGGTCTTCTTGCCCCCCCCCGCGGGGCCGACGGTGGCGGGGCCAGGGGGGCGGGGAACAGAGGCCCTTGGGAGGCCTCCCCCGGTTCACAGTTAGCCTATATCAGGATTCCCTACACCCAGCCTTTCCCACCCAATAGGACCGTCTCACGACGCTCAGTGACCCCTGCCCGCCCCCCCCGAGGGCCCGGCGCCCGCTGCCAGCAGGACGCTGCTCTCACGACAGGGGGCACCTGGGTATCCGTGCCCGGCGGCTCTGCCCCATGAGCGGGTGGCTCCAGGGTCGCCCTCTGGGGGAAGACGCAGACCCCCCAGCTTTACGCGGAGCGACATGTCGTTCACCTCCTGCTTTGTCCACGGGCCAGGCTGTCTCCCAGGTTGCCGGCACCCCAAGCAGCGATCCACGAGGCCACATGAAGGAAGTGTGTGGCGCGGGCACCACGGCCGCGGGGCGCGGGAGAGCGGGCGCGGAGAGAAGCAAGTTTCCCGTCGGCTCTAAAGGGACTTGCTGCGCAGAGATGGAGCCCACAGCGCCCGATGCGCTGACGTCACTTCGCGCAGCATCGGCGCGGCAGACACGGTCCCGCTCAAGGACGCCCTGAGCACGCGGCCCTCGCGGGCAGGCCCGGACACGCAGACGCTTGTGGTCCCGTCTGTGGCTTAACAGGCAACGGGAGTCGGGGTGAGGGGGAGTCTCCACTTCCATGTGGTTTTAAGTGGGGTCGGTCGGGACATGAAGGGCCCCCCGAGGGTCGCTGACTCACCATCCCCGGCAGCAAGTGTGAGCCCCCCACGCCTGGGAGTCTGACCTCCTGTCATGGAAAGGCGGGCACCTGCCTTGCAGAAGGAGCGTGCCCAGGCTGGGGCAGACGAACGGACACTCGGGTGCATGTAACGGAATGTTTTACAATTAATAAGCCTGGGCAAGACAAGCCTGACGAGCCCAGCAACGTCCATCAGGACACTCAGGAAGGAGAAGCTGCCCCGCGACTGTCCTCACTCCCCCGCCCCCGACATTCGACAAGCTGGGCAGACTCACGGGGGCTGGAAGAAAGCACAGCACGACTCCGTTATTTTGAGAAGGGCAAAGCCACCCCCCACAGGCCTCCGCTGCTGCTTTAGCCAGCGCCATGGATGCGCGGCAGGCGGGACGCCCCGAGCTCAGCCGGGACTGAGGGAATAGGAGCCTGCACCCCGGGGGCTTCCTCAGAGCCGGCAGAGGAAGGCCGCCAAGCACAAGGCCAGAGACTGAGCCTGGGAGCTGGGGGACTCCAGGGAGCTGCCTCTGCTCCCCATGACTGATGTGGGGACACTAGGTGATGGCAAGGCTACCGCTGGAGCCAGAAGCAATTCCGGGGACCACACATTCATGTTCAAGATAAGCCTCCAGCAGCGGAGCAAGGAGACTCCGAGCTTCAGCAAGAGCCTGGTTCTTCCAGGGGTCACCCCAGCAGGCAGGGACCTCCAGGACTGTGGGCACAGCACTGCCTCCCCCCACACCCACACCCACACCCGCAGCTTGCAGTAGCCACCACGTGGCCGGTCTCCTTCCCCCCACCAGCACAGAGAGCCCGTTTCTCTCACCCCGAAGATCAGGTCTCACTGTGAGCTTGATCACAAAGAACCTGCCCTGATGCAATAGGAGACGCTATTCCTTTTATAAAAGCAGAAAACAGCCACCAAGAATGACGAGTTCACACAGCACGCCAGCTTTCGCTCTAGGTCAGTCAACAGTAATGGCCACATGCGGTCTCCATCGAGTGCTGGGCTACGGCTGACCTGTCCAAACTGAGCCAAGACAAGGCATCTGGACTCCCAACAAAACCAGAGAAGGACACAAAGCGCAATACCCGAGGACTGGAGGCTAGTTCCAACCTCTGTGCTCCCTCCCTTACCTCTAAAAGAAAAATATGAATCATTACCTCTTAGCTCTGGGCAGCAGCAGCAGCAGCAGTGGAGCAGCAGCAGCAGGGAGCAGCAGCAGCAGAGGGGCAGCAGCAGAGGAGCAGCAGGCGAGGAGCAGCAGCAGCAGAGGAGCAGCAGCAGAGGAGCAGCAGCAGCAGAGGAGCAGCAGGCGAGGAGCAGCAGCAGCAGAGGGGCAGCAGCAGAGGAGCAGCAGGCGAGGAGCAACAGCAGAGGAGCAGCAGCAGAGGAGCAGCAGCAGTGGAGCAGCAGCAGAGGAGCAGCAGCAGTGGAGCAGCAGCAGAGGAGCAGCAGCAGTGGAGCAGCAGCAGAGGAGCAGAAGCGGTGGAGCAGCAGCAGAGGAGCAGCAGCAGAGGAGCAGCAGCAGAGGAGCAGCCGGAGAGGAGCAGCAGCAGAGGAGCAGCAGCAGAGGAGCAGCCGCAGAGGAGCAGCAGCAGTGGAGCAGCAGCAGAGGAGCAGCAGCAGTGGAGCAGCAGCAGAGGAGCAGCCGCAGAGGAGCAGCAGCAGAGGAGCAGCAGCACAGGGGCAGCAGCAGTGGGGCAGCAGCAGTGGGGCAGCAGCAGAGGAGCAGCAGCAGTGGAGCAGCAGCAGAGGAGCAGCAGCAGTGGAGCAGCAGCAGAGGAGCAGCAGCAGTGGGGCAGCAGCAGAGGAGCAGCAGCAGTGGGGCAGCAGCAGTGGGGCAGCAGCCGAGGGGCAGCAGCCGAGGGGCAGCAGCCGAGGGGCAGCAGCCGAGGGCAGTAGTGTGCTCCGTCTCAGCTCTGTCCTGTGGTTCCGCCTCTGCTCTCCACCTCTGCCCTTTTCCCCACTGGGGATCAGATATTTAAGTTCCCGGCCTGACAGCTCAGCCGCTGCGAGTCTGGTTCTGATTCTCGTTCTTTCTCTTCAAATTATGTTGTTTGCCTTTTGGAATATTTGTGGTTTTTCCTTATTAGTGAAACTGGGGTAGCAGGAAAGGGACTGCGGTGGATCGGCCCCTAGTGGTTGGGGGGCGGGGGGGGGCTCATAGCGTAGAGCCGCATCTCAGTCTTGGGGAGCCTGTGCCTCTGGGCTGGGCTGTCCACTGGACTTCGCAGCTCTTTCTCCCGCATGGGGAGGGGGGCACAGTGCGGCTAGAGGGGTCCGGGGCCGGCAGTGCCGTCTCCAGGTCCGCGAGGCTCTGGGGAACCCTCAGCTGCTGAGGCTCCGGTTCTCTCCGTTCCCGAGACGGTCTCCCCATCCCGCTCCCAGGCAGGCGGGTGTTCTCCGACACTGGCTGTCATAACTCGGTCTAACTCCCGGAGGTAAAACTGAGGCTCCCGTGCCCCCACCCCAGGCTGCACCCCTGGAGACCTCAGGTCTGGGTCGCGGCTGGAGCGCGGGGACCGGGCGTCGGGGCCCCTACCCTGCCAGTCCCCCGGCCCCCAGGCACAGGGCCTCCTGCCCCCGGCCGCCGGCCTGTCCACCTCCGCTGGCCGCTGGGCTGATCGGTGGCTTCCAGAGCCCTCCTTGCAGCCCTGGACACCAGCCGTCCCAAACCACAGTGTGGAGGGCTCCAAGTAAGCGGGGAGAGGGGCAAAGCCTGCCACACCCCGCCAGGAAGTCACCTAGAGCAGAGACCTCGCGCCCTCCGTCCTCCCGCGCAGCCCTCCCCCGGGTGTGATGCCCAACGTGGCTGGCGGCACGTACCCAGCATGTTCAGGACCCCAGCGAGAGCTGCTGAGGGCCCCGGGAGCTGACCTGTTAGAGGACTCAAGCCGCTGTTAAAATTACAGCCCAGCGCTCCCTCGCCAGACGAGGCTGGCGCCACCGGGGAAGGCTCCGCTCCCGCTTACGCGCCAAGGTGGGAGCAGAGCTCGTGCGGGCCTGGGCCGGGGCGCCGCCCTGCTGCTCCCTGGAGAGCCCCTGGTCACGGGTGGAGGCAGAGATGCGGGACAGCGTCGAAGCCGGTGCGCAGACAGGGTGCGGGCTGGGCCCAGGGCGCAAGGAGCTGCAGGAACACCGGAGACAACCATGAGCGTGTTAGCAGGAGCGTGTGATCCCCCTGCCGAACCCCGCCTGGATCCTGACCCTTTGGGGAAGCTTTACTCACTGGCTGTTCTGGATGTTGCCATCTTGACTGAATTATATTCAAAATCAATGGAAGGAGGAGGGTTTTCACCACATCAGCATGGGAGGCGCAGCGTCTCCCTGCAGCAATAGAGAGAGGCCGTCGAGCACCCGACGCGCCAGCACACCCCACACTCGGCCACGCTCTCGGGGTGCGTGGGCTTGGAACGGCCGCAGGGCGGGGAAGGCTGGTCAGGCACTCACAGGCTGCCGGCGTCACACTGGCTCCCACGGGCTGGAAGAAGGGGCATAATTTTCTACATGCCCATTATAACAGGATAATTACAAAGAATTATCACGGCCACTAGCGCCGTATTTAACGCCAATAAACTGTTAATGTAACTACGAGGAATTATAACAACATGAAAAAATTCCCAAGACAGTATTTGCGTTATTTTAAACACAAACCTAACACAATTCAAGACAAATCTACGATAATCATTTTTAAAAATTCAAAATGGGATCTGTCTCCGCTTATGACGGAGAACAGAAGTACAGTTTTACGCAACTGGAAGCACCATTTTCAGTCATTGAACACAAAGGGCGGAGCGATGATCGCTGCGGGTGGGGGAGCCCGCAGCCGCCTGGAGCGGTCAGCACCAAAATGAGTCACGTCAGTCAGAGCGTCCCGTGCTGGGCGTTGGAGGCCGAGCTGACTCGTGTTCGTGCATGCAACCGGGCCCCGATGCAGGAAAGAGGAAATGGAAGAGAAAATTTGTATAAAGAAAAGTCACATGTTTTCATGCCTACAAAGCTCAGCAGAGCCCAGCCAGGATTCACACAGACACACCTAACCCACCACAGCCGCGCTGTTGAGACCCAAAGGAAAGAGAAAAAACTGAAAAAATAGCAAGAGAAGGGGCTGCCCTGGTGGCACAAGGGGTTAGGACACTGCACTACGAAGCTGCCCACAGCCAGTGCAGCACGAGTTCAATCCCCGCCCAGGGAGGTCCTGTCTCCCCGCTGCTCCCTCCGCAGTGGATTTCAGTGGATCTGCCTGTTCTGCTCCCCACTCTGCCTCTGGGAGTCCTCTCACCCCCCGCACCTCTGGCCTGTACCCCAGTTCTTGAATGCATAAATAAATAAATCTTTAAAAAATTACCAAGAGAAAAATGACATAGAGGGGAAACACAGGCATTAGATTTGGCTTATTGAAACAAAAAAGCCAGAAGAAATTGGAATGAAGTCATTAAAGGACAAAGGGTAAAATATAGTCAATCCAGAATTTTCTACCCAGAAAAAATATCCCTCAAAAAAATGTGGGTGCAAGAAAGACCTTTTAAAAGCATTGCCAGCTGAGGGGATTTGTCACAAAATACTAGGAGGGTAAAGGGAAGAGAAATAAAACAAAACACAAAGCAAAAAAACAATAAAAAATATATAACAAATATCAAATATCAATAAAAAATACAAAAAAAATCAAGCTTGCAGCTGAATATAATTAGCTAAAATAAAATTATTCTAAATTTCAATTAAAAGCCATAAATTTTTACCCAGTAGAGAAATGTCAGACCAATAATAATATGCAGTTATAAGCGACATACATTAAATATAGACACAAACAGATCGAAAGCAGGCTGCAAAATGGATATAATCCAAATTCTGTGCATAAAAAAGTTGATGGAGATATAACAACAGGAGGCGGCGTGCCTCGCGGGCAGGGAGACGAGGAAAGAAAACAATGAGCATCAAAGGTCCATCCTGAGGCGGACACACCCCAAGCAACGCTGATGTGGTCAGTGACAGACCCTCAGGATCGGCCAGAAAAGGAGCCAAGCTGGCGGGGGAGGGACGTGGGCGCCCCGGCCGAGGCGCACGCTCAGCCCGTTCTCTGACGGGCCGGGACAGGCAGCTGACCCGAGGTTTTGTTCGCGGGCGGGCGACGGCGAGAAGGGGAATGGGAACTGCGTGAGAAGCGGCGCTATCCTAAGCCAGGTCCCATGACAGGAGCAGAGACGCAGTTGCCAAGAGTCACCAAAGCAGACGCTTGACAGACAGGGAAGGGGAGGACACTGCGCGTGTCCGTGGCTGGGCCGCGGCGAGGGCCTCCCGCCCGGGCCTCCTACACCGCAGGGGCCGTGGCCCCGGCTGCAGGCCAGAAGCCCGAGGCCAAGGCGCCCCTCTTTGAACCTGATCAGCTTCTAAAGACCCCGTCTCGAGTACAGCCGTGTTCTGAGGTCCTGGGGGTTAGGCCGTCCACGAATGCGGGGGACACAATGCAGCCCCTCACGGAGGTCCGGAGCCACAGCCCAGGAAGAATCCAGAAAGGGGGTTGACGGTGGCCCGGGGGCAGCCCCCACAGCCCCGCCGCGCGGCCTCGCCAGACAGACACTGGGGAGAAAGGCAAGAGAGAAGCCCGAGCATTTTTTCTTTTATCTGGGTTTTTGTTTTGTTTTCTGATAATTCTGGCAGCTGCAGGGATTTTCGAAAAACCGTCTTAATCTCCCTTATCTTGGCGTGATAAGGGCAAGATGAGGGTGTGAGGGCTGTGGGAGGTGGGAAACTGACAGGCTTGCCTGAGCAGAGGCCTGGAAGGCCGCCGGGGGACAGCCTGAGCCCGGACCCCGCCCCGAGCCAGAGCGGATGGCGGTCCGCTGGGCAGGTGCCCCACAGAGGCGAGAGAAGGGAGAAGAGAGGGACACAGAAGGGAAGGGAGGACAGCAGCCCTTCTGCAGCCCCGGGCCCGAAGCAGCATGGTGTCCTGGGGTCCTTGTGGGGCTCTCCCACTCTTGCCTGGAAAACAGACTCGTGAAGACTTTTCTCTGCTCACAGCGTGGCCCTCGAGGGGGGCGTTCAGCAGGCAACGCGGGCGCAGAGGGCAGTCGGCAGGGAGGCCTCTGCTCGCAGCCCACAAACCCACACGGCACAGGCGCGCCGGGACCAGGCTGGACGCGGTGACCGGGCGGCCACCTGCTGTCATTCACGCAGACACAGCCCACTGCCCGACGCAGGGTCCGCAGACAGGCGCGGACAGACGGGCGTCCTTTATGGAAATGCAGAGGGACGTCACTGTCCATGGCGTGGCCCCGGAGCTCCCTGCGGGACAGGGCACCCCAGCCGCCCCCGCCCCGCCCGGGGGCGCGCACCCTCGGCCATGCCTCCCGGGAGCCCACGCAGCCTGGACCGGTCAGGGGAGGCTGGCGGGGGCCGACATTTCACCGTGACAGGCATTAGCGATGAATAATTAAGTATTTAATATAATGTTGCTTTGGTGAAAAATGATAATTTCACAATTGACGGCGCTTACGCCCGGTCCCTATTATTACACGCCTCAGAACGCGGGGAGGGATCACTAACGAGATAAACGCTTTTCTCATGGCTGCACGGTCGCCATCCTGGTGGCGAAAATCTTTTCAGAACCCACAGTGGCCCCACTGGGGGATTCGTGAGAAGCTGAAGCGGCGAACCTCAGCCCGAGTCCCGCGTCTCGCCAGCCGCCGAGGTCAGCCCTGCTTTCTGCAGGGCGCGAGGGTGTCCGGGCATCAGTCCCCGCAAGCGCAGATGTTACGTGCCCTGAGCCGGGGCTCCAGCTTTCCTGCAGACGCTACTTCCGCGAGGTGCTGGGGTTACTTCAAACAATTTTAAGAATGCGTCATGCACAGCTTGCTAGAAAAAACATTATGGCAACATTTCTCCTCCTGCAAATGAGCCGCTCCTGCCGGCCCCAGACCACCCCAGACCCAGGTGGGTCGAGGGCTGTGGTCACCGGGCGCCTCGGGGCCGCCGACCCGCGCTGGCCAGCCGCTGCCGTGACCGTCTGAAAGGAAACCCTGTCGCAGAGTCACCGCCTCTCCCCAGCCCCGAGTCCCCCAGCCCCCCAGCCCCCCAGCCCCGTCCTCAGCAGGGAGAAGACTGATGTCTTTAATATGCAGGGAGCGCTAATTAGAATCTTCGTTTTTATTCATTCATTCTAATTTCATTGAAAAGTGCAGAAGTTCTGAGAAAGAGGTGATTAGGGCAGCACGGAGTAGAGAAACGAAGTCAGCCACAGGGAGTCAGAGGCGCCAGGCGCCAGGCGTCCTGTGCAGTAAATAGAAACGAGGTCACTGGCTTTTGTTTGGGGTTTGTTTCTGTTGTGGTGGGTTTTGTTTAGTTTTCAGCACTTGGTCAACGGCAGCTCCCACCGCGGGCCTGGCTGTGCGCCCGCTGCTCCAGGTGACAGGTGACGGCTCCCGAAGGAGTGGCCCTCAGGGGACTCAGCCCTCCCTGCACAAAGACGAGGCACCCCAGCCTCAGGCAGGGACGCCAGCACCCGCAGGACGCACGGACACGCACGGACACGGCGCCGGGGCCCAGAGGGCACAGGCAGGCAGGCTTTGCACCTTGCTGTCGGGAAACACGGGAGGCCAGGGCGCGTGTTCTGGCAAAGTCCTCATGGAATCTCATAGTCATAGGACTTGACACCTAGCGCCCCGCCTGTCCCTCTCCACAGCATTTCTCACACACCACCACACGGCTGTCGTCCGGAGGGGCCGTGCAGGCATGCCGGGCCTCGCCCACCTCCCGGCTGCCAGCGGGCACACGGGCCTCTGATGAGATCTTTCACCCCGCGCAGCGACAGCCGAGCAGCCTGTCTGACGCCTCTTCCCCAGGGGCTGGAGATGCTCGGTCTCCGCCCCAGAGGGTCCCGGCGTGACAGCCGCTGGCTGAGCTGCACCCCCCCCCCCCGCCCCAGCCTGGGGAGTAGCAACATCCAGTCACAGGGAACCTTACGAAAGGGGGGCACAGGTGCCCCGCGGCTGACACCGAGGATGGGGAGCAGCTACCCACAGGCTTTGCTGTTGAAAGTTACGAGTCGTTCAGTTTGAAGCTCGACCCTCTGTGTATGGACCCAAGACGCCCAAGTGCGCCTGTCCCAGGGTCCCCACAGAGTCGCTGCCGCGCCAGGGTCGCCCGGAGAGTGGGCTTCTCAGGGCGCTCGTCCGCCTCCCTAACCGGGCGTCTTTCCAGGGTCCGTGGCTGCCTGCGCGTCCTTCGGTGGGTCGTCCGTGTGGGTCCTCTCCCGCAGGCACCCGCAGAAACGGAACCCCGAGCAGCCAGGAGCGTGTAACGTGCAGCGACAGGTGACGCAGGTACACTCCATACGCGTCAGACGCTGGGATTCTCACGTTGCCTGACTAGCCGCTCACTTTGCCCAGCGGAGATCATTGTTTTAATCAACTGAGATTTATGCTATTCATAATCTGTTTATTGAATTCATATAAAATTATTGAAAAATAATATAACATAACTCATCTTTATCATTAAAATATAAATATTCAGTGTGTGTATCCTTCCAAGGAAGGGGCACGTCCCCAGCCAGGATGACTGTCACTCCCGCCTCTCACGCTATGAACACGGCGGCGAGGCGAGGCGCGAGAGGCCGCCCACAAAGACGGCGGCGGACTGCGGAGACTGAGATACGGGTTTTAATAACAAGCATTTCAAGTGTTTGCATATTCAACTCGTTCAGAAGTTACTGACTTGTTTGTCCTGCCCTTGTGGAGAGCAGACCTGAGCGCCGACAGGCCGGGCAGTCCACTAGGGGTTATTTGAGGCTGAGGCTGAAGGAGCGGGGTGACCTCTGAGAACAGCAGGGCAGGGGTGGGGGCACGGGGAGGACAGTGCGGGCGTCCAGGCCCGCTCCCTCAGGCCCCTGCCGCAGCCCCTGCCTCCGGCCCGTACCCCGCCAGCTGGCCACCCGACAGGCCACCACTCTGGCACGGGCAAATCCCTCTGCTGATCTGGGAGCCTCTTCCCAGCCCCACGCTCTCCTGACCACAGGAAGGACAGAGGGAGGAGGCCTGGCCAGAAGCTGCCACGGGCCTCCAGGGCCCCGCCCTGAGGGCCTGGCTGCCTGATGAGGGCTGCCAGGGCGCCAGCGCCGGCTGTGAGAGCACCAGCCACACCCTCGGCCCCCACATGCCCCTGGGCACAGACGGGGAGCCCTGCTGCCCGACGTCACGCCCCACCTGTGTTTCCCAGCGTCTTTACCCAGCGCGAGCCACCTCAGGAGGCACAGGGCACCCCTTGCCCTCCGGAACCCCCCAGGCCCCCTGCCTGCCCACCCTGACACACGCCCCCCGCCTCACCTGCCCCAGAGCGCCTCCACTCGCACGCAGGCCGGCGGCAGCCCCCACAGCCTGGGCCCAGCCGGGAAGGTCTGCGAGCGGCTGTGCTGGCACCAGCCCCTGGGGCCAGGAAGCAGCCCTGAGACTCGGCCAGCAAGGGGCGGCCCTCCTCTTCCGCCACAATAGCAACTGGCCCTAAGACACCAGCTGCCCTGTCGCCTGGAGCGGCACAGACACCCGTGGGCGCTTCCTCTGCTGTGGGGGGGGGGCCACTTGACCAGCCTGCCCGCATCCCCTGCCTGTCCCCTAGGAATGTGCCTGGAGGCAAGTTCCCGGGAACGCTCGGGGGTGGGGAGGAAACAGGCAGCCACAGCAGCTGGTCAGCGGGGCAGAAGAAAAGGGCTGCAGGGGCCGGGCAGAGCCTGCCACATGCACGCGCCCCCACCCCGCGCCCAGCCCACGCCCCTGGCCCACAGGTGCAGGCGTGGCTTCCCGGGGAGCAGCGATGACGTCCCAGCCGGGGGAGTCGTCCAGGCTGTGCCGGCTGCCGCGTCCTGGCATTAGGGTCCAGCTACACGGTCGCCGGTCTTCAGGGCTCACAAGCACCCTGGAACACTCACGGAGACCCGAGCGCTGCGCTCCTTCCCGCGCGGGGCCGCCTGGGCCACCTGCCCCCCAGCAGGACCACCTGCCCCCAAGCAGGACCACCTGCCCCCCAGCAGCGCCCCCGCCCATGTCGCGCACTGCGCGGGGACCAGATCCTCCCGTGACAGCAAAAGCTCCAAACAGTGACGGTGTCAGGTGCGCTTTTGGCCGCCGGGCCCGCGTGACGCTTCACAAAGCGGTGTCACTGGCTCTGAGCCCCGGGGGAAGTTCAGCAAGACCCCACGGGCGCCTGCAATCCTGGGTCAGCCTGCCCGCCCGCCGCTCCACTCGGCACAGCCCGCGGCGCCATCGCCGGGAGCGCAGAAGCAGCGCGGGCACCTCGGGAGGACGGCCGGACGGAGCCGCTGCTCAGCCCCCGGGGTGTGCACCTTCATCCCCGGGGCCGGGGGAGCGAGGCCGCAGGTTGGCTTTCCCGCCCAAGGCTCTATGATGAGCCCCGCGCCTCGCCGGCCAGGACCCGCTGCACAGACTCACGCGCTGGGCCCCAAACGCCAGCCCGAGCACCCGCAGCTGAGCACCCACAGCCCGTGTCCCGCAGCGCCGCAGCCGGCCCACCTGCACAGTGGCATCCCCCGGGGACGTGAGGGGGAAGACAGGGCAGGAGATGCTCTGGAGACAGCACAGGGGCGCCGGCCGGTCACCTCCAGGCAGCCCTCTCACGAGGCCCCCATGCAGCACAGCGAGGAAAGAAATCTGCGGCAGGGAGTGGGTCCCCAGACCATGGGGGCGCAAACGGCCTCCCTGGGGAAATTAAACCCGCCATTTTGTGGCTCTTCAGAACAGGCAATTAGAAGTACATTTTTTTTTTTTTAAATTTATTTATTTATTTATACAAGCATTGGGTGCAGTCAGAAGCGCGGGAGGGTGAGAGAATTCACCAGAGTCAGAGTGGAGAGCAGAGCAGAGCAGAGCAGGCAGACTGACGAAGTACACTGCTGAGGGGAGCAGCGGGCGCTGCAGGAGAGGTCTGCGCGCCATGTGGGACCCTCAACCGGCGGCCGGGGATTGAACTGGCACTGCAGAGGCTGCGCGCAGCTTCACAGCCCAGTGCTCAACCGCTGCGCCACCAGGGGAGGCCCTAGAAGTACATTTTTTTAAGCGCCATCCCCCTCTGCGTGCTAGGCAGCCAGTCGCCGGAAACCCCAAGGTAACGGGGCTCCCCTCTCAAACCCCGGCTAACAGAGGCCTCAGTCACAGGGGGGCGGCCTGGTTTTTCTCAGCGAAGGCCCTTGGCTTGAAAAATAAGCAAAAGTGATCCGATCACCACATTAAAGGAATAACTACTAGCAAACTCTTACTTTCCCAGGATCAAGATCAGTTCAAACCATTGAAAATAAACATTCCAAGGCTCTGAGATACCATCTAAAGACTCCCCGTCCTGAGGGAGCCCCAGAGAACGGTAATTACAGGGAGGCTCCCATTCACGGGGTCCTCAAGTTGGCAGCGCGACGACAAGACCGGGGTGCAGATGTGATTAAAATCTTGAGGCCTGTCAAGGCGAGGGGCCGGGAGGAAGGCAGAGGGGCCATCTGCTCCTCCCTAGTCCTCTGACTCTCGCGAGTGCTTCTCTTTCCAGTCCTCCTCCTCCTCAGGTTTGCAAGTTGCATTAAGTTTCACCAAAATTCATGAGAATTGCAGAGGCTGCCATAACCGGTCAGCAGGGAAGCAGCTTCTGCTCACACCAACGGGCCAGGTTCACACCCCTGGGCACCAGCATGAGCCGGTTGTCCGTTTCCAAAGGGATTTTTAAAGTTTATGATTCTCGTGCACACCTCAGATTTTTAATTCATTCATTTTGATTCTGATACTATGTATTTGCACAATTGCTATCATTAAGTCTAATTATATAATTAGCATAACATGTGTGATCATGTAATTAGAATGTGCAATTATAATGTGCAATTACATAATTACAATGTATAATGGCATCAGGGTGTAAATATCCTTCTGAAATGTCAGGAAGAAATATCCTCTGTTTGTTCAAGAGGTAGATTTTAAAGTTCAGTTTCATATTTTTTTCCCCAAGACGGAGATTCAAATCCATCAACCGATTTAATTATTCTTGAGAAATAAAAGTTTTCATTTCTCTGCTTTTCTAACTAAAGCACAAAGTAAGAAGCTTTGTTACGTATCGAAGTTGTGATGGCCCACATGGTCTGAGTTGAAAATTCTATTAGAAATTCTGGCCGAAGGAACAAATCCCTAAACGCTCGAGTCCAGCTAACGTAAATCCAGAAACATTTCCTGTGCTCGTAGTAACACAAAAGCCCCCAGCAGGCCGGGCCGTCATGGCCATCTCAGGACCCCAAGGCATTCCAAAGCAAACGCCCTGTTTCACCCAAACCTGCTCTTCCACCCGCGTCTCCTACCTCAGTCGTCTCAGAGTGTAGCTTGCACCAGAATCGCCCCAGGGCGCTGCCCACATAGCTGCATCCCCGTCCCAGGTCTTTATTAGGTCTGGGGGGACGGGAGAGTCTGCACTGCCAGCTCAGATGACCCAGCGGCTACTGGCCCAAGATCCAAACCTGAGAACCACTGTCTTAGCCATCCCACGTTAGGAGCTTCGAGCTCATTCTCGACTCCTCCTTGTGGCCCACCCAACCCCCTGCCCCACATGCTCCCTTGGCCACCAAGACCTGTGGATTCCAGCCCCAAAGGACCCCCACTTCCCACCCCTTCTCTCCGTCCCCACTGCCATGGCTTAATTCAGCCCCACTGCTTCTGCGGACACACTCCGCACTCCTCTGGCCCTCTGGCCCCACGCGGGCTGTCTAGTCAGTCTCCCTCCCTTCACTGTGTCTGCTAGCTCGTGTCCCCTGGGGTGGTGGGAGGCAAAGGGAGAGGCAGGCAGGGCCCTTCACTCCCCACCCCTGGGTGCCAGGTGCCCATCTACTACCTCATGGAATGCCCCAAGCCTTTTATTCTTAGGTTTCATTTAGTAAACGGGGAAAGCCTGCAACTGGGGGAGATGATGCAACTTGTTTAAGGTCCTATATCTAAGGCAGTGGCACGATCGAGCCTGAACCCATGATCTCACAGTAGCGCCCTGTCTGCCTCCGCAGCACCCGCCCAGTTAGTGGGTGAGCCCCAGTAGGTGAGCCCCAGTCTGAGAGAAGACACACTCAAGACAGCTGCTGGCTGGAAAGCAGTCCCGGTGGACCACGACCCATTGCAGGCTCACGCCCTGCTCTTCTCCAAGTGCGGGAAGCCGAGGGAGCAGCTCAAGCAGCAGAGCAGGGAGTATCTGCTGAAAGAAATCACTAGATTTCCAAATGCAACATTAAGCTGAACAAGGACACGTGCAACATAGCACATTTAGTTCCAAAATAATTGGACAACATTCAAGACTAGAAGATATTAGATGTTGACAGCATTTAATTTGTGAGAGGTCTAGAGATTTCTCTCAATCATAAATTTAGCAAGCGCCAAGAACATGAAGTGAGTCCTAGAAAATAAATAAAACTGAAATCGTACTTGTTTTCAAGATGGCACTGGGTTCAAGCTTTTATTTTTTTTATTTATTTGTTTGTTTGTTTGTTTTGTTTATACATGCACCGGGTACAGTCAGAATTGCGGGAGGGCGAGAGAATTCACCAGAGCCAGAGCGGGGAGCAGAGCAGGCAGAAGGACCGAAGCACACTGCTGAGGGGAGCAGCGGGCGGCAGGAGAGGTCTGCGCGCCATGTGGGACCCTCCTCAGGTGGCCAGGGAGCAGCCGGGAATCGAACCGGCGCCACAGAGGTCGCCGGCAGCTTCGCAACCCAGCGCTCAACCGCTGCGCCACCAGGGAGGCCCTGGGTTCAAGCTTTTAAATGAGGCTTCTCCATACAAAAGAAAAATATAAAATAGTTGTGAAGACCACTCTATGCTCAAACTAGGAGAAACACACCCATAGTTGAGAAAGCAAAGAACTAGAAGAAACAGTGCAATAAAGAGGGTTGACATCACCCCTGCTAACTCTCAGTCCAAACACAGGAAAGGGCAGACAGACACCAACATGCCCAAGGAGGTGAAGGAGCAGGACATGGCTCCCGGAGGGCCCCTCCACTCCCGAGAGGAGGAAAGGCCACAGGGCCTGACCTGCTTCTTCACCCTGGAGCAAGGCCAGAAGGACCCAGGTCATCTCTCCAGGCAGGTGCGGGTCAGCACAGGTTGAGGTAGAGAGTGAGGGAGAAAACCCAAAAAACTAAAATTTCAAGGCAAAAAAGAAAAAAATATATATTAAGGCAGATAATCAAAAATATCAACTGTCAGGAGGTGAATTCATTCCAAGTTAGATGTCCACCACAGAGCACTATAAAAATGAATCTAAAGGGCCTCCCCAGTGGCGCAGCAGTTGAGCACTGGGTTGCGAAGCTGCCCACAGCCTCTGCAGCGCCGGTTCGATCCCCGGCTGCTCCACAGCCACCGGGGAGGGTCCCACATGGCGCGCAGACCTCTCCTGCCGCCCGCTGCTCCCCTCAGCAGTGTCCTTCGGTCCTTCTGCCTGCTCTGCTCCCCGCTCTGGCTCTGGTGAATTCTCTCACCCTCCCGCGCTTCTGACTGTACCCAGTGCTTGTATAAATAAATAAATAAATAAATAAATCTTTAAAAAAAAAATGAATCTAAAATAATTGTGCTTGAAAGCCTCAAATATGTCAGGAGAGGACAATCTCCATAAAAGTAGGGTGAGAATTTAAGAAACACCTGAGATGAAAACAGGTAGAAAGAAAAAAGAGTCCATAGGAAATACTGAAAATGGAATATACATTGATTTGAAATTTTTCTGAAAGTGGGATAAGCTCTAGACTGGATATGTCAGAGAAATAATTTGCAAAGTAAAAGCTC
Source organism: Talpa europaea (assembly GCF_964194135.1). Classification (NCBI taxonomy): domain Eukaryota; kingdom Metazoa; phylum Chordata; class Mammalia; order Eulipotyphla; family Talpidae; genus Talpa; species Talpa europaea. Next base: position 691,162 of record NC_140072.1, on the reverse strand, counting down.
CCTTAGGTGAGTAATTCACCTAAGTATGGGTGAAAGATGAAAGGCAATTAGAAAACGAAGATGTGAGTTTAAGAGGGTGCAAAAGTCATCTAATCAGAGGTTCCAGAAGAGAACATATGACAGAATTTGAAAGAAGCAATATCTGAAAAACAAAAGTAAGTAGTTTTTTCAGCATCAAAGAATCTCAGATTTAAAAAAACACCAGCCAATGAGCATTGTAAAATAAAATAAACTAATATCTAAATAAACCCAAGTGAAACTTCAGAAAGTTGAGAGAGAAGACAGACTGCCTTCCACGCAGTGACAGTCAGCTCACCAGCACAAATGCCATCAGTAAAAAATTGATGCCTGCAGGCTTCCAATAATGCGCATCACAAAATTCTATACCCAGCTAAACTATTTTGGAATAAGAACACAAAAAGACATCCCCACGTATGCAGAAGCCAGGATGAGCTGCTAAAGAGAGTGATTCAACAAGGAGAGCTGTGGGCACAGAGGGAGGAGATGGGGTCAAGACACCACAGAGAGCACAGACTGGGGAAGAGCGTTCGTGAATCCAGCGGACTAGGAGGAAGGAATCAATCACTTTTAAAACCGAATTCTGTGTTAAGACATAGCATGACTTATAAATACCAGCAACAGTGAAACATAAAGGCAACGGCCCCTTGGTAGGTCAATCAGGCCACGTCTGAGTGGTTTTGCAGACCCAGGCCAGGAGCGTGAGGGCGTCTCTGTATCTGCCTTATGACATGTCACCCACTGACCCCAAGAGGCAGAGGCCCCTCGCTCAGCTGATGTTGGGGGCAGGAGGCCCAGAGGAGGGGGTACCACAGAGAGGCTGCATAAAGGGCCAAGCAAAGAAACTGCTCAGGAAGTCAAGAGGCCCCACCAGTGCCCCCCCATGAAAGCCGCCTCGTCTGGGGTCTGGCTGACCTGAGGGGCCAGAGAGCCCAGGAAAACAGAGGCAGTCCCTAGAACTTCCCCTGAAGTGGTTCTGCTAGTTCTGAGGGGAAAATTGAATCTAGAGCCATCCAGGCAGGATGCCCTGCACCCCAGAAATGGTAACAGAGCACCCACAGAGCAGGAGGCCCTCCCGTGTGGAGTCTCAGGAGGAAAACTCTCTCTCCTCCCTAGATGCCCCAAAGCTGTCACCTTACAGGTGCTCAGGATCTGGTGGTAAGCCAAAGCAGCTCCTCACCCCACAGAGCTCAGCCTTGGGTGAGGAGATGGACAAAGACAGACAGGAGAGGTGTACGCAGATGGACAGATGACAGACAGACGACAGACACAGTCCTGGTGCATGACAGAGACAGGTGCCGGAGAGAGAAGGGAGAATCTGAGGACGGTAGAGCAGACAGCGGGCACCTGACAAGACCTCCCGCCATGGTTCCTGTGGCAAGGCCAAGAGGGAGAGCAGGCAGGGAGCTGAGGGTGTCCGAGGGGTGCCTCGAGGGCAGGGACCTGGCTGAGCTGCAGGGTGGAGGTGTGAGGAGGACGAAGGAGGCCCCCCGGGAGGAGAGGCCCCGGCGGGCGCTCCTGGCCACGGAGGGCCATTTTCCAAACCAAGACAAGGAGCTGGCGGCCAGCAGGAGAGCAGGACCAGTGGGTCACCATGAGCGTGAGGTGGGAGCCGGGCCCCTGACTCTGGGAGGGATCCCCACTGAGCTGCTCACACCCAGACAGAGGACGGACAGACGGGCCCCTGGGCCTTGGGTCTCTCCAGGCAGTCACGTGGCTTCCCCGCAAAGGTCCCCGGGTCTGCGTCCCAGGCCCCACCCAGCTCCCTGCTCCCCCTCCCCCCTGAGGGTCCTGACCACCACTCTGGCCTGACCCCAGCGCCACTCCCTGCCCCTCCAGGCTGACTCTCCCTTTAGCTTTTGGGCGTAGCTGAGGCGGGGGTGAGCGAGGGTCTCCGAGGGACCCTTAGGCTTGGGTGGAAAGAGCGCCGAGAGCAGCGTCACCCTGGAGAGACCCCACTTCCGCCGACGCCCCGTCTCAGTGACAGTAAACTGGAGTCGCGGCCAATCTCCCCCACTCCAGCAGCAAGCAGCATCCCATCGGAAAAGCGAACCGGGCAAGACACGCAGGCCGCTGCGAGGCGTGGTCAGTGGCGCCTGGCTGTGCGCTAGCGACGGGGCAACGCCGCGCTGCTGCCGGCTCGTCCCGCGCGCGGGACAGTGACCTTCTCACGCAGAAGGACGTGAACATCCTCCGCACGTAGACAAAGGGGGTTTCTAAATCCCGGCGCCTCAGTGAGGTCTTGTAAGAGCTGGGGCTAGTGATCGATGAAAGTCTTTGCTCCTTAAAATAGTCTATTAGGATGCAATTCTGCGGGGAGGTAGGATGCCACCGTGAGCTCCAGGCCCAAGCTCGTTGCTAATTAAAGAACGGATTGTTTCAAATCAGCTGGTGGTAACAAATCACTGGGAAAAAGTAACATCATAGCAATATTTTAAAACGTTAATAGACAATGGAAAATATTTACTCTGTAAAAAGTTTAAATTATGATGAAAAAATTCCATAAAAATATGCAAATAAATATGGAGGTTTTCTAAATTACTATTGCAGGGGCCTCCCCTGGTGGTGCAGAGGTTGAGCGCTGGGCTGCGAAGCTGCTTGCAGCCTCTACAGTGCCGGTTCGATCCCCGGCCGCCGGTGAGGGTCCCACGTGGCGCGCAGACCCCTCCTGCCGCCCACTGCTCCCCTCAGCAGTGTCCTTCGGTCCTTCTGCCTGCTCTGCTCCCCGCTCTGGCTCTGGTGAATTCTCTCACCCTCCCGCGCCTCTGACTGTACCCAGTGCTTGCATAGATAAATAAAAAAATCTTTAAAAAAAAATTGCTACTGCACTGCTTACGGGCAAACAGTAAAATGCAGCCTGGTCCAGAGCCAGACCCCTCACCCCCACCCTGTTATCCCCGCCCCTCTCCTCCTCGGCCGTGATTCCCGACAGGCCCCTCCTTGCAGGCGCTCATGGCCTATCCTGTGAGGAGAGGGACAGTGACTCCCCTGAAGTCACAGGACCCCAGAGCCACCAACGCCCCCACCTGACTCCTGGAGGCCCCCGAGGCCGACGCTTCTCCGGGGAGCGGCAGGAAAGCCGGGCGAGACTAGCGTCCTCCGGGAGGACAGAAGGGGGAGAGCTACAGAGTGGGTGTGCCCGCAGGAGGAGCTGCCTGGGAGAGAGGCAGGGAGAGCACAGGGAGCCGGGTGTGGGCACACGCTCACACACTCACACACATACATGTGCTCACCCCCACACACACTCACAGGCTGAACATCCGTGTCCCCCCAAGCGCACTGTTAAAGCCGGGCGCCCAGGTGAGGGTGGAGGAGGGCCCTGGAGCCACCCACCTGGTGGGGACTGAGGCCCGGGGCGGTGCACGAGTGTTGGACACAGTCACCCCGAGACCAGGCGCCAGCCCTGGACCACCACCAAGACCCAATTTAGTCAATTCCCAGCGGCATCTGTCACGGCGAGTGCCCCGCGTGGGGCACAGTGTCAGGGCCCAGCGGGGCCCCCACTCCCCACACACACACACACCCCCACTCCCCCCACCCTCCCGCACCGGCCCTGGATCCTCCTCCCCAAAGCTCCCGCCAGGCCCCACCTGGGTGATGAAACCCCAGGAAGCCCCAGAGTCCTGTACCCCACACCTGTAGGCACCAGCACTTCCCTCCGCTCCCGTGAGCCCGGAGCCCAGGGACACCCTGAGGCACCGCAAGAACAAGGAGGAGCCACAGAAAGGGCCGCCCTCGCCAGCAGGACCCCCCACCCCTCCAGAGTCTCTCTAGCACCACCCAATCCAGACCCGTGCACCCCTAGAGTCGGCGCCCCCCTCCACGCTGCGAGCCGACCAGGGCGGGGTTCAGGCCCGCGGCCCAGACAGGGCGGCCGCTCGCTGCAAGCGAACACTTCGCGCTCTGAAAGGAGCATGTTCAGCGCGGCCCTTCCACTTCTATTTCTGGTTATCCGGCCTCGCAGCCCAGGACGCGGCGCCTGACAGAACCCGCGGCGAGCCGGCGACTCCCAGGCCACGGGAGACCTTCCGTCCAAAGCGGCAGGGAAGCCGCACGCGTTAGCAGATGCGAACACGAGCCCTCGGGAAAACAGCGCTTCCTAAGCTGGCGCGTAACTGGAAATTCCACGACCATACAGAACAGACAGAGACGCCAGGGCACCCCGCGCACCCCGCTGGGCCGCCGCGCCCCAAGCCCACGGTCCATCCGCCGCCCCCCCCACCCTCCCCGCTGCGGGCAGAGCCTGCCCTGGCCCCCGCGCAGGCCACGGAGGCAACGCGTCCGTGCGGCGGGGAGCATCTCATTCAGACGCCGCGTGAGGGGCCGCGGCAGGACGAGCACACGAGGGGCGCCTCTCCTGGGCCTGACCACACCCCACCCCAGGGGGCGTCTGGGCCCAGTCCAGGGGTTCCGCTGCTCCAGCCCCACTAAGCTCCTGCCAGCCCCTCCCTGGGGACGCTCTGCTGGGGCAGGGGCACGATGACCACACCCCTCTTCAGACATGCGGACCCGCTGCCCGTCGGTGTCGCCGCGGAACCGGGAGAATGTGTCGGGGCAAGTCGGCCTGGGGAGAGCACAGCTTACCTGCCCCCAAAACACAAACCCACTGGGGTTTGCCCGGTTTTTGCCAGGGAGCTTCGACCCCGCAGGGCCAGGACCAGAGCCCTCTGTCCACCTCGCCCTGGCGGGGTGTGGCCACTCCCCCCTCTCTGCTTCCCTCTTCTCCTTTGTCCTACCGTCCTGCCGGCGCTCGCTGGGCAGCGCCCAGAGCTCCCTTTCAGAGGAAGGGGCGGCAGTGGCCAGCACGCCACACAGCAGCCGGGGCACTGCGCTGAGCAAGGCCGCCGACCTGCGCGGATCCGGGCGCCACAACAGGCTGTCCCGCCCGCCCGCCCGCCCGCCTGCCCGCCACCGTGCCCACCGGCCCTGCAGGCCTGCTGGGAAACCTGGGCCAGGAGGACACGCGTGCGCCAGGGGGCAGTGAAGCAACGATCCACCTCCACCTGCGTCTCTCACCCCTCCAGGACACTCACCGGTTTATGAGGGGGAGAGGGAGGAAATGACATGTGGGTGCACCCTGCCTGCTCACCTGCCTGCTCACCTGCCTGCTCACCTGCCTGCTCACCTGCGTACATGTGACCTGTGCAATGTTCCGCGTGTGGTAGCTGTGATGACATCACTGTATCACATTATGGGCGAGATTCATCTTCCTGAAGCCCAGAATGAGGGGGACAGGACCGCAGCTGTGAGGGGCTGAGAGCCCCACCTCGCCCTGGGCGTCCCGCGCAGGCACCCCCACATGCTGACCCTCAGCCGCTCGTCATGGGTGGCGCTGTCCATCGGGAAGTGAAGAGATGCAGGTCAAGGGTTTCAGCGCTGAGTTTGCCCCACTGTTGCCCAGGGGGGCCAGATCCGAGGCTCCCCACCCCCAGCCACAGCCCCTCGGGGCACCTGCACCTTCAGCGCGGAGACACCGACTACGTGCGCGCCTTCCTGAGGTGCCGAAGAGCTGGCCCCAGCCCTGCCAGCAGCATCCTGGGGTCTCTCCGCTGCCTCCCCGCTCTACAGAAATACATGTTCGGGGCTTGAATTGGCCCAGGGGCGACCCAGACTGCATTTGAGCCCCCGCTGCAGCTCCGAGCCCCGAGCCCGCACGGCCATGCCCGCCGCCCGGTGGAACAAGGTGTCGAGAAAGCAGAAGTCCCTGGGCAGGGAGGAAAAGGGGTGCCTGTGGCCTCGGAGAAGGGTGTAGCAGAAGGCCAAGCTGACGCTGAGCTGCTCATCTGAGTCCCCCAAATCCCAGGCCCCCGCCTCCCACCAGGCTGAGTGTGTCCGACTCGGATGACATCAAGTGTCATTGGCGTCCCCAGACCAGCACTAAGGGCCTCCCAGGCTGTCCCGCAGAGCAGAGGCGCCTTCCCCCCACCCCACCCCACCCCACCCACCCCCCTCCCGCCGGAGCAGCCACTTCCTGGCTCCTGACAGTCTCCTCCTTGGGGGCCATAGTCTCCTCCTTGCCATGAGCCTGTCACGCAGGGGAGCAGCCCTTCCACGTGTCGGTCAGCACAGCCTCGTCCCTCCCGGCACGGAGCCCCGCTCCCGGGGATGTGGGGGGCAAAACCGGCCAAGGCCACCCCGCCTGTTAACACCCCAGTTAATTGGGCTCCTTGGGGCCTCTGAGTAGCTCCTCCAGGTTTGCAGGGTGGGGAGGCCTGCAAGTTCAGGCAGCCAGGGCTCTCGGGGCAACCCTGCAGGAGGGCCCTCAAACACTGGGGCACTTGTAGGACAAAAGAAACAGGCCCGAGGGCCCCCAAAGACCCCGCCACGGGCTGCAGGTCACCACAGCAGGCACAGAGCCCTCCACAAAGGTGCTCGCAGGGCCGGGGTGGCGGATGGCTGCGGCCCAGCGCGGCTACCCAGCTGGGTAGCCTGGAACAGCGGGGTGGTCTCCTCTGCGGTGACTCACCTGAGAGCAGGCCCACTGGGGCCTGGGGTGGAGGGCAGAGGGCGTGAGTGTGGGGAGGAGACTCCCCCGCCCACTGCCCGGGGGAACCCCTGCTCCCACTGGGCAGGTTTAGGACTTGCCGCAGAATGTTGGAGAAGCAGCAAAAAGCAATAGGAAAGTGGGCGCATCCGGGGAATTCTAAGGCTCCTTCGGCCGAAGATGGCTGCCTCCGGCTCTCTGCTGCAGCTGCGGCCCTGCGGCCCCCCTGGGTCTCCCCTGGTCTGCGCCAGGCCCTCGCTGGACCAGCCCTCCAGGCTGGGCTACAGAGACGTTCCATGGAACATGTGCTACACCAGACCGTCTCAGGGGCGCCCCGGGAACATGGCACCCCCACCACCCGTGCACTCCGCTCAGACTCACAGGCCCAGCAACAAACAAACTTGGTTCTCCCGGAGCCCTAGGACTGGAAGCCCGCCCAAAGCTGCAGGACAAGGGGGTCCAGCCACATGGGGGGGCACAGCGCCAGGGAGGCCCGCGGTTCCAGAGAGCCGCTGCTGGGGCGGGGGCGCTGAGCCGGGCCAGGGGTCACTCCGGGCGCCTGGGCGGTGCGGAAGCTGCCCTGGGCGGGCCCCGGGACTCCTGGTGCTGTCCCCGAGGTGAAGCAGGACGCGCTGGCCCGTGTCAGCTCAAGCAGACTTCTGGAAAGAGGACAGCAGGAGACAAGCACACACGCTGGCCCGGATCTCCGGCGGGCGGAGAAACGCCCCAGCTGGGCACGCAGGGGCTGCGCTCGGAGGGCGGCACCCGGCGCCGCTTTGTCCGAGCAGGTGGGAGCCACGGACGGGCGGTCGGTGGACCAACAGCGCCGCCCAGTGGCCGAGGGAACCCGCCGCTGCGCTCTCAACCCAGCCACGCACAGTCCAGCAGCAGGACGTGTCCTTGTCCCTGGGCGGGACGGCCGCACCTGCCTGTGGCGTGAGAGGCGTATCGCAGCCTCTAGAGACTTGCAGCCCACGGAGATCCCCCCAGAAGCAACTCCTCAGAAAGGAACAGAAAATAATGGGCGCCTTCAACACGCTACCCCAGGCTCCCGGCACCAGCAGAGGGCTCAGGGGAAAGAGGGGACTGGCCGGGGCGCGGGCCTGTGACTGGCCGCCGTGGCCGCCACAGCTCCCCTGGCAGTCCATCCCCCTCACAACGGGGGTGCGCTCCTGGCCCCCTTGGTCATTCCCCCTCCACTCCACGAGCAGGTGGTCACTTTCATGATGGTAGCCAATGTGGGGGGTCCAGGACCCCAGGAGAAGGGGCTGAGGGCCTGGTCTCCCCGTGGAGGTCAGCTGGCTCCCTGGCCAGTCGCTGAGGCCCCGCGAGTGAGCATCTCACTGTCAGAAGAAACCCCCGCCCTGAGCAGTGGACAGAAGCTCTGCCCTTTCTGTGGAGCCTCCGGGCAGCAGGGGAGCTCTGCCCGCCTCCCGCCTGGTGACCACCCGCTGTGCAAGGAGGGGGCACTGGACCCTCAAGGCATCTCCTAGCTGGGCCTGTCCTGCTCCTGCAGATCCCCCCCCCAGGCCACCCAGCAGGGGCAGAGAGGCCTGAGGGGCAGTTGCGTCCACCCTACCCGTGGGGACTCCGTGCCCAGCAGCACAGGTGCAGGCTGCCTGGACCCTTACAGCCCGGACCCTACCCCCAGAGGAAGGGGCAGAGAGAGGAGGGAGCCCAGCTTTCTGCGATTATGAGGATGACAAGGTCGCAGAGCCTCCTGATGGGCCAACTCCCACAGAGCTCACACTGGAATGAGCGGGGGTCAGTGGTCACAGGCCTGCCAGGGAGGTCACGCCCTGCAGCAGCAGCTCCCTCTGCATGCAGCCGTGGCTGTGAGCAGAGAGAATGGACGCTCCTTTCGGGTCTGGGATATGTAACCGGGCCTCTGTCCTGCAGGGAGGGGCCTCGGCCGGGAGCACAGGCAGGTCACAGGCTAATGTGCGGGTCACCCCACCCGCTCACAGCCGGGGGCCTGGGAGGGGGCTGGGGCCTGCCAGGACTGGGGGTGCACACAGCTGCCTCTGCACGCAGCAGGCGTGTCCGAAGGTGGGTCCCTCGGCCGAGACTTGCCTCCCGCTCTCTGACGCAGGTTTCTGCATCAGCACGTGCCCAGCGGGAGGGGCGTCCAGGCTTCCATTTCAGCTCACGGTTCTCTCCTCCCATCGCTCTTGCTGCCGAGTCTCCTTGGGCCACGGCCTGGGTTTGGGACGTGAGCAGGTGGGAGCAGCTCTGCACCCCGCGGCAGGGCGTTCAGCTACGCTGACTGGAACCCCCAAGCCAGAGTCCAGGTGGCAGCAGACAGCCCGAGGCCAGGCAGCCCCGACTCTGAGTTCAGCCCAAAAGAGGCCCTGGTGTGCGGCTTACTCTGAGAGGCCCTCGGATTTTAACCGTTTCACTTCGGGGAACACTGAGCACGCCCCCAAAGGACATGGACATGGCCCAGAATGGCCGGTATCCAAAGGGACTGCCTGGAGGGGGCTGCAGGACTGAGGCGCGTCCAGGCCGTGGGGCGAGCTCTCTCTGCGGGTGTCCCATTTCCTTTGACCCTGGATTTCAAGCCCAGACGCAGTGGAGGACAAGTCTGACCCTGAGCTAGACCTTGACACCGCCAACGCCCTGTGTCTGACTCTGCTCTGGCCCCGGAGCCATTACCCGAGTCATGCACAGCGACCACCCCAGCAGGGCTACCAAGAGCCACGTTTTTTCTCACTTTATAACCAAAGACACCTGCCAAAATGGAGTGGTGCGAGGGCCAGCACCGCCCGGGGCTCCTGGGCGCCCCAAACGCCGGAGAAGAGTGGTTCTCGCTTTAAACCACTCCAGCCCAGGCCCAGGTTACCGCCAGCCCCTGGAGGGTCGGGCCAAGCATGGAGAATGAGGACCCAGGCATGCGTGTGGGCCTCAGAGTCCTCTGCACGGGGCCCCAGTGTGTGTGTGTCACGGAGACAGCAGGTGTGCACAGACGTGGCACGTGCCCGTGCCTGTGCGTGTGACACATGTGACTGTCAGGAGGCCCGCGGGGCACTCCAGCGGGAGACAGCACAGGCGCAGGGCCAGTTCCTCAGGACGGCCTGCGCCAGCCGGCAGCACCGTGGGGCCAGCGCCCGCCCGCCCTCCCAGCCCGACACCAGGGGACAGAGGACGGAATCCGGGGGAAATGTAATTTAATCATCTCTTAAAAACACTCTGTCTGGCCACCAAAATATGAAATCCGCAGTTTCCACACTTGACTAGCAAGTCTGCCGCCAGCAGGACGCCCGCCTGCCCGCCTGCCCGTGCCCCTCCAGCGCGTGTCTCAGTGGGCCTGCTGCTCAGTCTGCGCGCCCCTGGTCTCCCGTTTCTGCGGTGATTGTTTGGGGGGTGGGCCTTCAGGGGATGCTTTCTTGCCGGGTCTCCGCTCCCAGGACGGCCGCCCTGCAGGCGGTGGCTCCAGCAGCTGGCGTGCCTCAGGGTCTTCCTGGGCTTGCCTGGGTGCGGGGTCTTCTTGCGCCGGGTCTTCCCTCGGTGGCTCTGCCGGGCCCCCCAGCCTCCCCCGGGCAGCTGCCAGGGCGGGGGTGGAGCTGGCGTGTTTTAGGCCGTGTTGTTCTTTTTCTTGTTTGCAGCAAACAAAACAGAACAAAGTCACCGGTAAGCACAGCGGCCTCCGAGCCGCAAGAGATCAACCATAAAACGGCCGACACTGCTACCGCAGCACCGATCCACCTTCATGGTAGTAAATACAACTGACAACCTTCCGTGGGCGCCGCGTGACGGGCTCCTGCGCACGCCCTCCGTCTCAGCTAGACAGTCACGTGTCACTGAGCCGCGTGTGGTCAGGAGCATCATGGGGGCATGATTGGGCACAGCCCCTGACACGCCAGTGCACCCCGAGCCTCCAGCACATGCGCAGACCCCAGGGCCCGCCACGACGTGCCACCAGATGCCCTGCGCACACTGCCAGGGTGGCCCCGCCAGGGCCAGGGGCCGGGGCGCCCACACAAGCTGCCGTCTGCACAGCCGTGCCCAGCCGGCCTGAACCGCTCCCCGCAGCAGCTCAGGGCTGCGGGCTCCACACCGCCCGCGTCAAGGAGTGATGGGGTGAGCCCAGCTCCTCCGCCTGGTCCATCACAAACTTGGCAAGTGACCGCCCCTCCCGGGAGTCACTCCTCAAAGCAGGCGCGGAGCACGGCTGGCGCAGGCTGCAGCGGGAAGGGCAGGAAGGGTCAGCAGCCACCACCATGTGGGCCTGGCCTGGGGTTCCTGCACCCACAGCTCGCAGGGCCAGGGGCCGCACTCGAGGAGGACAGCTGCCCCAAAGCGCCCGGACCGTGTGCTCACCGGGTGGGCAGGGGCCCCGAGAGCCCCCAGGAAGCCCTGCCCACCCCCTGCCAGAGCATATAGGTGACCCCGCCGCGAGGCAGGGCCTGCGTTCCCCTCCTTGGGGCCTCTTAAGGCCCCGCTCAGCAGAGCTGGGAGGGTCAGGGGACGTCCATGAACAGGAGCACAAGGGACCGAGGCGGGGAGGGCAGCAGCCCTGGCCCCGCACACAAGCAGAGCTGCGCTGCCCAGCGCGGGGGCGAGTGGCCGGCACCTGCAGCGCGCGCTCACCTGAGCACGGTGGGCAGCCACGCGTGGCTGTGTTCATGCAAAATCAGACATTGTGAAACCCCGCGTTCTCCTACATCGTCCGGGCCCGGCCTGGACCCACAGCCCGGGGCCTGCCTGCGGCTGACATCTCCCTGTCTGCAGGGTCCGTGTCCGTCCGCTCTCCCGCCCAGAGCCTGCACTTCGGATCACAGCTCCACTACCTCTGTTACTTTCTCTCTCTACCTGGTTTGTCGGGCTGTGTTTTCTGTAACGGCGCCCTATTATGAGCAGAAACGCCACAAAACCTGAATGACTGTGCAGCTGACCCAAGAGAACTGCCTGAGCTCAATGGCCCCAAGCACCCGGGCACTGGCGGGAGCCGAGCCCTCGGGCCGGCCGCATGTCCAGCCGCGGGAAGCAGGCGCAGGGCACAGGGCGCAGCCAGGAAGAAAACTACAAGGAAGGCTGCCTGGCGGGGGTGCTCTGGACACCTGGGTCAGTGAGGGGCCCCCAGGACATGACAACAGGGTCACCCAGAAATGGCCAGCCCTCCGTGCACACGCCTCCCCATGGCCATCGGTCACTTGTCTCTTACCAGGAAGCGAAACCAGTTTCTTATTCTTGCTGAGGTTGACAGTTGCTAGGAAAAGAAAAAGAAAAAAAATCCAGACATTAATAGACCAGCCAAGGCCTCAAACGCCACGAGAACTCCCGGATGGAGGCCAGGCCAGCTCCGGTCAGAGCATCCCGGGCCTCCTGGACATGAGCTGGGCCAACACACGCTGGGGCTGGGACTCCGGGACAGCAGAGTCGCTGCCTCGACCCCTCCCCCCGTGAGACGCGTGCCTGACCGTGGGCCTCGTCTCAGCCTTGCCTCAGCCCCGAGGACAACACATGTCCAGCATGTCCAGCCCCAACGGGAGGCCACAGCCCAGCACGGGGTCTCCAGAAAGCGGGGCCAGCTGGCCTGCACAGCAGCTGCTTTGCGACCACCTCAGCCACAAAATCCGTGGAAGCAGAACAGTCGCCCGACACCAAGCCCCAGCACCACCGCCCTGGCGCCCTCGCGCAGCTGGGTCGGGAGGCCGGGCCAGGCTCTCGCCTGATCACCGCTACCTCACCGTCCACAACCTGACCATCTGTGACCTGACCTCCTGCAGCTTTCAGTACTTTTTTTTAGATTGAATTTTTATTTTACTTTATTCATTTTTATATTTCTGAACGTCTTTGTCTTGTTTTCACAATGTATGTTTCTCCCCTCAGCATGTCACCTCGTTTTCCCACCGAGCACCCACCGTGCCCTGCCCCGTTCCTGCTGTCCCTCCCCCACCCAATCAGAGGTGCCCCACGGAGCTGAACAGGCGCGTCTCCAAAGAAAGCCTGTGACGCCGAGGAACGTGCTCACCGCAGCCACGGGGTGGGGGTGGGTAGGGGAGACGTCAGGGCCACGGGGAGACACCCCAAGCCTGGGAGGCCGCCCAGCCCCAAAGACCACAACCGGCGAGGGCTGGCGGCTGGAGCAGGGGCCGCACTGCCGTGGGAGGGACCTGCAGCCCCGGAGAGGTGGGTAGAGCATCCCCAGGGACTAGCGGTGACCGGGGTCCCAGGGCTCTGTGGCAGCCTCTGGCCGGGAGGGGCTACCCGGGGGCGGTCAGCGCTGCTTTGCCTCCTTAGCACAGAGGTTTCTGCTGCCGAGCACCTCAGTTCAACTGGACTCAGGAGCCAGGGTAGGGCTGGCTGCTCTGGGGGCCTGGCGAGGCTGCAGGGTCGGGAAAGTGCTAGAGCTGCAGGCACAGGGAGGCCCGAGGAGCCATAAGGGCAAGTGCTGGTGCGCGGTGAGGGCTGCCCGGTCCCGGGGGCCTGGACATAGGAGCTGGCCGAGAAGGGGGCAAGCGTGTCCAGGAGCAGGTCTCTGGAGCCGCCTTCCCCGTTGATGACGCCACCCAAGGAGCAGGCAGTGGCAGGGCCTGCAGGGCCTGGAACTCCACGGCCAGCCTCACTCATGACCCACTCACACCGAGGCCTGCGGGCTGCTCGGCATCACCCTGCGGACGATCACGGGGACCAGCTCCCGAGGGCGCCAGCTGCACCCCCTGACAGGAAGGGCCGGGCCCCGTCAGGGTGGGGGCGGCAGGGCCAGTGCTCTGCACCCAGACACCCACCACCTGGCTCGGGGCCCTCTGACGAAAATCGCAAGCACACGGGACGGGCGGCTCAGGCAGGCAGGCCCTGCACGCAGAGGGCAGCACTGGCCCAGCCCGTGGTCATGCAGTCCAGGGAGGCCCTTGGGAAGCAGAGCAAGCCCAGGCGTGCTTTGAACTAAAAATGTGTCCATCAAAAAGCCCCCGGCCACGAACGTGTCCTCCCACCTTGTAAGCCCCAGTGGCCTGCGGGACCCAGACTGTCGCCTCCTGTTCGGAGCTCTCTGGGTGACACGCAGGGACCGGTCACCGCCAAGCCAGCCCGATTCATGGTCATAAAAAATGTCACATTCTTTTTTTTTTTTTTTTTTGCCTTTAGCAATCCCTTGGTCACCCCTTGACTGAAATCACAGCAAAGCTGGAAACACCTCCAATGAACACACAGGGGGAGAGCTTCTGGCCTGGACGCCCTGGGCCTGGCCCTCGGCCTGCTGTCAGAGGCACTGAGGCCAGCGGGGCCCGGCCCGGACCCTGGGAAGGAGGCTGAAGACCACAGTGGGGAGCAGGCCCTCCTCTGCTTCTCTTGTTCCTGCTCTTTGAGCTTCTCTCCACTGCCCTGCTCGCAAAAGCAGCCAAAATCACTGCAATAAAACAGCTAGAAATTACTCCAGGGAGAAAAACGTCCCCTCTTGCATAAACTGTAGGGACTTAAAATTGCCTCATCTTCCCAGAAAAATGAAGCTTTTGTGCTCGCAGTGTCACAGGCAAGGCAGGGCTGCAAAGCAAACGTGCAGAAGCCACAGCAGCAACCCCGGGGCTTCCAGCTCTGGCACTGGGTGAGGTGTGAGTAGTGTGGGGAGCCCCCCATCCCGGCTCCCCATGACTCCCGCGGCCGGGTGGGCTAAGGCCTCAGGGCGCCAGCTGAGCCTGTCTCAACGAGGCTGGAGCTGAGCGCAGGCCGCGCAGCACTTGGAGAGCACCCAGGGTGTCATGAAATCACTCAGCCCCTCCTTGCTGCCCTGCTGACCAGCACCCGCTGGCCTGAGGCCCACAGCTGGCACCGGGACGGAGGGCAGGGAAGCAGGTTTGCTCTGTCTCTCCTGGTATCTCTGTCCCCACGAGCAGGACAGGCTTCTGCTCGGACACGCCCCCCCCACCCTCACCTCACCCCCACCACCCCCCCTCCCCCGTCACCCGGCGCTGACAAGGGCCTGGGAAGCCCCAGGACACCTGGAGGCACCAGCCTGCACTCGTGTCTGCTGCAGCAGGCGGGTCACAGACTTCCACATACTGAAGCCTCAATAGCCCTTAGAATGTAATGGGATTTTTTTTTTAGAGATTTATTCATTCATGCATACTAGAACCGGGGTACAGGTCAGACGCGCAGGAGGGTGAGAGGATTCACCAGAGACAGGGTGAGCAACAGAACAGGCAGACGGACCGCAACACTGCTGAGGGGAGACAGGAGGGGTCTGCGCGCCATGTGGGAGTCTCATCGGCGGGCCGGGATCAAACCCGCGCTCAGAGGCTGCGGACAGCCTCACAGCGCTGTGCTCAACCGCCTGCACCACCAGGGAGGCCCTATAATGGGATTTTTAATACGCGCAAGACCTTGACCCCAAGGAAAGGGCAGAAGAGGGGGAATTACTGCCCGAGTCTGTCCTTCCACTCCCCCCGGATGGCAGGACAGCTCGGGAAGCAGGGCTCCCGCAGGGCACGTGGCACCGGCTGTGGGCACCTGCTGGGCTGACCTGGGGACTTGCGGTCGCTGGCAGGCTCCGTGCTGGGTGCCGGGCAGCTGCTTGGGCCCAGGTGTGCACCTGCTCCATTGCGGGATCAGGATCCACCTTCGAATTCTAATATCCGGGGGTCCACTGAGTGACCCTCTTTCGGAAAGCGCTCTGATCATCGTGCTGGCATTTACCACACTGAGTGCGGCTTTTCCCTGAAGTCACCACGAAGGGCAGAGAAAATCAAAAGGGGAACATCACCGGACACCCCGGCTCCATCACCCATGGATCACAGACAAGGAGCAGCCCGAGGCACCCCGGCGTGCGGCGGGTCCCCGGAGGCTGGACCGGAGCCCAGAGCCACCTCCTCGCACACCCGCCAACGCCTCTGAGGCTCTTCCTCCAAGCCCCTCAGGCTGGTTTAATGCAACCTTAACCCGAGTAAATGCATTCGCGGCGGCTGGGGGACCTGACGGGAGAGGGGGGTGGGGAGCTGGGGCTCGTGCACCCCAGGAGCCAGCAGAGGTGCCTCAAGCTCCCCTTGGGAAAGACACCAGCTCTGTCTTTCCTCAAGGAGGGGAGGCCTGAGCTCACACAGAGGCCACGGGGGTGGGGGGGCCGAGGGGGGAAGGGCGGAGGCAGCGGGAGGGGGGCGAGCACCGTAAAGACCATCCATGACCCCGACTCCTAGTTTCTCTCACGGACTAGGAAGTCCCAGGATCGTGATCACGCCCGAAAGAAGGGGCGTAGGTGCCTTGTGTCGGGGCCGGGCTGACACAAAAGGAGCACACGCGTCGTGAGGGGCTCCCGGTCCTCCTCCGGCCCCCGGGGGGCGTGTTGGGGCCCCAGAGCCGGGCAGGGGTCCCGGCTGCAGCGTCACAGACTCTGTAAGGCAGGCGGCCCCTTAACCCCATGGCGGGGGGCGGGGGCGCCATCCCCGCGCCCCGGCTTCCCGCCTGTCGGGTGCCGGCCTCCGCTGAGAAGACCAGCCGGCCCCACACCCCGGGTTCTTACGACCGAAGCGCCCCAACACCAGCGGTAGCCCCGCGGCTCGTCCTGCCCGCACGCCACGCCCTGACCGGACGCGGAGACGCGAGGGCGCGCCGGCGGCTTGTGACCCGCGCCAGGAAGGCCCCAGCCATGGCCGGGGAGCCGCGCGGCGAGGCCTCTGTGCTCTGCGGAGTGTAACCAAGCCCAGAGGCGGAGGTGAAGCCGTTGCCACGAGCAGCCGCGGCGGCCGCGACGCCAGGACACACGCTTCTCCCCAAGTCTGCGCGACGTACCTTTTTTCTTTGTGTTGTGTCTTATGGGAAACTTTTTCTTAAAAGACACGCGTGAACTGTCTTCCTGAAACAGAAACCTCGTGTTAGGGAGCCACCTCCTCCAGAGCGGCCAGAGCCCTCGGGGCGGGACCCGCCGCCACTGGCCCCCGAGCCTGAGTGAGTCCAGGGGGACCGGGGTCTGGCCAGGCGCCAAACACGCGGCCTGCTGGGGCCACCACCTCCCCCCCAGGGCCGTGAGCCCGACCAGCTGGTCACGCGGGCCGGGTCTGCTCCAGCCCAGGGTCCAGCGCAGACTGCGGGCGCCTCTCTGGGGGCCAAGCCCCACAGACCCAGTCCCCACCTTCCTGCCACCCGAACGGCCCCGTCGGAAGTGGCCAGCTCCTCCGTGGAAGGAGGCGGCCCCTCGCCCAGCCAAAGCCACACACACCAGGGCTCTGATGTCCGTGGACCCTGAGAAAGTGGGGATCCGGGGCAACAGCACATCAACCCTGAGAAAGGAGAGACTTGCTGGGAGGGAGACCCCGACCGGAGCGGGTTCCCTGGAGCGGGGACGGTGGGACTCGGCTCCGGGTCCCCCTAGGATTTGATGCTGGCGGGACTGGGGCACCGCCTGGGCTGCAGACACGGGGGGCCCCGCTCTTCCCACACACCTCACTGGTGCCCTCAGGGCCGGGGCGGGCGGGAAGTCAGAGCTGGCCTCTGTGAGGCCCTGAAGAGCCACCCGCCCCTACACTCCGCCAGGAAGCAGGACCACTCAGAAATGCCCACCCCAGACCCAGGGGCATGGAGCCGGCCAGCCGCGCGGCCCACAGGAAGAGAGCCCACCAGCAGCGCCCAGCAAGGGCCGGCAGCGGGCGGCAGGAGTCGGCAGCCAGGCGGCCCCAAGGGGCAGGGAAGCCAGAGCCGGCTGGGCACACCGGCCCCTGCCCGACCCGACACCACACAGCACACCAGGTAATACACTGGTGCATCAAGGGTAACCATAGCAACGACAAAACCAAACTAAGCTCCTCTCTAGATTGATCCCAACCCCACAGAAAGGCCTCGGGGAGGTTTGCGCGGAAACCGCACGGTCCTTCCAAGGGGAGAAGCGGGGGGAGACGACGGAGGGGCAAAGCCCAAACCCACCCTGAAATCTCACCGTAGACTTGGCACCACCAGAGGGCGCGGGGGCGCGGGGGGAGCGGCGGGGATGGGGTGTGGGCAGCGGGGCTACCAAGGGAGCGTGAACGTGGGCTCCGGGGCAAGCACGGCAGTGACGCCACCTCCGGAACAGTAACTGTGGCTGCGCTGAGAAAGGCGGACAGGCCCAGCGCGAGCGCGCCCCACAGGAGACCCGCCCCGCCCTCCGGCCCTCGCAGGCGTCCCCGACTCGGGGGGCAGCTCGGGTGTGGGCTGCGAGGAGCAGGCGCCCCCGCCCACGCCGCCCCCCCCGCGGGGGTGAACGGTCCTCTCTTTTGGCTTGGATCCGAATGACTGTCCTAGCAGAGGAATCCAAGCTTCACTTCCCCAGAACCACACAGTTCCCGGTCCCCGCCGGGGCCCTGGCGGCTCTCGGAGGCCTCGCCCTCAGTGACACTCCACGTACGGCGGGATCTGGGATGAAGACAAAGGACCAGACCATTAAAAATTCAACTCAACATGACTCTTTCTGAAGAAAGGAGCCCAGGGCCTCCCCGGGGCGCAGGAGGTCGAGTGCCGCGCTGTGGAGCTGTCCGCAGCCTCTGCAGCGCGGGTTCAATCTGGGCCGGCCAGGGAGCAACCCACAGGGCGCAGCAGACCTCTCCCGCCTCCCCGCTGCGCCCCTCAGCCGCGTGTGTCGTCAGGCTGCCTGTTCTCCAAGCCCCAGCTCGTGTGGCGCGGTGGCCAGGGCCTCGCAGAGCGGGCCGCCCTCTCACGGCAGCGGTGCCCCCAGACAGCTGGCTCCCGGGCCCCGCAAGCCCGGCCACAGCACCGGCTCTGTGATACCTGCAGGCTCCAAGGTTCACGGCTCGAACATCGAGATATTATCAGAAAAAGCCACACTCAAGCAGACTTTTAAGAAGTGCCCATGTGCCCCAAGGACAGACCCAACCACACGCTCCGCGCGCTCGGCAACCCCACCCGCGGGTGAGCTCCCGCCCCCGCCTCCGGCAGGCGGCAGAGCCTTCGGCACATGGAACACAAATGCCCGAAGCCGGACGAGAGGCGTCCCTCTACCGGCGGCCGATGTTCACAACCAACGCGTCACCACCGTGGGCGCCGGCCAGGACCGCGGCCGTCGTCTCCCTCTCCGTGCTGGAGGCCGCGCAGGCGCTAGATGAGGGTGACCGTGTTGGGGGTCGGCCTCCACGGAAGACCGCGCCCTCGGCAGGGTTGCCCAGCGCACTCTGATGGTGCTCGGGCAACGGTGTCGCCACCTGGGGCAGGTGAGCAGCACCCAGCCCGCGACTTGGTTTCCGTGTGCGTGTGCGTGTGCGTGTGCGTGTGCGTGTGCGTGTGCGTGTCCTCGGGCAGGGGAGTCCAGCTGACTCGTTCTCACAAGCCTCTCGGGTTTTCACTCTTGCCGCGAAAATATGCCCAGAGACAAACCAAACTGAGTATTTTTCCACCAGAAGAGAATTAAAGTGTCTTTTTTGATCATGGCATGAGATCCAATGGCCAGGGCAGAAGACGCGGCGCCGCAGCTGCAGCAGGCCCTGGGCAGCCCCACCCTCAGGACTCTGCCGGGGCTGCTGGGAACGTGCGTGCTCGGCTGGGAACGCTGCGCCCTCTCCAGATACAGCAACAGTCGCGGTCAGGGAGCTGACACGCGGCAGCCCCCCCATGCCAACCCGCGCATGTACCAGCCACTCAGCAGCCGCCGCCCCGCTAACATGTTGCCCGAGAAAATAAGCGGAAAGAAGCTTCCAGCCAGTCACTGGGTTTCCTCTTTTCTTGCCCGTGCCTGCTAATTCTACAATAAATACAAACTTCCTATTTGCGAAGAGTCCCGAACTGTGAAACACGAGCCATCGCGGAAGAAAACGCACCTTAAAGGGC
Source organism: Talpa europaea (assembly GCF_964194135.1). NCBI lineage: Eukaryota > Metazoa > Chordata > Mammalia > Eulipotyphla > Talpidae > Talpa > Talpa europaea. Next base: position 671,916 of record NC_140072.1, on the reverse strand, counting down.
CAGTAATGGCTACTGCGCGGAGGGCGGCGCGAGCCGATGCGGAGAACAATGAAAACACGAGTGACGTCGACTTCCGTTTTCACGGCCTTTAGATCTGCCAGAGCCCGGGGCGGCGGGGGGCAGCACCAGCATGGGCGGCGGGGGCAGCACAGGTGGCGGGCAGCGCTCTGCCCGCAGGCACAGCGCAGGGCGGGTGCTCCTGGTCCCGGTACCCACGATGACCCCGGTGCACAGACAAGGACGCTGCAGCAGGGAGCAGCGCTTCAGGGGTGGCGCCGGCGCCCAAGGCGTGCGCCCACACGTGTGCCCGGTGAGGGACAGATTCCCAAAGAGCCGCTGGCCGGCAGCAGGTGGACAGGGAAACCGCCTGGGGGCCTGACCGCTGAGCCCTGGGCTGGGAAGCACAGAGGGTGAGGTGCTCACGGGGATTTGAATGGCAGTTAAGGGCGGGAGCAGCCCAGGGCCTGATTTCCAAGTGAAGCACAGGTTTTTCGTCTCCTGGCTTTAGGTTAAGTAACACAAACGCCGTTTTAAACACGGAAATGGCACTCCCCGGGCACTCTCAGACCCGGGCCCAGAGGTTCCTGGGCAGTAAACCGCACACAGGAGACCCGGGTGCCAGTCAGTGCTGGTCAGCGGCCGTGGGGAGAGCGGCCGTGGGGACAGCGGCTGCTGCGCCGCCCCAGAAGCACACGGCCGGCAGCGCCCCGGTGCGGTCATCTTTAAACACGGAGCTAAAGCAGCAACACTCGGCACCTCTGACGCGTATCGTCGCTAATCCCAGAGGCTGGTTCCGTTATAAACAAACAATCTGCCGAGGACCCCGACAGAGCAGAGGGGGAGGCTCTGGGGTCGGGAAGGGCCCGTGGGGCTCGCGGCGGGGGGCGGGGGGCAGCTCCAGGTGCCTCTGATGTGGAACCCACAGGTAGGTTTCCACTGGGTCACGTCCCAGGTCCGAGCACTGACGACCAGGTTCTTACGGGGCGAGGCGCAGGTGCGGCGCCGATAAATAAGATCTCACGCTCAGACAGACGTCACTTCACGGGACGTGAGACCCGGCCCCGCCTCCGGCCGAGCTGGGCTGAGCGTGGGGACGGCCGCTGTGGCACCACCCCCGCCTCTCGGCCAGCTGCCAGCAGGGCCCTGCCACCCAGGGGCTCCCAGGGAGCCCGCACCTCTGTCCCCAACAACCGACACATGGTGGCAGCCGATGGCCAGGGTCCGAGGGGCTGGGTTTGTGGCTGCCTGGCACCCGCGGGGGCTGAGGCAGGGAGGGAGGCGCGAGACCCGGACCCTGAGGGGCTTTGGGGTTCTGGGCTTCTGCCCGCCCTTCCAGGGCGACGCCCGCCAGCCCCTGCTCCCTCTGGGCCCGTCCTCTGTCTGGGGGCAGCGACAGGCACGATGGGGACAGAGACACACCCCAGGCCTGGCACCTCCTCCCCGTGCCTCCGGGGCGGAAGCACTGAAGACAAACCTTTCTTTCCTGAACCTCAAAACGCTTTTCATCCTTTTCCTGTTATTGAAACAAAAATGCAGCAGTCAAACACCTGCACCGGGGTTGCCCCAAAGTCATCGTCCCCCGCGGGCCCCGCAGGCCCCCGCCGGCTCCTCCCAGGGTCCCAGTGTCTCCCGGGGGGCACATCCCCTCCCACCTCCTGCTGCGTGACCACAGAGGTGCAACCCCTGCCCACACCCGCTTCTTTGTTTCACAGGCACCTTGTAAACGTTTTTACACGAAGTGCAGTGTTTTATAGTCTTGGTTGCACCCTAAATACCCCCTCTTGGGCTCTGCCCTGCGGGATGCACAGGCTGCCAAGCCGCGCCCAGCCCTTCCCGGGCCCTGGGTCCCCCCAACGCAGGGTCTGCAGACGTGGTGGCACTGCGTCCACACCTTGCACAGCCCACTGGAACGGGCTGGGAGCTTTTCACGACTTTCACACTTTCTTTTCTGCACTCAGCACGAGGAGAAAGAGCTGCTCACACGTGCTGGTTTAGCCGTGAGCCCCGGTGACCAGGCACCCGGCGCTGCAGAAGCCGCCAGTTCACCGCGATTCAGGCAGCTCCAGGCAGCCAACTTACTAGACCATGAGCCGCGGACACCCTGTGAGCAGCTGAGAGGAAGCTCGCGCGCCCTGGTCACGGGCACCGGGCCCCAGACACTCCACCCAGGCAGCTGCCTTCATCCACTCCCCAAGCCAGACCCACTGGGCTGTCAGGAAGGAGGCGGCAGAGCGCTCAGCCGTGAACCCCTTGGACGTCTAGAAACCCGAACAGGGCCCCCGTGGGAGCGTGCCCTCAGTGGACGTGTGGCCAGGCAGCTGCAGAGGGGTCAAGCAGCGGGGCCTTCCAGGACGGGGCCTGCTGCAAACACTTCAAAACCAGAACTGCCTTGAAAACAGCGCCCAGAGGCAGGATTTTGGAAACAGAAGCCCCGAATGCCACGGGGCCACACCGGTGTGGGGGACACAGAGCCCCCAGCCCTGCTGAGTGCGGCCACCAGGTGGTGGGAAGGAGTTGGTTTGTCTGGGCCAGGAGTGCGGGAGACGCCACTGGGGCCAGTCTGGGAGCCGCTAAGGCCGTGCGTGTCCACTCCGGCTCGAGAGGCCGGTCGGGGCAGCTTGGCTGGAGAAGGCAGCGGAGCTGCTCGGTCTGTCTGTGTTGCTCCACGCCCGACTCAGGCTTCCTGGGCCTCTGCCCAGTGCGCACTCACGTCCACGCCGCAGCAGACCAGAGGGGCAGGCCCAGGCCCCACACCCAACAAGGCCAATGACCCACCTTGGTGCTTCCCAGATCAGGGGTCTGCTCCTGGGCCGCCTCCTCTCGGACCACCTCGGCCGGCATCTGGCGAGAACACAAGGCACTTGGGTCCGAGACCGGGTAGGAGCGCTGGGCACAGGGCGCGGGGCAGCAGGGCGCGGGGCAGCGCCTCCCAAACAGGCAGAGACTGAGCCACCGCGCCCCTGGTCAGCCCTCCCAGGCGGCAGCTCTGCCCTCAGCCTCACCTGTCCCCACCAACAAGGTTGACCTGTTTGATAAAACTTTCCGCAAAGTCTCCAGGGGGAAGCGCGGCCTGACCCCCCTCCTGTCTAATGCAGCGGCCTGGCGCCCCCCACCCTGGTGCCCTGGGCCTCCGTGCACAGGACGTGCCTAGGAGCCTGGCTGGCCCTCACGGGGCCACCTGCATGCCTCAAAGTCATGCTCTGCCATTACATCTTCCCACTCAAACAGCCGCCACCACCTGGGGCTAGGCACCCCGGCCCCCTGACCGCCCCTGACAGCCCCCTGGAACCTCTCCAGGGTCTCCCACCCTGCCCACTCCACCCGGCTCCCTGCCCGGGAGCTGCCATGCCCGTCACTCATCCTAGACGAGCCTCAGCAGACGCTGTCCCCACTCGGGGGAAGGCCCAGGCCTTGCTGCCCACTGCGCACACAGTATGGTGACTGTTCACCCCCTCGTCCGTCCTTCCAGGATGACAAGACCCTGGCTGCCTGAACCCCGCCAGGACGGGGCCCACGCAGCAGAGCAGACGGCCCTCCTTGCGGGGCTGTAGGGCAGGGCATGGACCAAGTGAGCCGAGCTGAACCCCAGACACAGCTGTGCCTGCCGCGTGGGTGTCCAGACCAGGAGGCCTGGGAGGACGGGTGCAGGCAGGGGCTGCAGGAGGAGCAGGAGCTCACTGGAGGTGGCAGAACATTCTAGAGGCCAAGGAGAATGTAGGGGCAGGTGGGGCCCGGGAGGGACTCTAAAGAGACCCAGTGTTTCCGGACTCGCAGCCCCAGGCTTTGGGCTTGGGGCCTCAGGTGGCGGGGGGGTGGGGGGACCTACCTGGTCCACAGGCACCTCCACCTGCCCGGCCATGTCCTCCTTGACGTCCGGCGCCCCCCAGATTTCCGCGTGAGGGGTCTGCGCCTTATACACGTCACCTTCAGGAGAAGATACAGGGAGGGTTTGCAACCAGTGGCCACTGGGCCTTTCTGACCCAGGCCAGAGTCACAGCTCTGCGTCCTCCGGCCCCACACCCCTCCCCTGGACTCCCACTGCCCCTCCTGCAGCCTGGGCTGTGCCCCAGGCCTGGCCCCCGAAGTCATGTTCCTCTCACCGACCCACCCACCCCGGCCCTCGGCCCCAGACACAAACACCGCCAGCATCCTCCAGACGCGCCCGTCAGCTCCGCCAGGAGGACACGGAGTAGCCGCAGGCACCGGAGCAGACCGCAGCACAGGCCCCGAGAGCCCGCGTGAACCGGGTGGGTGCCCACGTGCTTATTACCCAGCCCGGCCGACACAGAGACACTGCAGCTGCCTCCGCGGTCGCCCGGAGCACCTGGGGGCGCCACGGGAGGGGCAGCATGGTGGGGGGCCAGAGGCCCCCTCCCAGCCTGTCTGGAGCCCCTCCCCCTCAAGGGCCGCTCCGGACCTGGACCTCCCTCCTGGCCCGGCCCAGCAGCACCCGAGTCCCGGCCCCAGGCCCTGCTGACCTGGACAGCGGGCTGGACGGCGGGGAGACCCAGGCCCCACTGCACCCTCAGTGTCCGCGTGACCTCCGACCCTCCTCGCTCTGTGCCTGCGGGCCTCTGTATCCCCGAGGCGGCCCGTGCAGGGGCAGCCAGCACTAAGCTTCTGGGGGAGACGCCGCGTGGCGACCGTCATGATATGGGGGTGGGCGCCCTGCCCCCACGGCGCCTCTCGGCTGCGCTGCAACAGCCCCTGGGCCCAGCTGCCACCCACCAGTGCTGCCTCTGCAGAGGGCGGGCCTGCGGCCAGCCAGCGCCTGTGCCCGCTGGGCGAGCACCAGGGGCCAGCAGGGCAAGAGGCAGGAGGAGCCCAGGGAGGCGGCCAGCTCTGCAGACCAAGCGCCGGGAGGCCAAGACGCCGCGCGGGAACAAAGGAAAAAGCCTGCCTGTGTCCAGTCAGCCGTCCAAGCAGAAGACAGGGCCGAGAGCACATCAGAGCGGGACGTCGGGAGCCCCCGGCCCCTCCCCGCTCCCCCAGCCGGCAAGGGCTTGGTCTCTGAAGGTCCATCACGCGATGGACGAGATACAGCGGGGGGTCCAGACGGCGCGGGAGGAGGACTGAGAGGAGGCAGCAGGCGAGGACAGGCGATGGACAGATGGGGCGGGGGCAGCAGCAGCGTCAGTGGCCGCACGGGCGGCAGAAGGGGGACAGGCAGGGACAGCCGCGGGGACAGCAGTGGGGACAGCAGCGGCAGCCACAGGAGGAGGGGCAGCGAGGAGGGGAGTGGCACGTGTTAAAATATTTCATTTTAAATTCACGCCTAAAGCTTATCGTTGAAATTCTCCTCCTCAAAAGCCAGCCCAGCCCCCGCCGGCCCCTCGCACGGTCCCCTCACAAGGCTGGCTCTCCGCTGGCAGTTTCCGGCCCTTTGCCTGAGGCGGAGGCCAGGGCTCGCCCGTGATGTCGCTGGTGTGGCCTCTGCCAGGCCCTGCCCCCACCCTGCCCCCAGGCGAGCTGGCCCAGAGGGGTCCAGTGCGAAGCCAGTGACCTGGCCAGGGGGGCGCCCGGAGGGGCCGCACACGTCACCTGTGCCGCTCTCGGGCAGGAGCTGGGCCGGGGCCGTCTGTCTCTCTCTGGCGTAGTACACCGAGTCCTGGGCCGCGCGGGGGAGGCTGTCCTGCTTCCCAGCGTCTTTCCCTTCCGGCTCCTCCTGAGGCACCCCAGGGCAGGGGCAGAAAGCACGTCAGAGCAGGCGGCCCAAGGCTCCGCAGGGGCCTCCAGGGCACCGCCAGCCCCGGCCCTCCCTCCTGGCCAGGGCGGCCTCTCGCCTCCATGCCCCTGCAGGTCTCGAGCGGACGCCTGTTCCTCTCAGTCCCTCGTGGAGCCTGGCCCCAGTGAGAAGCAGAGGATCAGCCTCCCGCCCTGCCCTGCCGGCCCGGCCCCCTCCCACCGCACCCTGGTCCGCAGGCCACTGGAGCAGGCCCGGCCAAGCGCAAAGCCACGCACGACGCTGGCCACGCATCTCAGCAGCGACGGGAAGACAGCGGATTCAGACAGCGCCGGCCCTCACGGGGAGGGGGGCGCCCGCTCCCGCGCTGTCAAAGGGCGAGTCCAACCTCCGCGACAGCCACCCGCGTCACCAAGACCCGCCGACCCGCGTCACCAAGACCCGCCGACGCCCGCGCGCCGGCCAGCTGCAGACCCGCGGCCTCGCCCCTCCCACGGGCTCCCGCCGCCCCGCCCGCCTGGACCCACGGGACCCCGAAGCAGGGGAGCACACGTCGCAGCGCACAGGCGCCGGCAGCCTTGCGAAGAGAAGAACACAGACGGCAGAGCCGCTAAAATTCCGCTTTTCTGACTTATTTGGGGATATTTGATCGCCGTATAAATAGGTGATGAGGCCCAGATGGTATATGTGCTGCCGAAGCAAGCACGATGAGGCCCAGATGGGCCTCGGGGACGGGCTTTCACCTGCCTCTCCCGCTCGCCCGACACTGCATTCTTGCCAGAGCCCTCCCACACTGTGGGCAAACACACGTGCACACACGTGCACACACAGAGCCAGCTGCGTGCCCCGCCGGCCCCCACCCCAGCACGCCCGGCTGCCCCCCAGCCCACGGCCCCCCCGGCCCCACCCTCCCCGGCCCCCCGCAGCTGGGCCCCAGAGACCTGCCACTTTCTCCTCCACACCTGCTGCCCGCGGCCTGCCCCCCACCCTCTCGCACGCCCCCACCCCCCCCGCCCCCCACCGCGCCCTGCCCCAGTGCGCGGCCACCTCTCCCCTCGAAAGCACCTACTTTACTCTTCCCGTGCGAGGGCCTCTCGGCATCTGCGTACTTTCTGAAAAATAAAACGTCTCCGTTGAACGGTCAGCCCAGGCTGGTCGGGGCTGTCAGAGCCACAGGAGGCGCCCGCTGTCCCCAGACAGCACGGACGACCCCAGCCCAGGGGCCGAAAGCGCCCCCAAGAGGCCTGTTCCGTTTCCCTCTCTTGAAAACCGGACGGACTCACTCCCAGGCCCATCTGTCCCGAGGACGTCAATCCTCAGGGGGGGCCTGACAGTCACAGTTTTGATGTCTGCAGTGTCCCCACGTGCTCCCCCAGTGGCCTGTCCCCACCCACTGGCCAGGCGTCGGCAGCCCCACCACCGGCCAAGGAAGGGCAGAGCCGGTGGGGACCCCTCGCCCCTGCTCTCCCTGGCCCCGCGCCCACCCTGCTGCCGCCTGACCGTCCCCACGCAGCCGCCCTGGAGGTGCCTGTTCTCCGCCTGGGCGCACACCCATAACCCCGTCCCTCCAGGGAACCCCCACACGCGGTCCTCCGGGGGTCTGTGTGGGGTCCTGTCATCCCGGGCCCCACCTGCAAGTGACCGGTGACGGGGCAGGCTGGGTGGTGAGAGGACAGGGAGACACAAAATGTGCTGAATGGCAGGGGTCGTGGGGGGCAGGGACCCGGCTGCTCCCTGCCCGCCACCAGCACCGGCCACCCCCAGCGTGAGTCACCTGCGTGAAATCAGGTGAGTCCCCACCAAGGGCGGGGACGGGGCTCCTGCCTGCACCCCACGGCCACAGCCAGCCCCACCAGGAGGCGGAAGCGGCCCCTCTCCTCCTCTGCTCGAGATGACAGCCCTAAAACCTTGGCAGAGCAAGGCCCAGTGGGCGGCTCTGGCCCCTCAGGTAGTTTGAGCAAAGTTGCCAGGGCTGCAGCTCCGCGGGTCTCCCTGGACACTGCCTACCTGGGCCTGCACCAGAGCAAGCTGGGGGTGGGGCTCGTGCCCACGGGAAGCCACACCCCAGGCCAGGCCCGGGGCGGCCCTGAGGGGCATCCAGTCATCCCAGGCCCTGCCTGTCTTCTCGCCTGCCCCAGAGGCTCCGGCCCGAGGCCCTCACCGGCTCCCAGATATGGCCTCTGAGAAGGGCCTGCAGGCCGAGAGGGAGCCCTGGCCTGAGTAGCCACAGGGCCGGCGCTGAGGGGGGAGGCCGAGCCCAAAGGGCCTGTGTGCCCCGAGCCAGGCCGCATCCCTTGACCCAGTGACCAGCTGCTCTGGCTGGCCTGGGAGGACAGTGTGGGCTGGGCAGTGCCCGGAGCAGCCAGGAGTGGTGCCCCAGGCCTCGTCGTCGTCCCACTATGCACAGCTCGCCACCATGAGTGCACACGTGGCCGAGTTCGGGGTCCACGGTACATTCCCCGCTGCTTCGCCACCAGGGCCAACTCTCAGTGAGGAAAAGCAAGTGGAGCAAAAACAGCGGGTGGCGCCTGCCCAGCTCTGCGGGGGTCAGCGCCCCCGGCCCCCACCCAGGCCCGGAGAAAGGGTTCATGGGGCTCCAGGAGGCCCCCGGCCCAGGGACGTGGCCACAGCAGCACTATTCACGCTCACTCTGAACCCCAAGCTGAACGCAATGGAAGGCGAGAGCATTCGCCACAGGCCAGGGCCAGCAGCAGCTCTGGCCCCGGGGCCGGGCGGGGAGGAGGCCGGGGCTGCTCACCGCTGCACCTCGTGGGGCACGCGCGGGGACTGCCAGTAGGGGAAGTGCTTGAAGGCCTCCAGCCCCGCAGCGACGTAGAAGTGGTTCTCCTGCAGGCCCTCCGAGCTGTCCAGCAGGCGCCCGGTCAGCGTGAACAACCTGCAGAGACAGGAGGACGGGCTGGGGCTGGGCGGGCAGCTGGAGCGGACGTGGCTCCCAGGGCAGGAGTGGCCGGTCGAGCCCGGCGGGGCTGGGCTCGAGACTGGGCCCCCTCGCGCTCCAGGTTGGTCACCGAAACATGTTTTTATTTACGTGCAAGGTCCGCGGCCCCGGACTCAGTGCTCAGTTAACTCTAACTAGTAACAAAGTCCGTGCGCAGCGGCTCCCACGGCTGAAACACTTGGAGGATGAAGCAGCGGCCGTGAGCAGACTTCATCGGGCCTCTCCACAGGCCTCAAAACTCTCCTCGTACCCTGGCCTGGCAAGTATTTAACGACTCGCTTACTCGCTGAAGAGAGGATGGAGGCGGCAGGGAAGGACGCTGACCGCAGGGGACGGGCACCGCGGAGGAAGACCCTGAGCTGGGGGGGACCGCCTGGCCACCCTGTGTCGCCTGCCCGCCTGGACCCGGTGGCGCATCCAACTGCCCGCCCTGCCCACGCTGGCCGTGGCGTGCGCTGTCCACCTTCTCCTCCCTCATGCCAGCCACGGGGGCCAGCCCAGCCCGCTCCCGAGATGCCCCCGCTCAGGACCCCCGCATCCGCCCAGCCCTGTGCTCCCCACGGCAGCCGCTCCCGGGGCTCAGGGCCAGCTCCCCGCGCCGCTGGGCCCCTCCCCTCCTCCCTGGTCCTGCTTGACGTCGGGCCAGCCTCGCCTCCGCTGAGGCACGGGTGAGGTGTCCCCGCGGTGCGCAGTCTCCAACACGAGGCTCGGGGCTCCCCCACCCAGCCCCGCAGCAGGTGTGCGCGCTGCCGCCCTCAGGAGCAGGTGCCACTGTCCCCCAGAAAGGGAACCGGCCCCCGGCCCCCAAGTGGAGCGTGACCCTGACAGAGACGCAGGAGCAGGCTCAGATGGGCCCGTGCGCCTCCGCCTGGCTCAGACGCCCCCCCCACCCCCGTCCCACTAGCAGCCGTCTCGAGCAGACGGGCTCCCCACGCGCCCCAGTCTGGCCCAGGCCCCGCACTTGCGGCCCGGCTGGAACGTGGCCGGTGCCCCGAGGCTGGGGTGAGTGAGCGAGGGAGCCGCCCGGGGGGTGACCGCAGGACGCCACGCCTGGCAGGGCCACAGGGAGGAGGTGGGGAGTGGCAGGGTGGGGGGCGGGGGGCTGGCCTCCAGGCCCACGGGTGCAGGGCGGCCTTACCTGTGCACCCCGCCCAGGGGGAAGACCTTCTCCCCGACCATGGCCAGCACGCTGTTCCAGTCCGTCAGCGTGAATTTGGGGATAATGACCTTCGCCGGGGGCGTGAAGAGGCTTCCATTTGTGAACACGCTGCGAGGACAGAAGAGACACAGTCGCAGCCCTGCGGGAGCAGACGCGGGGCACCGGGAGGACGGACGCTGAGCCCGGCAGGACCGGCACCCCCAGGCTGCCCCCAGCCCGCAGACCGCACCCAGCGGCGCCCCAGCTGCTCGGCCAGGCCGGGCTCAGCGTCTCGGGGAACAGACGCTGCCGGGGGCCAGACTCCAGGGCCGAGAAGCTCGCCTCGCCGCGGGCGGACGGACGGAAACGCGTCCTTCGGGAGCTCAGCTCAGCCGGGCTCCGCGGCCGCCAGGGCCAGAGACCACGGAGAGCCTCAGGGCAGCGCTGCCCCCGGGGCGGAGGGGCTGTGTCCGGGACTCAGGGGTTGGGGGGGGCGGGGGTGCCCCAAGCTCTTCAGAACCCAGTACAAAGGCCGGGGGCGCCGGTGGTGACAAGGGCACCCAGGCCAAAGGCACAGGCTGCGGGGGGGTCAACACAGCCCCTCAAGGTGCCTCCGAAGGCGGCGAGATGCAGTGAACGGGAATATTCCAAATATTTCAAGATTTAATTGTGTTAATTTTCTTTCGAAGAGGATGGACTGGAGTCCAGTGACGTGGATGGGGGGATGGTGGAGGGGGAGCAGGGGAGCCCCGTCCTCCCAGCGGCCGCAGCTCTCTCAGGCCTCCCTCCTCCTCCAGGCGCTGCGGCCCCCGAGCAGGCGGAGAAGCTTCGCTCCCACAGGCCCAGAGGGAAGCGGGGCGCCCCCAACTCCCAGCCCCCCCGCCCGTCTGCCCCTCCCCCATCCCCCCCACCCGCCTCTCCCTGCTCCCGGAGACCCAGACCCGAGGGCGGCCACTGTGGCTCCCAGGCGCTGCTGACTGGCGCTGGAAGGCAGTGGGGCGGCCATTTCTGCCCGCCGCCCTCGCCCCTGCCCGCAGCCCGGGGACGGTGCCCCTGCCCTCCTGGGGCAGCTCCCGGCAGCAGCCAGGCCGGCCGGGGGCGAGGCCGAAAGAGCTCTGAGTCTGGGCGGCCCGCCCCCACTGGGCGCCACGGCGGGGTCCACAAGCCCCCCACTCTGGGGCTGGCGTAGGGTGGGGTGCTCGGGTGCTGCCCAGAGCCGAGTCGCCCCAGCTCACCCCAAGTCTCATCGCCTCGGCGCAAAACCTGGCTTGCCCTGCAGGGCCACAACGAAGGCAAAATGAAGCGATAGGGACTTTGGTTAGAAAAGGGCTGTAAAAGGCGTTCACTGTTCTTTGTTTTTTTTAACCGAGACAGGACGCGCGGACGCTGAGGCGGACGACACGCTGGGTTGATGCACCCAGAGCTCGCGCGGGGATCCTGCCCTCGCCGGCTAACGCCGCCAGCACGTCACAGAACCATCACCGCCGGCTGCAGGGGAGAACACGGGAGATCCGGCCTCGGGGCTGCGGGTGTATACGGCAGCGCTGCCGGCCGCCCTCACCACACCGCGCCCGGCTCTCGGGCCTGCCGTCACCTGGCGCAGGCCTGCTCCGGAGCCGCGCCCCCCTTCCCCGCTCAGCTGGCAGGACTCGTGCCCTCGCTGGCTTTTCCTGAGATACGACAGAGCTCAGGAGAACGCGGGAGCGCCTCTCCAACGCCAGCCAGCGTCCCGGCCGCCGCATCCACCCGCGGGGCTCCCTCGGCCCCCCAGGCCCAGGGCGGGGCTGGGCTCCCCACGTCAGGACACGCCTGGCAGGTGCTGAGCTGGGCCCCAGCCCTCCCGCCAGGCCCAGCCCCAGAGGGACAGGTGGCCCCAGCAGGAGCTGCCCTTGCGCCCCACGCTGTGCAAGGAAGGGGCTCCCCTTGGTGACAAGGCGGTGGGTAACGGGCACTGCAGGGTGGAGGCGGCTCCAGCGATCAGTGTGAGAGGGTGACAGATGCTGACCTATAAGGACGCACAGCGGGAGCTCGGGGGACACTACAAGGCGAGGCTGTCGCCTTTCAGTAAAAGTGTAAACCCCCCTCCCCCGCTGCCATGGGGCCAGGTGGAGGAGGCTGCGCAGAGGAGGCCGCTGAAGACCCCCGGGGCCCAGGGCCCCCCCACACACACACACACAAACCAGCCCACTCAGCGGGAACGAGACCCAAGCCTGAGCCTCTGCCGCCCCGGGGCTTCAAGGACACATGCCAGGAGAGCCGGTCCTCAACCCGGCCCCCCAACACAGCGCTGCAGACCCCAGCGCTGCAGACCCCGGCGCCGCGGACCCGGCCTGTGCTCACTTTATGCACCGGGACAGGCGGTGGTACGTCTGCCACCTGGAAGGCACGTTGATGTCACAGTGCACCACCGGTTTGATCTGAAAAATAAATGCAAGACATCAGAGCAGGCTCAAACCAGCAGCCCCTTGCTAGCACCTACAGCGGTCAGCCGCCCCCCGGGACGCCTCGGGAAGGCACAGGGGGTGGCCACTGTCGGGGATCCCCGCACAGACACATGGGGGCGGGAGGGGGGAGACCCGGGCACCTGCTCTTCCGCGGCACAGGCGATGCTGGTCAGCCCAGGGCCCCATCCCAGGACGCGGCCGCCCCAGGCCCCAGGCCCAGCCGCGAGCCCCCGGAGCCAGCCCTGCATTGCCTCCTCCCTGGCCCCGAGGCGGGCCCTCGCTCTCCCTCGCTTCTGCCCCGCGCGGCACCCGCGGCCCTTCACTCCGGCCCTCTCGACCCCGCAGGCCAGCCGAGCCGCCTCATCCCACCGACCCCACGGCCCTTCCCTGCGGTGAGCAGCCTGCCGGCAAGGCCGGGACGTCCGCTCCCGTTTTCAGCGCAGGGCTCCGCGATGCCGGACACGCCTGTGTCCATTTGCGCACCGTGGACTCCCCGTGGGGGTCAGGCCTCCCGGAGGCAGGACGGAGCATCAGGTCCGGGGTGTCCCGGGGCCTGAGCCGGAGGGGGCGGTGGAGGGAGGCGCGTGACAGCCGCGGCCCGAGTGTGAGTGAGTGAGCGACCGACTGGACGAAGCCGAGCTGCCCTGGGGATGCGCCAAGGACGCGGGCCTCGGGCTTGTAGCGGGACAGCCACCCCGTCACCTGCTGTCACCCCGCGAACCCACACGGAAGGGACGGTGAAGAGCGAACCCTGCGCCGAGAACAGTGTCTCTCACCGACCGGGCCGGGGAGCCCACAAAACCGCCCCCCCCACGCCCCGCAGCTGCCCAGAGGCCACCGCCGAGCGCGGGAAGTGGCGCCGCCAGGGCCTGCTCGCCCTCCGCGGTCGCTGTCCCGGGCGCCTGCCTCGCGGCCCCGGGTGTTAGACGGGCTGGGATCTCCCAGCTCCCCAGAATCCCGCGGGGGCCGGGGCGGGCTCTGGCTGCGGTGAGGCGAAGACAGCGGTGAAGTCGGGGCGCGCGCCTGCCCTGGCGCCGGAGGGCTGTCGGGCTTCGGGCTCCCCAAGCCACGGGGCAGCCAAACCTAAATGCCCCACGGGCCCCGGCTGCGCCCGGGTGTTCTGGCATCGGCACCGCATCCTCGAGCCTCCCGAAGCCTAGACGGGCAGCAGCCCGGGCGCGCGTGGGCAGAGCGGGTGCACGTGGCCTGGGCGGGGGCGCGGGGGCGGGGTGGGGGCGGGGCGGGCGCGCGGGGGTGGGGCGGGCGCGCGGGGGCGGGGTGGGGGCGGGGCGGGGGCGGGGCGGGGCGCGCGGGGGGGGCGGGGCGCGCGGGGGCGGGGCGGGGGCGGGGCGGGCGCGCGGGGGGGGCCGGTGGAGGCGGGGCGGGGGCGGGGCGGGCGCGCGGGGGCGGGGTGGGGCGGGGGCGGGGTGGGGCGGGGGCGGGGTGGGGCGGGGGCGGGGCGGGGGCGCGGGGGGGCCGGTGGGGGCGGGGTGGGGCGGGGGCGGGGCGGGGCGGGGGCGGGGCGGGAGCGCGGGGGCGGGGCGGGGGCGGGGGGGCGGGGGGCGGGGCAGGCGCGGGGGCGGGCGGGGGGCGGGCGGGGGCGGGGCCGGCGCGCGGGGGCGGGGCGGGGGCGGGGTGGGGCGCGCGGGGGCGGGGCGGGTTCGCGGGGCGCCCTCCGCGCGGGCTGGCGACGGGGATTCGAGGGTCTGGCCCGGGGCGCGGCCCGTGTGGATCCGCCCTCGCTCCTGCGCCCCGGCCCGGCCCGGGGAGGCGCCGGCGGCTCCGGCGGCGCTGCAGGCCCGGGCCCCGCTCTTCCCGCACGGGTTCGGCCCCCGCCGCGTCGGCACCGACCTGCCCGCGCCAGGCGCCCCAGAAAAGGACCCGCGAGCTCGGCCGGAGGAGACCCCGCGGCGGGCGGCGGGCGGCGGGCGGGGCGGGCGCCCCCAGGCGGAGCCGACCTCCCGGGCGCCGCGTCCCGCTTCCCCCGCGGGCGGGGCGGCCGAGACGCCGGCCCCGCGCAGACCCCGCGTCCCGGGGCGTCCGGGCAGCGGTCGGGCCGGAGGAGGCGGGCGCCGGACAGCGCCCCCCCGCCCCGCTCCCGGGCCCCCGCCCCGCGCCTCCGCAGGCCGCGGCCGGGGGGGGGTCCAGCCGAGCCGCGGGGCCGGGCGGCGGCAGGGAGGGCAGCGCGGCTCTTGCCCGCGCCCCGCCGGACCCCGAGACAGGCGGAGGCGCGTCCGTGAGCAGCTCCCCGCCCCCGCCCGGCGCGGAGACCACGCCCCCAGGAGCCTCGGGCCACGCCCCAGAGCGCCTCAGGTCACGCCCCCAGAGTACCTCAGGCCACGCCCCCGCGGGAACTTCAGGCCACGCCCCCGATAGTCCCTTAGGCCACGCCCCTGAGACACCTTCAGGCCACGCCCCAGAGTGCCTCAGGCCACGCCCCAGAGTACCTCAGGCCACGCCCCCGAGGGAACTTCAGGCCACGCCCCCGAGAGTCCCTTAGGCCACGCCCCCGAGAGTCCCTTAGGCCACGCCCCCGAGACACCTTCAGGCCACGCCCCAGAGTGCCTCAGGCCACGCCCCCGAGGGAACTTCAGGCCACGCCCCCGAGAGTACCTTAGGCCACGCCCCTGAGACACCTTCAGGCCACGCCCCACAGAGTCTCAGGCCACGCCCCACGGCGGCCCCAGCGGCCGCGGGCTGGGGAGGGGGGGGTCTTGGACACGCGCCAGGGGCCCCGCCTCTGGCTCCGGGACGGGCCTGCGCGCGCCCTCCCCTGCAGAGGGCGCCGTTTCTGCCAACCCTCGACCCTTCCGTGTCCGCACTCGCGTTTTTACCGGAGCGTCCCGCTTGGCCCCCCCAGCAGCCGGCGGGGACTTACCTCCCGCCGCCGTCTCGCCTTGGCCGGGGCCCGGGGCTCGATGCGCGCGTAGCTGCGGGAGGAGGGGCGAGGGGGCGTGAGGGGGCGCGGGGGGACCCGCCAGCGCCAGCCGGGCCGCCCGCGCCCGGGGCCGCCCCGCCCTTGGCTTTCCCGAGGACCCGCGGCCTGGCCCCGGGCCGGCCGCCCCCCGACCCGTCCCGTCCCGCAGAGGCGGGCCCGGCCCCGCGCTGGTCTGCCGGGGAGGAGCCCGGGGAGGAGCCCGGGAGGAGCCGGGGAGGAGCCCGGGAGGAGCCCGGGGAGGAGCCCGGGGAGGAGCCCGGGAGGAGCCCGGGGAGGAGCCCGGGGAGGAGCCCGGGAGGAGCCCGCGACGGCGCGCGGGACCCGCCGGTCTCGGGAGGACGGGGGACACCCCGGGGCCGGAGCCGGCAGGTTTCTTCCAGGTTTAAGCGTTTCCGCGTGTTTCGCGCGGTGGGTGCGGACGCTGTAGTGACGTGCAGAGCATGGCTGGCCAGACTGGGCGGGTGGAAGGAAAAAGGAATTTTAAGTCATTCCACGTGGAGTCAGAGCCACAGGCCCGATGCCCGCGGAGCCCGGCGGGCAGACCACGAGGCTCGCCGAGGGGACACCCGGGAATGGAGGGCCCGGGGCTCGCGTGGCTTCCCAGCCGGGACGAGCAGGTCCGCGGCTCCAGTTCCAGGTGGAAAGGCAGGCACCTGGGCTGCCAGGTTTTCTTTTCCATGAGAAACCAACATTTCTTCTTGCGGCGTGAATCTCCCCATTATAAAATCTTTGCCACCAATTCAAATCTTTGAAAACCGTGATCTGACAAGGCAGGGCCTCCGGCTGGGTGCAGCCTGCAAACCTGAGTTCAGCCGCTCACCACCTTGGTCCCCAGCTCCGTCTGCTCCTCAGCGGGATTTCTAATTAACTGTGAATCCCCAAATTTCATAGTTGATGATGAACATGACTATCTTTTAGTGGAACCAAAAAGCAAAATAAATAAGAGAAAAATGAAGGACATAGAACAATCCTACAAAAATTCAAAATGCTACTTATGATGTCAGCGTCACCTTCCAAAGAACAGATGAGTAGAACACGGGCGGGACAAGTGACTCCTGGGTCCAGTGGACCCGTCTTCACCCCGAGCACCTCAGGCTGGGAACAAGAGCCCGAGGCAGAGACTGGAAACCAACATGCAGCTTCTGGAGAAGTCACGGGAGGAAGCCGCCACCCGGCCTGGCACGTGGAGGAAGGCCCAGCCCTCAGCGGTCACCGCGGGCTATGGCCTGGCCCCGTCTGGAGGCTGAGCGCTGTGCAGCCTGCTGACACCACGCAGTGGCGGCCAGAACCCCCTTGCCAGGGACTTGCGGCTTGGAGGCCACAGCCTCTTACTCTCCCCACCTGCCCTCCTGTGCCACTGGCCCTCGGCACAAACAGGCGAAGGCCGGTGCACACAGGAGGGTGACAGGCACAGTCACTTGTAGCTCACCACAGACCCATGCATGAGCGGGGCGATGCCCCCGCCACAACCCCATTTCCTTGGGGTCTCCAAGCTCATGCACACATGCGCGCACAGGGAGACTCATGCACATGTGTGTGCACACATGCCCACACGTGCACACACACACACACCCCCCAAGCCCAGGTAGTTGGTGGTGCTGCGGCTCTCCACAAAAGAAATCAGTAACCCTCGCCTTTGCAGGATATTTGTCTTTTCTGAAAAGTAATGATTAGTGTGCAATTTTGTTTTATAGAGAAAAAAAATTACGTTCTTCACCTCAAATGTGTTTGCCCCTGGCAACACAGGCATGTGTAAGCTATGCCAGATTTGGGGTGCATTTTTGGTGTTTGTCTCTTCCGAGGCCCGGCCTGCCGCCGTCAGCATGGGGGACCCTGAGGTGTGAACCCATCAGCAGGCTTCACCTCACAGCTCATTTGCTGGTGGCACAATTAGGAGATTATTTGCTGCTGAAAATTAATTTTAGCTGCTCGTTGGCGCGGAGTGGCGGCGTGCACGCCCAGCCGGCGCCCGCTCCGAGAGCGCAGAGGCCCAGCCAGGCGAGCTTCAGAGCTTAATTCACCGAAGCCTGGATTCCGATTTCATACTTCATTGAGCTAAAACTCGAGGAAATGGAATCCGACATCTCTCCACGCTGAGCCTCACAGGCACACCCGCGTGTGTTCGCAGCAGCCAAGGGGAGGGGGGGTGAGCGGGTGCCCCACCTTGGCTGAGGCTGGGAAGCGAGCATCGGGGTAACAGTCGGAGCCTGTCTGGGTCCAGACGCCTCAGCCAGCGCCGGGGGCTCTCAGAAGCGGCGCCAGGAGGCGCGCGCCGAAGCCTGGCCCCTGGAGCAGAAAGAGCCCCCGGTGCGCGGCCCTCCTCACCTGCTCACAGAAACGTGCCAGCTTCACCCGGTGGCCGCGCTGTTTGTGCTCAGCCAGCCAAGGCGCGAGTTCGGGGCCCCCGCCGCAGGCCCCTGGCGAAGCCCCTCGGGGAGCAGCGGAGAGGCCGCCCCGCGCGGAGCGAGCGGCTTCACCACGGGCCGCGGGCGTCCCCGGCGCGCAGGGCTCGGGCAGGGCCCGGGCCTCTGGGGAGGAGGCGGGCGGCGGGCGGTGGAGGGGCCCCGGCCTCGCGCGCCCCGTCGGGAGGGGGTGCCCGGCCTCCGCGCCCCCAGGCGGCCCCACTTACTCGAGTTTCTTGAAGCGCTCGCGCCCGGCGGCCACATACTTGCCGCCCGCCTGCAGCGCGTCCAGCTCGCGCACCAGGTGCCCGTGCGCCGGCGTGAAGAGGCGCCGCACCCCGCAGGGCACGGCCACCTGCTCCGTGAGCTGCTCCAGCAGCGCCTCGAAGGACGCCACGCGGCGGCGCGACAGCACGAACTTGCGGCCCGCGAAGAACGGGTCCCCGTTGCGGTACACCAGGATGGTCCTGGCGGGCGTGGTGTCCACCAGCACGTGGGGCCCGCGCGCGCCCATGCCGGCCGCGGGGACCCGCCGCCCACACCCCGCCGGGCCGCTCCGCCGCTGCGCCCGCCGGGGGGCACCCCGCACCCCGCTCCCGCTCCCGCCCGCGCTGACGCGCGCCCCGCCATTGTGACCGCCCCAGGGAGGCGGCGACGCAGAGCCCGGCCGGCCGGCAGGGCGTCGTGGGGGCCGAGGGAGAGGAAGCGGGGTGCAGGGCCCCGACACCCGCCTCCACTCCCCGCCTGGGGCCGCGGGGCCTGCCCGAACTCGCCTTCCTGGGGGGCTCGGGTCCAGCGGGCTGTGGCCTGGGGAGCAGGGGTGGCTGAGGGCGGTCCTCGGCCGGGGCTTCCCAGGACCACGCGGGCGCAGGACAGGGGCGGGCGGGTGGGCGCCCATATCCAGGGCGTTGACACAGCAGTGGCGCCCCGGGAGACAAGGCGCCCCGCGCCCCCCGCGCCCCCCGCACGCCCCCCCGCGGCTCCCTGCGGGCCCCGAGAACCCCCGCGGCTCCCCGCGGCCCCAAGACCCCCCGCGGTCCCCGCGCCCCCCCCCCGCAGCCCCGAGCCCCCCAGGCCCCACGAGCCCCCCGCGCCCCCCGCGGCCCCCGCGGCCCCGCGCCCCTGCTCAGCAACGCCAAGGCTCCGGGCCGCGGGTCACTCTTTATTGACTGGCCGGGAAGGCGCAGGCGGTGCCCGGCACCCCCGGGGCGCGCCTAGAGGCTGCCCCGGAACCCCGCCTTGACGGAGAAGCGCAGCCCGGGGCGCGCGCGCGGGCGCAGCAGGCACAGCGAGCTGGGGAAGCCCCGCAGGCGCAGGCGGCCCACGCCGCCGTCGGGCCGGATGGTCAGGCGCGCGTGGGTGACCACGTCCTGCAGCTCGGCCGTCAGGCTGGCGAACGCGTGGCTGGCGTCGGGGGACAGCTGCAAGACAGGGCGCGTGGGGCGGGCACGGGCGGGCACGGGCGGCCAGCGCGCCGCGGCCCGAGGACCACGAGCTCCCGAGACCCGCCGACCGCGAGCCGGAGAGGGCGGCCGGCGGGCAGCGGGCGGGCAGCTCCCGAGGGGCGCGCGGCCGGGCGGCGGGAGACCCCGGCACTGGCGACCGCGAGGGCCCGAGTGGCCACCCCTGCGGCCTGTGCGGGTGTTACATGGAGCTAAGTGCAGGACGAGTCTATGCCAATAAATGGGACGAGCTAGCCCTCAGAGGAAAGCGGGGGCGCCCCCAGGGCCGCGGAGGTCGCCAGCAAGGACCTCGTCTCGCTGAGGAAGGAAACGGGTTCGCCACCCAGCGAGGAGCAGCCTCCCAGAGAGGGGGGGCCTGGCTGAGCGCGCAGGTCCTGGGGTGTTGATTCTGGGTTTGTTCACTGCACGACCCAGTGCCAGCGCGGAAGCCAGCCCTGGGGACGCCAGCCCTGGGGACGCCAGCCCTGGGGACGCCAGCCCTGGGGACAGCCCCCTGCACCCGCAGGGCCCCCCTCCTGCTCGGTCACAGTCGGCCGCTGGGCCGTCTGCCCGACCCACAGGTGGCCTCGCCACTGCGGCTCTGAACAGGCCCGCCGCCCCTTGCGGACAGCCAGCAGCCTGCACACACACTGTCTGCACACGGGCGTTATTTGCACCTGATGCTGCAAGACAAAATTTGCTGACATGGCAAAAACTGAACCTGCCTTATAGCTTATAAATGCCCGGTTCAGCCTCTGAAAGCCGTTTTGCTGTTACGCTGAGGAGGTTTGGAATGACAGCAGTCTCGGGGGGCAGACGGGGGC
Organism: Talpa europaea; assembly: GCF_964194135.1. Lineage (NCBI taxonomy): Eukaryota > Metazoa > Chordata > Mammalia > Eulipotyphla > Talpidae > Talpa > Talpa europaea. The sequence continues at coordinate 652,086 of NC_140072.1, read as the reverse complement.
AGGCCCTAGGGACGCCGCCACTGACCTTGGTGTGCGGGAGCAGCGGCTTCCACCTGTGGCCAGGGAGGTCCCAGTTCTGCTTGATCATGTCTTCCTCTTCCTGAGTCGTCAAGACGCAGCCGTCCAGCTGACAGCTGTCCGGAGAATTGCCTGTTTGGACAGGACAAAGAGTAGGTTCCACGACCCGTTCGAGCTCAGCAGACTCTCGTTGAGACCAGATCGAAAACAGCAGAAAACAATCACGGTTCTCTCTGGAGCAGCCTCACGAGCAAGGCCTGACGTGTGAGAAGAGGCCGCCTGTGGACCAGGCCGCTGGGGAGCCCGAGGTTTGGAGGCGCCGGGCGCGGCAGTCCCGTGGGCTCGGCCGGCTGGGTTGGGGGGCGGCAGCTGTTTGGAGGTTGAGCGTATCTGACGAACCTCCTGGATTGCAGATTTAATTACTCACGTGTTGCTGTGTGGCTCATCTGAAACCATCATGAGACCGGCAGCTGTGTCAACCCTGTAACGCTGACAGTGAGGCAAAGAAGCACTGGGGGGGTTAACCAGCAACCGCACCCACAGAGCGTGCCACCCCCCCAGCATGTCTCTGGGCTCCCTGGGTGACCATCTCCAGGCTCAGTGGCTCTCCTCGGAAGTCTGTGGGGACCGTGCCTGTGGGCCAGAGGCCCCTCCTGGGAACCTTGCAGCTCATCGCTCCAAACAGTGGGCCGGAGCAGGGGGGCACACTTGGGACACCCCAAAGGGATGTGCTTGGAATCCAAAGAATGCTGGAGGAGGCCATCACGTGCTTGTCCAGCTCTGCACATATGGTATTAGACGTGGATCCTGGCTTACCCCTCACTTCTGAGGAGCCGACGGCAACACACCTGAAACTCTGGTGTCTGGGGCGCCGGTGACCTGGGCTGACAGGTGGCTGCCTATTTATCTGAACTAGTCCCCAGAAAAATGAGCAATTTTGAACTATCCTTGCGGATGACCATGGGTTCCAGACACTCCTAGAAAAGCAGCCTGCACCACCGAGGCAGCGACACCTCTCCTGACTCTGTGGAGGCGCTCAGCAGCCGTGCAGAAGGCGCAGACAGCGGCCGGCCACTCAGACTGAAACAGGCTTCCAAGCAGAAGTTTCCACGATCACATTTCTTGAGCTGGTGCATCCAAGTTCACGGCCACTGATGAGCAACCTCTTCGTAAATGTAAATATGTACTTGGTGCCCAGATGTAAGGCTTTTTTTTTTTTTCAAAAGTCATTTTTTTCCCCAAAGATTTATTTTTACTTATTTATGCATGCAAGAGCCGGGGTGCAGGCCAGAGATGCGGGGGGTGAGAGGACTCACCAGACACAGAGTGGGGAGCAGAGCAGGCAGGGTCACTGGAAATACACTGCTGAGGGGATCAGCAGGGAGACAGGAGAGGTCAGCTGCACCCATGGGTCAGCTCCCTGGCTGGGGATCAAACTCAGGCCGCAGTAGCTGGTGATAGCTTGACAGCACTGAGGCCTAACCCCTGCGTCCCCAGGGAGGCCCCAGGTGTAACCTTTAATAACTGAGTGTTCATGCTGATTCACAAAACGGCTAGCCAGGGCCTCCCCTGGTGGCGCAGGGGTTAAGTGCTGGGCTGCGAAGCTGCCCGCAGCCTCTGCAGTGCCGGTTCAATCCCGGCCGCCAGCGAGGGTCCCACGTGGCGCGCAGACCTCTCCTGCCGCCCGCTGCTCCCCTCAGCAGTGTCCTTCGGTCCTTCTGCCTGCTCTGCTCCCCGCTCTGGCTCTGGTGAATTCTCTCACCCTCCAGCGCTTCTGACTGTACCCAGTGCTTGTATAAATACATAAATAAATCTTTAAAAAAAAAAAAAAAAAGTCTAGCCACCGGCCTCTGAGCTATGGACCTGACCTGCCACACTTGCCCAGGGCTGCGCATCCCGAGACGCCAGGCCAGTGCCGTCCACACTCCCCAACAAGCAGAGGTGCTGAACAACCTCTCGAGCTCTCAGCTTAATGACCATGTATGTATTTTACAAGAAAGTGAGTACAGCATATCAGGGCTGCTTGTTCAGCTATTTTTTCACTAATTGAAGAGGGTGATTTTTCAAAATGATCCCTACCTTAACTTAAAGTGAAGCTTGGAGAGGAATCGGGCATCACCCCAATCAATTTGCTCAGGACCTCGCTGTGGGGAGGCGCCCCTCCTCCGTCCCCTGACCAGCCAGGAGCATGTCTGAGGCTCGTTCCCACAGAGACAGTGCCCAGGGGAGCTACCTGCACCCCAGCCCCTCCGGGCACCGCCCACTGCCCCCAGCCCCACCCACAGTCACGCCAAGGACAACTTCCCCAGCGGCCTTAGAGTTACCTTTGAAGTGTTTTGTGTCGATTTCAATCTGAGTTATCACTCCAGGGTGCGCCAGTCGGAAAACTGCCCACTCGCAGCCCTCAGAGAGGAGGACCCCTTTCTCGTCACTCTGGGGTTTGGGAAAGGGGGGTCAGCCGGGGCTGGCAGAAACCGCCCAGAGCCCGCGGGGCAGGGGCATCCTGTCTACTCTCGCACGCCCCCTGTGGGGGAGCCTCCTCAGCCGGTCCGCCATCACTTCCCGGGCCGATGGCCCCCTTGCTGTCACCCCGAGACACCCCACGCCTGTCTGGGCTCACTGGGGACTGGTCGGCTTTACACGGGATTTCCGTGTCCCCCATGAATTCTCAGAGAACGTCATACCCCAAAGGGTCTTTTTCCCCCAAGCCCCCCACCCCCCAACGCCGGCTTGGCCTTGAGTGCGTGTCCCTCGGCCAGACCCGCACCAGCGGCCCCTGGGCTCAGCCGTCTCTACCCGCCAGAGTTACTCGTTTCCGTGGGGAAACGCCCAGTGACAGGAAAAGCACCCCAAGCCGGGGTTTGCGGCTGAGTCCCGGGCCTGCGCGGGGAGGCGCTCTGCCCACGTCCTTATCCCCCGGGAGGCCCTGGGCAGGCAACGCAGCTCCTCTCAGAGCCCAGCTGTCCACGATGTCCCCGCCCGGGCGCAGGCACTGAAAATGCGCAAATGGGTGTTTCCCCAGGTTTCCCCACGGGCCTGCCTGGCGCGGGCCGGCACATGAAAGCATAACAGGGGCCGACCCCCGCGAGCCGCAGCCGCCGCGGCCAGCCCTGGCCTCCTGGGCCCTGGCACTGAAATAAAACAGCAGGAAATTTGCAAGATGTGGGGAAGCGACCAGCGCTCGGCACGGCACTGACGAGGCTCCGCTCCGGGAGAAGAGCTTCCCAGGTGTAGACGGAAAATTAGAGCTTCTCTGTTTAGAAAACCTTGACCCGCAGGCTTGGAACTCCTTGCCTCTAGTATCGGGGGCCTGTCCGGCCTTCGCGCAGTCTCCCAGCCATCGGCCATGGACTTGGCCTTGCCCACTCCTGCAAAGAACAATTGCGTGATGTGATTTTAAATGAGGACGGACGAGCGGCCACAGGCCCGCGCCCCCGAGCGCCGCGAGGCGGCCGCTCTCCCTGGCGGCGGCGTTCTGGCAGATTCCCGCCCAACTGTGAGGGCGAGCGATTGTACGTTTCCTTTTATAATAAATGCTTAGGCCACAGTTAGGAAGGAAAAACGCTACTGATCTTTATGTCGTAAACATCAAACCCCAATATCTGGAGAGTCATAACGCCCCCAAGCTTGGACCCGGGCCTTCTCCCCAGTGCTCCACGCCAGACCAGGGTTACCGCCAGCGCCCAGACTGCTACATGACCACCCTGGGGCATCTCCTCACCGATCATATTGTTTGGGTGCCCAAAGTGGGCATCACTGAACCCCACGCAGGCTCCCCCGTAAGCGATGGCCACCAGGTCTAGAGGCTCCGTGGAGTCGGTGGCCATCCAGTCCTTGTGTCCGGTGCCGTACACTCGGAGGCGGGCGATGCCGCCGTCTGCAGAGGACAGAGGCCGCTGTAATCTCTTACTTGGGAAAGTGACTGCTTGGGGACCACAGGCCAGAAAGCCCTCTGCGGGGCCACCCTGCTCCCAGATCCCCCAAGGCCCGGGCCCGGCGCGCCACGCCCTCTGCTGGACGAGTCCCCCCTCCCCAGAGACCACTGCACTTCTGAGGGCTCCACAGCTGTGCCGCCGCCTCAGAGGGCTTGTCCTGCTCCCCTCAAGCTTCCCCTCCTGCTCCCTGGCCTGCCTGATACCCCAGGTCTGGGTCACCATCCCCACCCCACCCCCTGCCATTTTACGCCACAGGGTTAATCCCAGTTTGAAATCATCTTTTTCAGTCTGAGGCTTTCATATCAGTCTCCCGAAACAGGACAGAGTCCTTGAAGGTCAGAGCCGCTGTCTGCCCCTACATTTGTGTGGCATTAGGGGAAGGAAAAAGCATCAGGCTTTTCTGCCCTCCCGCCATTAGGATAGATGGGGGAGCCCCGTGGTCCTGAACACATGCCTGATGGCGGCACCTGCAGCAGGTGCACCTGGGCTGAGAGACTGCGTTTATAAGGCGGCATCACGGGGACGCCAACAGAGGCCCAGAATGAACGGAAGCCGAGAGAAGAAGAGAAGCAGAGAGAACGCCAGAGGGCCCAGATAGAGTGAGGATGTTCTGGGGCTGGAAGGCCTGCCAGCCTCTGGGCCCCCAGCACCCCTGCCTGCCCTATGCCGGGTAAATCCCAATAAAAGACCCACAAAAGCCACTGAGGCCTCTGACTCCTCCTTTACCCGGTCTGCTGGGTCAGAAAACCTGCTCAGCGCACAGTTCCTGCCCCTACGGGCGTCCACCCAGCGCCCAGCCTGTCACTGGCGCTCGTGCTTTTGTGGGTTTATAGTGCAGGAAGGTCAAAGGGCCTGGGGCTCCTTCAGGGACCCCCAGGCGCCTGAGTCAGTAGTGCCGGGTCCCACTCAGGCCCACTCCAGGGCTTGTGTCGTCCAGAGACGGGGCAGGTGAGCGCTCTCCAGGCCCAGCGCCGGGAAGGCAGAGCTGCCGAGGGCCCGTCACCTGGCTCTGACTTGTTAGAACTTTCTAGAAGGTGGAAGCCAAGCTTTCGTAGAGAAGCTGGGGGTCATTAAGAGCATCCCACTGAGACCAGCCCCACGGATGCTTACACGGAAAGGTGGTGAGACTGAGCGAGCAGGAAACATCCGGGGGACAGCGGCCGCCGACCCTTTTGGACAGACTTGCAGCGGCACTGGCACAGACGGGGTGCGCGGGGCGATTGGTAGGCTGGGCTGGGAGCAGCGCCCCCACCCCACCCCCCCCATCACCCCGGAACACTGGGAGGGGGGCTTGTGCCACAGCGCAGAGTGCCAGAAGCAGGAAGCGCCCCCCCGGAATGCCGAGGGCGACCCCACGGAAGCCGGCCCCTCCCCCACCTCCCAACCCCCCTGCCAGGCACCAGGCTCAGGCGACACTCCCGCAGCTAGACAGGCCGCCAGCAGGGCTGGGCTTTTCCAGGATGTGAAAATAAAGCTCACACACTAACCTCAGAAACTTACTTCAAAGGAACTGCTTAATTAGATTGGTATATGGAGCAACTTATGCCCAAGGCGCTGTTGAAAAGCAATCAGATGGCAATTAGTGCAGTTAATTGTGATGTGATCAGGGAGAGGCAGTGGGGGACACCAGCCCCCCAGGGTCACCGGGGCACCCCGGTGCGTGCCTCCCCTCGGAGCCACCAGGCGAAGCCGCCTCCCTGAAACGGCACAGCTAGCAGTGACACGAGTGCCGGAACAAGCCCGGAGGGGCCCTGCGCCAGCGTGGCCGCCACTCGCATCGGAAACGTCGGGCTCCGAACACACATCAGGAGCCGGCCGGGACAGGAGCGCCGGCCCCTGCGCGGAGCAGCCAGAAGCAGAGGCCGCCTGCGAGAGCTGCTGCCCCTGCAGATCCCAAGTGTCCGCTGACAATGTGCGCAGATCGCTGCGGGAGGGGAGGCCGCGGGGAAGCGTGAAAGGCACGAGAGCAAGGCCGGGCAGAGCCACGGCCCAGCGGCAGGAAATCTGGCCGAGAAGGACGCCGGCCACAGTGGGAGCGCCCCAGGCAGCGACAGGTCTGCGCCAGCGGAGAAAGGTGGGCCTGAGGACAGGCCGCCAGGGACCTGACGGACCGAGAGTCCAGGGCAGAGACGCTGCACGAGCAAGGACAGGGAGGACAGTGATCAGCTGGACCGGCCACTCCGAGGAGGTGCCGGGCAGCGAGCCCGCGGGGGAGGGGACGGAGCAGGAAAGCGCAGCTGAAGCAAATTGGTTACAACTAGGGAGGAAATGGAGAAATCAGAACCTTCGTCCACTGAAGGCAGGAGAGTAGAACTGACGGTTGTTTTGGACAAGAGTCCACTGTGGGGCCTCCCCGGTGGCGCAGCGGTTGAGCGCTGGGTTGCAAAGCTGCCCGCGGCCTCTGCAGCGCCGGTTCGATCCCCGGCTGCTCCCCGGCCACCGGAGGAGGGTCCCGCATGGCGCGCAGACCTCTCCTGCCGCCCGCTGCTCCCCTCAGCAGTGTCCTTCGGTCCTTCTGCCTGCTCTGCTCCCCGCTCTGGCTCTGGTGGATTCTCTCACCCTCCCGCGCTTCTGACTGTGCCCAGTGCATGTATAAATAAATAAATAAATCTTTAAAAAAAAAAAAAGAGTCCACTGTGGCCCCGCAGTCCCAGCCCTCACTACAGACAGAGGCAGAGGCAAGGGGAGAGAGACATCCGGGGGGAGGGGACGAGTCACAAGCGCTTGCACAGCAACAGGTAGAGCCACAACACTCATAAGCAGCCCACAAGTGGGAGTGACCAACGTGCACTGCGAGCACAGGGCGCCCTGCTCCTGCACGGGGCCGCGCTCAGCCAAGGAGGGGTGAAGCGCTGACGCCCGCCCCGCACAGGACAGCCTGGAAACACGAGTGGATGTGTCAGGGCTGCCGCACGATCCTGCCCACCGGAGCGCCCAGCAAAGTCCGGTCTCTTGGAGGGAGGTCCGTGGAGGGAGAGGGCTAAAGGGCCAGGCCTCTCTGGGGGTGATGAGAATGTCCTAAGATGGTGGGGCGAGGGGCGCCCACATGCTGTGCGGTCACACACACACGGGGACCTGCTGCCCACGTGAGCGAGAGGCCTCCTGGGCGGGTGACTGCCTGCTCCACAGGCTGGGCCCCACGCAACCCACTCACCCACGAGGATGCCCGTGGGGAGGGTGTCCCCAGGACCCAGCTAGCACAGCCGGAGCCACCGCAGCCAACCTGCCTGACGGCTCTGGGCGGCCACCTACGGACGGGGGGTTGAAACAGAATTCCACGCACAAAGGGCAAGTGACCCCACGGGGCCAGAGGCCGCGGGGACTGCGAAGGAAAGACACTTTCCCTCTCCGTGTTCTGAACCTGCAGACACGAGCCGCGGGAGCCGGAGGGGCCCCAGGGGCGGAGACTCACCCGGGAAGATGTTCAGCCTCACGTGGGTCGACCTCTGCTGCGCGGCGACTGCGAAGTAGTTGTGGCCGGCGGCGGGCCTCCCCGGGGCGAGCTCCACCATGGGGACCAGGTGGTCCCACCCGTCCGACTTGAGCTGCGATAAATTCAAAACGCAGCACCGGGCGGAGTGAGCACCCCCGAGTGCCCAGGGGCGGCGCCCAGTCCGGGGAGGTGCAGGGATAAAAGCAAAAAATGGGCACAAAGACCGAGTGCACGTTTAACAGTAAACAGAATAAAGGCCTTTTCCCACGCTGATCAAAACAGCCACCGGGGTGTGGCGGCAGCTGGTGGCCAGGAAGGGCCGGGGACTGGCGCGAGCAGCCCTCGCGGCCAGCCTCCAGGCCAGTGCCTCGCCAGTCAGCAGCCCTCCCGGTTGGCATTTTATTCCGCAGCATGGCCCCCACCAGGCGTGTGGCCCAGAAGCTGATGAAGAGGTGAGCGTCCGAGGGCACCCAGCACCGCCCGGCTGTCCCATCAAACCCGCCTGCACCAAGTCACCTTGGCCAGTTGCGGAAAGGTAGCCTAAGCGTCACGGTCAGGTCCTGCATTTACCTCACTTGCCAGCCGCCGCCCGCGGGGGCCCTGCTCAGAGGCCTGCCCTGCAGCAGGCGTGGCCCTGCCCCAGGCCTGGGGGTCCCTGGACACCGGGGCGGCGCTGGGAGAGGGGTGAGCTGCGGGGTGGACTGTGCCCAGAAAGGCCAGCGCCAGGCTGGGCAGCCTCCTCCCCTGCTCCCATGTGACATGCCTGGCCCTTTCTGACGTACCTTGGCGATGGCCTCAAACTCCTCCGGGCTGGCCGCGGTGCCTGTCCTGGCCTCCCTCTTTGGGATTTCCGGCTGTTTATCTGCGGAGAGGGGCCATGGAGGGTGGGGGCCTTTGGGACCAGTGACTTCGCCCCGGGGTGCACGCTGGGGAGACCGTTGCTGCGCCGGGCGCAGGGTGGCCAGGTGACAGCCACGCCTGAATCTGTGCAGTATTTAAAACACTACCAGCAACTGCAGACGATCACACTTGATAGCTCATGCGCGCGCCAAAATACCAGCGTCGATCCCAAGTCGAGTCAAACTCCAGCTCGGCCCAGCTCTCGCGCTTCCCAGAGCTAGGTGGGGAGATGGGGCTGCTGGCCAGGCAGCGCCAGAAACACTGCGCCCCGGGGCGTCCTCAGAGACAGGAGGTGGCCGCCCCGTCCCTGGCACTCCTGCCTGTAAAGCAATACCCACAGCCCCCCAGAGCCTGCTGTCCGCCGGGAGCAGGGCCGCGCCCAGCGCTGTGCCTCCCTGCCAGCCCCAGGGCACCAGCCAGGCCTGTGCCTGCCCCAGTGGTGCTCCTTAAAGAGTTGGCGCCCAGCAGCCGGCGGCGCCAAAGACACACGGGCGCGGCGGGGGAGACTGGCGGCCGCGCGGCCAACTCCCCAGACACAGACGGGCCCTGCATGCACCCCGTGGCTGCTGCGGGATGTGGCTCAGGGACGCCCTGAGCAGAGCTGGTGCCGACGCCGCCTGCCAGCCCCAGACCTGACTCCACAGGCCCAGGGGCCCTCCCGGCAGCTGCTCACATCCCGGAGGCACAGCCCGCGCGGCGTGAAGAGCGGGCAGAATGACGTGAACCCACACGGCCCAGGTCACAACACAAGCAAACACCCAGCCACGCCCTGTGGCCAGCCCGCTCCGGGGTGGAAGGGACCTGCCCTGCCCGCCTCTCTGGGCCCGCGGAACCCAAGGCACCTGCTTCCAGGTTCGCGGCTTGAATGGACACCCGCGGGGCATAGTCTCCGGTGAAGTAAGAGATGTCCACGTCGAAGCCCCTGATGATCCCGGGGATCCCCAGCTGGATGACGCACCAGTCGTGACCTGGGCGCACATGATAGGAGACCCCATTAGAGCAGTCAAGGCAGCTGGACACAGCTCGGGGAGCAGTTGCGGCCCCCCAGACCCCTCAGGTCTGCTGGGCTGTGCTCAGGCTCAGAGACCCGCTGCCCTCGGCAGGCGCCTGGGCCCTGGGCCTCCGCCCTGGCGATGGGAGCTGGGGTACGGGCCTCCAAGAGTTCAGTTGTGGCTGCGGGCGCCACCTCCCGACAACATGACACAGCGGGGCTGGGCATTTCTGCTAGGGCCCCCCCGACGCCTCCCCATGTCTGCCGACGCCTGGACTCCAAAGCTGCAGCTCCCGCTCCCTGCGCGGCGGCGCCAGGCCAGAGTCCGGCGCTGTCTGGGGCACCACGGAGGCACCCGAGGGCTGGCGGCGCCTGCGGTGAGGGGGCCCTCGGCTGGGTTCCGGTGATGTGGCCCCACTAAGCGAGTGAGGCACCTACTCTGTGCTGCGGCGAAGACCACAGAAGGCGACTGGCCAGGACCTGCCCGGTGCTGTCCCCGCCGCCCTCAGCGCCCCTCTGTTCTCATTTCCCAACAAAGGGCTTGCGTCCGCCTTAGTGACAGATGACCGGGCCAGCCCCTTCCTGGACGCACCGGGCCAGCCTGCCCCCGGACACAGCGGGGCCGCCCCGCAGGCTCACCTGGGACCCGCCTCCTCCTGGTCTCCCAGCCGTCCATCCGCCGCCCGAACTCCGTGTACTCGCCCTCCTCCAGCCGCGGGCCGCCGCTCTGCAGCACGGAGACAAGGTGGCGAGTATCGCTCACACGGGAGCCTGGGCTTCCAGAACAGGCGCTTCTGCCCCCAAAGGGCGGCGGGGTCGTGCCAACAGGGCTCCTGGGCGTCCCGGGCAGGGACGGGCTGCCCCCCCCCGCCCCCTGCACAGATGAGCGCCCCAGTCAGGGGCTCACTCTGCTCCTCATCGTCCCTCAAGACAGGCTGCGCTTCTCGTGGGCTGCCGGCTTGGGGCCAGCCCTGCCAGCCGGAGCCAGGCCCACCTCACGGGCACCCCCCACCCGCAGCGCCCACGGCTGTGAGTGAGGATGGGAACTGAAGTGTCCAGAGAAACTCAGAAAAGATGGACGCACGCTTGGTCCCGCATGAGAGGGAGAACAGCCAGAAGGAGAGCGGGGCCCGACCCCTGGCCGCTGGAGCAAGGCCCAGCTCAGCCCTTGCCCCAGCAGGCTGCTGTGCAGAGGACAAACATGTCCTTGGAGAAAAGAAGTAAAAGCCAAGGGCCCTGCGCAAGGACAAAGCCCCCGGGCAGGGCCCTGCAAGGGTCACGGCTGCGAGACGGCCGCAGCGAAGGCGGAGGTGGTGCCCCAGCCCCCAGCGCACGTGGGTTCCAGGCGCAGGCTGAGGGGCAGAAACTGCCAAGGAGCTGGGCAGCGACCGCAGGGCAGCGGCCCTGGGGGGCAGGCCAGGCGAGGGGGCCCCTGCAGCCCTGGAGAGGGATGCGGCCGGCAGACGGAGCGCCCGGGCTGCATAGCTGCAGCAGACACTTGCGGCCTGAGTCAGCTGGGCACCTGCCTGCCCGCCCAGAGACGGCGCCCAGCCCCAGCCCGGCTGGCGCTGAGACACGCACCACCCACAAGACGCCCCAAAGGGCCTGAGGCCGGTCTGCAGAGCTGGCAGGCTGCGGGCTCCATGTCTGAGGCCCATCACTGGCACAGCCCCCAGGCCCGCCCGACCTCGGGCACACGCAGGAACGGCGCGGCCACGCCAGCGGCACCCACATCAGACGTGGCCTCACCTTGATCAGGTTCTCCGCGGGAGCAAAAAAGTCATCTGTTGAAAATAAAACCTGTGACAAATAAAGACAGAAAACCACACGTTAAGAAGCTGCTTTTCCACCCCCAGGAGGCGCCGCGAGACCAGCGAGGGCGTCAGGGGGCCAGCCCCGAGCAGCACGCGGGGAGGCTGCGGGCGTCCAGACCATGTCTGCCCACGCAGTGTCCACGCCCTGTCCTCGGCCCCCGTGGCCGCGGGAGCCAGCGCTGACTCGGACGCGCGCCGGCCTGTCTGGGGGAAGGCGATCCGGTCCCAGGGCCGGGGCCAGAGCCTGAGACTGGCAGGTCCTGAGCCAGCCACGTGGGGTGTCCCCGTCCCTGCCCCTGGGGGGCGGCCCCGTCCCTGCCCCCCTGGGGTGTCCCCGTCTCTGTCCCGAGCACACTCACCCTTCCTCCCACGGACTCAGAGGCCATGTCAATCAGCCTGGTGAAGTCTGGGGTCCTGGCCCGCTTCCCCTCCTTGGGCGCGTCCGCCGCGGTTCCTGGGAGAACGGCAGGCCCGTCAGCCCCTGGTGAGGAGGGCAAGACGCGAGCGAGACCCCAGACCCGCACAGGCGTGGCCCCCCGGGAGCGTCCCCGGGCCCGAGGCTGAGCTCCACAGGCTGAGACGGGGCGGCGCCCGTCTGGGGGTGGGGATGAGACACACGCACCCCGTAGCCATGGCGTGAGGTGTCTTACTGAGGGGTCGCGCCTGGCCTGGGGAGTCAGGGCGCAGATGGGGGCAGGCCCGCGGGGCTCACGGCTCGGGCAGCATCCCCCTCACTACAGCTGAGCCCCTGCCCGGTCCACACCGGCCGCCAGCACCGCCCTCCTCGGGCAGGCTCAGCAGGGAGAGGCAGAGGGGGCATGGCGGGGCCTCCCAAGAGCCGCACCCACTGTGGCAGGTGTGGCAAGGAACTCGAGGGACCATCAGCACTCGGGTCTGTCCATCCCACAGGTTCCTCCTGTCCTTCTGATGGGGGGGCCGCACTGCTAACCACCCGCCCCAGCTGGCCTGGAACGAAGCAGGGCCTCCCGGCCTCTGCCCTTTTCTCTGGTCTTCTCGTGGGCCCCGGTGACCGACCCCCCGCGGCAGGTGCCCGAGGCAGCTTAGAGCAGGGGGAGCCAGAGGGGCCTGTCCAGGCCTCCGTGCGGGTGTCCGTCTCCACGCTCCGGGTTTTGTATTCATGTCCAAGTCAGTGACTTGGAAGCTGTCCCGCAGCTGTGGTCAGTGCCTCAGCGCCCGCCAGCCGGAGCCCAGGCAGAGGGGCAGCCCCAGCCGGGTACGGCGGCCACCCAGGCCCACGGCTCGCCCCCACGACGGCGCCACCTGTGACAGGGCCGGCGTTGCGCCCCCAAGTGAAATCTAGCCCTCGAGAACCTCTGTCTTTATCGGCAGAAATGAATTTACTTTGGGGCAGAAAAGTCTCCTGCTGCTTCCGCTCCCTGCCCCACCTGCGGCTTCTCTGGGGATGAGGCCTGTCCACCCCCCAGCTGGCGGGAGTCACTCCTGCGCCTCCCTCGCCGGCCAAGCCCCCTGCAGCTGGGCGTCACGTGGACATCAAGGGAAAACCACCAGACTCTGTGAGAGGCTTCAGGCCCCGGGCAGATCGCACAGGAGCAGGAAGCTCCCTGACAGTGTCTAGAACACCCAGGGCACGGGGCGCTAGCCCCGGCTCTCTCCTGCCCACCCCGAAGGGACTTTCACTCTGGAGGGCTGCCCCGAAGGCCACAGACGTGTCCAGTGACCTCCCGCCTCAAGGACGCCCTCAGCCCCGCTGCCCAGCCAGCGCCTTCCCTTCCAGCCACTGTGGACCTGCTGTGCGCCGGCCCCTGAGCCCCTCCTCGCGAGCTGTCCACAGCCCGTGCAGGGAGCCAAAGCTGCCGCCCCACATATGTCTTTCCAGCAGGATTTTTTCAGGTGAGGGCTCTGGGGCCCGGGGGCACAGCCTCTCCCGGGAAGGACCGTGCGGGGGTGCCCGCTCTGAGAGGAGACACGCCCGCACCCCTCGCCCGCCAGGAGGCCTTCTGGTAATCATGTGTTTATTCATCTCCAAGAGTGCCAGCCACGCAAACTAAAGCAGGAACACACTCGGGGCCCCCGCCCCCCAGGATGCTCACGCCCCTACACTGCGTCCTACGGGCTGGCCTTGCAGGTGGTGCCAGGGCCAGTAGTTCCCACCAGTGCCAAAGGGCAGCAGCGCAGCAGCCTCGGGGGCGCGGGCCAGCGGCCAGACCAGGTTAAGCCTGGGCCACCACCAGCTGGCAAAGGTGGCCGGGAGGGCCAGGGAGGGCCAGGGAGGGCCGGGGAGTGCCGGGGAGGGCCAGGGAGGGCCGGGGAGGGCCGGGGAGGGCTGAGGAGGGCTGGGGAGGGCCCCCCAGCTCTGCTGGCTGTTCCCTGCCTTCCAGGCGATGAAGCAGGTCTATGCAGGACGCAAGCTGCCGGCCTGACCGCTCTCCCGCCCACGAGGCTGCGGGGGTGGGGGTGCAGGGGTCACCAGGAGCCCCACTGAGTCACATAAGCTGCAGGAAAACATTCCATGCGAGGGGACGGGCTCCCCTGACACTCAGGCTGGGGCGAGGCCGGTGGGGGCGGCCAGAGGGCGGTGTCAGGAGCTGCTGGGGGGTGGGATGCTGCTGCACAGTGGGAGGCCGCCCCCATTTCTGATGCAAGAGCCTGACCCTGCACCTCCAGCCAGTCCCTGCCCTCACGTGAGAAAAGGGGCCGGGAGGGCCTGGAAGGGGGAGGGGTCAACCTCTGGCCACAGGGCACCCCTCAAAAGCCTTGGCCCCAAGCGTGCGCCCCGCGGGGAACGGAAGGCAGCCCGGGAGGCCCGTGGCTGGGGGCTCAGCGGAGGGGCCGGAGGTGAGGAGCATCCCGCCAGGCCGGGCAGGCAGGTGGGGTCCTGGCCTCAGGCCGCGGGTCTCCGGGGAGCCCGGTCATCGCTGGGGTCGGCTCTTCCCACACTTTTGTAAACACCAAAGTCACCGCCTCAGCCGCGGCACCCAGCCCAGCTTCTCACCTCGCAGGGGGGTCCCAGCCTGAGGCCGGAACCCCGTGTTTCTGTCGCCCCCAAAGCCACGCCCAGGGCGGCCGCCGTGACCCGCCCTCTCACCGGCCATCGTCCAGGCTGGCGGGCGCTCCTCGGCCGGGCTGTCTGGGCCCCTGCAGGCCAGCCAGGCCCCAGGGCAGCGGCAGCGCGGAGAGAATGGAGGGGCCGGCGGGAGGGGGGCCCCTGGAGACGGGCTGCGCCGGGTGATGTCACAAGGGCTGGGCCCCGGGGCTCCGAGGGGGAGGCGGGAGAGGCAGGCGAGCCTGGGCCAGACCCTGCAAAGGGGCCGAGCCAGAGCTGGGGTGGACCCCAGAAAGGGCCCTCGGCTGGCAGGCCAGGCGCACCCTGACCCCGGGCTAGAGGCTGTCTCAGGGTCAAGCCCCGCCTCAGGCACTGGGGCTCGAGGCTCCCCCAGATACCGGTGTCCCCGTCAGCACGCGAGGCCGAGGGAGAGCGCCCAGAGCCAGGCGGCAGCACGGAGGCCACGGCGGGCTGCCCACGGGCACGGTGTCTGGACCCCACCGTCGGCAGCACAGCACAGACCCCCGAGTCCGGGCCGCCCGCTGCCGTCGCGAGACTGTCCCGCGTCAGTGCAACCCCAGGCCCTGACCCTTGGCAGAGAGGACACCGAGGCCCTGAGGTCGGGGTCTAGTCCACAGCACCGGCCCGTGAGAGCTGAGCAGCCTCCTGTGCCTGGGGGTACGGGGTGCCCCTGCCCTATCCTCTCTGCTGGGGCCTGTCCCCCCCAGTCTCTCCCTGGTGCAGTTGGCCCTTGAAAAGTCTGGAAGCTGCTGGCCACACCCACTGTGGACAAGCCCCCACTCAGCCATGGCAAGTCTCCTTCAGAGGGACGCTGGCCACTGCCCGCGGTCTGCTGCTCCGGGCGGCTACGTCCGTAGACAAGGTGTGACGCCCTCCCCTGCGTCTGTCACAGCCCCCCAGTGCACTCGCTGCGCCCCAGGTCACCCCAGACTTGGGGCACACAGCAAAGGCCAGGCTCCTCTCTTGGCTCCTCTGGGTCCCCGGCAGGGCGTGGACAGCCGGGGATGCCCAGGGCCAAAGGCGCCGCTGGCCCTTGCTCCCTCCAGGCCCAGCCCTGTGGCCAGGACGGCTGTCAAGGCGCCTGCTCCCACGGTGCCCTGGGAGCCCTGGGGTCCCGGTTCCTGCAGTCCCCACAGGGCTGTCCTGCGGGCAGCTGTGGGCCGTGTCCAGGACAGGGGCCGCTGCTCCAGGCCAAGCGGAGGGAGCTGATCTGATGAGGCTAAGAGACGCTTCCATCAGCCACGTCCCGGCATTCAGAGGCCACGTGGGCAGCCCAGACGGCCCGTCCTTCCCGGCCAGCTCGTGGGGCAGCCTCGTGGGGACCCGGAGGGATGGAGCGGTGGCCCGAGCCCCCCGAGGGGTTCTGGGGGCCGCCTACGGGCTCCCATGCGCCCACCTGTGCCCTGCCAGGCACCAGGAACTGCTGGGGGAAGGGGGGGGGACACGGATGCGCTACAGGGCACGCTCCGGGCCACATGCCGGGGTCCCGGGGCCCTGGGCGGCCAGTGGGGAGCTGGGCCCTGCGACACGGGGCTATGGCTGCCCTGGGCGGCTCGGGGAAGCAGGCCCTGATGTGGAGGGAGGCTGGCGCGCAGGACACTCGCCGTCCCCTGCGGGTGGGCAGCAGGCCCCCCGGGCCCCCAGGATACACAGCTCCGTGGCAGGATGACAGGCCCCCACGTGTCCAGATGTGAGGAGCTGGAGCTGGGCTCCCCACCTTGCACCAGGACGCCCCCCTCCCGGCCCCTGCAGCCCCAGCCTGGAGCCCGGCCTGGAGCGGGCATGGCAGCGGGGACAGCGGCAGCCCCGCAGCCGCGCAGGCGGGGACAGCCGCGGGGTGACCCTGGGGCGTCCCTTCCACCCCGCCCTGGCCGCTCCTGAGCCGGCGCCCGCCCCGCGCTGGGCCCCGCCGGCTGCGTCTGCGGACGGGTCCGGCCCGAAGCGGGGAGCCGGCCCGGCCCGCGGGAGGCCCGAGGAGCCACCGCTCCCGCCGCCCGCCGGACACTCGCGGGGGCGCCGGCGGGACCCGAGGCGCCGGGCTGGGCCGGAGAAGCGCCCGCCGCGCCCTTTGTTCCGGCGGGTCCCCCGGCCCGCGCCGTCCCGCCCTCGTCCTCGCGCGCCCGGCCCGCGCCCGCAGGCGCGCGTGCAAACACACGCACACGTGCACGCACACGTGCACACACGCGCACACACACGCGCACACACACGCCCCCGCAGCGCGCCCTGCGCCGGCCGCGGCCGCTAGGGGGCAGCGCCGCCACACGGACCGGGCAGCGCCCGCCGCCGCACTGGCCCCCCGGCCCCCCCGCCCCCGCCCCCGCCCCCGCCCCCCCAGGCGCCCCGCGGGCCGGGCTCGCCAGGCCGTGGGCGGCGGTGCGGCGGGCACGCGGCTGTGACTCGCCCACCCCGGCGAGGCCGCCCGGACCGAGGCCGCGGGCAGGGCTGCGCCCCGCTGGCACCGCGGCGAGTGAGCCGGAGCCCCCCAGCGCCGGGCCTGCTCCCCCGACCCGAGGCACCGTGGGCGCAGCCCCCCACCCGGGCGCCCCTAGAACAGAGACCAGGGCTCCCCGGGAGACTGGAAGGACGCACACAGGGTCAGGCCCGCGACCTGCAGCTGCTGGAGGTCAGGCTGTCGCCCTCCCTGCCCAGGCCGCTCCTGGGCTCCTGCCTGACCACGCAGGGCCTGGGGCAGGAGGGGCCCCAAGGCCAGGCCACAGCTCTGGGCAGGTGGGCCACACGCCTGCAGCGCCAACTGCCGGGCCGGGTGTGGACAGTGGCGGCTCCTGCATGGCGGGCGCTGGGCCCACCTCCTGCTCCCTGAAGACAGAGAGCGTGCGTCCACCCCCACAGGCGCACATCAGACTCGGGGAGCCCGTGGGTCTGCGCCGGCCTGGGCCAGGGGCTTCCTGACATGACCAGTGTCCACAGCAACTTCCAGACAGGGTGTGTCCTCTCTCCTTGCTGACCGCCACGAGCCCACCAGGCTCCCAGTAGTCCTGGCCACCCAGGACCTGCCCACGCCTGCCCCGGCCAGCCAGGTGCCACCTACGTCCCGAGCTCGGCCCTGGGCGTGTGGCAGGCAGCCCGGGCAGGGCTGCGTGTGGCCTGCCCGCCGGGAGGCCGTCTCCACAACAGAGGACAGCCGCCCACTGCCACGGCCAGCCCCTCCTTCCCGGGAGGCAGCAGACAGGGCCTCGCGTGGCTTCCGGGCCGGCCAGCTGCACCAGCTCCCTTCACAGGGCGTCTGGTAGAGCCGCTGGTCAGACCCCCCCCTGTGACCCTCAGGACAGGAGGCCCCGGGGATCCCTCCCCGGCCGGCTCTGCCCATGAGCACTCCTTGTGCTGCTGACAGAAGTGGGGGTGTTACCCCTGTCACCGGGGATGCGGGGTGCAGAGTGGAGCTGTGGGGGCCGTGGGGTCCTCCCGCAGGCGCCCTGCTCCCCACCCTGCTCCCATCCCCGTCCCCTCCGCGGGCCGGTGCCCTGGTGACGCGGTGTCGGGGGTCCCGGCGCGGGCCTGCTGACCGGCGGCCCCCCTCGGGCCCTGGCCACGCCTGTCCTCCGGGAGGCGAGCGGAGCCCAGCGTGGGGCGGGTCCCGGGTGGACGGTCCTCACCCCCGCGCGGGCGGACACCGGCTGGGACAGCCGAGCCCCAGGGCCGGCGCGCCCCGCCCGCCCCCTCGGAGTTTCTGCCCCTCCCTGGAATCTGGCCGGGAGCGGCAGGGCGGCCCCACGCGAGGCGGCGGAGGAACGTGCGTTTAATGCCGGTTACAGAAGCGGACCCAGGGCGGGGGGGCCCGGCGGGCGGGCGGGTCCCCGGGGCGGCGGGCGGCGGGCGCGGCCTCACACGCGCTCCTTGTCGAACTCGCAGAGGAAGTGCAGCGCGGCGTGGCAGGCCACGTCGTTCCAGCCGCCCGAGGCCTCCAGCTCCACGCAGTCCTCGCCGTCGGCCGCGTCGTTGGGCTCGCCGCTGCGCCAGCGCTGGAAGGTCTGCATGGGCGAGCGGTCGGCGTAGACGAAGGTGCCCTCGCGCTCCAGGTCGTTGATGCCGATGAAGACGCGCGCCAGGCCGGCCTGCGCCAGGTAGGCGGCCATCAGGCGGTTGGCGGCCTCGTCCTTGGGCATGCCGAGGTGGCCGCCGCGGCCCTGGCAGGCCAGCTGCGCGTCCGCGTAGCGCTTCTCCTCCTTCACCAGCAGGTAGAGCTTGTGCTCGGACTCGCGCACGCCGGCCACGGCTGCGGGGGGGGCGAGGGGGGCGCGTGGGGGGGGTGGCAGGTGAGCCCAGAGCTGCGGCCCGCGCGGGGGGCGGAGCCTGGAGCCGGAGGGGCGGGGCCTGGAGCCGGCGGGGCGGGGCCTGGAGCCGGCGGGGCGGGGCCTGGAGCCGGCGGGGCGGGGCCTGGAGCCGGTGGGGCGGGGCGCAGGGGCGGGGGCTGGAGCCGGTGGGGCGGGGCGCGGGCGGAGGGGCGGGGCCTGGAGCCGGCGGGGCGGGGCCTGGAGCCGGTGGGGCGGGGCCTGGAGCTGGAGGGGCGGGGCCTGGAACCGGTGGGGCGGAGCCTGGAGCCGGCGGGGCGGGGCCTGGAGTCGGCGGGGCGTGGCGCAGGGGCGGGGCCTGGAGCTGGTGGGGCGGAGCCTGGAGCCGGCGGGGCGGGGCGCGGGCGGAGGGGCGGGGCCTGGAGCCGGTGGGGCGGGGCCTGGAGCCGGCGGGGCGGAGCCTGGAGCCGGCGGGGCGGGGCGCGGGCGGAGGGGCGGGGCCTGGAGCCGCGAGGCCGCGCCAGCTGGAGGGGTGCTGGAGGGGTGCTGGAGGGGCGCGGGCGCGGGGCGGGGCGGGGCGGGGCGCGGGCTGGGGGAGGGCGCTCGGGCACGTACCGCTTTTTATGAACTTCAGCTCGGCGGTCAGCTGGGAGACCTGGTTGTCCATCTCCCCGATGGCCTTCCGCAGCTGGCTGCACTCGCAGGGGATGCCTGCGGAGACCCGGCCGGCCCGAGGTGAAGCCTCGCGCAAGGGGCGCTGCGCCCCGACGCCCCGACGGGCGGGTCTCGGCAGCGCGGCGGGCGGCTGCGGGCCGGGGGTGGGAGAGCGTGCGAGGACCGGGACGCGGGCGCCCGGACACCCCTCCGCGGCGGGAGGGGCCTGGGGGAGCGCGGGTCCGGCTCCTGCGGGCGCCCCCAGGACGCAGACGGCGCTGGGGAGGGCGGGGGGAGCGCGGCCGCGGGCCTGGGGGGCTGGCCAGCGGGAGGTGGGCCCGGCTCTGCCTGGGCAGTGGCGCTTCGGGGCGAGCGGAGGGGAGCCCCCTCGGGCCTGTGGGAGGCGGGAAGGGTCTGCGCGCCGTCCGGGAGCGCGGCCCGGGGCCGGGAGAGGGGCGGGCGGGGCAGGAGGGCGGCACCCGAGGTCCGCACAGCTCCAGAGCGGCAGGGGGGTGCGGGGCGTCCCCAGGGCCTCGGGAAGCAGGTGAGGCCGGCGGAGGGGCCAGCGGGCCCAGGCAGACGCTCCAGGCGAGGCCCCAGGGCAGGGCCCCCAGGCCGGGCGGCAGGGGAGGGCTCTGGGGAGAACCAAGAAGCCGCCCCGGGCCTGACCGGAGGGCGGTGGCCTGAGGGGCGCGCAGGGAGGGGCCGGCGGGGGGGGGGCAGGGGGGGATGGCTCGGCCGCGGGGTTCGCGCCCCCGTGTCGCTGCTGCTCCAGGCACCTGCGCGCGCGGGAGCACGGCCCGGCCCAGCCTCGTCTCCGGGGGCAGCGGGCGCGAGGCCGGCCCCTGCTGAGCCCCTCCCCGTGCCGGGCCCCCGGGCTCTGCGCGCCCCCAGCCCCGGCCACGCCCGCCGCACACCCCAGCAGCGCCGCCCGTCCGCGGGGCCTCCCCGCGCGCCCCGGGTGCCCGCAGGCCGCCAGCCGCACCGCGCCGGCCCGGGTTGCGGGTTGAGCGTCGGCGGAGGCGCAGCCCGCGGCGGGACAGCCCAGGAGGCCGAGCGACCCGACCGGCCCGGCGCGGAGCGAGGATGGGGCGCAGCCTGAGGGCTGCAGGGCCAGGGGCAAGGGGCGCAGGGTGGCCGGGCGGGGGCGCACGCGGGAGGAGGTGGCCTGGGGCCGCGTCTGGGCAGATCAGCGGGAGGCTCTGCTTCCTGCCTGGGGCCAGTTCACCCTTTCACCCTCCTGGGCCGGGCCCTACCTGGTTCTCCACCGGGGCCGGGAGGTCCTGCGTCGCCGGCGTCCCCCTTCTCGCCTGCAGGGGAGAGGCAGCTCAAGTCCCCCGGCCCGCGGGCGCTGGCCAGGGCAGCCCGGGCCCTGCTGTCGTGGGGTCCTGGGGCCCCGGGGCCCCCTGCTTGGAGCACTGCCTGCATGGGCCGCGGGGTCATCAGAAGAGCTTCCTGTGGGTTCTGGGAAGTTCCGGGTGCTGCTGGGCCACGGTGGGGCTCGGGCCCTGAGCCCTTGCCCCCGGGTGGGGTCTCCGGAGTCCCCTCCGATGCCCACCCCGGCAGAGGCTGGGGAGGACGCGGCCGGCAGGGGGCAGTGTCCGGCTGAGGGGCGGCCTGGGCGCAGCGGGCCTGGGGGACACGGGCATTGGGCGCTGGGGAGACGGCCGTGGGGGCCTGCGATCCCGCTCGGACCCCGGCCCGCAGGCCTCTGCTTAGAGCCAGAATCGCGGCAGGGAGCTGCCGAGCGCCTCTGAAATCAGACGGCAGTGTTTATGCCCGAGCCCCAGGAATAATCCCGAAGCGCATCTCCCCACAGGGGCGGTGGAGGGGCGGCTCCGTGCAGCCATGTCCTGTGTTCGCCTGTCCACACCGGGGCGTGGCGCTGGCAGGGAAGTGCGGCCCGGAGGACAGTCTCGGGGAGGCCCATCGCAGCCAGAGCCCCGCAGGTCTCCCTGGTGGCAGCACTTTGCGCCCACACCCCTCCCTGCACGCACTGGCCTGTCCACCCCGGAGCCGCAGCAGCACCGACCCTCCGCACCAGACTGTCCAGCCTCAGCGGGAGGCCGTGCACTCTGCCAGGAGGCAAAAGGACTTGAGGACACTGAGGCACTGAGATGCCAGTCAGGGCAGAGGGCTACGCTCCCGCGATCCCATTTTCGGGAAGAGCTGCACGGGGTCCGCGTGGAATGCAAGCGGACACACCGGGGGACCCCTGGGGGCTGGACACAGGCCACAGCAGAGACCCCGTGCCAGCAACTCCACGCCGCCAAAGCCTCTTAGACAGCGTGAGAACGGCCAGTTTTATGTCCCCAGCGTCTTTCTGCAATGTCCCTTGAGCACCCCCTTCCCTCTCGGCCCTGCTCGTCTGCAGATGAGCGACCCCCAGCAGCTGCCCCACCGGCCAGGACGCAGGTACCGCAGAGTGAGCGGAGCACCCGCTGGGGCCAAGGGCCCCTCCTGCGGGAGCCACGGGGTGGGGAGGGGCCTGTGGCCGCCTAACTTGCTTGCAGCTCAGGCCACCAGCAGGTCGGGAGGCCCCAGAGCCTGGCCCCTGCGTGGGCAGACACAGCACCCTCCCAAGCCCCCGCCACGGCCCCCTGCTAGGGCCACGACGGATGGGGGAGACCCCTGGGACGACTCTCTGGGGCCACTGCCCTCTTCACCCCGGTGCCCTTCCCGGGAGTCCAGCGAGGGCCTGGGGCAAGCCAGAAAGCTTTCTGCCGGGGCCAGAGAGCATCTGTCCAGCAGGGGCCGGCGAGGGCAGAACTGTGGGCTGAGGCAGGCCCACCTGCCGGCCCGTCTCCAGCTCTCCGCCTCTCCTGGTGGCGAGGGCAGGGTGCCCCGGGGAGCCACCCCCATGCCTGCTGCGCCCGGGCCGCCCCCTCCTGAGAACCCCAAGTCTCCCCGGTGCCCAGGAGCTGAGCTGGGCAGACAGCCCTGCGCCCGGCGACTTGTTGGCCCCAAGTGCAGCCGCGGACGCGCATCAAGCAGACGGAATAAGAGCCGGCAAGGCCTTGGGGCCTGGGCAGCGGTGGCGAGTACCTTTGGAGCCGATGGGGCCCATCTTCCCGTGGCGGCCCACGCTGCCCTTCTGCCCTTTGTCACCCGAGTCGCCTGCAGGACAAAGAGAGGGTGGTGGGCCAATGCACGGGGTCCACCTGGCCCGTCGCACTCGCGCGCACGCACCCGCACCTACGTGCACAGATACACACACCTACATACATACACACGCCTGTGTGTGCCCTACACACTGCACTGCACCCACGACAAGGTATGCACAGGTGTGTGCACCCAGGCTGCATGCATACGCAGGTGTGTGCCCCCCTGCAGGTGTGTGCACTGCTCATGTGTGCAGGTGTGTGTGTGGCACCCATATGCATACATGAACAGATTGTGGGTGTCTGCTGTGTACACATAACTTGCACACAAGTGTGTGTGCATGCACCTGTGTGGACATGCACGCCCGTGTGCTCACATGTGTGTGCATGGCGTATGCAGGTCTGCACTTGCCTGCTTGTGGGCCACAGAACCCCGCGTCTGCATCCGTGTAAGTGGCTGAATGTGAGAACCCCATGTACTGGGACTGCAGAGCCGGTGGGCACCGCCCACCACCCCACCTGCCCCCAGCACCCCCGGCCAGCCGCTCCTCGTCCCATCCCTGTGTGCAGGGAGGAAGCAAGCAGCCCGCCCCGGACAGTCCACGGCGGGTCACTCAGCCGATTTAACTCGCAGACGTTTCTTGGAAACTAGCCCTGGGCAGAAAGGCAGGGGGGCGGCAAGCCCAGCGGCTGTCAGAGGGGTCCGAGGGGAGCCGGCCGCCCCCAGGGGCTCCCTGTGGCCCGGGGCGGGGCAGCTCTGCAGACAGGCCTGGCCCGCTCGCGTGCTGGGGAGATGCATCTGCTGGGGCGGCGGGAGGGGGAGGGGCTGCGCAACCGCTCCTGGGGTGACAGGGGCGCCCGCCCCTCGGCGCCCGGGACCGCCCGCCCGGGAGCTCCGATTAATTTTAACGGCGAGATCACTCGGTGCTGTGCAGCGGGGCCGGGGCAGGAAGAGCCGCCGGAACTCGGCCTCCTCGGAGACTCCGAGCGGCAGCTCAGCGCGGGCTCGGCCCAAGCCCCGGAACCCGGCCGGCCACCCCGCAGCGCGGGTCCGCGGGGAGACACACCCGGGCGCTGCCGCTGGCAGCAGGCCGGGGGCACCGCGGCCCTCTCCGCCGGTCCCGGGAGAGGCAAACTGTGGGTGCGGGCGCGCAGCCGCGGGGTGCCCCGACTCCTCACCCGGCCCTGCGCTCGACCCCGAGGCCGCAGACGGACCCCCAGGCCCCATCCCACACCCCACTGCGTGCCGCCGCTGCTGCAGGGCCTGCGGCCCGTTCTCTCCTCCACCCAAACCTCCAGCGCTGGCGCCCAGTTCTCGCCCGAGGCTCACGCAGACCCGGCGGCGCGTCCTGTGGGTGGACGCCCCAGGGTGCAGCCACCCCCACCGGGGAAGGGGCCAGGAGCCCTTGCTCCGCCGCCGCCTCTCCCGAGTCCTGACCCCACTCGCCAGCAGCAAAGAGCCCCCTGGCCCCACAGAGCGTCACCGGGTCAGGGAGCATGGGTGGGGGGCGCAGTGTGGACCCGCAGTGTAGACCCGCGTTGCAGACCTGCAGTGTGGGCCCGCGGTGCGGAGGCACAGCATAAGCCCGGCCCGGAGCCCCGCTGCTGGGCGCGAGCCGCTGTCAGCCAGGCCGCTGGCCGAGGGGGCGGGGCGGGGCGGCAGGGCTGTCCTGGGCTCGCCTGGAACCCCATGCACCCGCCCTCGCTCGCGCGCCCCCACAGCACACCTGCCCCTCACTCGCGGGCTCCCAACCACACACCCCCCCTTGTGCGCGCTCACACTCCCCGACCGCAACCGCCCCTCGCTCGCACACTCCACGGCTGCCCCTGAGGGCGTCACGCTCACCACAGCCCCACTGGCAGAGGAGGGAGGCCCGCGGCGCTGGCCTCGGCCTCGCAGGGGTCACCCCACACACGCACTCCAGGTTTCTGGGTCAGGACCTGGGCGCTCGGTCCTGGGGTCTCCACAGGGACGGCCCCGCCCCCACCCCCCACCCCCGCAGGGCGCTGGGCAGACCTGGGCAGCGGGTACCTTTCTCTCCCGTGGGGCCCACTCTTCCCGGCCGGCCGGGCGCGCCCTTGTCTCCCTTCTCTCCGGCATCCCCTGCGGAGAAGTCACAGGTCGGGGCTGTCGGGGCGGCCGCTCCCCGCCCCTGACCCACGGGCCCTTCCCCAGCCTGTCCGCAGGCCCCGCCCCGCCCTCCGCACCACGTGGCCCCTCGCCAAGAGCCCTCTGGGCTGGCCTGTCCCTCGATGTCCAACTGGGGAAACTGAGGCAGGCTGACCTGAGGTTGGCTGACGGTTGTTGACTCTGCCGAGACCCCCGGAGCGGGCCTGGCTGCAGCTCAGGCGGCCCTGCAGCAACCCCCACTCCCCGCGCAGGGCGGGCTCACCTTTGAGGCCGGGCACGAGGATCTGCAGGGAGCAGGCGTCCTCGGGCGTCTGCTGAGGACACGCAGGCAGGAGCAGCGACAGCACGGCCAGGCCGGCAAGCAGCAGAGCCCTCTTCATGGTGAGTGCAGGCCGGACATGGGCTCCTGTGCGAGGGGCCACGGCAGTAACCAGACCCGACACGGGCACCGGGCAGCCCGGCCCTCCCCAAGCTCACGCCCGCTCCCTCAATTTAAACCTCCACCGTGAGTTTCACGGCCAGTCCAGACCCCTGGGCCGGCGGGCGGAGCCTCTGGAGCGGGCAGGAGCAGAGGTCAGGACAGGCACCGCCTGCGCAGCAGCAGGCCCGGGTGCCCGGAAGGGGCGTCCCCACGGAGGAGGGGACCTGAGGGGCCCTGGGAGCTGCGGGGGGGACGCAGGGAGCCGGCTGCTTAGCCCTTGGTCCATGTCCGCAGGAAATGCCCAGCTGTACCCGGGCACGGAGGGCAGCGTGACGGGCCCCAGGAAGGGCTGCTGCCCAGGTCTCCCGAGAGCCACCTGGACCTGAGGGGGCCTCTGGTGGGCTCGGTGGCTCCGGGGGACACCCCGGCCCTCTGTCCCCGTGTCAGAGCTTGAGAAGCCCCCAGCCTGAGGGAGAAAAAGCCGCGTGCAGGGGAGAGGCCCCAGAATCCAGGCCCAGGGTCCCCCCCCTTAACCTCTGTCTGTGGCCGCCGGCCGCTCGGCCCTGAAGAAGGCCCACGCAGCAGCGGGCAGGCCAAGCTCTGCCTTGGACTGGGCGTCCCGATCTCGGGCTGGGCAAGCGGACACAGCCCTGGGGGCCCCTGGTGCTGGGGCCAGGCTGGCACCGCCCACGCAGAGGGCGCGGGGGCAGTGGCCTGGCTACACGTCCTTTAAACCAAAGTGTGGGGATGGCCGCAGACCTTCGCCCCTGCTGTCCACTTAACAGGCAGGACACCACGGGTCCCCGTCTGCAGAGCGGCCCCCCCAGGGCTGCGCAGGAAGTGCAGGTGAGCACCAGGGGCCCCATGCGGCGTCCGGCCCATGTCCCAGGACAGCGGTGCGTTGGCTGACCAGGGGCCAGACCCCGGCCACAGCGTCCCCTGCGTCACCGCCTCCTCGTCGTGCGTGGGCCTGTTGGGGGGGCTCCCTGGAGGGGGACGCAGCCTGGACATTGCGGCTGGCCCCAGCCTGGAATCCCTAACCGCAGGGCACCACGGCGTCTCGCAGGCCAGTCAGCCGCTCCCGCCCGGTAGCCGATGCGTCGCTCTCGGGACCCGGCCCACTCTGTGATGGCGCCGGTGGGCTCGGGCCAGCGGACACCCGCTCCATGGCACTGCGGATGGAGCCGGACCCTGCGTGCCACAGCTGACAAGGAGGGTGCTCCCGCTGGACAGCATTGCCCGGCCTGGCCGAGGGGCACTCTGGCTGCCCCTCGGAGAAGCTGAGCTCAAGGGCAGCCTCAGGGCCAGGCTCCACCTCCCAGAAAGGAGGTGGGCAGGGAGGGGGCGCCTGGGGCCAGGCCCTTCACGCATCCCCACCCGCACGCGCTGCTCCCCTGCATCTCCTCGCGGGGGCTGCGGGCCTGCTGGGGGCGGGGGTGGGCAGGCAGGCTCCGGGAGCCTCCCCCGGCTCTGGCTCCTTCCTGGCCGCTTACAGGAGGAATTTTGTTTTATAAACGCGAGGGCCAGGCTGACCTCTGCGGGCCAGCGTCCTTATCTCCCAGCTCCCGCCGCCCCGGCCACAACTGCGGTCATGAGGCCCTTTGCAGGCCAGGGAGGACCTCACTGGAGTTCTCCGTGGGACCAGGTCTGAGCGGAGGAGACAGCACCGAAAAGGTGGCGCCACTGAGACGCGAGCGAGCAGGTGTCGCGCATTTCCACTCTGACCCGAAGGCCCGGCCAGCGGGAGCTCCACCGGGTGTGCTCCAGCGACACCCATGGGCCCAGCCAACGCTCACGTTGTTCTTAGTGTTTTCTGACCCCGAGAGGCCTTCCCTCGCTCTCCAGTTGCAAGCAGGCCACCCCGAAATGCTCTGTGTGGTGTAAAGAGTCTCAAGCCTGTCAGTGGCGTGGGGTGGCATCCCGCCGTGGAGGCTTGGCCAGCCAGGGGCCGCGAGGCCGCCCTCGGCTCAGACCCGGCCTTCCGTGAGCAGGAGGCGCCCCGGCCCGGCCCGGCCCGGCCCCACACCCAGTCTCTGGGGGCAAGATGGCGGCCGCCCTTGAAAGGGCCTCGAGTCCCCCCATGAGCCCGAGCCGCCCCCACGCCTGGTCCTCCTTGCTGTAGCCCCGTGGACAGGCCACGCTGACCCCCAGCCCGCGCAGCAGCACGTCCTGGGAGCCAGGAAGGAAGCGCTCGGCCCTTCCACTGTGCACCGTCTGTCCAGGAACAGGCCAGGCCTCCTCCCTGCCGGGCTCCTCGGGGGAAGCCGACCCTCGGGGCTCAGGCCTGACTGCTGACCACGTCCTCTGGGCAGGGACCCAAGAGTCTCCCCCCACCCGCCTCAGCACCCCCCTGCCGGCCCCTGCAGACCAGCATCCCTACCTGAGGTGCAGGCTGGGCGCAGGGCGTCCTGACCGCGGGGGCCTGGAGGACACTGCGCCTGCCCGGGCCCCCATGGCTGTATTTACAGCGCGCCGGCCACAGAGGCCAGCGCGGGGCTGCCGGCTGCCCAGCAAATCGGCAGGCGGCTCTTATCTCGGCAGCTTCCTGTCTGAGGCTCATCGTGGTCCTGCTGCAGGAAGAGGGTCGGGGACCAGGGGGACGCAGCGCTCGGGGGGGCCGGCCTCGGGGTCCCCAGCTCTCAGCCCTCACCCAGGCCAGGCGCCTTTTTCGCCTTCCTGCTTTTCAATTTTCTTTTTCTTTTTTGAGAATCTAAGCATACCGCGTGACGGCGTCCACTGGCGCCCGGCGGGCTGAAGGAAACACAGCGGACAGCCCCCTGCCCTTCTCCACCTGGGCCTCACCCCGCCCCAGCCCCTCACGGGGCCCCGGCTGGCCGCGCTGCCGTCTCCCTAAACGCTGCGTGAGCCGGCACCTCCTGGGGCCACGGCCGACACTGACTGTGGAGTCAGGGCCAGAGTGGGGGGCTGGGCCTCCGGCCTCTGGGCCGCTGGCTCTGAGGGTGAGTCCACCCAAGGCCCGGGGAGGGAGCACCGGCCAGCACCGCGAGTGCCAACAGCTGCGGCCAGCCCCGGGGACGCGCGGGCAAAGCCCCCACGGTGACTCGGCTGGGACAGGAGGCGCAGGGGGGCGGGCAGGCCGAGCTGGGCCACAGCCGCCAGGGGCGCTGACCGGGAGGCCACACGTCCCGTCGGCTGACGCAGAGAAGCATTTGACAAAATTCAACACTTTCACGATTTAAAAAACTCCCAGAAAGACGGGCTGGAGCGGCGTGTCCCCAGCTTGGCGAAGACCGTCTGCTCTTTGAAGAGCTGACATGCACCTCGCACTGGGCGGAAGGATGGGGCGTCCTCCTCGGAGCAGGGCCAGCCAGGCCGTCCGCCCGCACCCTCTCACCCACCCCGGCACCGAAGGCAGCAGGCTGGAGGCAAACACAGAGCCCCGGGGCGCTGGCGCCCACAAGCCAAGGGGCCGACGTGGGGCCACTTCTGTGTTTCAGCTGCTGTGACTGACGCTGCCCGGACGTGCGGCTCGGACCTGTGTGAAGCTTTCCCTGCTCTGGCGCGAGCCCAGGACGGAGCCGCTGCCCCACTCCCGCCACGGCGCCTGCCCGAGGCTGCAAGGTCCCGCCTTCTAGCCAGCTTCCTCCCCGCAGCTGGCGTTTTCCCCAAAGGACAGCAGAATGACTTACAATTTAGCAAATTCCGTGGCAAATCATGTAAAGCAGCCATTTGTTGACGGCATTCGAAACACCGCCTGCGGCTGCCCGGAGGCCTGGGGGTTCAGTCTCAGGCTCTCACCACTGTGGCCTGAGTCCATCCCGGCCAGGGAGCTGCCCACCGGGTGCAGCAGACCCCTCCTGTTCTGCTCCCCACTCTGTCTCTGGGGAGTCCTCCACCCCCCCCAACTCTGGCCTGCACCCCAGCTCTTTTACACAAAAATAAATTAAAAAAAAATTTAGGGGCCTCCCTGGTGGCGCAGGGGGTTGAGTGCAGTGCTGTGAAGCTGTCTGCAGCCTCTGTTCAATCCCCGGCCAGGGAGCTACCCACAGGGCGCCACAGACCCCTCCTGTCTCCCCGCTGCTCCCCTCGGCAGTGTATTCCGGTCAGCCTGCCTGTTCTGCTCCCCGCTCTCTCTGGTGAATTCTCCCAC
The DNA here is from genome assembly GCF_964194135.1 of Talpa europaea. Taxonomy (NCBI): domain Eukaryota; kingdom Metazoa; phylum Chordata; class Mammalia; order Eulipotyphla; family Talpidae; genus Talpa; species Talpa europaea. The sequence continues at coordinate 623,281 of NC_140072.1, read as the reverse complement.
CCCCCACACCTCTGGCCTGTGTCCTGTAAATAAATTACGCCTTGTCTGCGTAAATAAATAAATCTTTAAAAAAAATTTTTAAGTTGGTTTATTTAAAAAAAAAAAAAAAAAGGCCACCTGAGAAGCAGCGGAGCAGCACCCCGCGAAGCCAGGCAGCTGACTGACCCCGCCCCGTCACTGGCAGGAACCACAGTTCGTGAACAGAAACCGAAGGGCACCGAGACCAGGAGAGCACGATGGGAACGGACGCAGCGGCCACCCCTCCGCACCCCCGCGCTCCCCGGAGTACTTCTCCCAGCCGAGTCAAGGGCCGCGGGGTCCTGGAGCCGTGTCCTCCACCCACACCGCCCCCGCGTTCACCGGCCCCTGAGCCTTGCCGGGCCCGGGCGTCCTCGGGGCGGCGGAAGGCCAGGTCCTCGCTGGGCCTCCTCGGCTGCGGCCTCGACGCCCCCGGCCAGTGCCACGCAGAGCAGCCTCCCCCGAAGGCCACAGCGTCCTCCGCCGGAACCTGCGGGCAGGCGGCCACAGACAGTCGCCTTCAACCCAGAGCAACCCGGGGACTCAGCTCAGTCCCACGCCCCTGGGGACATGAGGCGGCGTTCTGGGGGTGACCCCAGGAGGGCACCCTGCAGGGGAGGGGGGCTGCTGAGCGCTGTGTGACAACAGCCCCCCAAGAGTGGCCAGGCCCCCGCGTCCATCGTGCTGAGGGGACCCCTCTTCAACGCGGCACCCCTGGCTGCCCCGACGCCTTCAGCCGGACGGGGGAAGACACCGCATTTGGGTTTGGGTTGCCCTGGGCCTGGAGAAGGACGGCACCTGCAGGGGGAGGGGAATGCAGCGGCCGGGCTCGCCCCCGGGCTTCACCCCAGGGCCGAGAGCCGGGCACGGATGCCGTAAATGCCCATGCAGGAGAGATCATTGGCCAGAGGGAGGCCAGGAGACAACACAGGAGCGGGGAGAGGGAGGGAGGGGGAGCCCATCACAGGGCCCTGGGCTTGGTACCACCCACCTCCCGCCCCGGCCTGTCTCCTGCGGCTGCTCTGCCCGAGTGCGGTGCCCTGATTCAGCCTTGGAGGCGTCACAGACCCCTAGGGCCCGACCGTCTCTTGTCATCGGCCCGCATCCGCGAGGAGCCTGCCCGGCTGAGGTGGCTGCAAGCAGTGGGCTCTCGCCCAGTCCTGGGCAGGCAGCACGGCCCCACGCGGGCGCTGGGATGAAGCGGGTGGGGTGTCTGTCCGGCGGGGCGAGACGGTCACCTCCCCGAAGCCCCACTTGCTCCCTCCCTCGGCCTCGCCGACACCGTGAAGGCTTGGCATGGGACTGGCCTTTGCCATCGTGAACGCGAACTCCCGCGGTGGCCGGCCTGGGGGTCGGGGCGAGAGCTGGCCGGCCTCCGTCACTGTTTACATTTCTCAGAGATAACCGACAAGTCTGGGGACCGGGCCGGACAGGCCGGCCGGTCTCTGGATGGGAACTTACCCTGGAGGCCACTGACCCAGGACTCTTTGTCCACAAGGCCATTCACCCAGGCTGCCCCCTCCAGCCTGAAGGCCTCCTTTTCCCAGAGTCCCTGGGAGCCAGGGCCCGGCCCCTTTCCCTTGGCGCGGGGCGCCTACCCCCACCTCTCCAAGCGCACAGGAGCCCCTCCCGGCCCCACAGCCCGTCCCCGCACTGGAGACCAGGCCTCATGGGCACCTGTGCCTGGGGACTTCCGCAAGCCGGCCCCACCCAGAGGTGATGGGGCACCTGGTTCCTCTTTGAAGTGCAGGAGCAGGGAGTGAGGGTGGGAGGGGTGAGGCTGGCAGGGGCAGGCTGGCACCAGCCAGACCAGCGCAGCGCACGCCCCTGCAGCTCCGGGGGCATCTTTGTTCCACAGCATCTTGGAAAAATTGTTTACCCCAAAGAATATTCTATGGGGGCCTCCCTGGTGGCGCAAGAGGTGAAGCACCGCACTATGAAGTGCCGCGGACCAGCACAGCGATGGACGATGAGGCCGTCTCAGGGTTGAGAGATTGCGCAGGGTGGTCAGGGATTCGATGAATAAATGACACACAGACACACTTCAAGAGAGTGAAAATCTGAGTGCGTCTTTATTAAGCTAGTGGTCAGTATATATATGTTTTTCTAAAAGCATAGGAACAGTGAACATCAAAGAGATCAGTTTGCTCATAGACTTAGCTTAATTGACAGGGCAGTGATTTATGTCCGAAGTTACATCTGGACCTAGCCTCATTCCTAATTGGACAGGCTATAAATTCTTTCTACTGTTCTGTCATAATTAATTGTCATGGGTGAATTTATTTTATAATGCAGTTAATATCAAAGGTACTAAAGTTAAGCACATACTAACAATTCTATTATAACACAGTGTTTAGTAATGTTTCATTTGCATTAACCTAATTATTAAATTAGGTATGTTTTTTTAATTAGCAATCAATGACCAGAAAAAGGAAAGATTTTAGAGAGACAGTTGTAGCAGAATAAAGTTTGTGGGCCTTGAGAAAGCGAGATAAGGTTCCAGGTGGTCAGCATTTCTTTTAACCATCTTTGTGGCGGCTTCTGGTGGTCGTTATCTCTTGGCAGGCATTCGGCTTCTCTGCATCTTAGGGAGTTTGCTGTTCTCCCCCTGCGCGCATGGTTCCTTGCCCACGCCGGACCTCAGGGACCATGGCAACAGCCATTAGCCCTGAGTGTCACTGCAGGGGGGGGTGCAGCAATGAAGCTGTCCACAGCCTCTGCAGCACGAGTTCCATCCCCGGCCAGGGAGCTGCCCACAGGGCGCAGCAGACCTCTCCTGCCTCCCCGCTGCTCCCCTCAGCAGTGTGGGCGCACCTGGGCCCGGAAGCGGGGCTGTGAGGCCGTGTCACAGAGGACGGACGGGAGAGCGGCTCTGAATGCAGAGCCCAAGCTGCTGCTCTCCCCGCGCACCCTCAGACCTGTGGGCACTTTGCTGAGGGCCCCCAGTTCTCTTAAGCTTTTGGAACTGACAGAACTGAACACCCCCCAGCAGCCCACAGGTGGTGAGGTCGCAGCCACCGGCCACTCCTGAAAGTTCAACTACTGTGGGTACGGGACACGACAAGGCGGCAGCATCACCTTACAGGTGAGCAACAGGCCGAGGCAGACATGCCAGGAGCAGGGGCTCAAGGACAGCGCGTGCAGCCTTGACGGGCGTGGGAGAGGGACCGCAGAGGCACAGGGAAAGCAGGGGGAGCGGAGGGATGGGCTCTAGAGCTCCGCAGAGAAAGGGGAAGAGCAGAGGGGTGAGGCAGAGGCCCACCCTGGGTGCCTGCCAAGGGCGGCCTTCCCACTAGCCCAGCCCCCAGGCCTCCCCATCCCCACTTTCCACTAGGCCCTCTGGGCAGGGCCCTCCAGCTGCGGGAGCCTCAGGGTGGGGCGCAGGGTGTGGTGAGCTGAACCTGGGCCTGGGGCTGCCTCCCGCACTGTGGCCGCCGCTCCACCCCAGCCAACAGGACAGGTGGACGACCCTCTCAAGGTCCAAGAATCCCTGAGAGCCACTCGGCACAACCGGAGTCCACTTCGGGCTCCTGCCCCACTGTCCAGCCCGGTGAGGGCCCGACTGCTCCCGGCGCTGACTTTTCACCTCATGTGGCATCTGTGCTGCAGGACGGGGGGAGCAACAGGGTCCTGCTCTCGCGCTGGACTTACCAGAGGCAGTTGGGTGGAAGGTGTGGCTCGGGGACTGGGCCCGGGGCTACCAGATCCAGGCTCTGGACCGCTGGCCGACCCGTCTTAGAAACGGCTGAGGCAGCTTTCATGTTTATAGTAAAAACCCAGTGAAGTCAAGGGCTCCTCGCCAGGCCTCGCGCTGAGGAAAGCGCCGTTTCTACCAGGAACTCCTGCAGCCTGTGCCGGGCTCCTGAGCCGTCCCGCGCAGAGTGGCTTCCCGGGGCCGGGAGCGGGCGGAGGCCTGGGGTCCCCGGGCTCCTGGAGCCGCGTCCTCAGGTGCAGGCGCCGCCGCCCGGCCCTCGGACACCGAGCACGTGCCTCACAGGTCCGACTTCCCGGCACAAGCTACAGCGCTGGGCTCAAAATGCTCCGGCCTCGGCAGGAAGCCCCCGGAGACGCAGACAGCTGTGTCCACACCGCCCGAGTTTTGAAAAACGTGCCCAAACCAGAACGTTTTAAATATTTTATTCAGTCATTTGTTTACAACTGAAACTCTGGGAACTCGAAGTTTACATCCTTGCCTGTGAGCTTCTTATAGACGCCGGAAAAAGTTTCAACCTACGAGAGAAGAGACAACTCATAGCCGGGCTGCTCCACGACACGCCGGCGTGGAAGGCGCAGTGACGGCGTGAACCGGGGCCCGGTGCGGCCTTTCCTGGCGGCCGGTGCCCAGAATAGGGTGACAGGCCCCCGAGGCTCCCCTCCCAGGCGGCCTTGCGAGTCTAGCGGGACTCACTCCGCTTCCATTGCCCTGGCCGCCCAGCGGGCAGAGCGTGCATGACCGTCCGGCCCCCGACGCCGCCGGCCCCCGCGGCCCCGCACCTTGTGCTCCACGTTGTTCTGCTGCGCCTTGTCCAGGTGCACCTTGATGAGCCGGCTGCCGTCCAGCTTCACGCGGATCCTCTTGCCCACGATCTCGCTCGGGAAGACCAGGTCCTCCAGGATGGCATCGTGCACGGCGGTGAGCGTGCGGCTGGGGGCGGGGGACAACGTGAGACCCGGCCAGCGCGCGACGGGAAACCACAACAAACCCAGGTTCCTGAGGTGGAGTCAGCGCCGCTTCTCAAACTAGAGGCTTTCCCGCCCCGAATGGCCACCCCACACCTGGCGCATCTTCTCAGGACGCCCTGTAAGCGCACACTCAGCCTCCGGGACTCGGGAGGGGGGACGGGTACGTCTGTTTATCAACAGGTCCACTCCTGCTCTGCCCGGTCAGCTACGCCACCGCAGCTACCGCTGCAGGATTCCTCCTCCGAGCCCGCACCCCCCCCCCAGTGAGGTCAAGTCAAACCACCCCCGCGGCCACAGGGCTCACCTCCCGAAGACCCCTCCAGCGCGCTCGACACCACTCCTGTTCCCGCCATCCCAAGAGGCAAGGCCCGCCCCGAAGTGCTGTCCACCTCCTGTGGCCACGCCCGAGGACCCCCCATCATGGGGGCCGCCTCCCCCATCAGTGCCCCAGGCCCATGAGCTTAAAGGTCACTTCAGACATGGGGAACGCTCTGCGCAAGGTCAAGGCTGAGCAGACACTGCGCCTGGTCGGTGCAGCTGCTGGTGGGGTGCTCTGTGGGGGTCTTGCTCCCCACAGCGGATCAGACACGATCCCCCTGCGCTCCCACTCTGCTGCTCCCAATTGCCCACCAAGGCCCCGCTGCCCCCAGCCAGGCGCAGGACCCGGGGCCCTGAGACCCAGCACCGCCCCAGAGAGGACGAGCCCGTGCCCGTCCTGTGACTTGGGAGGGAGGCGGGGGGGGGGGTTGGGGGGGGGAGCGCGGCCACTTCCTCTAGCAGGTGACTAAGTAGCAACTCAGGTCACCCCTCAGGCCTCAGCGCTGAGGGGCCAGTCACACAGCCCGAACAGCCCAGAAGGGAGGATGACCTGCCTCTGCAGCTGCGTGCGCCGCCCCCACCCTCAGCAGCACCGCCACCCAGCGCGCAGGCAACACGCAGACCCTGGGCCAGCACCCCGATCCCGAAGCGGGGCCCTCCCTTTCCCTCCGAGGATGTTCTGGCTGGCGGCGGCAACCACAGCGGAGTGTCTCCGACTGGCCCTAGAGTCGGGCGCAGGCCCTGAACCAGCCTGTGAAACCAGACTCTGAAATACCCAATGGCCTGGCTCGAGGAGCCCGTCCACACTGGCCTCACGCTGCCGACTCCCGCCCCAGCGGCGGCGACACGAAGCCTGTCCAGCACCCGCGGCCACAGCACCCCCAGCCTCGTCACTCTCTGAGCCCGCCCCGGGTGAACCTGAGGCGACACCAGGGCCCGAGAGCAGAGACCCAACTTTACTGCCTCAGCCTGGGTTTTGCTCCAAAACTAACTTTTAAATGACACAGCCACAAAGGAAACCAGGAGCCCCCCAGAACAGCCCGCCCTCGCCGTGGACGCCGGCGGACACCAGGCACATCTTTGACGCGGGCAAACCCCTCACCTCCTGGGGCGCTTCTGCTTATTTTTTGTGCGGCTTTTCCGAGTTGGCTTAGGCAGGATTCTCCTCTGCAAGGGAAGAATCACCATGAGACAAAGTTCAAGGAAAGACACCTTCCAGCCCGCAGGGCGCTGCCGCCCGCCAAGCCAAGCGCCCGCCAAGCCAAGCGGCGCTGCAGACCGGACTCAGCAGCGCAATCGTCCCAGGCTCGAGAGCACAGCGACGGGCGCCACCACGAAGGCCTCCCGCCTCCTCACTTTCCGCAGAACCGCAGCTGGTGCAGCGCACCGCTGAGTGAGAGCCGCCGCTTCCCGCGCCCCCTCCCAACGGGACCTTTCAGGCGAACCAGGCCACTGCCTTCCCGCCAGCGCCCCGGAGCCCCAGCAGCCTGACACCTGCGCCCAGACCTGCCCGCACCCGGGCCAGGTGTGACGGCAGCCGTGCTCGGCTCTCTGCGCGTCCCTACAAACACCCCCGGCCTCTTCCGCTGCCCACACCTGACCCAGCCGCGCAGGACGCTCCGCCAGCCGGTCCTGTGGCTCCCCGTGGGCAGCCCCCCGAGCTGTGCCCCCCACCGCAGCCAGCAAGGCCCCGGCCCCCTCTGGCCCAGTGGGAAGCTCCGCAGGCGCCGGGCCCACACACCTGCGCGATGAAGACCACGTGCTTCCCGCTGAACTTCTTCTCCAGCTCCCGCACCAGCCGCACCTGGATCTTCTGGAAGGACTTCAGCTGCGGCACCGGCACGAAGATGATGATGGCCTTGCGCCCGCCGCCGACCTCGATCTCCTGCGGGGGCCGGTCTCAGCTCAGCCGCCGGGCCTCGGGCCGCGGGCACCGCGCGGGCCGCCCCTCCCCGAACACCCGAGCGCGCGGCTCCCCAGCCGGGCCGAGAGGCGCCCCGGGCGGGGGGCGGGCAGCCCCGCTGCGGGAGGCGGACACCCCGGGCCCCGCCGCCCCCCGCCGGCCCGGGTCCCCGGGGCGCCCCGGCCCCCGCACCTTGGCCGCCGTGATGTTCAGCTCCCGCAGCTGCGCCTTCAGGTCCGAGTTCATCTCCAGCTCCAGGAGCGCCTGGGAGATGCCGGACTCGAACTCGTCCGGCTTCTCGCCGTTGGGCTTCACGATCTTCGCGCTCGAGCTGAACATGGCGTCCTCCTGCAAGGGGGCGCGCTGAGCGGGGTGCGCCGCCCCCCGCGCCCCGCCGCCGCCCGCCCGCGCGCCCCTGCCCGCCGGCAGAGGCCATCCGGGGCCCCGGGCCGGGGAATCGGCCGCATCCCCGCCCGCTGGGCAGGGCCCGCCACCCCGGCGCTCGCCCCGACCCCTGCCTGCGCCGAAGCCGGCCGAAAACGCCCCGCGGAGCGGAGGCCGCGCACCCACCTGGTTGAGCGCCGGCCTGGAAAGAGGCCCCGGTCTCGCGAGAGCTCGGCAAATCCCGGCGGCCGGAAGGGGGAGGCGGGACCGCGGGAGGACTGGGTGGAGGCCCGAGAGCCACCGAGACGCGGCGGGCGCCTAGAGAGCCGCAGGAAGTGGCCCCGGGCGCGTGCGTCGGGGGCGCCGGCCGGCCCCGCCGCTTCCGGGCGCCGAGCGGGGACGCCGAGGCCCTGCGCCTGCGCGGCGGGCGACTCTTCGGGGCCCTGGCGCGCCCGCGGCCCCCGGCCTGGCCGCCGTCCGGCGGGGGCGGCCGCGCCCGCTCGGCTCTGAGGGCGGGACCTGCCATCAGGGACATCTGAACACTCGCCCAGGCCTCAGCCCTCAGCATCTGAACCGTCTTTCCAGCACGCCCGCGCCGTGCCCGGCAGCCGGAGGGGGCACTAGCTCGGAAACAATCCAGCCTGCAGAGTGGGGTGCTGCCGTGGAGGGGGTTCGGAGCTGAGATTTGCCGCTTGTAGGGCAGGAACTGCGCTGGGCAGGATTTCTGACCCAGCAGACCGGGTGAAGGAGGAGTCAGAGGCCTCAGTGCTTTTGCAGGTTTTTACTGGGATTACCAGGCACACGGCAGGCAGGGGTGCTGGGGGGCCGGGAGGCCGGCAGTCCTCCCCTAAGCACCCCGTTTTGTATCGGGGTTGCTCTACAACACTCCCAGCCCTCAGCAAGTCCTCACTATCTGGGCCCTCTGGCGTTCTCTCTGCTTCTCTTCTTCTCTCGGCTTCCGTTCATTCTGGGCCTCTGCTGGCGTCTCCCTGCCGCCGCCTTGTAAACGCAGTCCCTCAGCCCAGGTGCACCCGCTGCAGGTGCCGCCATCAGGCATGTGTTCAGGACCACAGGGCTCCCCCATCTATCTTAATGGCGGGAGGGCAGAAAAGCCCTGATGCTTTTTTTACCTTACCCTACACCCCTCTATCCCGAGCCCCTTCTGTAGGTGTTGACATGGGGCTCCTCCCTCCAGGGACTGGCCTGCACGGGGCAGGAGGTGGAGGGGTCTCTTCAAGGTGTAACTGTCTGCTGCTCCTTTTGTGACAGCAGGGCTCTGCTGCAGCCGCTCTCTGCAGTTTCCCGTGCCCGAGATCAAGGATGTTACGTCCCTAACTCCCACTGGGCAGTTTATCGATAAAACACAAAATTGCTTTCTTTAAATTTGTTGAAGTGATAAAGTTTCCAAAATCATTATACAGTATGGATTTTTTACTCTCCTTTTGAAATGTAAACATTTCATTAAAAATCTCAAGTTTGGAGGGCCTCCCCGGTGGCGCAGCGGTTGAGCACTGGGTTGCGAAGCTGCCCGCGGCCTCTGCAGCGCTGGTTCAATCCCCGGCTGCTCCCCGGCCCCGGAGGAGGGTCCCACATGGCGCGCAGACCTCTCCTGCCGCCCGCTACTCCCCTCAGCAGTGTACCTCGGTCCTTCTGCCTGCTCTGCTCCCCGCTCTGGCTCTGGTGAATGAATTCTCTCACCCTCCCGCGCTTCTGACTATACCCAGTGCATGTATAAACAAAACAAACAAATAAATAAATAAAACATGCCTCTATAAAAAAAAAAATCAAGTTTGGAATAAATGTTTTTGGAATAAAAGGGATTTGATTTGTGATGAGTCTTTGTAAAGAAGGAAAAGTTCTTCTCTCCTTTCTAAAGCTTAGATTTTAGCTATTACACACATTTTAAGACCCCCACCTCAGCCCTAAGAATCTCAAAAATAACTTGGTTGGTGGCTTATTCTCATCATTTCAAAAGTAATCTTTTTGAGCTTAAACTTTACTAGATACCATGATAGTCACTGTAGGGTAGGTAAAAGGTATCAGGTTTTTCTGCCCTCCCGCCATGAGGATGGATGATGGAACCCTGTGGTCCTGAGTGCATGCCTGATGGCGGGCCCCTGGAGTAGGGTGCAGGCATGCGTAGGTGGGTGCACCTGGGCTGAGAGACTGATTTATAAGGGTGGTGCAGCAGAGTGCGGTGTGGTGGTAGTGCGGGGTCGAGGGTGGAGGAGTGGAGTGCACGGACGAGTACAGCGACTACACACAACAGCAAAGAGCATGTGGCTGCTAGAACCGGTCATAAACCTACCTGGAATGGGTTGGTTGCTTTACAGTCACCCTTTTGAATACCTATAATGTTTATAAGACTGACATATGAAGTGTTGGGGAGGGTGTGGAGAAACTAGCACCTTCAAACATTTTTGGTAGGAATGTAAAATGATACTTTATATTGAAAATGTCAATTTCTTAAAAGTACACTGTAGGGTAAAGAAAATGTCAGGCTTTTCTGCCCTTCCGCCATCAGGATAGATGATGGATCCTTGTCCTGAATGCATGCATGATGGCGGGCACCTGGAGTAGGGTGTGGGCACAGGTAGATGGGATTCAGCTGAGCTAAGACTGTGCTTTTTAAGGGCGGCGTCACGGGGACGCAAGCAGCAGCAGTAGAAGCCGAAGCCAAAAGAGAAGCCGAGAAGCAGCAGAACGAACGCTAGAGAGCCCAGATAGAGTGAAGACTTGCTGGGGGCTGGGAGGCCTGCCAGCCTCTCAGCCCCCCAGCCAGCACCCCTGCCTGCCATATGCCTGGTGAACCCCAAATCAAAAACCTGCAAAACTACTGAAGACTCTGACTCCTCCTTTACCCGGTCTGCATGGGATCCTAGAAAACTTGCACTGTGTCCTGTCCTGCCTTTACATACACTTAATATATAACCCAATAATTCCACAACCTACAGGTATTAAAAACACTTCACACCCCCAAAAACACTTGTTTACAGCATCATTATTCATAATAACTAAAAATGGAGCAATCCAGACGTGCATCAAATGATGGAATGTGAAACAAAGTGTGGCCCAGCTGCCTCCACCATGGAATACTACTTAGCAGTGAACAGCAGCAAGCTGCGTCTTACCGCACAGGTGATACAGTTACAAATGGCCAGTCTCTTAAGACAGGCATTCACAACTGTGTCTTTCCCCTGTTTCCTAACAGGCTCGTCTTTGATAGGTGTTAACCAGATTAACAGTTTGTCTTTCCCCCATTTGTTGCAATTTCCCCCTTGTTTGATAGATTTATCTTTGTGACCCAGTCTCGCAGGGGAGCATTCCTGCCTTTCCAGGAAGAGAAAGTTCAACGTCAGCTATTGTAGAGAAACAAGATAGCGCCCGCCCAGCTCGGTGCTGACCCCTCGCCCTCCCCTTTGCAGACCCTCGCCCAGCTCCACTTTTTTTTTTTTTTCCTTTCTGTAAATGGCCCTGCACTCTGCCAAGGAGCAGGACGGCTGTCTTTCAGACGTGAGTCTGCTGCCCTCCTCATCTGTCGACAAATTAAACCACTTTCCCTTTCCTCAAATTCTGTTCCCTTTTGTTGGCTGAGGGAAATGGAGGCAGCTTCGGTAACACAGGGGGATCGCAAACCCAACCAAGTCAGGAACCCAGGCCCGGCAGACGCCTGGTAAGGTTCCAGAAGCATCACACCGTCCATCGCTCCGCTCCACATTGGCTGCATTCATCAACTCTAGACGTACAAGGGCTGAGTTTTATGGCATCTGAGTCACAGCCCAGTGAAAAGATGGAGCGTGTAAGCATTTAAAACAATAGAAAATCGCACGTTCCACCTGGACTGCAGGTCTGCCCCAGCGGGGGTCTTCCCTCCCCGCCCTGCCGTCACCCCAGCGGGGAGACCCGGCGCCCACGGGGCCCCAGGCCGCATGGGCTCCGTCCTCCCGCGCGGAAGCGTGTCAGTCCCGCTGGCCACGGCTGCGGAACACCCGCGGTGGCCGTGCGCGCGTCCTGGTGTCCCTCGCCCCGCGTTCCCGGTGCTGTGACGAAAGCCACAGCTCACAGTCTTGCTCTGAGACACGCGCACTGTGTGTTCATGCTTTTCCTTTGAGCTGTCAGAGTATGTGAAACTTCACATTTCTGAGTCAGAGCTCTGAAGAAGGTACCCCTCTGAGAAGGGGCACCCCACCTCTGCCGTGCCTCCCGCCTCCTCCCCCCACCCCAGCTCGGGGGGTTCCCGCTCATCCTTCTTGCTTCTTTTTTGCTCAAATGTCTATTTTCTCAGTGCCCTTTCGCCCTCACACGAAGGCAGCGCTTGCTTTTCGCCACGTCCCCCGCACCAGCGCAAGAGCGCGCGCCCCGTTCCCCGTTAGAGCTGCGTGGTTAGAGCTGCGTGGTGCACCTCGGCGGCCGCGCCAGCGCTCAGCCCTCCGCTGAGCCGACAGCAGACTCTCCACCGCGCCGCAGCACAGCCGGCGCTCCTGACACTTGGCCGGGCGGCCTGTGCATGCCTGTCTCCGTGCTTCAGACCCGGGGTGACTTTCTGGGGCGGGATTGCAGCATCCAAAAGAAAGCAGGAGTAGCTGCGGCACCACTGCCAGATGTCCCCAGAAAGGGGCCGTTATTTGGGGGTTCCTGTGTCCCGGTGGCGTCACCAGCAGAGCAGGCTGTCACACTTGCCATCTGGCGGGTGCAAGGCGGGACCGCAGTGCAGCTTTGAGTTACATTAATTCTCCACTGACGAGTGAATGAGATATATTTTCCGGAGTCTCACAGGTAAGAGGCGCTTCGCAGCTTTCATACCCCTTTTTGGTGAGCTTTCTATTTAACCTTTTCTGTTCAGTTTTGGTCTGTTTTCTGCTCGATCTTCACAGGATACTTTTCCAAACAAATTATTACAGGTCTTGATGTCTCTGAATATAATTTTATTTATTTTTAAAGATGTTTATACAAGAGCTGGGGTACAGGCCAAATGTGCGGGAGGGTGAGGATTCACCAGAGACAGAGCGGGGAACAGAACAGGCAGTTGGATGAAATACACACTGCTGAGGGGAGCAGCGGGCGAGACAGGAGAGGTCTGTGCGCCATGTGGGTTGATCCGAGGCGGCGGGGATTGGACGGCACTGCAGAGGCTGCGGACAGCTTCACAGCGCTGCGCTCAACCGCCTGCGCCACCAGGGAGGCCCTGAGTATAATTTTAATGAACAAACATACTGTTACTGAGTCAAGTAATCTAACCTTTTGGATTCTTAATTGAAAATCCAGTTAACAAGGGGTTGAAACTTACTGGTGAAAGTAAATGATCTCTCAATCTAAAAATCCACGTTCCTCCAACTTTGACCTGTGAGGGACTCCCTGGGCGTCATGGTGAAATTTGCGGTGGGATCCACAGCTTCTGGGCTAAGGCTGATGTAACTTCCTAAGGAGCTCCTAAGTGATGCGAGGAGGCTGGTTCCGGGACACTTGGCGCAACAAGGAGCCAGGTGCAGCGAGGAATCGTGACGGGCATGTAGTGGGAAGCAGTGATGCTCCCTGCAGTGCGAAGGCAGCTGGTGAGTGTCTGCTGTTCCTTCCCGAGGGGCCAAGCGACCCTGCCTGGGCAGATATTGAGGGCACAGTGCTGGGGGGGCGGGGAGCAGTCGGTTTGCCAACCTCTGTCCACCTTTCTTTCTTTCTTTTAACATCCAAAAGGAAGAGGGAACGGGGGAAGCAGAAGCTTGCGCAGACACAAGTGGACAGAGAGAGCTGCCGAGGTCTGTGCGCCTTGAGAAACGTGGCATTCAGATCTTCCAGAGTCCCCTGGGAAAAGAATCCTGGGTGAGGAATACGGTCTCAGTATCTGCCGCGGACCAGCACAGCGATGGACGATGAGACCGTCTCAGGGTTGAGAGATTGCGCAGGGTGGTCAGGGATTCGATGAATAAATGACACACAGACACACTTCAAGAGAGTGAAAATCTGAGTGCGTCTTTATTAAGCTAGTGGTCAGTATATATATGTTTTTCTAAAAGCATAGGAACAGTGAACATCAAAGAGATCAGTTTGCTCATAGGCTTAGCTTAATTGACAGGGCAGTGATTTATGTCCGAAGTTACATCTGGACCTAGCCTCATTCCTAATTGGACAGGCTATAAATTCTTTCTACTGTTTTATATAATTATTTTCTAACTATCATTTTTACTCATAATTAATTGTCATGGGTGAATTTATTTTATAATGCAGTTAATATCAAAGGTACTAAAGTTAAGCACATAATAGAAAGATTATTAAACCAACAATTCTATTATAACACAGTGTTTAGTAATGTTTCATTTGCATTAGCCTAATTATTAAATTATGTATGTTTTTTAATTAGCAATCAATGACCAGAAAAAGGAAAGATTTTAGAAAGACAGTTGTAGCAGAATAAAGTTTGTGGGCCTTGAGAAAGCGAGATAAGGTTCCAGGTGGTCAGCATTTCTTTTAATCATCTTTGTGGCAGCTTCTGGTGGTCATTATTTCTTGACAGGCATTCGGCTTCTCTGCATCTTAGGGAGTTTGCTGTTCTCCCCCTGCGCGCATGGTTCCTTGCCCACGCCGGACCTCAGGGACCATGGCAACAGCCATTAGCCCTGAGGGTCACTGCAGGGGGAGGTGCAGCAGGTCCCCCTTTGATTTTAGAACGAAGTTGGTAAGCATACATGTCACACTGGATGCGGTAGATGGACCTGTGAAGTGAGCGGACACAGAAGGGAATAAACAAACAGAGAAGCAGGACAAGTAGGGAAAGAACAAGGAAGGAGAGAACAAGATGATACCAGTGAGTAGGAGTTAAAGATTGGAGAGTGGAAGCCAGAGAATGGGCAAAGGAAGAGACTGAAGTATCTAGATGAGATTTACTGACAGCAGAGATTTCAGACTGAAGAGATGCAAGGTCATGAGAGAGGTCATTGTCATGCCAGATGCCCAATAGGTGATGTTTAGTAAGATTCCAATGTAGAGAGGAATTATAACGCAAAGGTGTAACACAAATGAAACGAAAGTGAACGTGGCAGCGAGTGGATAATTGCTGCTTAAGCAGCTGAACTTCATCTCCAATGGCAATAACAATTTCTTCCAGGGCATTTATCTTTCTTTCTAACTTGTAATCAATGTCCCGCTGCACAGAGAGTGCCATGGTCACATTTTTGGTAAGGTCATTTACAAAAGAAGCTGTCTTAGTTTCCTGAATTAAAGCAACAGAGGAAGTAGCTAAGGAGGTAACCAGGGAAATTAGAGCAGCAATTCCTAGAATAAGGGTGGCAATAAAACATTTAGGACGAAGAAGAACATGTACTTCATCTAAAACTTGCATGGCAGTATTATCATACCAAGGCATATCATGTAAATCAACAGGTAACATAACATAGGGGGGTCTTTTAAGTAAGACCACCACAGGATATATACGAGCAAGAGAGGGGGTAATACAATTAGTAACAATGCAGCCAGAACAATGAATGGAGTAAGAAGTCCCACGCAATTGAATGCGTGTAGCTGAGGCGTTCCCCAGAAGTATAACGAAGGGGTATCCAACGTAGGCACGCACTGGGATCTTATCGGTGTCCTGTCCAGGTTGTTTGAAGTGTACATCATTAATGGCAGTGAAAAGACGAAAAAGTTTAGGCTTTATGACAGAGCTTTCTGTTCAGGGAACCGGGTTATTCAGTCCTGTCAATGGAGGCAAGCTTTCTCATCATTTTCAGAGATTTCTGGAACCCTACGAACAAAGCAGCAGTTTCTCCACATTTTAGTTTAGCTCTATGTCAACTTCCTGGAAGAATTGTACTCAAAGCCACACAGAAGGTTAGCTCTGCTAGAAAAAGAAAAAAAATATATATATCTATAACATTGTTGTAGAGTCTGGTCAGTCAAAACAAGAAAACTTTGTTGAATCAAGGAAAAATGTAAAAAAACATTTTCAATGTTATGCCAAACAAAACAGTAAAAATCAGGTGTATTTCCAACAGTCTATACAGTCCTTTGTAGAAAGATTTTTACTCTCAAAAGTTTATCATTTTGAATCAATTGAGGCCTTTTGTGTGTGTGTGTGTGTGTGTGTGTGTGTGTGTGTAGAAACAAGTCCTGCAGACATTAAACCATTGAAGTATATAATATTGCAAGGCAACAATAATCATTGACAATTTACATACATATCAGGTATTGAAAGATTTTGTTTAAGAAAACCAATGTTAACATTTTTGTACATATTAGAGTTTTTCCATTTTCCCAAGTAACAGTGCTTTCCTTGTAGTGTAACTTTACCAGGTAAACCAGATAGGATAAATTTATCTAATGTCCTTCCCAGGAGGAAAGGGAGAAAGTTTGTGGAGTGTCTCTAAAGCTTTGCTGAGGTTCCACAAAATTTCCTTTAATTGATTAAATGACAGGCTACCAAATTTTACTTTAATTAAATGTTTGGGAAGCTGTGTCATAAATACTAGAAAACAGCAAAAACAACCATATTTAATCTCTATAAAAATTCTAGCCCTAAGTGATAATATTGACAATTAAATCATAACCTTTAATTGTCATCTCAAAAACCTTAGTTCTTTAGACACTAAAAGACATTATGTACCCAACATTATTAACCTAGACAAGGGCCAAGATTATACCCAATGCTAGTGTATAAGTACATGTTTTGAAACAACCCATTAGATTATAACTCAGTTACTATTAACCAAAAATTATTTCAGCTAATGTGTTCCCAAAACACTAAAATAATATAAATCATTTGAGTATACAAAATTTGTTTTCCTAAAATTCCTTTTTCAGATGTTCAACACTTTACTTAGCTTTGTTACTTTTAATTCCTTTAGACCTTTTAATATTTGTTTTAACACTTATCACTTTACTTTTAAGACCATTAAAATATCTATTTTTAATACATGTTTTTTTTTTTTTTTTAAACACACATTTCACATTACATTGATTTAGGATTGTCACATCTTTCATTAGCAGTAAGGCATTATAATATAATACTGTCATCTCTTTGAACTAGATGACTTAAATGTGAACACACAAGGTAATATGACATTAGAATTTTTAGCTTTTACAAATAGGTGCAAAAAGTAAACCTGAAAGTTTAGTTGTAGTTTTAGTTTCTGTTATGACTGGAATTCCATTTTGCATGGCTGTTAATAACATAATGGCACATACCTAGGTTTTTACAGGCTGGCTAATAAAGAAGCAATTAGGCAAATCAATAAAAACAAAAAAAATCAGAGCACCATATAGATACTATGTACATTTTTCACATACATGTGACTCAGTAGGAAAGACAAAAGTACCTTTTATACCAGAAATTTCTTTTGAAATAAACACATTTAAACAAAGTATTAATACTTAACATAACTGTAAGGCATATATGCTTTGAATTATATTATAAAATTTAAACTAGTTTTTGTTTATTAAAAAATTGTTTGATCAAGATGTCAAGATTTGTTTTGTGATAATTTATAAAGGCGCCATCTATAATTAGTCCTCCGGAGGTAAAAAACAAAACAAACACAAAGAAAGACAAACAGAAACAGAGATCTCTTGATATACATTTAAAATTTTGGCCATGTGCATATATTTTGAAACATAGTTATTTTATCAATATGTGTGAAGATACTGAGGTTTTTAATGAGTTAACAGCTAAAATCTGTACACAGAATAAGTGTCTAATCTTAATTATTACCAAAGACCTTGGGCTCGAGACCACAGCAGTCATGGCAGTTTTTACTAACTTTTTTGATAAGAAAATATTTTTGGAGTTTACATTTTTAAGAAATGATTTTTTGGCTTTAGGTTGTTAACACATTTATGTCACTGGGAACGGCCATATATTAAAACATAAAAGAACACTAATTTTGATAACAGAAGAGGTAAATTTTTACAGTCTGCCTGTAAAATTTGAGGTTTAGAATTTAGCTCAAAAATGTTTGTATTATTACTTTATGTTTTACCAGGTTAGTTTGTTTTAACAAGAAACTTAATGTTTTACAGGTCCCATAAGTAAAATTAAAAGCTTTTATTCAACCAATAAGCATTCTGTATAGCTTGTTAGCAGGTCAAAAGTAACTCAGCAGTTTTTGCCTAAGACAATGTAGATTTTAAAATCAGAGAAACACAGGAAAATGGAACTTTTTGGTAGAATGAACCAAAATAGTTATTTAAGGTGGATAATAGAAAAGTTTAGTTCTCCACAGCAGGAAGGTAGTAGAGACCTGTCAGTGATCCCAACACTGGAGAAAAAGTCCAGGCAGCTGCTTGTTGAGATCAAGGGCAGCCCCCACCAGCCCACTGCAGTGGGTTTATACTATTTTAATAAAAACTTTTTATTCATATTATAGTCATATAGTCTCATACACTCATATTTAACCATTTTTTATCACTTTAACAATTGTGAATGAACTTTGAATTTATAAATGCCTTATTTATCTATTTATTTATTTTTAAAGAAACAAATGGCAAAACTCCACCAGGGGGAACCTAGCCTCCTCCCCAAATAATTAACAGGAAAAGATTGGAGCATTTTTTTGTTTGTTTGTTTGTTTGTTTTATTTAAGATTATGACACATTATTTCTTATTTGTTTTTGAGTTTTTATTTTTATTTCAACAATTTTAGCCAAGTTTGAGCTGGAAATTTGGGCTGGATTTTGGAATGGTCTCATAATTGGGAGCCGATGCCTCTGCAAAGAGGTCAGTATTGGCTCTAGAATTAACTTTTGGCTTTTGAAAAACAGTTTCACTATCCCAATAATCCTGATCACTTTTTCTAATACTGCAGGCTATTTTTTCTTTTACCTTTTGTTTTGCATGTTTCATTTTTGCCTCCAGCCAGGCAAAAACGACCTATTTGTTCAGGCAATTGTTTTATTAATATGGGGCTGTCAGCTGAGTCCTCTTTGATGTTATTTAGGGATACAGACAGCCATAAGTTTTTGAGTTTTTTATTTATTTTCTCTAATTCAGACCCTTGATCTAGTGCCACGGGGGAAGCATTTAAGGGAACTTTCATGAACAAGATTTTTATGTGATGCAGTTGTAGGTTTAGTAACGACTGGGAAAAGAGTGGTGGCTGGGTGGGAGAGCAGAAATTCCTTTAGAGAAACGCTGTATAGAAGGTTGATCAGGATGATATACTGCCGAAATTCCAGAGGAGGAACCGTCAGTAAAGACAACGGCAGCTCCGGGCAGAGGCTGCGAGGAAACAATTTTTGGAAAAGTTAAAGCAGTTTCCGTCGCAAATTTTAAAATAGGGTGCTGTGGCAGGTGGAATTTGACCTGACCAGGAAAATTGAGCAAGGCTATGCCCCAGTCATCGTCATTTTGAAGCAGAAATTCAAACTGTGTTTTAGTATATGGGACAGTAATAGTGGCAGGAAGCCTGGCAAACAATTCTTTAGAACATGTCAGCCCTTTCATTATGAGAAATGCACACATAGATGTATAAGATGTGACCGTTTTTGTTTGATTGTGTGCCAAATAAGTAATTCCCATGGTGATGAATAATCAATTTGAGAAACTCTAGCTTCAGAAAGTTTTTGTTCAACCAAATGCAGTTTTGAAATGGCCTCGGGCGTCAAGGACCGAGGTGATTTAGGGTTAGGATCTCCTTGTAAAATCTGGAAAAGAGGGTGTAAATCACCTGTAGTAATTTTAAGATAAGGACGAATCCAATTAATGTTTCCAAGCAATTTCTGAAAATCATTTAATGTGGAAAGTTTATCAAGGCGGATTTGAAGATTTTGAGTCATGATGAAATCATCATGAATGGTTTTTCCCAGATAGTTAAGTGGTCTCTCACACTGAATTTTGTCAGGAGCAATGACAAGACCAAAGGAGGTTAGGTCAGTAATTAAACATTGTAAAAGTGTCTCCACACCTTCCTTAGAGGAGTGGCTCAGGAGAATGTCATCCATGTAATGAATGATATATGCATCAGGAAATTTATGTCTGGTAGCTTGTAAAGCCTGATCAACAAATTTTTGACATAAGGTAGGAGAATTTTTCATGCCTTGAGGCAGGACTTTCCATTGAAAGCGTTGCCAGGATTGGTGAAAATTTGCAGAGGGAACACTGAAGGCAAACCGAGGAGAATCATCAGGGTGAGGTTTAATAGTGAAAAAACAGTCCTGCAGATCAATAATTACAATATGATTTTGTTTTGGAACAGCTACAGGGGAGGGGAGGCCTGGTTGAAGGGCTCCCATGTCATGCATAGTGTCATTAATTGAGCGGAGGTCCTGAAGAAGCCTCCATTTTTCTGACTTCTTTTTAATTACAAAGACAGGAGTATTCCACGGACTGTTAGAGGGCTCTAAATGTCCTTTTTGTAATTGGTCAGAGACAATGTCATGTATAGCCTGGATTTTGTCAGATGTAAGGGGCCATTGAGGTATCCAGACAGGATCATTGTTTTTCCAAGCGATTTTATCAGCAAATAAATTTTCCTCAATGGCCCCTAAGAAAAAGCCTGTTCATCAATTAAATCAGGAGCGGTGAGAGTTAACCCCATAGATTCCATCACATCACGGCCCCATAACGAAAAGGGCAAGGAAGGAATCACATATGGCTGAAAGAGACCAGAATGCTCATTCATTTGCCAATGTAAAACCTGAGAGCTTTGAGCTACATTGTTTGCCATGCCTAAACCAATTAAAGTAGATGAGGAATTAGTAATGGGCCATGACGAGGGCCAGTCTTTGCCAGCTATGCATGACCTGTCAGCACCAGTGTCCAATAATCCCGTGAAGGGGTGTCCATTAACATATATTGTCTGTAAAGGTCTCTGTTTTGTAATGGGCTGTGTCCAAGCCACGACCTCGGTGGAGCCGAAACCACCGTCTCCCCGTTTGTCTTTTAAAACTGGGTTTGGGAGTTTGACATAATTTAAAATTAGAATTTGAGCTATTCTTTGATCTTTGTGAATTTGAATAGTTTCCTTTAACGGACGGATCATAACTTTGACTCGGCCTGTGAAATCCGCATCAACAATACCTGGCAACACCTCAAAATTCTTTTTGTAATTTGAACTCCGACCAATTATTAGTCCGACCGAGCCAGCCGGCAGCGGTCCCTTTAAATAAGTTTCAACTAATTGTACATCTTCTGTGGAAGACAATAAAACATCCTTGATGGCAGCTAGATCCAAACCAGCACTGCCCGGGGTGCCCCGGGGGAGGTCATAAACTGACACTTGGGAAGGGGAATTGGGCTTGGGGGGTTGTTGATGAGACCCTCTTTCTTTTACGGGGCTGAGGGCTTGCCCCTCTGGAAGTTTTTTGAGTCAATTGACTGTTTAGAATTAGGGGTTAATTTATGGCCATCCTTATGCCATTTAGAACGACATTCGTTGGCCCAATGAGTACCTTTTTTGCAACGAGGGCATGGGCCTGGTGGGATAGGGCGTTTAAGTTCAGCAATTACTTGGGCTTTGTTTGGGCAATTTTTGGAGGTGTGGTTTGGCTGGCCGCAGCTAAAGCATGAAACCTGATTGTTACGCCGCCCATGAGGCATTGACTGAACAAAAGCGGCGAAAGGTTGTCCTTTCATTGCTGCAGCATATGCAATGCCTTGAACAACCGCTGGGGAAGCATCTAAGCAAACTTTAATGTAATCTTGAAGTGTACCAGTTTTTCTTATGGGTCTAATTAATTCTTTACAAAGGGAATTAGCATTTTCCCATGCAAGTTGTTTAAACAACAAATCCCGTGCTTCGGAGGATGGAAGAACCTTATCCAGAGCAGTTTCTAATCTAGCCACAAAATCCTGGTACATTTCATCCTGGCGTTGGTGTATATCAGTGAGATTAGTGGGTTTGTGCTCAGGTGAAGGTAAATTTTTCCATGAGGCAACTGCTAGTTTATTAATTTCAACTAGGACATCTTTTGGAAGGGCAGCCTGTCTGCGTACATCAGTATATTTGTCTGTTCCCATGAACATGGAAAGAGAAATTTTCTCAGCCTTGACCATATCATCATGTTCCTTAAGGAAGGCATGTACTTGGTCCTCATATTCCATGCGAAATAATATATACATTCCTGAAGGAAGAACAGCCTTGGCAAGATTAAGCCAGTCATAAGGGGTCATCCAAGTGGCCGATAACATGTCAATAATTTGATAAGTATAAGGGGAGTTATGTCCTGTAGTCTGAACAGCTGATTGTAATTCTTTAAGAGTTTTTATAGGGATGGCCTCCCATGCAGGGCCATCGTCATGGCGAGTCAAGACCGGAGGTCCAGTCACGGGAAAGGCAAATGAAAAATCTCCTGTTTTACTGGCCTCTCTTGCTGATCCCAGAATGCCACCTAGGGGTCCTTGAAGGACACAATCATGGGGAAGATTTTTAAGTAATGCAGTTTTGGGCTTAGTAACGATTGGAAAAAGAGTGGCAACTGGGCGGGAGGGTTTGTCATTTTTGAAAGTTAATTTATCTAGCATTTCAGCATATTCATGATCATTAGGCTCATCCTCTGCATGGGAAAGGGATTCTTTTAATATAGGAGCAGAGGCTTGAGCGAGTAATGGTGTTATTTCTAGGTTTTTGTTGTTTTTAGGATTATCCTGAACCTTTTCCTGTTTACTCTCCCACAATTCTGCCTCAGTGTCATCAATCAATAAGTCTCTAATTTGTACCCACAAGGACAAAGTCTGTGCGGGGACTTGAGATGGCCCATGAAGGCCAAAAAATTCTTTTACTTCTTTTCCTACCTTTTTCCAAGTTTCCAGTGACAGACTGCCTTCTTCTGGAAACCATGGGCATACCCGCATTATGAATTCATAAAGTTGTAACAAAGCCTTTTTATTTACTTTAATTCCGCGTGCTTCAATCATATTTTTCAGTATAGAAAGAAAAAGATCTCTGTTTTTGGTCTGTTGTTGACCCATGACCTCGTGGTGCTTTGTTCACTCAGACAAGATCTTTATTTCAACTGTGCTGTCCGGCCCGTGTCCCTCGCGGGAACTTGCGGAGGCGTCTTAGCTAAGGTCTGTCCGTATAAACCCCGGACCAGGCTGCTCCAAGGAGCAGATGACCGTTATGCCTTATGACGTCCTCCACGGGAACCGCGGGTGCAGCCCACTCAGACTCCGTAGCCCTAAGGCCGTGGAGCCGTATTCATGCACTCTCACACACACTCAGCACCACGAGTATGTTTTCAAGTTTAGAAAAACTTCTCACTGTCTCAAACTGATCACCCTTTATCAGCGAGCTCCGGACGCCCCAGTGAGGATTCTATCCCTGACTGTCTAAAAAAGAAGGGTATTTTAGGAGAAATTCACTCACACACTCACACAAGAAGGAGATAGCTTACCCAACGCAACCTCTTCGTTACTTACCTCTCCTTTGGGTGAAAACAATGAAATGAAGGTCAGGCCCCACCTTCGGGCGCCACCTGCCGCGGACCAGCACAGCGATGGACGATGAGACCGTCTCAGGGTTGAGAGATTGCGCAGGGTGGTCAGGGATTCGATGAATAAATGACACACAGACACACTTCAAGAGAGTGAAAATCTGAGTGCGTCTTTATTAAGCTAGTGGTCAGTATATATATGTTTTTCTAAAAGCATAGGAACAGTGAACATCAAAGAGATCAGTTTGCTCATAGGCTTAGCTTAATTGACAGGGCAGTGATTTATGTCCGAAGTTACATCTGGACCTAGCCTCATTCCTAATTGGACAGGCTATAAATTCTTTCTACTGTTTTATATAATTATTTTCTAACTATCATTTTTACTCATAATTAATTGTCATGGGTGAATTTATTTTATAATGCAGTTAATATCAAAGGTACTAAAGTTAAGCACATAATAGAAAGATTATTAAACCAACAATTCTATTATAACACAGTGTTTAGTAATGTTTCATTTGCATTAGCCTAATTATTAAATTATGTATGTTTTTTAATTAGCAATCAATGACCAGAAAAAGGAAAGATTTTAGAAAGACAGTTGTAGCAGAATAAAGTTTGTGGGCCTTGAGAAAGCGAGATAAGGTTCCAGGTGGTCAGCATTTCTTTTAATCATCTTTGTGGCAGCTTCTGGTGGTCATTATTTCTTGACAGGCATTCGGCTTCTCTGCATCTTAGGGAGTTTGCTGTTCTCCCCCTGCGCGCATGGTTCCTTGCCCACGCCGGACCTCAGGGACCATGGCAACAGCCATTAGCCCTGAGGGTCACTGCAGGGGGAGGTGCAGCAAGTATCTAAGGCAGAAAGCCTAGAGGTCGGGTGGGGGGAGAGCCCAGACATCAAAGTCATTTTTTCCCCTCCAAACCCCAGTTCCCGGAGTTAATAATAAAGTGACAGAGAAGAGCTACCGAGGAGACCTTGCATGGAAAATGAATTTATGAACCTGTCTTTGGACCAAGAATTAATGGACTGAATAGAACAAAAGGCTTTTTCTCTCCCTTCAGATACACCTGGCAGGGTTTTGTTATGATCGCCGGGCTGGCGTGAGGGGCAGGGGAGCAGAATGGATGTTCAAGTTGGTAATGGGTGGGAAAATTGCATGCATTTAACTGAAGCAAGGTCACTGGCTTCTGGAAGTTTCAAGGTCGCTTCCTATATAAAAGCACATGATCTTTAGACACCAGCGGCCTATCAACTTGACAGAAGAGGTAACTCCTCGGACGCTGATATAAAATCTAGAAATGGTGACGCTTTTATCGTAAACCGATCATTTGCTCATCTCAATGCATTTCAGCAACAGCAACACCGTTCTTCTCTTCGTCACACCGGACAGGAAGGGTGGGTGTGCCAGTGAGCGCACGTGCGTGTCAGGCCACTGTGGAAGCGTCACGCAGTCTCGGCCGGTATTCACAGCCGCCTGCATGACGCCAGACGCCATCACCTCCTTTCCAAAGGGCAGGCCTCACTGGGCAGATCACCAGATGTTACTGCTAGTGAGCGGCGGAGCTGGGATTAGCAGGTGAACCTGTGACCGTCCAGCTCCTCCGCAGTGGACAGGAGAGGACGCTGCCCCCCCCAGGACGGGGGCTCACACACCAGCACACGGCCAGTCACCCCGGTGGCCAGAGCAACCACGGCCAGATGAGGTCAGGCAGGGAGTGTCGCCCCCTTGCCTGGACCAGCCGCGCTGACAGGGCCGGGGTCAGGCTCGCGCCAGCCTGGCTCCCGGGAGCAGCTCCTTTAGGTGAGCCTTCGGTGACGCCTTGGGGGTTGATTAAGCGGGTTCATGTCTGGAAGAGGATAATTAGTAGTAGTGGGTAATTTCCCTGCCCCCGCCGTGACAGGGTCCCGCAGTTCTCCCCTGCGCTGAGCCGCGCGACGTGTGTGCATGGACCAGCAGAAGCAAACGCTCTCTGCCCTCCGCTGACCCAAACTGGCCAGTGCGGCCACCAAGTGCCCCACACCCTCGGCCTGCACCTGATGCAGTGCTGCAGGGCAAGGCTGTCCCCCCACTGCACAGGCCACGGCCCACGGTGGGGGCCCAGGCCCCCAGGGCTGTTCAGCCTGGCCTGGAACCGCAGGCGCCCAAACCCGCCTCCTCCGGGCAGCGATGCGCTGTGGGCTCCGGAACTCGGGAAAATGGGGGACCGAAGCGGTGCCTCCGGAGGCCGCGCATGGGGTCGTCCACGGGCTGCACTGGGCTGCCCAAACGGCCCACCGCTAGGCCACCTCCGCAGCACCTGCTCTCCGGAGGGGGAGGGGAGGGCGGCGGGGCCTGCAGGTGCCGGCCCTGTGGCCTCCGTGGGGTCTTCCTGCGGAGCCACCTGGGAAGCCCCAGGTCCAGGCGCGGCGCGAGACCCGCGCGTGGGAGTGGGGAGCGAGGCGGCAAGGCCCCGCTGTGAGAAGGCACGCCCCGGCCCTGGACACCAAACACAAAACCTGAGGCTCTGCAGGGAAGCAGGCGTGTCCTTAAGTGGGCCCGGCCCTCCCTGCGGCGCGGAGAGGCATCGGCACTGTGGGGTTTGGGGGCGGCCACAGAGACGCCCAGGCGGCCCTGACGGAGGCCATGTGGCCACCCACACCACAGCCAAGGCACCCACACGCCAGCCAGGGCACCCACACCCCAGCCAGGGCACCCACACCCCAGCCAGGGCACCCACAGCCACCTAGAGCACTCACACCCCAGCCAGGGCACCCACACCCCAGCCAGGGCACCCACACCCCAGCCAGGGCACCCACAGCCACCTAGAGCACCCACACCCCATCCAGAGCACCCACACCCCAGCCAGGGCACCCACAGCCACCTAGAGCACTCACACCCCATCCAGAGCACCCACACCCCAGCCAGGGCACCCACAGCCACCTAGAGCACTCACACCCCAGCCAGGGCACCCACACCCCAGCCAGGGCACCCACACCCCAGCCAGGGCACCCACAGCCACCTAGAGCACTCACACCCCAGCCAGGGCACCCACACCCCAGCCAGGGCACCCACACCCCAGCCAGGGCACCCACAGCCACCTAGAGCACCCACACCCCATCCAGAGCACCCACACCCCAGCCAGGGCACCCACAGCCACCTAGAGCTTGCCAACCTCGCGGGCAGCTCTGGAAGCGCTGCCCAGCACGTGACCCGCTGCTCCGGACGGCCCGGCCCCGCCCCACGGGCCCTGCCCCGGCCCCGCCCCACGCCCTCCGTCCACTGACAGCCTGAAGAGCCCGGGCCTCAGCCCCGCCCCAAGGCCACGCCCCCAAATAGCCACGCCCCCACGGGCCCCGCCGGCTGGCGTCATCGACCCGCGCCGTCGCGACCAGCGGAAGTCGGGTGCGGGCCGCGGCGCGGGATGGTGGCCGGCGGGCCGTGAGCGATGCCCCGGCTCCTGGGCGCGGCGTGCGGGGTCGTGTGGGTGGCCGTGCGCTGCGGGGGCCGCTGCGGCGGCGCGCCCGGCATGTTCTACGCGGTGCGGCGGGGCCGCCAGCCCGGGGTCTTCCTGACCTGGTGAGCGCGCCCCAGCTCCTCGGCCGGCCGGCCGCGCACACCCGGCCCGGGGCCCGGCACGGCCTGGGGGGCGGACGGGGCGAGCCGCGCGTCGGGTCGCGGCGCGGCCGGAAGTTCGGGGGCTGTTAGTGGGACCCGAACCCGAGCTGCCGACCCCGCGCCGCCGGCCGCGGACGCCCCTGCGCCTGTTCCCCGGGCAGCCGCGCTGCTGAGGAGCAGCGGCTCAGAAGTGGCCGCGCGCCGATGAAATACTTTTAGGACTTTTTACAAGGGCCCAAGGAAGCCTGGCGCTGAGGAAAGCCTCAGGGCGCCCGCGTCCTGGCCGGCTGGCCCGTCTGCAGAGGGTGGCGGGGCTTCACGTAACCCGACACTGGAAGGCGTGACCCGCGCCCTCTAAGAGTCCACGGCCCCCCTTTCCCACACATTTTCCTACCCTAAGAAGAGAATCAGCGAGAAGGGGACCAGCAAATGGGTGGCGTAAGGGGCTCGCGTCGCCTCTGTTGCAGGAACGAATGTCGAGCCCAGGTGGACCGGTTTCCTGCTGCCAGATTTAAGAAGTTCCCCACGGAGGAGGAGGCCTGGGCCTTTGTGAGAAAGTCCTCCAGCCCTGATGGTTCGGAAGGTACTCACCACTCGTCTGGCTTTTTAAACGGTTCGAATCTAAGCTTTTCATGACCATGTGCACTGGTCTCTACATCTGCCCTCTGCTCAGATCCAGGAGAGCTGACTTCTTCCATCTTTCCATCTTACCAACTAGGAAACAGGCTGGAGGCGGTTTAGCTCAGTGCTTCCTGCCAGTGGCAGTTTGAGGGTCAGACCAGGACTTGGACCTGCTGCACCATTCAGTGTCCTCACTGGCCTATTTCCAGCTGTAAAGAGCACCTGGAGTGGCTAGCAGGTTGAGCGGGGTGCCGAGTGAAGTGACGAGTGTGGCTCCTTTCGTGGTGTGCACCTGTGGGATGCGCCCTGTTCACTTAGGCCAGAGTTGCAGAGCGGCGCCACCGCTGCTGCCAGTTTCACGAGTTACAGAGATAGAGTTCATTGAAGCAGAAGGTCTGACCAGGGACATCAGGCATGCAGGACTGAGGATGACTCTTCAGAGCACAAAGTATGCCTTGTCGCCCCTCGGAGGGTGATTTTTGTTGATGCCACTCATCCTTTCCTGTTCCAGTGGATTGAGCAGAGAGCAGTTTGAGTCAGCTTCTTTTGAATTGTCTCCCTAGTGCCCACCAGGCAGCTTGAACATGGAATGGCTGCCCCTTGGGGTTCCTCACAACTGGGCAAAGCGGGTTGCACAGGGATCTGGTCTGAAGGCTGGTTTAGGGAGCAGGCGCCTCGCTTGTGCATCTGCTTCCCCCCTTCTCTCCAGCAGCTTTAACAGGTTCTTATTGGCAGACATTCTCACCAGGGGAGAAATCACTTGGGGACAGAAAGTGGGTTTGGAAAGAGGACTTCTTATGGTTGGATTTCTTGACATCCCCTGCCACCCCCCTTTGCAGGTTTTTTGTTTTAACCAATTCATATCTCAGCTCTTTTAATTGAGGTATGATTCCGTTTGTTGGGTACACTGAATCTGAAGACGATCTATTCCTTTATATCTATGGGCCTAACTTCTCTAAAAGTTTATAGAGACCTAGTCAGTGACTTAGGTTAGTAAGTTGGGATTTCACATCTTTAATGTTGGGGTACCACACAAAGCAAGAGTGTCAGCCCCTTTCCAGTTTCCTTATTTTTTTTTTAAAGGTCTATGCATACAAGAACTGGAGTGTAAGCCAGAGGTGTGGGAGGTGAGAGGTAAGTCTCTCACCAGAGACAGAGTGGGGAGCAGAACAGGTGGATCCACTGAAATCTACTGCTGAGGGGAGCATTGAGGAGACAGGAGAGGTCTGCTGCACCCTGTGGGTCGGCTCTCTGGCCGGGGATTGAACTGTGTGCTGCAGAGTCTGGCAATAGCTTGATAACGTTACATTTAACCCCTGCACCACCAGAAAGGCCCTAGTTTCCTTCTTTAATAACAGTTTCAACTTAACTTATTCTTATTTGGGTATTATTGAGCTATTTGTTAGTTATTGTGGTTTATATATGCTGAGTTAGGGTTAATTTAAAGAAAAAAATTACAATTTTATGAAGAAAAAATTTCTGACAGCCCTCATATCCTTTTTTTTTTTTTTTTTTTTAAGATTTATTTTTATGCAAGAGCTGGGGTACAGGCCAGAGGCGCAGGAGGGTGAGAGGATTCACCAGAGACAGAGTGGGGAGCAGAACAGGCAGACGACAGAAATACACTGCTGAGGGGAGCAGCGGGCACGACAGGAGAGGTCTGCCGCGCCATGTGGGATCCTCGCCAGCCGGCAGGGATCAAATTGGTGCTGTAGAAGCTGCGAACAGCTTCACAGCACGGCGCTCAACCCACTGCACCACCGGGGAGGCCCGCTCATCTCCTTTTCTTTCAGTCTCTTACCTGTACTTTAAGAATTTTGACTCCACTGTAAAACCTACAGTGTTAATAGTAGATGAAAGCAGTATTTATGTCATTGTCAAAATCCTAGAAAATTTCACTTTGACCTGCACCTGCGTATTTAGGGCTTACTTCTGTAAAACCAGAGGAACAGTTTATGGGGACTAGACGGTGACAGGAATGTGACGGAGCGGGAGTCTCACACGTTGTGCTAAATGTGGCGGTGATGCGAGTTTCGCCCTGGTGACCTTGTTGTTCTGCAGCTGAGAGGTTGTGCAGGCAGGGGAGCTTTGGCTTCCCCCCTCTTTTCAGTGAGCATTAGAGCCCCGTCTCTCTGTCCCTGGCGTAGGGGTTTAGAGGTGAAAGTGAAAGCTCTCGTGGTGGATTAAGGTTGTTGTGTTGGAGATAGTCACCCCCTGTGCCCCGACCCCACTTTACACAACAATAATCTAAGAAAAGCAGCTTCAGACCACCCGGCCTGGGGCCTCAGTTAACAGAAGCCGTAGGGTTTGAATCCGTGGACTGAGTTAAGTTGAAACTGGCTTGTGTGCCCAGCTCTGACTCCCCTTCTGCGGGGGTGCCTGAGTGAGAGCCCCTGCTCCAGCAGGCCGAGTGTGCGCGAGCTGAGCGCACCTCGAGCCGCCGGCCGGCCGGGCTGCACACCCGCTCCGCAGCGGCACCGGCCTGCCTCTCTTTTCTGACACCAGCCGTTTGTTTATGGCTGCACCTGCCTCGCAGCTCCCTGGGGCTCTCGTGGTGCCGCGGGCTGGAGCGTCGGGGCGGGAGGCAGGAGTGGTGCCTCGGAGACCACTCACTCCGTGGACAGGGTGTCGCGCTTGTTCTTTTTGGAAAGGGCCCCTTGGATTTTCACACTGTGGACAACCCCGAGGGGTTCAGAGCTCTTGGCAACTCTGCCACCGCCTTGGGGAGCACGCTCTGCGCAGACTCTGCTGTCTCGTTGCTCTTAAGGCGCTCGCCTGAGCCACCTTGGGCTGATTTCACCGGCTTCAGAGTGAGGTGGGGGCCACATGCAGAGGGGCTGGAGCCTGGCTTGCTGAATTGCTGGATTCTTCATCCGTTCATGTTGCATCCATGGTTTCCACTTTTGAGTAGACGCTCTTTTTCAGGGAAGAAAAGTCCGCTTGGACAAGAGTCACAAGGGAGAGCAAACAAGCGCCTCCGAGAGCCCTCCGAGGACGACGGGGCGCAGCCCGGGGAGCCCTGTGCGAAGCTCGGGCGGCAGGACGCCGGCGCAGCCCCTTGCGTGAGCAGGGACACCTTTTCCTACATGGGTACACCTGCCTCGGCACTTCAGTGTCTAGTGTGTGGTCTAGCGTGCGGAAACGTCCCATTGAGCGGGGGACACTTGAGCTGATGTTTAGCATCCTCGTTCTTAGCTGGGGAGGTCACTGGAGACCTCTGAGGTTACTCTTTTATATTTGCTCCCCTGCTGCAGGATGGGTAACATTTTGGACACCCTCGGAAAAATCACTCCATAGGCCACTAGCGGAACACACTGTAATCTTCTGAAGTGACAGTGTTCCCCGTGCGCACGGCCTTTCACGTCACTCTGGGAAAAGGGAAGACACAGCTTCCTGAAACGGGAGAGGCCCTGGGGAGCTCCTGGTTATAAACGCGCCTGCGCCTGAGCCTTTTATAGTCAGTTTTCGCAGACAGAAGCAGCCCTGCCTTATCCTGCAGAGCAAGAGGCCCTGAATACCCCCTAGTTCCAGGAAGGCCTCTGCTTCCGACACAGCCTGTGAGGCTCCCTTTTGTCACTGACACTTGTGGACAGACAGTCGGAATACGTAGTGTCTTTTGTATAAATCATGTATTTGTAGGTTCAGATGTCCAAGGAAAACCAGCAGGCACTGCCTTGTCACCTTATCAGAAGTAGAAATCAGCTTTGCAGTTGCATGGAAAACAAAGCCAATGGCCTTGCCGGGGTGACTTGCCAGTGGCCATCAAAGCAGCTTATTTGTGGGGAGACGGGGGAAGCCCTGCAGTTGCTTGAAGGCACCGAGCAAGGGGCTGCTGGGCTCTGGCAGTGGTCGCCTCGTGTTACATGTCAGACCCGGCGGATCTGGGGAGCTCGCCCAGCACGTGTTGCTCGGCCCCGGTCCACTTTGGGATGTCTCCTGTGCCCCGAGAGTCCGCTGCTGTCCTGGTGGCAGCCACCTCAGGAGATGCCCATGCCTGCCTGTTAGGCCCTGGCAGCCTGACTTTCTGTTGCTGCTGAGAGCGGCCTCACGTCAGTCCTTGTCTTTATTTTTCACATTCGCACGTTGGGACAGTCTGTGCGTTGGTCGGACCCTTTGTTGACCAAAAGACGCAGACAGGACACGGCCCCTTGGTGGCCGGATGCTGAGCAGAACCAGGATGTCAGTGGGCAGCTCCGGGTCCCAGGGCACAGCTTGTCTGCAGGGACCCCGGAGTGAGCTCGGCCCCTGCCTGCCTGAGGGCCCTACAGGGAGGAGTGGGGAGCAGCACTGGCACTGCAGGGCCTGGGTTTGCTGAGCCATGGCCTTGGCCTTGCCTGGTAGGCGCCCCAGAAACCAAGAGAGTTCAAGTGAAACGTGTCAAGTGCCCGTGAAGGGGGGTGGGGGGTGCCTCTCCCAGAGGAAAGACTGACCTGGTGTCATTGAGTCCTGCCCAGCTGAATGTGTGTCCTGCCCAGCGCTGCTGGGCGCTGGCTGCAGGGGCGGGCCACCGCACTCACCCAGCCTTCCTCCGCAGGTGAGTCCGTCGTGGTCTACACTGACGGCTGCTGCTCCAGCAACGGGCGCAGGAGGGCGCGAGCTGGGATCGGAGTCTACTGGGGGCCCGGCCATCCTCTGTAAGTGAGCAAATGAGTTGGAATTTTCAAGCTTCGGATTGAAGCAAATTATCTGCCAGAACGTGTGGAACAGGCCGGCGTGCAGATTGGTGGCTTGGGAGCCAGCTCTGCCCGGGACGGTGGGGACAGGCCCCTGCGCGTGCGCACCTGGCGGCCGTGTCCCTCAGAATGTGAGCCCCTCCACATGGCTCTCCCGCCTGGAGCCCTGACGTGTCTGTGTGGCTCGCTGAGAAGAGTTTACACCAGCAGAGCCTCGTGGCCCAGAGAGTCATGCATCCCTGGGTGGTGGTTTGGAGGGCACCAAGCAGGCCCCGACTTGGGCCCTGTCTCATCCCTCTGTCGTGGTGGAGTGAGCTTCCAGGCCCCTTGTTGCTCACCCATGGACGCCCAGTGGGTGATGTGCATGTGGGCGTTCACGTGGGCCCGGCCTGGGACTGCACAGGGACGAGGCTGGGCAGCAGGGGTGTGGCTGGTGAGCTGCTCGTGGTGGCCCCCACACCCCTCGGCTGGTCACCCTTGCCTCCTGGGAGTTCACTGGGGCCTGTGGGGGCGGGGACCTGGTGTGGCGTGCGTGCGTGGCCTGGTGTCTGCTGAGGTTGTCCGGGCAGCGCTGGAGTGCACTCTCCGCATCGGGCCCACGCTCCTGGGACGCCCCCGCGCTTCTCAGGAGGGTGCTGGTAGCGGCGGCCCTTGGCGGCCGTGTTCTCTGGTGCTTTCATGTCTTCATAGCGTCCAAATGACTTTGAGAATTTGCTTTATAATTTTATTTTCCTTTGTGCTGTTTTGAAACCAGGAACGTAGGCATTAGACTTCCTGGGCGACAGACAAACCAAAGAGCAGAGATTCATGTAAGTTCTCGGTAGATCTCGCACGAGGCCTGAGCTTCTCCTCAGCCCCGACTGCACGCGCGCGGACACTCAGGACACTCACCCACTTACGTTGGGATTAGTGACAGTGTCGGAGGGTGGGAATTTTCCAGAAAAGTCCTGAAACTCGTTTCAAATAGAGGAGGCTTGTCCGGGTGGTCTTATTCCCGGAGAGGCTAATCTGCACGGTCAGCACAGGGAGGGTGCGCGTGCCTGCGCAGTGGTTCTGAACGTGGTTGCGTGGAGCATCGTGCAGTACCTGCAGTTGACACACCTGTTTTCTCAAGGCAGCCTGCAAAGCCCTGGAACAGGCGAAGGCCCAGCACATCAGCAAGCTGGTCCTCTACACGGACAGCATGTTCACTATCAACGGTGAGCCCCGCATGCCGGCTGGCAGGGCAGCCCCGCAACGCGGGGGAGTTGAAGCTTGGAGTCTAGGCTCCAGCTGCCGTGCGTGCCTCTCCCCTGCCCTCGTGGCCGTGGCATCCAGGGTGTCACCACGTGGCTTGCAGACTGCTCCTTCGGGAAATGGTGTGGGGCAGGGGCGGTGCTGATGGGGCACGGAGGTGGCGTCTTGGGCTGAGGCCTGAGCCGGGCCTAGTGCAGGGGCCCGTTCCCGGGCTGCTCAGAACAGGGCTGACGTCTGTGGGGAAGGCCGGCCAGAACACTCCAGATCAGCTGACGGCCAGGAGGTGCTCTCTCGTAGGCATCACGAATTGGGTTCAAGGTTGGAAGAAAAACGGCTGGAAGACGAGTTCAGGGAAGGACGTGATCAACAAGGAGGACTTCGTGCAGCTGGAGAGGCTGGCGCAGGGCATGGACATCCAGTGGGTGAGTCCCAGCTGGGGCTGCGGGGCTAACAGGGGTGGGGGGACTCCACATGATGGGTGACTGAGGTCAGCGACTGCTTCTGCGGGTCGGCGCCAGCAGGCTCACCCGGCGCGATGCTCAATTGGGGGGCCCTGGGCCCCGCCCAGCCGGCACCCCACGGAAGGCTGCTGGGCGGTCAGCCTCTGGGTTTCTTGGCAGTTGGTCATAACATTAAAGCTAATTTAATAAAAACTAAATTAAATCAATTAAAATTAAGTTGCGTGATCAGGCCTTAGTAAAATGTTTCTGCCAAAATCGAAGATTTTTCCTCATATCTGAAGATTTCTTAATATTATTTTTTCAAACGACACAGCAAGTTAAACTGCAGGCGTTGGGCCTCCCCGGTGGCGCAGCGGTTGAGCGCTGGGTTGCGAAGCTGCCCGCGGCCTCTTCGCCACCGGTTCAATCCCCGGCTGCTCCCCGGCCCCCGGAGGAGGGTCCCGCATGGCGCGCAGACCTCTCCTGCCGCCCGCTGCTCCCCTCAGCAGTGCCCTTCGGTCCTTCTGCCTGCTCTGCTCCCCGCTCTGGCTCTGGTGAATCCTCTCACCCTCCCGCGCTTCTGACTGTACCCAGTGCTTGTATAAACAAAACAAACAAACAAATAAAATAAATAAAAACATGCCTCTATAAAAAAAAAAAAAATCTTTAAACTGCAGGCGTTGCCTTGGCCTCGGCGGCCTCCCAGGACCTGAGGTTGTTAGGCCTGCCTCTCACCACGCCCTCAGAAACACGCGCTGCCTCTAAGCCGCACTTGGGGAGGATGCAGTGTCCTGTTTCGGGTCCCTCCTGCCCACACGGGCTGGCTGGGGAGCTCCTTCAGCCCCAGGTGGGCGGGAGCGGCGCAGGCTGTGAGTGGAGTCGGGGGTGGGGGGTGCTGCTCTGCAGTGTCGCTGCCCTGAGGGCTGTTCTGCAGAGGCAGCTGCTGCGTGTGGGAGGCATCAGTAAAGCTGAGGACACTATTTATTTAACAGATGCACGTGCCTGGTCATTCGGGGTTCAGAGGCAACGAAGAAGCCGACAGATTAGCCAGAGAAGGAGCCAGACAGCCTGAAGACTGAGCGAGACCCTTCACCCCTGGAGAAGCGGGCGCCCCGGTGGCTTGTGCCTTTCCTGCTGGCGCCTGCAGGATGGACCTGGGGCAGGGTGCTGGCGAGCTTCAGACGGACCGGAAGGCAGGCCGGCCACGGGCTGAGAGGGCCCAGTGGGCAATAAATTGGGCACCCTTGAGGCCCGAGGGCTGGTGAGGCTTCTGCATCCTGCTCGATGGGCTCGGCTCCGCTCAGCATGCCCGCGGTCGGGCAGGCGGCTTAGGGCTTCGACTGGAGAAGGGGCGGACAGACGGGGTTTAGACGTTTACTCGGTGGGGCTGAGCCTTCGCCCCAGGTGGGCCTGGCCGTCTGTGCCCTTCAAGGAAGGCACTGCCAGGGGAGGGGTGTGGCCCAGAGGTGGTGTGGCCGGGATGGGAGCGTGGGGCCGGGATCCCCATGGTGAGTGCTGAGCACGGCCCGTCTCCAGGGGGTCGCATCGAGGGGGAAAAATCTGTTGAGACATTTCCCTGCGGAACACTGCGAGGTTGAAGAACTGGCCTTGGTTGTTCACTTCTCGCCTGTTCGTGGAGACAAGCAGGAGAGGACTCACCGCATGCGGAGCTTAGGCATTATTACTGCCCATGCTGCTCACATTGCCAGCCCCTGGCCAGAAGAGGGTGCGGACCAGGCCCGAGGGCACGCGGGCCCGACTCCAGCCCCGCTGGCCATTTGGCTAGGCTTTCCTCAGTCTCTACTGAAGTTCCGTCCCACCTGCCGGCCCCTCCAGGTCGTCTGGGAGGAGCCTGGGCAGGCCCATCGGCCCATCCTGGATGTGCTGGGCTGCTCCCGCGCCGTCCATCTGTTCTGCGTGTCACCAGCGCAGGCCACTCGCTGGCCTTCACCCTCTGCCGTTGTCGCTTTTCCCTGACCCCGAATCGTGGCTGCTGTGCCCTGCTGGAGGGGATGCCCCGCTGCTGCTACTCCCTGAGCCCCGCCACTGTGCAGGCCCTTGAGCCGCCCGCCCTGCTGGTGCTCTGGGCCCTCCTGGTCCCTCCTGGTCCCTCCTGCTCCAGGCCTGCAGTGGGCTGTTCCTCTAAGGCAGAGGGCTGTTTCACATCAGGTGCTGGTTGGCCATTGTTTCCAGGATTTTCCAGTGGACAGGTGCCCTCGGGACGATCCCGCCAGCACAGACTCAGGCTTTCGGCCTACCCTCTGCTCAACTGTTTCCCCAAGACTCCCGGATCTCCAGAGTGGCCGGGTGAGGAGCCGGCCTACTCGCTGCTCCCCCTCAGCATCCCGGGGGCACTGCATCATGGCCCGCAGCCTTGGGGGGTGGCGCTGGGGGCCTGGGCAGGCCCAGGACCTTGGGCCGCCTCCAGCCAGTGTGGGCACTCGCTGGCTTGTTGAAATCCTTGGCCCTGCACAGCCTTCCGCGGCGGGGAGCGCCAGGCCTGTGATAGGCCCGCGCCCGCGTGGCGGGGGCAGCTCAGCGGCCTGGCTGCAGGCGCGGGAGCACAGACGGCCCCGCGGGGCTGAGGACCGCCCCGCGGTGCGGGGAGACTGCCGGGGCTCTCACCGGTCAGGGAGGACGCGGCCCGCCGGAGAGTGGGTGGTGGCTGGGGCTGCGGCCGCGAGCGCGGGGTGGGGCGGGTGGGGGCCGTGACCCGGGCGGCGACCAGGTGGGCACAGGGGGTGACACACACGTGCGCTCCGGCGCCGCGTGTCCGGGCCCGGGCGATGTCCCGCCTCCAAGCCCGCGGGTTCCCCGATTCCGGCCGAGCGCGCGGCGCCCCTCGGGGCTGGGGAGGTCGGCGCCGCGGCCCGCGCAGCCGGGCTGGGGTCCAGGCGCCTAAACGCGGAGCCCGAGGGCCGGGGAGAGGGAGCTCGCGTCGCTCCCGGGGCCGCACACCCCGAGGGCGGCGCGGGCGGGCCCGGGGCACTGGACGGCCGCCCGCGCCCGGCGGGACAAACGGCCGCGCAGAGGCGGTTCCGCAGCGGGGGCCGCCGCCGCCGCGCTCGGGGGGCGGGGCCAGGGCGGGGCGGAGGGGCGTGTTCTCGCCGGGGCGGGGCCAGGGCGGGGGGCGGGGTCAGGCTGTGGGCGGGGCCCCGGGCGGGGGCGGGGCCAGGCTGCGGGCAGGAATGGGCGGGGCTCAGAGCTGGGGCGGGGTCAGCGCTGGGGGCGGGGTCCGGCGGGGCTGGGGGCGGGCCATCAGGGTCGGGGCCAGCCGGGCTCGGGCTGCAGCGGGGCGGGCGGGTCGCGCGCCGACGGCAGACATGGTGCAGGCCTGGTACATGGACGACTCCGACGACGACCCGAGGCGGCCCCACCGCGCCGAGCCCGACCGTCCGGTCGACCTGGAGCAGCTGCGCCGTCTCGGGGTCCTTTACTGGAAGGTGCGCGGGCACGGGGTGCGGCCCGGGCTCCCGAGGCGGGCGGAGGGACCGGTCCCCACTCAGGCACCCCGAGTTCCCGCGCAAACGCACACGCTACACCGAATGGGGGGGGCGGCCAATGGCCATGACAGGGCCTGGGAGCGGTGCGCATGCTCAGTGGCGGAGCCTGCGATCAGGCGCTGTGTTGCCTAGGCACTGCGCGCATGCTCAGTGGCGGGGCCGGTGCCCGGCGCTCTGCGGTGCCTAGGCGCTGCGCGCATGCTCAGTGGTGGAGCCTGCGATCAGGCGCTGTGTTGCCTAGGCACTGCGCGCATGCTCGGTGGCGGGGCGGGGGTTCGGGCGCTCTGCGTTGCCTAGGCACTGCGCGCATGCTCAGTGGCGGGGCCGGGGGTCGGCCGCTCTGCGTTGCTAGGCACTGCGCGCATGCTCAGGGCGCCGCCGCGGGTCCTCGTGGCTCCTCACTCTCCCCGGCTCGAGGCACCCCGGGGCCGGCGCGCCGTGCACGCGCCCTGCCGTCCGCCGTGTTAGCCCCTCCGGCCGCGCTGCGCGGGCTTGGGCTTAGCCGCTGCTGCCCGCAGTGTCCCTGATCCCTGTGGCTCCCGGGGCGCAGTGCCCTGCTTGGCTGTGGCCGAGGCCCGTGGTGACACCCCCGCCCCGGTGACCGCGCGGGCGGGGAGTCGTCCTCGCAGAGATGACTCGCGCGCTGGGATATGCCGGGGCTTGCCCTTCAGCAGCTGCGCAACGGGCGTCGCCGGGACCGGAGGCTGAGGGCGCTGGCCTGAGGCAGCGGCGCTCACTGACCCGAGGGACAGATGTGCGCCCGGTGCACAGGGACAGGTGTGCCCAGTGCAAAGGGACAGGTGTGCGCCTGTGCAAAGGGACAGGTGTGCCCAGTACAAAGGGACAGGCTTGCCCAGTACAAAGGGACAGGTGTGCCCAGTACAAAGGGACAGGTGTGCCCAGTGCAGAGGGACAGGTGTGCGCCTGTGGAAAGGGACAGGTGTGCCCAGTGCAAAGGGACAGGTGTGCACCTGTGCAAAGGGTGCCGGGGACTTGGCTGGAGGCGCTGCCAGGACCAGGGCCAGGACGGCGCCAGGTGGATTTGGAAAGAAGCTGAGTCACCCTTTCTGGTCTAGAAGGTGGTTTGTTTCTTTAAGAAAAGGAAATAGGGCAGAGGATAAAGGCCCAGGGCCAGAGACAGAAGCCTTTTGTCCCCGGGTGGCCTTGGGTTCATTGGTCAGCACCAGGCCTCGGGGGGACGCCCCACTGGGCGGGGGCACGGGCGGGGGTGTGGGGGGGTCAGCAGCTGCCTCAGCCTCCGCAGACCCACTTCCATGTTACACTCTTAGCTGGATGCTGACAAGTTCGAGAGTGACCCGGAGCTGGAAAAGATCCGCAGAGAAAGGAGCTACTCCTGGATGGACATCATAACCATCAGCAGAGACACACTGCCCAATTACGAGGAAAAGGTAAAGCAGCTGGAAGGGCGCGCCCAGCACCCGGCAACAGCTCTTCTCTGACGCCTCTATTTCGGCTTTGCAGCAGAGGGAGGGTCTGGCCGGGCGCCACCAGGCTTCCTTCCCTCCTGAGGTGCTGCCGCCTCGCCCCGGGCTCAGGCTCTTTCCCCCAAACTTGCCGCCCTTTTATTAGCCAGTACGAAACGCCAGACGGCCACCACACAGCCAGCGGGGGACAGTCCCCTGCCACGGCCAGCCTGCGGCGGGTCTCGGGCTGTGCCCCATGTGTCCTGCACGGCCACCCCCCGACACGCACCTGGCGTGTCACCTTTCTGCAGCCGGTGAAGGCCCACGAGGGGCTGCTGGGCCCACGAAGCCCTGCTCTGGGCACAGCACCTGCGGCCCAGCTGCGGAGGCTGCGGTGACCTGGCCTGTGGGCACCGGCTCCCTCCTCCCGCTGCTGCAGGCGTGTGCAGGCTCTCAGGGCTGCCTTCCGCGCCCCAGATTAAGACGTTCTACGAGGAGCACCTGCACCTGGACGAGGAGATCCGCTACGTCCTGGAGGGCAGTGGCTACTTTGACGTGAGGGACGCGGAGGACAAGTGGATCCGGATCTTCATGGAGAAGGGGGATCTAATCACGCTGCCGGCCGGCATCTACCACCGCTTCACGCTGGACGAGCAGGTGCCCTTCCCTGGCGGGTCTGCGGGCGAGGGGCGGCCCCACGTCTGCAGGGAGGGCGGCGCCCGGGCTTGGCTGGCGGAGCGAGGCGTCCCGCGCTGCTGCCCGACGGTGCCACGTCCGTGTCTTCCAGAACTACGTGAAGGCCATGCGGCTGTTCGCGGGCGAGCCCAAGTGGACTGCCTACAACCGGCCAGCCGACCACTTCGAGGCGCGGGGCCGGTACTTGGCATTCCTGTTGCAGACGGCGTAGTGGGCCCTGCAGGGAGTTGGGGTGCCTCCCTGCCGTGCCCCCCAGACCGAGTCTGGGGCGCTTCCCCGCAAGATCCTGCGACCCCAGCACCTTCCCATGGCGCCAGCCCCACCCCACGCGAGCCACCCACGGGTGCAGACCCCTTGGGCCTGGATGGGGCCTCTGGTGACGCCTGTCTGCACCCGTGTGAGCTGTGACCCCAGGAAGGGCTCACCAGATGGAAGAAATGGCACCCAAAACTGAGAGGGTGGGGGGCTCCCCCATGGTGCTGACGTCCAGAATAAAGCAGCCGCCTGCTATGCCGCTGGATCAGAGTTGCCTCTGCCCAGGGGCTGGTCATGAACCCACTCAGGCCCCCCAGGCCTGTCCATGGGGTGTAACGCCGGCCTTGGGGACCTCAGGGTGGGGCTCCAGGTGACCCCTGCTGTCGTTGGGTACGGTGACAGTGTCGAGCTTGAAACCCAAGGATGCCGTATTTGTTATCCTGGAAATCCCCCAAAGTCCATGTTTTGGGCTTTTTAAGCCATTGAAGCTGGATAAAAACCTTGTTAAACCCCCCTCCTCCCCTCAGCTCGCACCGCGCTGAGGAAGCCCAGCCCTGGCCCTCGAGGTCAGCTCTGCAGCTCAGGGTGGACGTGTGCGCAGGCCAGGGGCCGAGGTGGTGGTCAGGGCTGGGGAGTGGGTTCTGGGGCCCACATGCCAGTACCCTGGGCAAGCCGTCCGCTGGCTGACTGGGCTGGCTCGGCTCTGTGGCGTCTGCCTTCCACCCCGAAGGATATTTGAAGGAAACCCTCGAAGCGAAGGGGTCAGATGGATTCTTCTCGCAGATTTGAAAACCTCCCTGGCGCCCCCCAACCCCTTGGCACCTCACCACTTTCTCACCTTAACCTTTAATTCACTTTTTCCAGACGCGTCCAGCCCTCGCGCAGGAGTCCTTTACAAACCCGCACCTCGCGCCGCCCGTGTCCTCCAGCAGAGCGAGCTCTGCTTTCCGCAAAGTGGGAATCTTAAAGTGGACTGAGGAGCGAGTGCAGGGGCTGGCTGGTGGGGCTCTGCGGGCGCAGGGTCCCCAGCTGCCCCGCAAAAGCATGCAGGGCGCGGCCCCCCAGGGGGACACCAGCCCCCACGCTGAGCCTGGGCGGGAGGGGTGGCGGAGAGGGGCCGGCCTGTGCTCCCGAATCATTGTTGACAACCATGTTGTTGGCGCCGCGGCCGCCGGCAAACCACGAAGGGCGAAGCAGGTGTGACCAGGAGGCAAGAGCGAGGGCCCTGCAGGCCGTGCCTACATTCTCGGGGCCCTGGTCCACCCCGGCTGCACCCCGCCCCTTGACGTGCAAACGCAGTGTCGGGAGGCGGTGAGCCCAGAAGCAGCAGGTGAAGGCGGGGCGCTCCTTCGGGTGGGGGCAGGCGCGAGAGGCGCACAAAGGCCTCCGTGCGGCTGTTTGGCCTCTACCACTCACGACGGCAGCGGGGCCTCTGAGGACGCGGGGCGCAGCGGCAGGCCGGGCTGAGGCGCCCCTCAGGTCCGTGGGCCGCTCCCGGCGGGGCTAGGCCAGCTTGAGGCACTGGGTGTTGAAGCTGTCGCCCTCTGTGCCGGCCACGGCGCCCAGCAGCGCCTGCTTCTTCTGCGCGCTGCGCGAGGACTCCAGCTCGTACATGGTGGTCAGGTTGAAGAGCACGCTCTCGTGCAGGCCGCGCCGCGGGTCCTGCTGCACCATGGCCTCCAGCTGCCGCAGCGAGTCCTTGAGCCGGCCCAGGTAGAGCAGGCACACGGCCGCGTTGTTGTTGGCCTGTGGACACGCGCCGGTCAGCAGCGCCTGGGCCCCGCGGCCCCCTGCCCGCCCCGCCCCGCCGCCCCTGCGGGCGGGCCTCACCACAGCGTTGGTCGGCTCGAGCTTCAGGACGTCCGAGAAGAACCTGTGGGCGTCCGCAAAGTTATTCTGACCGAGGTGAAGGAAAGCTCTGCAACAGACACGGGAGCCGAGAGGTGAGGCCTGAGCACCCGTGGTGCCCACGGGTCCCCCAGGCAAGGACAGGCTCCGGGGAGGGGCGGGAGAGCCCGGCGGGTCAGGGCGCAGCCGCCGCCTCGGCTCGGGCATCCTGCGACCTGCAGGCTTCCTGCGGCAGGAACGGGCGCCGCCCCGATCTGCTGTGGGGGCCGCATGCCAGCTGAGGCCCCCTGCTGCCCACAGTGGCAGCCGGAGGTCCCCAGACAGCAGCAGCTGCGCAGGCACATGCAGGACTGGGGGGCTGCGGCAGCACCTTGGGGGGAAGCGCTAACATTGGTCTTCACGACTGAGTGGGGCAAGTAACGTGAACCCCGTGTGCGCTGGGGGTCTGCGGCCACTCACTTCCAGCCCCAGACCCCGACAGGAGGCCACGCGGGCCAGTCTGGCTCCGGGGCGCAAGGGCGCGTGCGCTGCGCACCTGTTCATGAGCACCATGACCTTGCCCCGGGGCCCCTCCAGTGTCCGCGTCGCTCTCTCCACGTCCTGGAAGTACTTCTCGGCCGTCCTGATGTCTCCGATCTGTGGGGCGGGCGACAGGCACGACCCTGAGCTCCCGCTGGGGCCTGTGGCTCCCTCAGCCTTCTCCGCAGCGCCCTCCCCAGAGGCCAGCCACCCCACGTGCCTCACGGCCTTAACCTGTGCCCCCTGGAAGGTGCCCCGTGAAAGGGGTGGCTGAGAACCCCAGCACTTAGGGCGGCCCGCACTGCTGGTCTCGGGTCCGCTGTCTTCCGACCCCCAGCCGTGGAACTGTCCTGCAAGAAGGGACGCCCTGCTCTGGGGGGATGTACCCCGCTCTGACATATGACACACGGGGACGCCCCAGATCCTTCGTGAGACGGTGCTGGAGGAGCGCTCAGGGTGGGCGCGGCAGCCCAGGCTCGCCACAAAAACGAAGGTGCCTGCCCGTCTGTGTCGGCTGCGGAGGAAGCCTGTCCTCGGACTGCGGCCACCTCGCACGCTGCAGCCGCTCCCTGGGGCTCGCGCCCCTCCCGGCACAAGTCCGCCACCAGGGAGCTGTCAGCCAGGCGAAGAGAAGCTTCCGCACGTTTCCGTCGGCGCGTTCCCAGCTGCAGCAGGACAGCCGAGGGCAGCCGGCCCGGGCTCCCCGTCACGACACCCGGTCCCCAGCTGCGGACTCCGCGGCCCCGGGCCTAACCTGCAGGAAGATGCGGCCGATGCCGCTCAGCAGCTGCGGCTCCTGCTCGGGCTGGTACTGGATCACGGCGCGGTACACGTCCACCGCCAGCGCGTAGTCCTGGGCAGAGAGCAGTGCTGAGGGCCGGCCCACCCCTTCCAGCAGCCTCCCAGGGGCCAAACCTGACCGAGTGTCTCGTCTCCCCACTACAGCCCGTCCTGCCCCCACCCCCTCTGCGGTCAGCCTGGGCGCCAGCAAGGGCTCAAGGGTCAGGGCCACGGCACCACAGGAAGGGCCGAGTGTGGTGGAAACGCAGACAAGAGCCGCCAGCAGGGCAGGCCCTCCTGAGGTGGCTGGCACCAGGGTTAACGAGGCACCAGCCGTGACTGGGCCTGTGCCCCGTCCCCTTGGCTGTCCCCATCGGCCGTGAGGGGCCCCCAGCATGCCCCCTCGGAACATGGCCTGCCCTGCCTGCGCAAGACCCTGCCCACACGCAGTGGCCAGGGCCACCGTGGCTTCCTGGCACAGGGCCCAGGTCACAGGCTGTGCCCCTGCCAGCCGCGCAGCCCCCTACCCACCAAGGGCTGCAGGAGGCCAGCACGGCCCGCCCCACTCAAGCCTCTGTCTCAGGAGCTTCTCCTCAGGGGAGAAGGCCCGGAGAGAGGCACATGGACGCTCATGGCCACCTTGTGCACCGGCAAGTCCAACCAAGACCAGACACCCCCACTGCCTCGGGAGCGTGGGCACCTGAGCGTGAACGATCCAAATAAGCTAAAAAGCTTGGCGACGTCAAGTCAACAGTCTGCTTAAGCTTCTTTCAGAAGTGAAGGTAAATTCAGCCATAAGAGTTACTGCGCTCCACCTGCACGTGTCCCCTGCCGCGGCACCCCCGTCCCCAGGCAGCAGCCCCCGCCCCAGCCCCCCGGGCGCAGGCCGCGGCCCTACCTTCATGAGGAGCAGGCAGTTGGCCGTGGAGCACAGCACGCGGCCCAGCCGGGAGCGCCACAGCTGGATGGAGGCTGAAATGGGAGCAGCGTGAGCAGCCTCGGCGGCCACAGAGGGACAGCAGTGCCCCAGGAGGGCGGTGGCCTGGCTTTGGGCGGCCGAGGGTCACCAATCCAACCAGGGCCATGAGCCCTGGCGTCCCCCAAGAGCAGGAGGCCCTGTAGCCGCCACTACAAGGTGGGGCGCCCTCCCGGGCCTCCCTGGGCTAGCAGCACCTCATCCTGTAAACTTTGCAGGTTCGTGGGGCTGTGTGGACCCCAGTCAGC
The DNA here is from genome assembly GCF_964194135.1 of Talpa europaea. Lineage (NCBI taxonomy): Eukaryota > Metazoa > Chordata > Mammalia > Eulipotyphla > Talpidae > Talpa > Talpa europaea. The sequence continues at coordinate 579,806 of NC_140072.1, read as the reverse complement.
CCATAGCCGCGCACCTTGCAAGCCCCATGCCCCGCGGGTGAGGCTGGAGGATGGTGCGGGGGCCGCACACACCCAAGGCACCACAGTGTCCTTGCGGCGCCTACATGGTAGCAGGGCGCTGCTCCGTCTTCCAGATCCCAGCGCAGCCAGGTGCGCCCAGGGGGTCATGGGTAAACGGAAGGCTGACCCACGCGGCCTGCCCCCCACGGACCTTCGTCTGCCTCCCGGTTGGGATGAGCAGGAGTAAGGTCTGCCGTGGAGAGAGAGCTGACCTTGACCTTACTCGAGGCCCAGCCAGGCTGGGTGACCTGGCTCCTGCCGCTCAGCTCCGTCGCCCCTCCTGGAGGGGCCGGCACGCGGCGAGGGCGCTGGCCTGTAGCCAGCCTGCGCGCAATCAAGAGTCCGTCCTGGCTGGAGGCGGGACCTGGCGCTGCCCGCGGCAGCTGGAGAACACGTGCCCCGCGCCAGAGTAAGAATTCGCCATGTCCAGCACTCAGAGACACCAGCGGCGCCGGGACCTGCCCCCACCGCCCCGCACCACTGTGAGGGGGAGGTCCTGAGAGCCCCCTCAGTGCCGCGGGCTGTGCGCCCAGCGAGCTGCAGGCCGCGGCTGTCTCTGCAACCCGCGCTGCAGTTCTTGGGCTTTGCTTCAGGAACCGGCCTTGGAGCTGCCGGCTGAGCCGCACGTGGCCGCTCTCCGCACTCAGCCGAGCCTCGGGGCGACACGGAGATGGGGAGGGGCCTGGCTGCAAGGCTCCCCCGGACTCTTCTATCTGCAATCACAGGGCCGAGGGCCCCGTGGCCTGCGCTCCCGGCATCACTGGGGCTTCTCAGGACACGGGGTCGGTGTCAACAGGGCCCAGTGCCCCTGCCCGGGGCTGGGACCGTCTCTGTGCGGGGCTCAGCTTCAGCTTTGCTCTGAGGCGCCAACAGCCCGCCAAGGTTCTGGCTCCCGAGAGAGGCCCGGGGCGGGGGCGGCAGCACACGGGTGAGCTCGGGGCTGGGGAGGGACCCCCAGGCTGCACTGGGCTAACCCCGACCGGTGCGGGCACTGACCTTGCCGATTCTCCGGCGTGATGCTGCTCGTGCTGCCGTCCTCAGCCAGGCCCTGCTCCAGATTCGCAAGGATCTGCGGTCACACAAGCCGTCCCGTGAGCTCCAGCGGTGCCGCCCCACATGGAAGAGGGGAATCCTTCTGGCAAAGCCAGGGGCAGGGCAGCCTCGCATGCATGGTCAACCTCACTGTGCGGGTGCAGGACTTCCAGAGGACGGGTGGGGGGGAGCAGGGGCTGCCAAGCTCAGAGACTCAGCCCGGGGGGCCTGGGAGAAGCATCAGGCAGGCGGTGGGGCCTTGTCCCCCAGGCCCGCCAGCCACGCGGCCCTCGGTCGGGAGCGAACCGGCCACGAATGGCTCCGTTCTGCAGCCCTGTCTGGTGGTGACCTGGGGCTGCTTCTCTGTGTCCCCTGTAGTGTGGGTGGCGAGTGGGGCTTGTGGAGGGGCAGGGAGAATAGACCTTCAGAATAAAGATCCTGACAAAGGTCTACAACCGTCCCGCACACACCCGGAGACCTGACCGCAGGCCGGCACAACATGCTGCTTCAGGGGCCTTGTCGTCTGAGCCCCAGTGGCCGCACGGGCCTGTGAAGTGTGTTCCTGCTCACGGCTGAGGTCGGCGCTCACAGCCGCCCCAGCATGGCTGCCCGTGGGGAGCAGGTGCACACCGCCATGTCCTTGGGGCAGCTGCATGTCCACACGTGGCTTCCACTGCCAGCTCCCAAAGCCATCAACCACTCCACAATTATTTAGCAAGCACGGTGGACACCAGAAACACAGGAACTGGCGGGAGCCGAGACAGGCTCGGCGAGGGGATGGAGTGGCCCGCCCCACCCCCAGGCCCTACCTCACTGCAGACGGCTTTCACTCTGTGCAGTCGGTCCAGCGACTCCTGGGGGTCCCCCAGGTACTGCGGCAGCTCCGCGTGCAGGACCCGCATGGAGAAGGGCACCATGGAGCCTGCAATCAAGACAGCGCGTTGGCCTGTCGCCCGGTGGCAGGCTCCCTCCCAGCCCAGCCAGAGGCCACAGGGGCGGGCCTCTGGGGGTGCAGCGCAGCTCTGTGCTGGCTCCCCCTCAGCTGCAGTCCCAGGAGGCTTCAGGGCGCGCAGGCGGGCGCCACGCTGCTGCTCAGCCACGGCATCAGCGCACGAGGAGGCTGGAGGCCGCCCTCTCCTCTAAAGGAGAAAACACACGCAGCACTCCTGGATCAGCTGGCATTTCTTGAGGGTGGCAAGCGCAAGTGGACGTTAACCACTTAACTAGCCAACGAACTAACAGGAACCAGTCAGGTGACCCAAAAGTGCTGCCAGGGAGGCGATCACAGACCCGAGGCTGAGTATCGCCTGCCCTGCAGGATGGGCGGCCATCAGTCCCCGGCGCCCGGCACGAGGGCGCTGATGAGGAAGGCGCCGACCCGGACAGGAGCAAACCCTGAGAGGAGGGTGTGCAGGTGGAGGTGGGGGGTGGGGGAGGGAGTGATAGGGCGCTGCTCGGGCACGCGTGTGCACATGTGTGTGTGCTGCGTGGGCATGTGTGTTGTGAGGCTGTGGAATGAAGGTTCTGCCTCAGAGGCCCGGGAGCCACATATGAAGCTGCCTCCTGGGGCTTTTGGGCGGGGAGGCCGCGCAGGATGCAGGAGAAACTTTGCGAGACCCAGCAATGGCCACTGGGAAGTGTATGACCAGACGCGGCACCTATCCGTGGTAGAGCTCCCAGCAGACGGGGACACAATGAAATGTCTTCAACTTGACGAGGAATGTCTGTGAAGGAACCTCGGCAGCCACCTGGCTAACGGGGAGAAACTCGGCGCTTTCCCCAGCGAAGACTGTCCCCTTCCCACCCCCCTGCCGCACAGCGTATCGGACGTCCCAGCCAATGCGGTAAGGCCGGGAGAGGAAAAAACATTTATAAAGACCGAGGAAGAAGAAATAAAACCGCATCTGTAGACTACAAGGTTACCATGCAGAAGACACCAAAAACTAACGACAAAACCCCACGTAACTGGGCAGTTAAGGATGGCAGGAGACAAGGTTAAAGCGCTGAAGTCAACAGCGAGCAGCAGGAGCGTGAGACGCGAACCACGACACCGGCCACAAGCGCGCGGAACAAACGAAGGATCCAGCTCATCTGCTGGACGCACGCCAGAGCCCGGCAAGGGGCACCGGTGACACCGAGACACGGTGCCACAGACACACGCGCTGCCCACACAACCCGAGCTGCGCAGCCCCGTCAGGACACCCAGGTCTCCTGCAGAGTTGACATTGCCGGCGGCGGCCACGCGGCCACGCGGCCACTGCATGCCCAGCCTGCGCCCAGGAGAGCAGGACCGGAGGCCAGAGCTGCCCAAGGGCAGAGCCGCCACGGTCAAGACGGCGCGCTCGGGCAAGAGACAGGGCGACGCGTCCATGGACGGACAGAGGGCAGATGGGCCTCCCGGACACAGCAACCGGCTCCACCCAGGACCAGGGTGCGCCGCGCGGAGAGGAGGGGAGGAGAGCCTGTCAGAGACAGTGGGAGACCCCGAGTCCCTGTGGTCCGGGGGCAGGGTGGGGCCCCGAGGGGCTGGAGGCGCCGGAGGGCGGGGCACGGTCCTCACTTGTGATCATGGCGTGTCTTGTGACTATCCTGAACGGGTGAAAATTATGCCCAATGTTTAAATATGTTAAGGCTCATTCTTAAGTTATTTGTTTGTATCATCACAGCCTGCTGTTTCAAAGCACATTTTAACGGCTGCTTTACTTATAGATTGCCAGCAAAAATGAAATGAATTTATCAAATCTCACATTTATGCTTGTGACGACACAAAATGAGAGTAAAAATTAGTAAAAGCCAGCACTTCACTGTGGATGACTGCAACACACTTGGGCTAAAACATCCGTGTGATTTATGCTCATTTCATAATTTAAATTAGCTGCTTAATGATGCGCGGCCGGTCTCCCCTCCACCCGCACCCGGTGCAACTGGGCTGGGAGTAGTGGAGGCCGCCCTGCCTGCACAACCTCACAGAGCACGAGGTTGGAACCCCCGAGTTTTGCTCTTTCTCATGCAGGACGCTCGGCCTGCACCCCGCCAGCGCCCTCTCCTTGGAGGTAAGTGGGTGCCCGTGGGCGCAGCCCGGTAGGACGGAGGCGCAGCTGGGCAGAGCCGCCTGGGGTGGTACTCCAGGGCTGGGTGGGCCGCGCGTGAGCTGCATTCCCTGCCACCACTTGGGAAACACCTGCTTTTCCAGTCTCGCACTTTCCTTCAATGCCCCCGGGAGCCGCAGATGGGGCCACTGGCGTGGCCTCTCAGGAGCAGCTGTGCCCCCTGGGCCCTGCCCTCGGGCGCCGTCCTGCAGCCCCAAGCGGGCCTGCTCACAGCTCCCACGGAAACTCAGCTGCCCGAGTGACCCCGCGCCCCGGCTGGCAGGGCCACCGGGAACGCCGCAGACAGGCACTTGGGAAATGGCGGCCGGAGGACGGGCGAGGGCAGGGTGACCGCGGGGCTGGGCGCCCTCTGCTCACCAGGCCTCCCAGAGTGCTGCTTGAGCGTGCGGGGGCAGGAAGGAGGGTGAGGCGCCAGCCTCCCCGTGGAGCCCAGGCCCGGCTGCCTTACCCCGGCGCCCCGGGCACACGTGCGGATAGTACTCGTAGTAGAGGTCCGGCTGGTCCAGGTTCCCGAAGGGCTCCATCTCCATCTCGGCGTTCTGGAAGAGGCCCAGCTTCACCAGCAGCGCCAGCCTCACAAACCACAGCTGAAATCAGACACAACAGATGGGAGTTACTGCCCAGGCCGGGGCACCTGCCCCACAGTGGGGCAGCTTCAACTCGACGTGCTGAAACGGGCTGAACGGACTCTCCTCGTGCACGTTCACGCTCATAAGCACGCCCGCGCTCAGCAGTGCAGCCCGTGACTACTGGACTCCACCTCCTCTGAGGCCACCCGGGGAGTGTGGACGCACAGCACGGGGCATGGAAACGAGACGGGGCCTGGCCCAGAGTGCAGCATGGCTGGGGCGGTGGCGAGACAGGTGAGTGGGGAGGCCAGGTGTGCAGGGCCCACAGGGGCGGAGGGGAGCCAGAGACGGCAGGGGTCGGGGGGTACAGAGACTCTGAGAATTGAAAAAGGCACTTTAGAAACGCCCTTACTCTGTCTCGCCTGCCCGAGAAAAAGGAAGTTCAAGACCGAGCAGCTGCGCCAGATCCCAGCGAGGAAGGGTTGGAAGCGGGAGCCCCCCTGCAGGCAGCCTCCTCCTCATGCCCCTCTGGGGTGATGCCGCACAGGGCCTGTCACCAGCGAGGCTGTAGGGGGCTGGGCCGGCCTGAGGCGTCAGACCACCCTGGCACGGCGCACCGGGCATGGGTCAGGCGGTACACTGCGAGGAGGGGTGCCTGGCGGCGTCTCCCGGCACATCCAGCTGGGGAAACACTGTTCTGCTCTCGCTTTGTTCTCACTGACAAGAAAGGCCACGGTCCCTCCTGCACCCCAGAAGGGCCCCGACGCCCGCCGGGCCGCACCTGCAGGGAGTCGGCCGTGTGGCTGGTGGGCAGCCCGCTCTTTCCGTAGCCCTGGCCATGGGCCGTGAGCAGGCGCCCGCACAGGTCGGCGGCGGCTCTCCAGCTCCTGCAGCTCTGTGGGGAGACGGGCGCGTCAGCAGGGCCGGTGGCCGGCCGAAGGCGTGAGGGAAACTTACGCTGTGGGACTCGCAGCCGGGACCAGAGATGCTCAAAACCACCCCCTCCTGCCTGCGCCGCGCCACGTGGAGAAGAGGAGGATCAGCATAAAACTCCTCATCTTTCCTAAATCTGACGAAACATTAAAGTATCTGCCGCTTCCAGTAATTTTGCCACTAAAATAATGGGCTTTTAAACCACCCAGATTTAAATTTAAAAGCATCTCCACGTGACGCCGTGGCTGGCACAGGACGCACTAGCCCCGATGAGGCTCCGGGCGGCGCTCGAAGCGAGGGACTCTGGGAGGCGGGGCGGGGAAGGTGGGCTCACCAGAGGGCAGTCCTGGAAGCGCGACGAGGCTACTTACGATCAGCTGCTTCAGGCCAACGAAAGACTGGTCCACGGAGCTGGCATTCAAGACCTGCCGCTTTGCTGCGGCTTTTTCACCCAGGAAGCGGAGCATTAAGTCTTTAACTGCGTCTCCCTGGAAAGGATGTAAGAAAAATATGTCAAGACAATAAAATGTTAATTAAATTCAGCTAACCAGAACCCATAACTTCCAGAATCTCTTTTTACTCCATTAGCGCGTGGAGGTTAAAACGCGGTTATAGGACAGCAATATCAACCAGCCAGACGCTGGCGCCGCACGATGGGGTGCGCTTTGTTCTGGGAGGGAGCCCCACCCCAGGCTGAAGGCCGGGGCCCCGGGGAGGGGCTGGGCAAGGAAATTCTCGGCTTCCATTCCTCACTCGGCTTCCATTCCTCGGTTCCAAAAATTCCTGCACTGTTACCTCCCGCAAACCTCCCAGGAGCCTCCTTAAGATCACAGGCCGCCCAGCACTGGCTGCAAGTGCCGTGTTCTGGGGACTGGCACAGCTGACGAGTTCCGCAGGCGCCTGGCGTCTCTACCCTGAACTGGCAGAAAGGTCACTTTGTGAAGAGTTTAAAAATTTTATCCCACAGGAAAGGGACCAGTAGGTGAGCAACTGGGGAAAAAATGTCAAAAGTAAGTGTCCTGGAAAGCTGGCCTGGAACCAGCCCCACGGCAGCGGCCAGGGTGACCCACCGAGGGGCGGGCGGCTTGGAGCCGTGCGCCAGAGAGCTCCCGCAGACCCGTCTTTGTCAAGCCCACTCTGGGAAGAAACAAACCGCGGCCTTCCTGTGCTGGGACGCAGGGCGCCAGGAGGCCGCAGGAACATGCGTCTGGCATGTTTGTTTACGGCCAAGGCCGAGGTGTTTTGACGACTGTTCACATGTTAACTTGCCAGGTCTCCCAGCCATCACCGTGAGATTTAAAAACATGACTCGCAGGAAGCATACAGAAAACCCTGTCCCCCTGGCTGTGTTTCTTTAAAGTTTAAAAAGTGGGAACAGGTGTGTGGTCCTCTGAGGGTGCTGAGACGGGGCCCGTCCACACCTAGCACACGCTGGGCACAGTGCAGTGAGTCCGGGGCCTCCCCGGTGGCGCAGCGGTTGAGCGCTGGGTTGCGAAGCTGCCCGCGGCCTCTGCAGCGCCGGTTCGATCCCCGGCTGCTCCCCGGCCACCGGAGGAGGGTCCCGCATGGCGTGCAGACCTCTCCTGCCGCCCGCTGCTCCCCTCAGCAGTGTCCTTCGGTCCTTCTGCCTGCTCTGCTCCCCGCTCTGGCTCTGGTGGATTCTCTCACCCTCCCGCGCTTCTGACTGTACCCAGTGCTTGTATAAACAAAACAAACAAATAAATAAATAAAAAACATGCCTCTATAAAAAAAAAAAAAATCAAAAACAGTGCAGTGAGTCCGAGGGCCGGAAAACAGGAGTGGCCACCACCTTACTGGGGCTGGCATTTCTGAGGTCACTGCTGACTACCTGTAACATTTGTATTTTGGGGACCTACTTCTTTGGGGGGCTGTTCACACATTTTTCTTAACGTGTCTTGATCAAGTTTGTTACACGTAATACAAACGTGTTTTTCCAGATTAAAAAAAATGGGGAGGTTCATCATTTACTGTAGCTTAAATGTCACACGAGCCAAGCACGCGGCATCCCAGCTGCTCGGGGACCTACGCTGTGACACCGCTGCCGGGCCGACCCCCGAGCAGGCCGGCGACAGGGCTGCTGAGGCCTCACGCAGCGCTCGCCGACAGTGCCCTGGCGAGGCCGAGGCCGGAGCCCCGTCCTCGGCGGGCATTGTGTGCGTTTTTACAGCAGTGCGTTTCCTGGACGAGGGACAAGCGTGGACACCGGGTCACCGCGTCCGCTGCGGGGCACTTCCTTTGAGACGCTGCCGCTCACCTGGATGTTGTCGAACTTGAGGCCCGGCATGGTGAGGTTCTCCTTGCCCACGAACACCGCGCTGAACTGCTGCGTCGCCACCGACACCAGGATGTCGCGGGTGGCCTTCCCGGGCAGCCAGGCGTCGCTCCTGCGGTCCATCTCGCTCATGCTCAGGGCGGTGGCGAAGGGGTCCTCGCTGCCCGCAAACACTGCCTGGATCTGGGAGAATGGTTTGGGAGACTGAGGGCTCTCCAGGGACGCCGCTGAGAGCCCCGAGTCAGACCGGGCCACGCCCGGGGAGCAGGAAGGTGCCCCAGAGCCTGGGGAGCTCCCGCCACCGGGGGTCGGGAGCGGAGACAAGGGCTCCGGAGCAGCAGCGCCCGCATTGGGGTTGCTGACAGAGATGAAGGCTGAGGAGGTGAATGAGTCAAAGAAGTCAGCGGCCACAGAGTTGCTGGTGGTGGCGTCCCCGAAAAAGTTGCTGAGGCTCGGGCTGGGCTGGACCCCCAGCGGTGGGGTCCGGGCCGGCGTGTCGCTGGCGCTGCTGAAGCTGGGGGACTTCACCATCTGGGGCTCGAAGCCGTCACGCAGGAACGGGGGTGCCTGCGGGCTGGCGGGCCCCACCTGGCTGAAGATGGTGCACACGGGGACTGGCTCATTCTTCGGGGACGACACGCAGGACGGCAGTTGTGACGTCGGCGTCGCCACGGGGTGCGCCTTCTCGTCCCTGTGTCCCGAGTCCCCGGCCCCTTCCTTCTCAAGGACGGGCAGGCCTTTGGCCTCTCCAGGCTCTGGGTCCCCCTTCAGGGGCGCTGCGCCGTCAGGGGTCAGGTCAGACACGCCCTGGGGGGTGGCGTCCCCGTCGCTGTTGCGGCTCGGCGTGGCCTCCAATCTGTCGCCCAGCAGGGCAGTGGCGTGTCCTTCTGTGGGCCCCGGGGTCCCCCCGCCCTGCGCCCCGCCTGGGTCGCCCGCATCGTCCTCGCTGTTGTTGGGGGAGTCGGAGATGAGGACGCTCTCCATCAGGTGCTCGCTGAGCCTGTCCGCACAGGGCCCGGAGCCGTCGGAGACCAACTCCTCGTCCTCGGGCCCGGGCCCGTCCCCGCCCAGGTCAATGGTCTCCTCGTGGTAGAGCAGCTGGTCCGGGCCTCCCGGGGGCGCCTGGCCAGGGCTGCTCTCCTCAGGGTCGCGGGTCCCGCTGGCGTCATCCATGGCGGCTGCAAGGAGGATGGACACAGGTGAGCCCGGCTCGCCTTCCACCGCAGGCACCAGGAGCCAACTTCCTCCCACCGTCACGGGTGCTTTTTAACTTAAAAGATGGCGGCGGCAGCGCACCACCGGACGTTTGCCCAAAGCCCTAACGCGCACAGTCCGAGGCTCAGGACCTGCGGGCCGGCGCCGGGAGGCAGGGGCGCGGGCGGGCGGGCCAGGGCGCGGGAGAGGCCGCGCCTGTTCTCAGTGCGTAGAAACTAAGGCTGCCTGGAAACAGGCTGCCACAGAAACGTCAGTCAGGTCCATAGTCAAGCGGCTCGGCTCGGAATCCAAGACCCCATGTCTCTAGCTCTTAATTTTTGTTGACAAAACACACGTCTGCTAAACCTGCCGTCTGAATCACCTTCGACACGCCACCCAGCCACGACCGCCCCCTCCCCCGCCAGCGCCCACAGCTCATGCTGCCAAACCGAGGCCCTGCACTGCCCCGAGGCGCGGAGCGCACGCCTGCTCCGTCTCCCGACACGAGCATCATGGGCTGCTCTGGGGGCCACAGAGAAACTGACCTCTCAAAAAAGCAGTTGCTCCTCCTGAACTTTCTGGAGCAAAGGTCACCACACAGAGCCTCTGTCAGAAGGAACTCATCCGAGTTAAGCATATGAGAAAAGATGAGGGTTTTTCCAGAAAAGGTACCTTTTTCGCCTTTGAAAATGACTTAGGTGACAGCTGTACAAGGCTTTCTCCTCGCGCCAACACTCTTGACAGAACCCAGGGCTTCCTGTCAGAGCCGGGCTCGCCCTGAGGCCCACGGCAAGGCTGCTAAGCGGATGGTCTGAGCAGCCTCTGCAGGGCTCCGTCCAGTGCAGGCGGCTCCGAGTTCCTCTCCACCACCACCTAATAACTAACTGCAGACGGGCCAAAAACACAACAAAAGTAAACAAAAGTCATTTCCCCGTGTGCTCCCGGCAGTCCAGAGGCCGAGGCCCGAGAACGTCAGGCAGGGTCATGCCCCAGGAGGGCTGCCCGCTGCGCCCTCCCGACCCCACGAGATGCTGGACGGCGCAGACCCGTCCGGGGTGTGGGCTGGGAGCTGCAGCAAGAGCTGCTGCCTCAGCTAGACCACAGCGCTCCGGAGACTGCAACTCCTCCGAGTCAGGCACTCCCCCGGGTGCCTGGCACCGGTGCCAGGGGGGCTGGGCACAGCAGGAGACTGCAAGTCCCTGTGCAGGGGCAGAAACCCACGTCCCCTGTGGCTCCACAGTGGCAGCGTGGGTCTTGCAGCTGGGCCCAGAGCCTGGTCTCTGCCACAGGAGCCCGCTCTAGGGGCACGGGGCTCACCACTGCTAACGAGAACCGCCCTCCTCCACGACAGGCCACGGAGGGCGAACCCTTGCAAAGCAATTGTTTCCCAACTTGCCTAAAATGCCTTTAAAGCAAGCTCCTGAGGGACAAAGCTACGCAAAAGGCAATCTTCCTGGTCAGCCGAGCCTGTAGCTACGTTCTAAGTCTTCTCAGACCTGTTTCTGACCCGGCCTGGTCCCCGGCGCCCCATCCCGGGGGGACACAAGTTGTTCATCTTCCGAAACGGAGGCTACGCAGTCACTGACTGGGGCTGGAATTGGCTGCAGACCAGGAGCTTGCCCCAGAGCAGCCGCGGTGGCCCCGGGGGAGCACCCCCTGCGCCAAGAGGTGCATGGCCTTGGAGTCCAGTCCATGGAAGTCTGCCTACTTCTTTCCAGAGAAAAGCTTAGAAAGTTCCCATTACTCCCCCTTTGCTCATCAAGGACATTTTCTATACTTTTCATGAAATACTGAGGGGATACAACACGTCAGTTATGATGACATTAAGACAACACACCCTTGTCTCTACTCCTTCTCCTTCCAGAGGTGATATTCTGGAACTTTCCCTGCTCTTGTTCTTCTCTAGTATCCTCCATTTATTTTTCCAAATGTTACTTACACTTTCTCCAGTTTGTCACTTAATTTCCCTGCCCTGCGCTTAGCCTGGAGAGTCCCCTGCTTCACAGATGAGTGTCCACTGTCTGGGGTGTCAGTAGGTCTCTGCTACTACAAAGGGTGCTGCAATCAGTCCTCTTGCACCTGCCTCCTGGCACACATGTGCAAATTTCTTCATGCCATGAAGTGTGTGTTTTGGGTGTAGAGAAGACACCTCCTTATCTTGACAACACGATGTGAAATTGCTGTACTGAGCGGTCGCACCAATGGGCATGCTTGGCTGCTTGTCAGTATTGTCATTCCCACCTTCAGGCACACCTGACGCGGGTCAGGCTGACAGTAATCACCCCATAGGAAGACAGGCTCACGACCCAGCAGGCTGAAGGGGCACAGGACACCAATATCCACCCTGGACTATAGCGGCCAGGCCTCTTGGCTCCTCCAGAACCATCCACCTGGCGCCCACAGGCGTAGTGGTGAAGTGCCGCTTTTCCCTCTCAGGAGTGCTGGCTGAGAGTGCGCGCTGGGTTAACACTCGCTCTGTGACTCTCCCACATGTGTTACGTGTACTCTTTGCATTTCAGATCTAAAAAGTGGAGCGGGGCGAGCACGGTTCTGGGGTATGCATGACCCATCTTCACTCCTCACACTGGCTTAGTGCTTCTGACTGAGCCACGGACACGACTTTGAGATCAAGCCCGCAGCAGCACGCTGGCAAGCGCGTCTGGCCGTCCGGGCGAGTGCCTTCCCTGCGAGCTCCCGTGGGCCTTCCAAAGGGACGTTCTCACGTGGAGTCATTTAAATTCACTACGAAGAACAATTAAAACCACCGTTTGCTCAGGTTCCCTTTCTGAATGTAAGCCTGGGGAATTACTACTCTGTCAGCAGGTTGCCATCACGAGGCCCTTTCCACGAAGCCTAACCCGCGCGTATCTGAAGGCGCCGGGCGCGAAACGCCGGGCCTTTTGCACGGATCTTATGTCAACCTCAGGATCAACTTAGGAAGACGAGCCAGGCGGCTCCCCAGTCCCGCCGGAGCTCAGGCCACAGGCCAGGGCGCACGAGCCCGGCGCGGGGGCGCGGAAGGCGCGCTGAGCAGCTGCCCGCGCCCCGGGCCCCTCCACGCAGAGCCTCCGACGGGGACCGGGCGCCGGGGGGGCTGCGGGCGGGCCGGGCCGGGCCGGGGCGGGCGAGGGTCCTGCTGAGGCGCCCGCCCGCCCGGGAGCCGCGGCCGCCCCCCTGCGCGGCCTCCGCAGAGGGCGCCTCCCGGGCCCCGACCCGCGCCCCGAGGGGGCGGCAGGCGCCTGAGCGAGCGCGGGCGCGTCTCGAGGGGCCGAGGCTCCGCGGCTGCACCCGCGGGCCGGGCGGGCCGGGGCCGGACGCGCGCGGGAGGCGGCCGCGGCGACGTCTCCCCCGGAGGCCCGCGCCGTGGGCCCGTGGGCGCCGGCCCGCACCCCGCGCCCCGCCTGGGCCCCCCGGCGCCGGCTCCTCACCTGCCGCCCGCGCGCCGGGGGAGGTCGCCGCGGCCGCTCCCCGTCGGGCGACGAGGCCGCGAAGCCGGAGGGACGCAGGTCGCGGCGCCCGCGGAGGCTTCTGCGCCTGCGCGCGCCGGGGGCCGCCGAGCCGCTTGCGCGCATGCGCAGGGCGGAGCCCACGCTCGGCGCGCTTCCTGGGGCGGGGCCCGGGGCTCAGGGGGCGGGGCCGGGGCTCGGGGGCGGGGCTCAGGGGCGGGGTCCAGAGCCGGCGGGCAGGTGATTCTGACTGCGTGCCCTGGGAGGGAGACAGCGGGGGTGCGGGGGGGTGGGGGGTCCTTGGAAATAATTGTTTTGCACCTGCTGGGACTGGCATAGTATCAACAACAAAGATGGAAAGGATTGGATTGGAGGATTGGCACCGTAGCAAGAAGGAGGCCCGGCCCAGTCTCTGACAGGCAGGAAACTTTACTGCGCTCCAGGGCGAGCATCACCGACCCCTGTTGAGGGTGAGGGTCAGCTTTTATCAGGCAGGGTCTGGCCTTGGCGAGAGGTGGAGAATGCGGAGTCAAAGTTGCTTTTCAAAGAAGTGGTTTTTCTCTCGGAACAGGTGGTTCTTTCATTGCTGCTTCTCGGTCTGGCTCTAGCTGGTCTCAGGGATGCAGGTGGCAGCAGTTTCAAGTTCCCATTTTCTGCCCCAACCTGGCTCCAGCCTTGACCTTACAAAGATGTTAGTGGTAACAGTGTCAGAGCTAGTTGGGAAGTTTCAGTTCAGAAACTTAGCTCTGTTACAGGGCAGGGAGGGTCACCCCCAAACCTGCCGGCTCTAAATAGGTTCTGCCATTCGCCACATCAAAATAAAACATATAAGACCTTTAATGGAAAGGAAGTTTAATACGATTAATGTGCAATACAGACAAAACAAACGATAAAGTTTGTAAATCTAGCACCTGAAGTTGGCCATCCCCCATCTCTCTGCTCCTCGTGCCTCCTCCTGGTCTCCTTCATGCTCTCCATCCTGCTTCCTTCCTTCTCCAGTTTCCTCTCCAGCCTCTCTTCCCTGCTCAGTCCCATCCTCCCTTGGGAGGAGCAGGGAGCCTGGAACCTCCCCTTTTCCCAGGGAGCACCCTCTTTCTTACTCCATGACTTAATTTTGGGCAACAGAGCCTTTAAAGGCTGCTCACTCTGTTCCTCCTTCTCCTTGATTGCTGTCAATCAGCCAGGCCTTGCTTATCTAACAACTTTCCCTGGAGTCTTGGTTGTGTACCTCAAACTGTGCTAGGACCCACTGAGCAAAAACACACCTGGCCCTTTTTTTTGTTGGAATGATTTAAAATTTATTTTTGATATACATACACTTAGTGAAATGATTATCACAGTCCAACTTAGTAAAAACCTTCACCTCAGTCACCATTTCGTGTTTTTGTTTTGAGACAACTTGAGATCTACTCTCAAAAAATTTCATGTAGGGCCTCCCCTGGTGGTGCAGCGGTTGAGCGCTGGGCTGCGAAGCTGCCTGCGGCCTCTGCAGTGCCGGTTCCATCGCTGGCCACCCGCGAGGGTCCCACATGGCGTGCAGACCTCTCCTGCCACGGCCACTGCTCCCCTCAGCAGTGTATTTTGTTAGTCTGCCTGTTCTGTTCCCCGCTCTGGCTCTGGTGAATTCTCTTGCCCTCCCACACTTCTGACTGTACCCAGTGCTTGTATAAATAAATAAACAAATCTTAAAAAACAATAAATAAATTTCATGTATGGGATGTCTTATTAACTGTAGTCACCATGTTGAAGTTATATTTTTATAATTGAAAGTTTTTATTATTTATTTTTTAAAGAGGCATGTATTTTTATTTATTTAGTTTATTTATTTGTTTTGTTTGTTTATACAAGCACTGGGTACAGTCAGAAGCGCGGGAGGGTGAGAGAATTCACCAGAGCCAGAGTGGGGAGCAGAGCAGGCAGAAGGACCGAAGTACATTGCTGAGGGGAGCAGCGGGCGGCAGGAGAGGTCTGCGCGCCATGTGGGACCCTCCTCCGGTGGCCGGGGAGCAGCCGGGGAGCAGCCAGGGAGCAGCCGGGGATCGAACCGGCACTGCAGAGGCCGCGCGCAGCTTCACAACTCAACGCTCAACTGCTGCACCACCGGGGAGGCCCCGAAAGTTTTTTTTTTAACAGTATCTTCCCTTCCTCTACCCCTCAACCTCTGGTACCCACCATTCTACTCACATAAACTGTACACAAATGTATGTGTGTGTATATATGGCATATCTTGTCCACTCACCTGCTGTTGGACACAGGTTACTTCTGTCTTAGCTACTGTGACAATGCTGTAATGAACATGGGAGCACAGCTATCTCTTTGAGATAGTGACTTTATTTCCTTTATTTCCATAATCCAAAGCTGGATAATGTAATAAATCTTTTTACCTTTAATTTTTGGAGGCATCTCCACACTATTTTCCATAGTGGCGGTACCAGCTCACACCCCTACCACCAGTGCCGGGGGTCCCTCTATCCTGCACTCTGCCACATGGGGGGAGGACAGCATTTCCTTACCCTCTGGGTTTTTATATTAAGGTGGATGAGCAAGCAAATTAACACCAGAAGATTAGGTGAAAAACAGTGAATTTATTATATATATGTGGAAAGTTTATAAAATTGTAAATTCTAAAGTAAATGGGATAAAGCAGCAGTTTGTATCGTGAGCTAAGGAGTGGGGTAGGAGCCTGGGTTTCCCAAGGAGATAGGAGAGGGGAGAATGACAAAACCTTGCTTCTAAGATTGTCTTGTGATAAACTTCTCAGGTAAAAAGATAATTTCTGGAGTCATCCCTAAATCTAAGTAATTTGCATTCTTTAAGGTTATGGTAACAGTTTCTCCTGAGGTTCAGGGAACCTTGATTGACCTTGCTCTACATGCCATACGTGATGTGCCTTAGAAAAACTACCTCTGGACATTTTGGAAAAAGCCTATCTGAACATTTTGAGGCCATACGCTGCCAACACTTCTTACATGGTGACTTGGTAATAGCCACCCAGACGTGTGTGAGCTGAAAACTCATGGTGGGTTTGATTTGCATTCACCTGAAGAGTAGTTATGTTGAGGATCTTTTTCAGTACCTGCTTCAGACCCAGCCATTTGTCACCAAAAAAGCTCAATTAAGGAAAGGGAGAAAAAAATCACAGAGACGGGGTCGAGGTGTGTGGTCCTGGAAGCCAGTGGAACTCAGGTTCGCGGACGGGGTTTGGCTATAGCATTTCGCGATTCTGTGCAGAATCGCCGCTGTCTGCCAAGGGCCCTGGTGTCAGGCCCGGTGCCCCGGAGCACTTCCAGCAGAGGCGCCTCCTCACGCCCGGGGCCCCGCAGCAGCCCCCGCGGCCCGCCGCGCGCACGCAAATGCGAGTCCAGCAGCAAACGGGAGTCAGACAACGCCGGGTGCGGCGCCCCCGCGGCCGGGCCCAGCACGGGCTCTCGGCCCGGCGCCCGGGACAGGCCCGCACCTCGCCCCGGCGCCCGGCCTCCCGCGCAGGGCGGTCCCCGCGGGCCCGCCGGCCTGGACGGCGCCGCGAGAGCGGCTGCTGCAGACAGTGCAGGAGTCCGCGGGCCCGGGGCCAGCCTGGGTGTCAACCACGGCGAGGGCCCGCGGCACAGCCCGGGGAGAAGGCGCGGGCGCGGCCCCCGGAGGCCCCTCCTGCGTCCGCTCCCCCCGCCCGCCTCCGCTCCCCCCCTGCCTCCGCTCTCCCCCCCCTCCGCTCTCCGCTCCGCTCCCCCGCCTCCGCTCCCCCCCCCGCCTCCGCTCCCCCCCCCCGCCTCCGCTCCCCCCCCCCGCCTCCGCTCCCCCCGCGCCGACCGCCGGGCGAGGAGCCGGATGGGGCTGATCGCGCACGCGCACAGGTCTGCGCCGCCGCCACTGGCCGCCGGCACGGAGCGCATTGATGACGCACCATGAAAACACAGGAAGTGAGCGCTAGGGGAGCCGGCCGCGGCCAAAAAGACTCAGCTCGGCGCCCCCGGCGGGAGGCGCTGAACGGGCGGCGAGCCGGCGCCCCGGCCCGCGGGGGAGCGGCCGCAGCATGGAGGACGACGCGCCGGTCATCTACGGCCTGGAGTTCCAGGTGGGTCCCAGGGAGGCCCCGCGGCGTCCCGGTGCCCCGGTCCCCTGTGCTCCGAGGACGCCGAGGCGGCGGGGCTGCCGGGCGCGACCCAGGCCCCAGGCCCCGGGAGCGCGGGGTCGGCCCCCGCCTGCCCGCGCGGCGCCCCTCGCGCCCCCTCCGGCGCCGGCGTCCGCCGCGGGGCCCTGGCGCGGGCAGGAGCTTACTTTGCGCGAAGCGTTTCGGGGCGCGCGGGACGTGTGGGTGCCCGCGCCCGGCTCCCCCCGAGGGCCTCTGGCGGCGCCCTGCCCCGAGCGCCGGCCTGTCCCCAGGACGAGCGGGGCCGGCGGCCCCGGCCTTGCCCAGCCGGGGAGCTGCTGTGCGGGGCGCGGGGCCCACGTAGGGATGGGCTTGGCTCTTCCAAGCAGCTGCCTGAGCTGCGCCCTTGACCGGCGCGGCCTTAGCGTACGTGTCGTTCGGCCAAGCCGGGACGCGCCGGCTCCCCGGGGGCCCCGGGAAGCCCCCGGCCCTGGGTCGGCAGCCCGGGAGGACTTCTGTCCCCAGGTCGCCGGCCCCGCCCGCCTGCTGGCTGCCAGCTCAGCGCGACCTGGCCCCTGGCCTGCCCCTGGAGGGCACGAGTTTGACCAGGTAGGAGTGCAGGTAGTTTGACCAAGACGGAGGTCCTGTTTTTCTAGCTTTCAGTGCCCATGGGCTTGAGCCTACGGTCCTCTGACTTTTCCCTTTGGCCCTTTTCGCTTACTGCCCCCCGACTTTCCCCATGTGGGATGCCTCCAGCTTGGAAGGAGCCTGGCAGGTTCTGCTGGTTGCTGGGAATGCGTCCCCTGCTGCTCACTGTGCAATTTTCTGTGTCCTTTTCGGCTTGAACTTTGCCGCCCTGCCCAGGCTGGCTGCGTGTTCAGCCGTGGGAGCCTCGTTTCTATGCCTAGAATGGCCTGAGTGTGATGTTACAGGTGCTCAGCCCCTGGCTGCTGACTTTACCTTGAGCTTGGTTTTGGTGACGTGGGTTTCCCTGGGAATGTTCTTCGTTTGTCTGGTCGATGTGCTGCTGTGGGAGAAAGCCACCAAACCCCTTCCCGCCGCCCTGGCATGTGCGGAGTGGAGAAGCCCCGCCTGGGAAGAGAGGACTCTTGTAAGTGGCTCTTTTTATAAACGTCAGCCATGTGCTTGATTTGTGTTCATTCTTTATTTAAGCATGCAAACTTTTAGGCCCGTGAATTTTCTGGTGAACTTCTTGATTTTACAGTTTTCTGGATATCTTGCAGGTTTGACTTTGATTTCTGCATGGCCTGAAACTTACCTAAGAGCTTTTACTCACTTCCACACCATCCCCTGCTGTGTTTTGGGGGTGTCTGTTTTGTGGCCCTGAGAATGCAGCTTCCTTCCCTGCCATCCGCGAGTGTGTCAGCTCGGCTGTGGCCCCTCGGGTGGTCTTGGCTGCCTTCGAGTCTGTGCTTTGCTTATCCCTATTCTTTTCTCTCTTTTTGGGAGCTATGACTGCTCCACGGAGTTTCAGAAATACACGTGGGTGTTACGACCGCAATTTCTGCTCCTCTGGGTGACATCTTCCATCAGTTTGTCTGGTGTCCTGCCTCCTGCCCCTCCTTACAGCGCCTTTGCAATCCTCCTGTTCTGGCTCCTTCTGTCTCTGTCTTTCTTCTATAAGCCATTCTGTCCAGCTCTGTCTGGGGTCTGAACCAGACCCATGCCAGGCCAACAGGAATTCTCGCCATGCAGGGTTTGGTTTGGGAGTCAATTCTGGAAACATCTTTGATCCCAGCCCAGGAGGCTGGCACCTTGGGCTGCCCACAGTGCACTTCCTATGTCTGCCCTGCCTGCAGGTGCTTCCCCAGGGGAGACCAGTGGTCTCCCCTCCTCCCCTGCTCTCTTCCCACTGTGTGTGTGGGGACCCTGCCACCAGCCCTGCACTCCTGGTGCCGCCCTGCAGGCGTGCCCTCCCTCTGGGCCCTTGCTCCGCTGTGTCCGGGGTCCCTTCTCCCAGCGGCAAGCACCCCTCGTGTCTGCCCACTCTAAGGCTTCCTTCTTGAGCTGTGCTTTGGAATTATAGGTGTTCACAAGTTTCACTGAAGACAGTTTCTTTCCTTTTGCATCCTCTTTCTTTTGTCTGCGCTCTGAGAGTTTGTGAAGCCCGGGCTGAGTTTGGCACCCCAGGTCCGGATCTGATTGGCGGAGTGGGTTGTAGAGAGACTCAGCTCCAGACCCATAGCTAAGAGGTCGCTCAATACGATTTAGCAAGGACGGAGGAGGGAGGCAGTGGGGTGGGGTGGGGACTGTGCAAGGAACGGGGGACTGGTTGGGAGATTAGGCAAAGACCCCCCCACTCTGGACCCCATGCATCAGAGCTGTATGGGCAGGAGCTGACCGCTGCGGGAAAGGGGCTGGCCGAGGAATTGTGCACAGAGAAGAGCTCGGTTAGCAGCGTAGGGGCTGCCCTTTCGGGGGTGGGGGGCAGGAAAGGTGGAAGGGGTGCTGGAGGCGGGGACCCTAGAGCAGAGGGGAGGAGGTTCCCAGATGGGGGTGCTGGAGGCCTGGTGGTGGGAGCAGCGGCACTGGAGGCAGAGGTGCTAGTGCTGCTCCCCTGTCTCTTCAGCAGCGATGGGGGAGATTTGGCTAGTGGAGTCGGTCAGGTGAGTTTGTCAGGGGCTGGCTGGACGCGGGAGTGGTTCTCCCCAGGGAGGGAAAGCAGAGAAGAGGGGAGTGCAGAGGGCAGGCTGACCCTCCCCTCAGGCAGGGCCCGGTGCCCTGTCAGATAGGCCGCTGACAGGCTGGGCTGGACTGCGGGGGAAGAGGACACGTGTGCACAGCCACGTAGGGTGGGGAGGGCAGGTGACCGGTCCCTGTTGAGGGTCGGCCTGGACTTGGGGGAGGTGACAAGTGGGTGAAGGGAGGGACGTGATTTCCAGGCCAGTGCTCTTGGCCAGGGCTGTCCTGGGAGCAGGACTGCAGGCCACACTCACCTTGTCCCGTTTCTGCTGCCCGAACCACAGGCCCCTGCGCCCGCATCTCCCCGCTCGGCCCTGTGGTCCCAGGCGGCCTGTGGGGCTGTCTTGAGGGAGCAGTCACCGCCGTCTGCGGCCTGTGGTCACAGGGCTCCTGCGCTGGCTCAGGGTGGTTCTGGCTTCCCTGGAAATTCAGCTTCTCAGTTTCTACTTGTAGGTCCTGGGACTGCAGCCCCTGGGCCAGGGCGTGTGGCGTCTCTCCGGGCTCGTGTCGTCCTCTCAGGGGGAATGACCAGTCTCCCTGCCTTCCTGTCTCCGTTACATCATGAGGAAGGCCTGACATAAAACACACAGAAAGGGTTAGTGGCTGGAAATGTGTGTGCTTAGGATTAGCAGGTCCCCAGGAGCCTCCGGCTCGGCCGCTGCTCTGTGCCAGGCTGGAGGCCGGTGTGCGCCTGGGCATCTTTCTGAGGGTGCTGTGTGGATTGTGCCTGCAAGCCTTTTGGCAAGGGACACCCAGAAGGCCTTGCGCTGCTGCTATTTGGTCCTGATCACCTGCTCCGCCCGTTGTTGGGTGCATGTCAGGCAGCGCAGGTGAAGATCGAGCCCCGAGGCACATTTTCTCCCTGCAGAGGCCTGGCCACCGCTCAGCGCTGGCGGCTCGGCCTGGCACCAGACCTGAGCACCCACTGGGGAGGGCCTGGGCTCTGGTCCATGCCGGGATCTGATTCTGGTGCGGCCTCTGTGCTCCGCTGTTCCCTTTCCCGGGGGCTGCCCGGCCTCAGCCCTGGGAATCTCTGGGGCGCTCTCCTGGCGTCAGCCACAGGCGCTGTGGTGAAGAGGAGGCAGAAGCCCCTGCCTGCGCCCTCTCCTTGCCCACACCCAGTCTGTCTTCATCACGGCAGCTGAGGCCTTGGACAAGTTTGGAGCATCTGGCCTCCTGGTTGCCTTTCTGGAGACGTGGGTTGGGCGTCCTGCTCTGTGTGGCCAGCAGCCCGTCCTGCTGCTGAGGAGGAAGCCAGCCTATCTCTGCGGGGGGCGGTGGCTTATATTAAAGCATGACTTAGGGTGGCTCGTGTGCCGATTGCTTCCTGCTGCGCGTTTGTGCAGTTCGTGGTGCTTGCGGGTTCAGTTTGAGGCAGCGTCGTGTCCACACCCCTTCCCGGCCTATCCCGCGCTGTCTGCAGACATGCCCCGCACACCCCCGTGCCTCCCCGCTGGCTCTGAACGTGCGTGTGTTTTCCCCGCAGGCGCGTGCGCTCACGCCGCAGACTGCAGAGACAGACGCCATCCGGTTCTTGGTGGGGACGCAGTCTCTCAAGTACGATAATCAGGTAACTATTTTGACAAGTGTATACATGTTCATTGCTAAGCCTGTTCTGAGTTTTGTGGCCACTTTGCTCTTGCTATTTCTTTTCTTTTCTTTTCTTTTAAAGATTTATTTATTTGTATAAGAACTGGGGTGCAGGCCAGATGCGTGGGAGGGTGAGAGGATTCACCAGAGACAGAGCGGGGAGCAGAACAGGCAGACGGACGAAGTACACTTCTGAGGGGAGCAGCGGGCGAGACAGGAGAGGTCTGCTGCGCCATGTGGGTATCTCTGCAGCCGGCGGGGATCGAACCCACGCTGCAGAGGCTGCGGACAGCTTCACCGCCCTGCACTCAACCGCCTGTGCCACCAGGAAGGCCGTGCTCTTGCTTTTTCAAGCAGCACTTGAGGAGAAAGTTCATGCCATAGACTAAAACCACCAGGAGTGCAAAGCTTGTCGTCACCTCTGGCTCGGCCCTCCCCATGGGCATATGTGGGTCTGCAAGTGTCAGGCCCTGGACGTGCCGGCCCGCGGCAGAGCCTTTGTGGTCCAGGGCTGCAGCGGCTGGCCTGCTATATGGCCAGCCTGCTCCATGGTCTGCCCTTTCAGATCCCATCGGGCTTTGCCCTTGAGCAGAGCAGTGACATGGTCTTGGAGCCGAGGCGTCTGCTGTGTGCTGGGAGGGCGGCGAGGCACGCTGACTGCTGCTGTCACCTCTGCGTCCAATGAGGGCGGGGGTTGAGCCCTGACCTGCTCTCTCGTTTTGTCTGTAGATCCACATCATAGACTTCGATGACGAAAACAACATCATAAATAAAAATGTCCTCCTCCATCAAGTGGGCGAGATCTGGCACATCAGTGCCAGTCCGGCGGATAAGGGTGTGCTGGCCACCTGCTACAGCAAGAGTAAGTCTGGTCCACGGGGCCTGGGCCTGGGGGAGCCTCTGGGCCGTGCTCTCCGGCTGGTGCCCGGCCGGGCTCCTGAGCAGTAGGGGTGCCTGGCCCAGCTCTCAGTGCCAGGAGTGAGGCGTGAAACCTCTGCTCCTTGGTGGTGGCAGTGGCGAGGCTTCGAGGCCCCCCTGCAGGTGCCCATCAGCAGCATATGCTCTGCACTGGAACGAGGCTTCCTGGCCCCAAGGCCGCTGTGCCTGGGGGCTCCTCACCTGCGTCCCTGCCAGCCCTGTTATCCCAACTGGCCGCCCCTTCTCGGGTTGCCACTTCCTGGCCAGGAGAGGCCCCGCTCGTGCCACGTACGCTGCGAAGAGGTTGTGTGTCTTAGGCTAAGCGGCCACTAAGTTGCTTTCCTCCTTCGTCCATTCTCCAGAGCTCCTGAACTGTGCACTCGCGGGCCTGCTGCGCCGTCGCCTGCTTGGGGGCTGCAGGGCCTGCTCTGTCTGCGCCCCGGTAGGTTGGGGCTGTGCAGATTAGTCTCCCATAGCCCCATGCTTGCTTTCTTTCTTCTTTTTTTTTTTTTTTATGGAGGCATGTTTTATTTATTTATTTGTTTGTTTGTTTGTTTATACATGCACTGGGTACAGTCAGAAGCGCGGGAGGGTGAGAGAATCCACCAGAGCCAGAGTGGGGAGCAGAGCAGGCAGAAGGACCGAAGGACACTGCTGAGGGGAGCAGCGGGCGGCAGGAAAGGTCTGTGCGCCATGCGGGACCCTCCTCCGGTGGCCGGGGAGCAGCCGGGGATCGAACCGGCACCGCAGAGGCCGCGGGCAGCTTCGCAACCCAGCGCTCAACCGCTGCGCCACCGGGGAGGCCCAGCCCCATGCTTTCTTAATGGGGTGCGTGATGCACTGTGAGGACTGTCCCCCCAGCTGCTGTGACCCCACACGCCTCCTCGACCCCACACGCCTCCTCGTCCCTACGGTGGACTCGTCTCTGCTTGTGGCCATATTGAGGTGTGGTCATACCTTTTCATCAAGAGGCCTCTGGGCTGGGTCTCACACCCTGTGGGCTGCCCCTGGGGGGCTGCAGTTCAGGGACAGGGGCAAAGAAGGCCCAGGGGCCCTGCACTTTGAGGAGGGCGGCTGCCAGCGGGGGTCCTTTTATTTTAAGCTGCTCGTTGCACCCCCACATAAGTCCTGATATGCCCTCGTACCCTACTGGGCGGAGGGTGAAGGACGATGGAGAGCAAAGATAATTCTTGGTTTTGACACTTGTTTTAAAGTGCCCTTTATTGTAACAGGCAAGTTAGTGGCTGTCCCACTGCGGCGCCTCGCCCTGAGAGGGTTCCACCCGGCCTGTCGGCCAGTGCAGAGAGCTGGACTCATGCCCATAAGAAACCTCCCTTGGGGTGTCTTTGTGACTAAGACCCTGCTGAACCCCCTGCACAGCCCGAGTGGCAACTGCTGGCCGGGAAACCACGGCCGCCGGATGGTCCCCTCTACTGTCCCGGGGAGTCCCAGTGAGCTGGTGGGAGGTCAGGCAGCTGAAATGCTCAAGCTCTTCTTCAGATCAGACCACACACCCCCAGGGGTCCCCCCCTACCCCTCAAGGCAGACGACGATGCAGGGCCCAGCCCTGACAGCACCCACAGCTGCCACCTTCTAATCTGCCAGGTGATGGCTGCGGGGATGGGAGCCGCGCGCTGGCTGCTTCCTCGGAGTCACTGTCCATCTCTGCTGGGGCCACTGTCCATCTTTACTGGGGTCCCTGTTTCACGGGTGAAGAAACCAACACATTGGGGCTAAGTGACTCTCAGGTGACATGTCTGGTGGGGGCAGCTTTCGGTGTGCTCTGGGTGTGTGGTCTGCATGTGTGCTCTGGGTGTGCTCTGAGCGTGTGCTCTGAGCGTGTGCTGGGTGTCCTGAGTGTGTGTGCGCTGGGTGTGCTGTGAGTGTGTGCCCTGAGTGCGTGCTGGGTGTGCCGCTTGAGTCCAGCAGGGCCCCTCAGCTGGGGCCTGCAGGAACTGGGTCCCCGTGGAGGGTGGGGGCGCCTGCGCGCTGTGCCGTGGGGCTCCCCCGGCCCTTCTGTGCAGAGGCGTCTCCTCGAGGGTGTGGAGACTGTGACTGATTTGCCGTAAACTGCCAGTTTCCCTGCTGCCTGTTCCAGTTAACGTGACGCATCAGTGACAAATGTCGCCTGCGAGACAAACGCGTTCTCTCCCTGTGCGGCTGTGCCCCCCGCTGCCCGGCGGATGCCCCGGCTTGGGCTCTGCGGCCGGGTGGGGTGCGGGCGCCTGCAGCCTGGATGGAGCTCCCATGGTGGGGCAGGGTTGGTGTGGGGCAGGTCATGCTCAAGGGCATTCCCCAATTGCACCCCGTTGACGTGTGAGATGTGCCGGTGGGTGACTGACACCCATGTCTGGGGCCGCCGGGCCGCAGGGGCCGTGCTCCCGCCAGTCGCCCGTCTGTTGTTGAGCAGCCCCGCTCCCCGCCCGCAGCATCCTGGGACGCGGGGGATGGCGTCACGGTGCGAGGTGCGGACAGTGCGCCCCGGCCGCCCAGAGCTCAGCCACCAGCGGCACTCACATAGCTGCGAGTGTTTTCTCGAAAGGAGAGCCCCGAGACCCCTCAGTGGCTGTCACCCCGAGCACTCAGCTGTCGCCACGTCCCGGCAGCGCTCACGGCCATCTGACAGCGGGGTGAGGCGGCCCCTTGTCACTCAGCCTCTGCTCGCCGCCGGTCGCGGTGTCCGTGCGCTGTTGCTCAGGGCCCGCTGAGCGCCGGTGGCATCTGTCTCTGTCCGATTCCTTCAGGAGCAGAATGGCCCTCGGGGGCCACCCACCGCAGGTGGCTGACTCTCTCCTTGCTTATGGCAGAATGATGTTCCTTTGTGTGTGCGTGCACGTGTGTGTGTGTGCATGGGTGTGCGTGTGCGTGCCACAGTTTCTCTGTCTGTCCTCCAGGGTGGGCCCCATGGCACCGTCGTGTGCTGAGCATTGTGTGTGGGGCAGCTGGCCGCCCGGCTCGGTCTTCCATGGCTGAAGAGCAGGCGTGTGTCCCGGTCACTGCCCAGGCGGCTGCGTGTACCGTGTGCGTGTGCTCGGCTGCAGGTGCCTGTCCCACGGGCTTCAGGGCTGTTTTTCTGGGGCGGGGTTCTGTAGCTAGACCTTGCTGTAGAGTTTCCTTCTTCTCAAACTTTCCTGAAGGGTGAGATGTGCTCGTCGCCTCTGCTGAGAGATGCTTGTCCTGATGCCGTGACATTGGTCGCACAGCCAGCGAGTCAGGGGCCTCGAGCGCCGTCCGTGTCTGGGCACGCCTCGGAGCCCTGAGTGTGTTGCGCGGGCACAGCCTCCAGTCCGAGCCCCTGGCGCGTCTTGCGTAGGCTCAGAGTGCGGTGGCTGTCTCTGCAGACACCCCGCGCGGGACCCGCCTGCGTGTGAACTGCCACGGGTGTCGGGCGTCTAGCTGCACGGCAGCCTTCCTGATCTGGGTTGCTGGTTTGGGTGGCCCGTTCCCAGAGTCCTTTGCCTTCCGAGGCCTGAGAGCAGGCAGGGAGACTGTGACTGTCGCGGTCACCTGGGCACCGCCAGCCCCCTGGATCTGCGGGCTTGGGCCCGGGCACTCAGGAGGCGGGGCTGGCACGCGGCCGGCAGAGGGCGGTGAGGGCGTCCTGGGCCGTGGGGTGTCACGCTTAGTTCTCTGTTTGGAGACTGAAGCCTGTGCTGTTTCTTACACTCCTGTAACCTCTTCGGAGCCCATCTGTAGCATTTCTCTGTCCTCTTTGACTTTCTGTAGCACCTCCAAATGTAGCATCATCTGGAAATTTAATTAATGTGCTGTTTACTGCTCCTTCTAGATCACTAATGAAGATGTTAAATAAAACTTGGTCCCAGAGCGCCCACTGGACACCCCCGTGCAGCTTTACGCCCTGCCATTTATCAGCTCTCCTTCTTTACGGCCTTTACTCCAGGTTTCAGCCCACGAGGGGGTGCTTAGACAAAGCCCAATTTGAATTAATTTTTCCAGCAAGACTGTAAAAAGCCCCGAGCCAGACTCTGCCTGCAGCCCCAGATGTGTTGTTTGCCGTGTTCTTCCACGGCTCGTGATCTGCCCTGTGCCCAGCCGTTCTTTTGGGGGGGGTGCAGGAGCAGTTAGCTGCAGGGTCCCGTGGGGCCAGGCCTGGCGGGAAGCCGGGCCTCCCTGTGATTCCTGAAGCGCCTCCTCGGTGCTGGGGCCCTGACAGACCCTGCAGCCTGCTGGTTAAACAATAGGAGTCACCACTTCTTGCTGGATTCCACCTTCCTTTGTTCACGGGGGAGGGGCGCTGGGGCTTGCAGCTGGTTGGGTTTTCAGGGTGAATGTTTCTTGCTGATCTGTGCCAGTGGTTTCTCTGTGCTGCTCACCCCTGAGGCAGCAGGGGGCGGCTGGCACGTGGTCTGCTTTTGTGTTTTTGACGTTGGATGAGACCTTGAAGGCTGGTGATCTGTTTTGCTGAGACCGTTTAGACCTAGTTGGCCTGGAAGGCATGGCTTCCTGGAGTGGCTTGGGTGTTTGTGGCCCTGCCTGGAGGCATGCTGTGGAGGGGGGGCGTCACCTGGGTGAGGCGTGGCCTGGGTGAACCGTGGCCTGGGTGAACCGTGGCCTGGTGAGGCGTGTCTTGAGCAATCCACCAGGAACATCCTGGCTCCCTCTGAGCTTGCTGCCTTGGGGGAGGTGCTGGGGGCTCCGGGGTGGAAATTCACCTTGGTGGGGGCTAGGGGTGGGGCATTGAGCTGCCTAGCCCAGGACTGGGCAGTGGGGCTGCAGCTGGACAGCAGGGCAGGGCTCTTGTGTGCTGGGTTCCCAGAAAGAGCAGGGCCTCTTGGGGTGTGCATTCCAGGCCTGATGAGGGCTGGTTCCCTTCAGTGGGAGCTGGGCCTGGGGAGCCGGGGCTCTAAGGGTTAGTTGAGTGAGCTCTAGCCCCAGAGCCAGGGCAGGTTCACATCGGCCAGCTCTGGGGGTCCGAGGGTGGAAGGAGGAGGGATCCCCCACTGACCTGGGGCTGAGCTGGGGGGTAGGACACTGGAGCCTCCGGCTGTGCTCACAGATTGCAGGTACTTCACCCCTGCCGGTCAGTGCCTTTCATGGCACCCTGCGACCCTGTGACTCACCAGACTTAAAACTAGGCAAAAATAGTCTTTTAAAAAAAGCTGCAAGTGCTGTGAAAATGAGAGAAGCTTCTCAACATGCAGGTGAAATTTCAGGAAGACCAGAAGAGGGTCTTTAAAATTAAAACCTAATAACTGTGAGCCCAAGCTGGAGAGTAATGGTGAAGAGATGTGGCAGGAGGGCTGATGGATGAAGGCTTTCCGACGTCTGTGTAATTGGTGACTTGCTCCGCTCGTCCTGACCCCAGCGAGGGTGGCGAGTGGCAGCTGGTTACCGGCAGCAGAATCAATCTCCGGCCTCCAGCTCGCAGAGAGCGGCCGCACGCCGGCTGCAATGAATTTTTCAGCAGAGGAAGGTGAAATGTCAGGAAGGCTGTAGATGGTGCCGGCGCGGGGTCCTGGGAAATTAGAAGCGTGAGCGCTGACAGAGCAGCCTGTGGCCGAAGCGTGCTCCGGGCCAGAGGACAGACCCGCTCGCAGAAGCCTCCTGGTCCCAGCGGCTCAGGGCATGACACCACTCCCCGGGGGCTTGGCCGGGGGGGCTGTCGCGGGGAGGGCTCTGTGTCCCTGCTGATGGGGCTGAAGGTTGGAGACTGCCCAGGACTCCTTCTTGGCCTCTGCCCCAGCCCCACGCCCTCAGGAGCCCTTTCTCTCCTCTCTCTCCACTGACCTTCAGCCTCTCCTCAGCTGTCACGGTCACTCCCTCCTGCTGGTCCCCTGATGCTCAGACCCAGATGCTCTGCTCTGCCTCTCAGGCTCGCTCAGCTCCCTGTGGCGGGCCACAGCGCCTGCTCCTGCCCCTGTGATGCCCTCTGCCTGGCCTGCTGGTGGCGGGAGCTGTCCTGCCCGGTGTCACCAGCTCTGTGGCCAAGCAGCCAAGACCCCCTGAAGCCAGCCTTACTTCCCTGTGCTCAAGCTCAGCCGGGCTCTGGCCCCGTGGGGGGCCTCTGAAGCGGGGCGGGTCTGAGGGAGGCTGGCGACCTAGTGTGTCAGTGCAGGTACCGTGTTCTCCGCCCTCCTCCACCCTCGCCCCCTCTGGCCTGGCTTCTGTCTCCATCCCCCCAGCCACCCCCGCCAGCTGCTTTCTGCTGCCCAGGCTGCTGTTCCTGTCGGTCTCCTCGGCCGCGTCGCTCCTCCTCCAGATCCAGATCTCTGCCTGTCCTGTCCGTCTCGCCTCGGGGTCAGCCCCAGCCTCTGCTCTGCGCCCCATCTGCCTTCCTCCTACACTGGCGTGCGTGTGTGTGCCCTCCTGTGTCTCCCGAGTGTGCCCTCCTGTGTCTCCCGAGTGTGCCCTCCTGTGTCTCCCAAGTGTGCCCCTCCTGGGTCGCCTGGGTGTGCCCTCCTGGGTCACCCGCGCGTGCCCCTCCTGTGTCTCCCGCGTGTGCCCTCCTGTGTCTCCCGAGTGTGCCCTCCTGTGTCTCCTGAGTGTGCCCCTCCTGGGTTGCCCAGGTGTGCCCTCCTGGGTCTCCCGCGTGTGCCCCTCCTGTGTCTCCTGCATGTGCCCCTCCTGGGTCACCCGGGTGTGCCCTCCCCTGTCTGTTTGCTGTGAGCCCTCAGGAGCCCACACGTTCTCGAGAATTAATGTCTCTTTTTTCCTTAAATAAAAGGACAGCTCCCGGCCCCAGGCATGTGGGCAGCGGCTGAGCTTGTGCACTCGTGACCCACACCCCTGGGCTCTCCTGCGAGGGCTGGGTCGCGCCACGGGAAGCTAGTGACTGGGAGCTTAGGACTTAGGGTCTCTGCACAACCTTCCCATTTGATTTCGAAAGGGGAATCAATAAAGAATTTAGCTTTATAATCTCATTTATAAGATACTTTGATCTGAAATGGAATGGCATCAGGATGAGATCTATAGAGATTTCCAGATCCTGTATCAGTTATCTCTAAAAATGTCTGTACATGGCAGAGCCCAGGTTTCTCAGCTGAAGGATAGGGGAGAGTTACTGCGATATGCAGAATTAGTCATTAGGGTGTTTTGAAAAATCCTATATTGTTTTTTGAAAATCAGCTTAATTTGAGAGTGTGTAACTCAAGGCCAAGGGGAATAAAATCTGTTTTCCCCCTGGTCTGCTGGAGATAAAGCACACGAGATCGAGGTTTCCACTGGCCGAGACCCTGGCTCCCGCAGCGGGTGCGTCCGGTGGTGCCAGTGCCCACACGGTGGCGCTGCCCGGCCCCCTGGGTGTGAAGGCCCGGCCTCCCCGCACCCCGCTGCTGCCGTGTCTGAGGGAAATCTGTCGCTTCCCCAGAGGTGACTCCCCTGGTGACGGAAACTAGACTCATTTGTTAATTTGAAAAAAAAATCTAATTTTTTGGGAAAAGAGTCATTGCAGTTAGCAGTGCCCAAACTCTAATAGATAGAAATAATCTACGGAAATTGGCATGCCTGGGAGAGATGTTATTCCCAAGCACAACTGCACCTGAAATATCTTTATGTGTTACATGTATGTGTAAATTTTAAATTGTTAAGGCTCTTTAAGGCATTTGAGCGCTGGCTGACATGACTGCTGTTTCTTTCAGAGCTGTAACAGGGGAAGGTCTGTGTATATCCTCTACCTCATTCTTTGGAAGCCACTTGTGTTCTTCAGCTTGCAGGGAAGAAAACCTTGCAGGCCCGTCTCTGGTGGTGTCTCGAGGGAGCCCCGAGCCTGTTTCTGGCCTCCCTTCTGGGTGAGCCCAGGCAGGCCCTGACAGCCAAAGGCCCCTCGTCCTTCTGACAGAGCGGGCGGCTGCCCTTGGCACCCTTTTCAGTGGGTACGCTCGCCTGTCGGGGGCATCTGGGTCCTCCTGTGCCCAGGGGATGCGTCCGCTGGCAGGGTCCTGCAAACCTGACCCACTTCTGCTGCAGTCTGAGGGCCAGCACCGCGGGTGCACCGCCTCACCCGCCCACAGGGGTGCGTTCCTGAAGCTGCCCGCATCACAGCCCCCACTGGTGGGTCCCCCGCTTCTCTCCTGGGTGGCTCCCAGTGCCCGCCACGGCTTACCGCCTGCCACACTGCAGGGGTGTTGCTAGGAGAGCAGTAAAAACAGTCCTCACCCCACTGGGAGCAGGTGCCTGGGGTGACCTGCCCTGGGCACCCCGCTGCTGTCAGCCAGGGTGCTCCCACGCGGAGGTGAGCTTTGGGGAGACGGTGTAGTTGGGTGTGTGTGTCCCCACCGTGGCCTCTGGCTGTGGGCCCTCTACAGTCAGCAGCCTGGGCTGGCTTTGGTGTGCCTTTTGTCATGTGTTTCCTCCGTGTTCCTCATTGGTCTTTCTCCTTGCCCTCCCGCGGGCGCGTGCATGAGGCGTCCGCACCGCAGTGTTGAGTGTCTGTCTTTGTCAGGCCTCCTCGGTGTTTGCTCTGGCGTCGCGGTGTGTGTGCACAGGACATCACGTCCCTCTGAGAAAAGCTCAGACGTCTCCCTCTGCCCAACCCCTCTGCCCTCGCCACCTCGACGGACTCCCTCAAGTGTCCTCTGTGTGCGTGGCCGTCGGGTCTGTGCCGACACAGTTGGTCAGCACCGCACCGTGGCCGCGCCTGTCCTCGCTCTCCCTGGGTTGCAGACACCGGGCGGCGGCCCTCGCGAGACTGAAAACCTCAGCTCACGGCCTGTGAGTCCTGGGGCGTCGCAGCCGCCCTGGGGATCCCCGCGTGTTGCAGGCAGGGGAGATCGTGGTCCCGACCGGCTTTTATTCAGTTGAGAGAGGCAGCGCGGGGCTCCTAAGGCCCCCTTTGTTTGTGCATTTAAAACGCGAGAGTGAGAACTTGGAGGGAGGGAGCGAGGGAGAGGAAGGATGGAAAGGAAGACGCCACGGCGGGGGTCTGTACCCTGAGGCCGGCCGGCACCGTGGGCAGAGCTGCCACCGCCGCTGCGTACACGTGTGCGTGCACTCGCAGCCTTGTGTGTAATGCTCGTGTGTTTGTGCACGTTCACGCCCCCACACACAAGCGTACGGGCACAAGCACATACGCACACGTCTGTGCACACACGTATATGCATGTGTGTGCCCACGAACACATGCCTGTATGCGTGCATGCAGACACGACTCACACACAAGTGCACACACACACACGTGTATGCGGGGACTGAGCTGGCCTGACCACACTGCAGGTCTCCCCTTCACAGGATGGCCTTTCAATGTCTCCGAACCTGCGGGCTGCAGCTTTCCACCTACGTGTTTTAGCACCTTCTAGAAATCACCCGGAGAAAAATTCCCACATTTTAATTGTAACCTTTTCTCTCCTTTTGAAGCCAGCTTTCTCTTTGATCCGAGGCGCCTGTGCCTTGTGCGCCCCAGGAGTCTTGAGAGCCAGCAGAGGCCCCCGCTCAGGCTCCGTCCCTGGGGCACCCTTGTCAGACTCGCCGCGGTCGGCTTCAGGGAAACCAGCGCCTCTCGCGGCGGGCTGGCCCGTCTAGAACCCCGGTCATGGGGGGATATCCGTGTGGGGTGTTTTGAGTTCACTTCCCCTCTGGCGGCTGCTGCGCCAGTGTGGGCTCGGGGGTCCCGTTAGGAAGCCCCGCGGGCTCTGCCTGCTGCTGGGGCCTCTGCCCTGGGGCGCCCTGCGTGCCTGGTGAGCCCTCAGCTGCGCCCCCACTGCTGGCCTCCTGACCTTGGTTTCCGAGGGAGGGGTTCAGACTGGACTTTCTAAATATGTTCTTATTCCCTCGCATTCCCAAGGAAGCATCTGTCACATCCAAGACCCAAGGTATTTCAGCGGGCAAACCCGAGTCCCCAAAAGCTCAGAGCCGCTGGGGTGGCTGAAGCACATGGCGCCCCCGATTGTGCGCAGCCGCCAAGCAGCGTGACCTCCAGCCTGACACGGTGCGGCCAGCGTCTGGTCACTTCTCGCCGTGCGTGGCTTTACCTTCCTCCCACCTCGTGCCACGCTGGGCGATAGTCAGGCCAGCCTCTGAGTGGAGCTGAGACTTGGGGTCGCGAGCCAACCCCAGAGGCCAGAAAACTGTCCCTGCGCCCGCTCTGTTCTCAAGCTGGGGTGACGTGCTTGCTTGAGCTGTCTCGCCGCCTCGTGAGCCTGGCCCAGCCCCTCAGTGACGGCCGCCTGCCGGCAGGAGAGGCACCTTCCCTCACGTTGCTGCTGGCCTCGGTGCTCCCCGACCGACTGCCCTGTGGCCGGCCCTCCGCAGGTCTGAGGGCCCTGCCTCGTCTGCTGTGAGGGAGCTGGAAGAGGCTGGTCTCCGGCCTCCTCCACACCCCTGGCCGGGACCAGCTCTAGCCCAGGGGGTGCCTCCATCGACCGCACCAGGACCCTCTGCTGAGTTTGGAGCCCACTGGCCTCTCCTGGGGAGCAGACTCAGGCGTTGCAGGGTCCGAGGAAAGACGCGGCCCAGACCGTCTCCCACGCTGGAGCCCCACACGTGCAGAAGAGGAGAACGCAGGTGTCACATCGAGGAGAAGGGCTGGAGGGAGGCTGGATGGCAGGAGAATCTCAGGCAGAACTTCCCGGGTCAGACCCTCATGCTGGCCTCCGCCGTCAAGGGCGAGCAGGGGTCACACCCGCCGTGGGAGGCCGCCCCAGCACGCGCCGGACACTCTGTAAACATGGAGCCTCACGGGTTGGGCTAAGACACGGGCGTTGCTGACCTGAGCCACCTCTCCCCCGGGACGCACCAGCGCCCGCGGCTCAGACTTTAGTCGGTCCCGGCCGGGCTCCCTCCTGGGGTACGTAGCTGTGAACTGAGGGGCTTGGGGAGGGACCCCGGGCAGGCCACAGCATCTCACCTGTCCACTGTGTGTAAGCGTGAGTGTGCAGGCTGAGCTCCTACCTCCCGAGGTCCCACGGTCACGACACACGTGCTGAGCCGACTCCAGCACGCTGGCCAGAGAGCCGTGCCCCTGAGTGCGTGTGTGAGTGTGACTGCAAGTGTGAGCATGGAGGTGTGAGCATGGATATTCCCACAAGAGCTCTATGATGGCTGCCGGATGGGCCTCTGTGCCTGGTGCGGTCAGGAGACACCCCACACGCAGCCCCCAGGGGACCCTGGTGCTCAGGCAGCGCCCTTGGGCAGTGGCTCGTGCGGGAGGGCCGCGGCCGAGGTCAGGGAGACGCAGCTGTGTCCAGTGGCGCAGGAGTGCACGCTGTGCAGCGGTGATGCCTCCGGGCTCGGCACCGCTGCCCGGCTCTGGGCATCCAGGTGTCCTGCCTTCTGTCTGGGCGTCTGGGCTCCCCCGGAGGGGGACGGGCTCCCCTCCTGAATTCAGAGGGGGGGGTCTGTGGTGCGGGGGAGGGAGCGAGGGCATCCTGTGTGGGGGACCGCCCTCCTGCAGGCCCCGGGCCTCCCTCTGGGTCACTGCCATGGAAACGCAGCTCTGCCCTGCGCTGGGAGGTCCCGGCCTGGGGTGCAGTGGGCGTCGACCAAATGTTGGTGAGTGAGTGACAGGCTAAAGAGTGAGGGGTTTGCCTGCATCTCCTTAAAAAAATAGAACAAAACAAAACCTTTTCATGGTCTGGCAGACAACCCCCGCCCCCCGGCCCCGTCTTATCAATAATTTTTTTTTTTAAGATTTATTTATTTATACAAGCACTGGGGTACAGGCCAGAGGTGCCGGGGGGTGAGAGAATTCACCAGAGACAGAGCAGGGAGCAGAACTGGCAGAAGGACCAAAATACACTGCTGAGGGGAGCAGCGGGCGACACGGGAGGTCTGTTGTGCCATGTTGGAAACTCCCCGAGACAGGCGGGAATCGAACCTGTGCTGCAGAGGCTGCGGACAGCTCCACAGCCCTGTGCTCAACCCTCTGTGCCACCAGGGAGGCCCTTGCCAATAACATTTTATTGGCATTCATTGCCCCCACTCTCTGTACCACCCTGACTGCTTCTGGGCGCCAGGACGCAGTAAGTCGTGGCGAGGGGAGTGCGGGCGCTGTGCCAGAGCGCTTACGTCTGGCCCCTGGCCTCAGGCGCAAAGCAGTGTGGTAGTCTCTGGCGTGAGGCTGACCTGGGAGGCGGATCCCAGACGCCCGCCTTGGGGGCCCAGATATGCCCTGCTGCTTCCTCACCCCCAGTGTGCGGCGAGAGCGGTGGTCCCCGCTCTGGGTGGCGTCAGGCCCGGGGACACTCAGCGCCCTCGGGGCAGGACCAGCCCGCAGCTCTGGCTGTCAGCCCGGCGTCTGTGCACCCTCGCCCGCCCCGTGGGCTCCCAGCCCGGCGTCTGTGTCTGCGTCCCTCCCCGTGGACACCCCTCCACAGGCCCTCCTCCGCCTGCCGCCCACCCGCTCCCGGTGCTCGCACTGCCCACGGGCTGAAGCTCAGGGGCAGTCAGGCACCTCGCCCCTGCCGGCCCTGCCCGCCACCAGGAGAACCTGCTGTCCAGTGTTGGTCCCGTCCGAAGCCCCTGCGGGGAATCAGCTGCACGTGCAAGGGGCGTCAGCAGGGTTGGCGCCCCAGGCCCTCATGTTGCTGCTGGAAAGTTCTGAGAAAGCAGTCACCGTGATACAGGGAAACTCTTGCATTTATGCTTTGCAAATATTTGGTAAATGTTTATTACGTGAATTTTTAATTTCCCTTTTAAAAAGAAAGAGGGAAAACACCACTTAAAGCAGGAATGATGAAGGCTTGACATTTCAGCGTGTCACCGGGGGCCGCCGTTCGCTTTGTCAAATAGGGCCCTTCCCGGGGGGTCTGTGTGGTGTCTGCCGATGTCCCTTCGCGGGGGTGTCTGGGGACACGGAAGGCTTGGGGACCTGGCACGGGGGTCTCGGGAGGAAGCGGAGGTGGCCCCGTCACTCCCTCCAGGCAGCTCTTTCCCGCCGCGTGGGGAGGCCTGGCCTGGAGCCTCGTGGGCCGCCAGCTGGGGCCCAGGTCTGTGCTGGCGGGTGCGCAGCCGGCTGTGCAGCCGTGAGGGGCTGCATCTGTGAGGGGCTGCCCCTGTGAGGGGGGCAGGCGCCGGAGCACAGCCCGAGGGGCGGGTTCCCATTCGCCCGGGGCTGCCGGGGCTGGAAGGCTTTGTTGTCTCAGTCTCTTCTCAGTCGCGAAGGCGCCTCTCATTTTGCGCGGAGACCTGCTCCTGTTTTTCCCTCCTCCTGCGGCAGCTCTTTTCTGCTCTCGGCCTCGAAGTGCTGTATTTAATCTTAAATTTTTGGCCAAACGTTTCGCTTCCGCCTTGGCCTCCTCTTGTGTTATTCTCATCAGCACTCGGATCCTTCACCCCTGGGTGTTGCCGGAACAGGCCCCGCAGAGGGCCCTGAGCGCAGCCTTCCTGCGGCGCCCGGCTTGGCACCCGGGTCTGCTAGGCCCGCCCTGCACGGGGTGGCCGGCCCCCTCACAGGGCTCCTCCAGCCCTGGGCCCCAGCCCCACCCCTGGCGGGGGGATGCCACACGTGGGCCCGGGGGGCACGGCCGTCTCCCCCGCCCAGCGGCGTCTGCCGCCTGCAGAGCAGCCTGCGGCCCTGCCCTGTGAGCGCAGCTCCACCTCAGAACCAGAGCCCGGCTCTTCATAGCGCTTGGGGACTGGGTGTTCTCTAGCACCCCGAATTGTCAAAGGAGGGGGCGCCTATTTGCAGTTGCTGTGGGGCTGGAGGAGCTAGAGCAGCGCACAGTGGGCCGGTTCTGAAGACGCGCCCCGGGAGGCCAAGCGCCCTGAGAGCCGGGCACCCCCGTCACGTGCGCCTGGCCAGCAGCCGTCGGCCCTTCGGAGGCGTCAGGGCGCCGGTGACGAGGCTCGGAGCCAGGGCATCGGCACCGGGAAGGCGCCTGCCCTTGGTGCTCCACGAGGTCCCGGTCGCAGACGTGTGGACGCGCCGGGTGTCCCTGCTGGGGGCCGCGGCTTCGGCCTGGCGGGGTGAGATCCCCATTGGGGCCCCTCGGGTCTGCCGCATGTCCTCCTCCGCACAGAGCTGGGGCGCTCTCGGGCACGAGCGGGAGCCTGGTCAGAGTGTAGACCCCGCCCAGAGCGAGTGCGGAACCCCAGCCCCCTCCCACACACACCGCGCCGCAGATGCGGCCCGGACGCCTCACAGCGTCTTTCTGCTCCGGTGGCAGCAGCATGTCTGCAAGTCTTCCCGGTCTGCCAAGCGAGAGGGACCCCAAGTGGGACCCCAAGTGAGAGGGACCCCAAGCAAGAGGGACCCCAAGTGAGGGGGACCCCAGATGAGGGGACCCCAAGTGACCCCAAATGAGAGGGATCCCAAGTGAGAGGGACCCCAAGCGAGAGGGACCCCAAGTGAGAGGGGACCCCAAGTGAGAGGGGACCCCAAGTGAGGGGAACCCCAAATGAGGGGACCCCCAAGTGAGAGGGACCCGAAGCGAGAGGGGACCCCAAGTGAGGGGGACCCCAGATGAGGGGATCCCAAGTGAGAGGGACACCAAGTGAGAGGGACCCCAAATGAGGGGGCCCCCAAGGGACCCCAAGTGAGGGACCCCAAGTGAGAGGGACCCCAAGTGTCCCGCTCCACAGTACCCTCCGTCACAGCACCCCCCCCCCCCGGGGCTCCAGCACTGTCCCCCTCACGCCCACCGCTTTTCCTCCGGGGCGCCTAGGGTGCCCTGCTTGGTGCTTGGCCAGATGCCGGCGTGCTCTGAAAGACCAGTTTGGCTCAGTGATCTTTGGGGGACACCTGACCACGTGTGGGGAGCCGGGCTGGTGAGCGGGGTGCGTGGTGCTCCTGGGCCTCAGCCAGAGCAGGTCTGGCGGCTGGCGGTTCTCAGCGGGCCGTCCCTGCCTGGGCCGGGGAGGGGCCTGGGGGCCCGCGGTCACGCCGCCCCCTCACACAAAGGAGGCTGTTCTGAAGCTGCTGTTCTGGGTTGTGGAGTTTGGGGCTCCCCAGACTGGATGAGAGGACAACAGGGTGGAGAAAGAGGCAGCACTGGTGAGCCCGGGGGCGGGGGAGAGGGGGTGGGGGGTGGAAGCAAAGGGGTGCTGAGCGCGCAGGGTGTTGCCTGGGGAGACAAAGCTGGCCGCTAGAACCCCAGAAAGCGGAGCAGGCGGTGGACACCGGGCTGTCATGTGGTCACGGACGGTGCCCTCTCGGGGGTCCGTCCTCCCGGCCCGCCTGATGGGGGTGAGGACGAGAGGCCTCGGGAGGCAGCCCCCGGGGCGGTGGGTGCCAGGGAGGCAGCGGGTGGGAGGCTGTCCTGGGCTTCCCCCGTGGAAAACCAGTGCCGCCGGCCGGGGCCTCTCACGCACCCTCCTCTGCCCTCAAGGCAGACTGAGGACCTGCGCCCTGGATCGGAAGCACATTTCGGGGTGCCCTCATGGTTTCGGAAATTTTCATTCAGTCTCCAGTTCCTTGGAGAGGGGCCACACGCTGACACGTGGCTGGCCGTGAGCTGGCAAACCCTGGCGGCTGCGCCCCGTGTCTGGGGGATGCCCCCTGCCTGGGCGTGTCCTGTGTTGGGGGGCCCCGTGTTGGGGGCCCCCAGCTGGCAGCCAGCGGCTGAGGGCATGGGATGTTCAAGTCCTTTGGGGACAGAGCCAGGCGGGGCGGCCTCGTCCTCGGGAGAAGGTGGGGGAGCCTGTTGCTAAGCAACGGGGCTGGCCTCCCTCCCTCATGGGCACCTCCTGTGTCCAGCAGTTGAAGCCACGCGTGCAGGTCGCGGGGGACAGGGCCGAGCGCCCTGTGGAACAGCTGTGCGGCCCGCTGGGCTCGGCCTCCCCCACCCCTCGGCCCAGGCGTCCCAGCCGGGGGCGGCGCTTCCTTCCAGCCCGGCAGCGCTGCAGCCACGGACCCCAGGGCCACCACCGCCGGGCGCTGAGCCTTTCCCCGGGGGCTCTGCCATTACCTCCTCTGATTAAATTCCTCGGTCATTTCCCAGGGTCGGCTCTCCCCCAAATTTGTGAGAGGAAAAAGAGATGCGGCGGGGCCATGGAGTGCAGATACCGGGGCGCATCGTGGAGGGGGTGGGGGGCAAAGACAGAGCCGGGGCAGCCGTGG
Source organism: Talpa europaea (assembly GCF_964194135.1). Classification (NCBI taxonomy): domain Eukaryota; kingdom Metazoa; phylum Chordata; class Mammalia; order Eulipotyphla; family Talpidae; genus Talpa; species Talpa europaea. The sequence goes on along the minus strand of NC_140072.1, from coordinate 541,920 downwards.
CGAGCGAGTCCTGCACGCCCCCCAGCCTGGGTCCCTGTGGGAGGGCCCAGCTTCCTCCTCCTCTTAGCAGAGACGGAGCCTGGCCGGCCATGACCTCAGGGAGCGAGTGCCCTGCTCTGTGCGTCCACCCTGTGCTCAGCCAGCGCCGTCCTGCACCCTGGCCTGCCCCTGTCCCCGTGGAACTCACGTGCCCTCACTCAGCAGGCCTGGCGTGGGGAGCCTGGCGTACCCTGGGGTCGGGGTTGGGCCGGCCCCCCACTTCGTGCACATGGCCTGGGTGGATGGACATAAGGGCACTGGCTCTGGGCACATTGTCTGTGGGCTCCGGGGCCCGTTCTCCCGTCGGGCACCGGGGGAGGTAGGAGGCCCCAACCCCAGCACACAGCCTTTTATTTATTTTTTATTTTATTTTATTTTTTTTTGTGGGACCTTCGCCAGCGGCCTGGGAACGAACCGGCGCTACAGAGGCTGCGGGCAGCCTACAGCCCAGCGCTCAGCCGCTGCGCCACCAGGGGAGGCCCACACACAGCCTTTTAGGAGGGCGTCCAGAAGTGCTCCCCAGGTTCCCAAGGTGGAAATGTGGTCTCGGGATGCACGCCGGGGGCTTCCAGTGAGGGTTCTGCCCCAGGCTTCCCCGCACTCCCGGGCCAGCCTGGCCCGCACAGCTCCACGGAAGGTGGAGGGTCATGGGTGCCCCGGCGTGTGGCTGAGGGGGGCATGCCTCCCATGGCGGGCAGGGCGCAGCGGGGCCGGGTCGCTGGCGTGCCTCGGGCGGGTGGAGGCCCCTCGCTCATGGGCTGGGCGTTGAGATGCTGGCGCCAGCGCTCCTGCTGGGGTCTGGGGCACCGGCTCTGCGGGGAGACCCAGGGAGCCGCAGGCTTGTAAGAACTGGGGCCTGTGGCTTTGGTGACACAGCAGAGTGAGCGTCTCCACCTGCCTCCCCTGCCGAGGTCTGGGGGGGGCTGTGCAGAACAGGCCTGGCTCCGCTTCTGGGCCCTCCACCCAACCCCCGCTCCTCTCCCCACCCTGGGTCTGAGGTCTCTGGCTCAGGCGGAGGCAGACGTTGCGGGCACTGCAGCCCCCACGTTGTGGGCAGGAGGCGGCTGCCCCAGGGCGGAGGGGGGCTGCGTGCTTGTCGTCAGCGGCAGCGGAAGGGCCTGGCTGGGGTCCTTTCTCCATGCACATGCAGGCCTCTCTGGCAGGTCAAGCTGAGCGTTTGTCCTCCGTGGAGATCTTGTTTCCTGGGTCATCTTGGGGAGAAGCACGCTCCAGTCCCTGCACGCAGCCCGGGGGTCCCCGCGCCCACCCCTCCATGCCTCCCCTGCCGCCGGTGCCCGTGCACGCACGTCACCTGCAGGCTGCTGCGGTGCTACCTCCGAGCGGGGCAGAGCAGAGTGTGGCTCCTGGAGGCCGCCGTGCACCTGTGTGCCGGCCCCAGGCGTTCCCCGGCTCCCCACATGGAGGGGCGCGGGGAGGTTCTGGGACCCTGTGCCCGGGGGTGGGAAGAAAGAGAAGGGGAGAACCGGTGGGGGGGGGGCAGGGTGCAGGCAGGCGGGGTCCGTGGGCCCCAGGACCCGGCGTGGGAAGGGCAGTGGGCGGCCCTGGGCAGAATGGGGGCCTCAAGTGCGAGGGAAGGAAGAGGTGCCAGCTCAGCACCTGGTGCTGCCGTGGGCTGGGCGCACCGCCTTGCTGCCCAGACCAGCACCCAAGCGTTGGGCAGCACCCCGGGCACAGAGCAGATGCGCGGCCGCCCCCCTGGGCACTGCGCCTTCCTGCCCAGCACAAGCTCCCTGGGCCACGGCCTGTGCGTGGGGCGCCAGCGCCACCTGCCCCGCTGCATCGCCGTGACCCCTCCGCTGTCTGGGCGCCCGGGCAGAGATTGCAGCCCGGCTGTGGGGGCAGGCGCCCAGGACAAGGCCTGCGGCCACGTGGTACGGGAAGAGCTGGGGGCTGCCAGTGAAAGGGTGGCCAGCGCGTGACTCGTGATCACCCCCCAGCCCCCCAGAGACGATGGTCACACAGGCGTGCTACACATTTGCCTTCACTCTGGTGTCTTCAGGTCCCCCCCACCCCCTCGTTTTGAGCCATTGTGGGTGAGGTGAGGGGCCGGTCAGGCTTAGTCAGGACGGGCCAGCGTCCAGGGCTGCAGGGCTCTTGGAGCGGCGGGCACCACCCGAGGCCAGCGAGGTGCCCCTGAGCCTCCTCTGCAGGCGCCCCCTCTCCTCCGCGGGGCGGGGGGCTGCTCCTCAGCCGGCCTGGGGGAGCGGTCAGTGTGCAGAAGGCGCCGGAGCTGGCGCGGGCCCCGCACACCGCGAGCACTAATGGGCACCAGCTGGGCTTCCCCGCGCACAGCGGCGCGCGGCGGCCTCCGAGCGGGACGAGCTCACACTTCAGCGGCTGTTCCCCGGGCAACGGGTGGCGCAGCCAGCTGGCTCTGCCCCGGCCCGTCAGAGCACGCCCGCCAGGACGCGGCCTCGGGCCGCTGCATCCGCGCTCAGGCTTCAAGGTTGAGCAGGAGGGAGGGTGGGGACGGGGTGGCCGCAGTGCCCCGGGCACGAGGCTGGGCAGCCGGCCCGCGGGTGGGCCCTGCTGGGCACTTGGTGCTGCCGCCTCCCTCCCAGCAGCGCAGCTGCCTCCTCAGCTCCGGCGTGGCTGCTCAAGGCACCTGGGTGCTGCCCGGGTGACCGTCACAGGCCGAGCAGCGCCCACCGCCCAGCCTGGCCGGCCGGCATCCGCTCCTCCCCAGCCCGGGAGAAGGCTCAGCTGACTTGCTGGGACTCCCTGCTCCATGCGGGTCCCGTCCTCCCTGGTTCTCTCCGCAGCCTCAGTGTAAAATGCCCGTGTGCAGGCCGTGTGCAGGCCGCCCCCTCCCCTCCCCGGGGCTTTCTGGGCCTTGGGCAGGATCACACCCCGGACCAGGCCTTGGGCTGCGGCAGGACCTCGTGCTAAGGGTGTGCACTGGGAGGGCCAGCCCTGGCCAGCCCGAGTCATCGCCAAGCTCAGCTGGCTTGGTGCTGCCCACCTCCTGGCTTCCTGGTCACTGTGCCCCCCTGCATGCCCAGCCAGCCCAACGTGCTGCCCTGGGGCTGCCCTGTCCGGGGCCGTCACCTCCCTCCTGCCTGGGCTGCTGTACGAGGTGGACAGTGCGCAGCGCCGGCCCCAGGCGGAGGGTCCCGAGCGTCCACCCCAGCTGAGCGCTGGCCTCTCCGTGGCGAGCAGCCCTGCCATGCGCGTGGCTCTCGCTGATTCACACGAAAACCCACTCACCTGAACGCACGGGAAACAGAGTTTCTCTGCTTGGCCTTGGCTTGTGCTGGGCGCCCCGCGCCTGAGCACCCCCAGCCGGCAGGGCGGGACCACGCAGGGCCAAGCACGAGGGCCGAGGAAGGGGGCGGAGGGCGAGCCCCAGCCGGCAGGCTTCACCCGCTGTCAGGCCCTGTCACCAGGGAGACGCAGGGCTTGCAGCCAGATGGCCCTGGAGCGCCAGGCAGGGGACAGCTCAAGTGACAGGACTGAAAAGGTGAGAAGGGGCAGCGATTTACCGGCTGCTCCCCAAAGCACCGCTGTCACGCAGGCTGCCAGCTGCCGGCGGGGCGCCGCGACCCGCACCAGCTGCCTCCCGGGGTGCCCGGCTCCCGAGACAGCCGTCACGCGGCGACTTCCTCAGCAGGTTGTCACACCGAGGTCGGCTCGTTGTCGTCCCCGACCAGCCCCTGCAAGTCCAGATTCTGTGTGGAGTCTGATTCCAAAATAAAGCCGCGAAATTTTCTGTCTCGTCAGAGGTGGACGACCGGTCCGCGCCCGGTGCCACTCGCTCGGCCCGCAGAGCAGCCTCTGAAATGGCGGGAGCGGCGTCTGCCCAGCGGGGCCGCCCGTCTGTGGGGTGCCAGACTCATCAACAGGGGGTGCAGCTCATGAGAGCGTGAGGGCGACGCCAGGGAGGGCTGGGCGTGTCCATCGCGTCTGACGGGCGGGCGCGGGCGTTCTCACGGCCCTGCCGGCGGCGACCCTGGGACATGCCACTGCCCTGTCTGGGCTGGCGCTCGCGGTGCTCCCGGGGCAGGGCCGGCCACCACGCAGGGGAAACCGCGTCCACGAATGTCACCAATTCCCAAAGTAGTGTCGCTCCGAGGCCAGGGTCTGCGCGCCCTGTGCTCTGGCGCCTGCCCTGTCCCTGCAGCTGGGCCTGCTCTGGAGCGCTGGCCCCTGGAGACCCCAGTCCGTCTCGGCTGGGCCGTGGGAGGGCACTTGCCGGTGGGCGGAGGCCGGCTGGGCGGGGGAGTCTGGCCCCCCTTAAGGAGAGGACATGGGAAGCCTCGGGGCAGTCGCCATGGGGTGTGAGGCCGCCTGCTCTTCCCCTGACCTCTCCACTGCTGGCATGCTGGTGCCCAGTGGCCAGGGCCCACGGGTGCAGTGCCGGGCGCCCTCTTGGGCATGCTGTGGGCATGAGCATGTACTGCTGCTCTGCAGAGGAGTGTTCAGGGTGAGGCTCAGACGGAGGCTTGCTCCCGGCTCATCTGTCTGTCTCTGTGCCTGCAGCTGCCCACAGGGCTGCCCGGGGTTGGCTCCCTGGGCCAGTGGTCCCAGCAGCCTGTGTGGGGCGCGGTCGCTGGCGCTTTGGCTGCTGCAGGTGCTCTCGGGCCTCTGCCTGCCCCTGGGCTGCAGCCTGGGACCCAGGGCTGGCCTCTGGGCAGTGGCTGGCTGGGGTGCGCCTCTGCCCTCAGCCTCCATCCTGCCAGCTCCACCTGCCCTGCTGAGTGGGCGCCAAGCCTCATTTCAGGGACAGGGGAGAGGAAACCCACGCCACCAGAAACCCCGGGAGCCTCAGGGAGGGCAGGCTGGTGCCCAGCTGGATGCGGGCGCTACACCCCGGGGACTCTCCACAGGCCCCCTCTGTCTTCTCCGAGTGCTGCGCGTGCACTGTGATCCCTAAGGGAGGAAGCACACTGCGGCGGGCAGCAGAGCCAGCCTCTGTGAAGTGGGCGGGCGGCAGGGAGCGAGTGGCCATGCAGGCCGCCTCCTCGGACGGCCGTTCGGCTGGAAGCCCGGGAGCCACCCTCCTGGCTGCGGGGTCCAGGCCTTGTTGCTGAGCGGGGGCCGTTTCTCCCCCCTGCTTATGTCAACTGCTGCCGTAAAGCATCTCCCACACTTTCTAGTTTTAGACTCTCTGTCTCTGGAGAAGGAACTGGAAGCCCCCTGCAGGTAGCTGGCAGGGCCCTGCCTGTGCCTGGCGGGAAGGCGGAAGCCGTCCGGGCCCTGCCTGTGCCCGGAGCGGGGCCGGCCGCAGGCTTCACCTCGCCCGTGCCGAGACTGCCTCCGCTGCTCTCTCAACGTCTCCGTTCCAAATGGCTCACCCCGCCAGCTCTCTCTACCCTGCTGCTCCGTGGCCAACCAACTAAGCTATTTATTTCAATCATCGAAATTTTTATTCCTAGGGACCTTATTTGGTTCTTTTTGAAACAGTTGTGGAAAATTTTGGTAGTCTTATTGCTTGCTCGGGTTTTTGATTCCAGCTTGTATTTTTGAAATAGCGAGAGATTCCAGCAACCGAAAGCACTGGGATTCCGACTGTGGCTCGGTCTGGCCAGTGACACTTGTGTCCTGCTGGCCGCCCTGAGCCTGGCGTTCCCGGGGATGGCCTGCGGGCCCGCTGTCTAGGGGCCAGGCAGCAGCTCACCATCTGGAAAGTGCCCGCACCGCCAGCAGCCCGGGGCTCCTTTCAGTTCAATTCCTGGCGCGGGCGTCTGGGCAGACGGAGCTATGGCTCGGCCCAGGCCTGTGAGCCCAGGCGGCTGCAGGTCGCAGGCCAGACATCCGTGCTGGCGCCGGGAGGTGGGCGTGCCCCCTCGGCTGTCCCCTTGGGCTCCTTCTCTGCGAGAACGAGCTGCCGTCTGTGGCCAGGTCCACGGAAGCCTCCAGGCCTTACTCGACAGGAGGCAGTCCGCCGTCCCCCTGTCCCCGCAGTCCCGCCTTGGTTGTGTCCTGGCCGGCCTCCTCAGTCCCGACAGCACGGGGTGCCTGCAGGCTGCACAGAGCGCGCAGTTCACTGCGTTGCTAGAACCAGGAGCCCCAGAACGTGTGAGGCCGTAGCTGTGAGGAAACGTTAGTAAACACACCGGGAGGGAAATCGTCTCAAGCCTTCCCTTCCAACCTGGGCTTTGTGTAGACGTCCAGCTGCCGGCACCGCTCGCTGACACCTCCGGAGTGTCTCAGAGGCACCGTCCACGCCGTGTTTCCTCGGGGGTGCTCACGTGGCGGGTGCTGCCTCACAGCAGCGCGGCGAGCTTGGCCGGCAGGCACAGCCACAGCCCATGCTGCGGGGGGCAGTGGGATGCAGAGTCGGGACGCAGGCAGAGGGGCCAAAGGAAGTGAACCTTCTCCGCCCAAGGGGCAGCTGGCTGGGTCCGGGCGCTGTCCCTGGTCCTGGAGCAGCCGAGGGCACTGCCCCGGGGGCCATGGCCCACACCAGGGGTAGGCTCGTGGGAGGAGAGGCCTTGCCTCCAGTCTCCCCACCTGGAAATGCGGCCGCTGGGTCTGTGCTCAGGCTGTCCCTGCCAGCACTGCCTGCACACAGTCCTTTGCAGGGCCAGGTCCAGGCGCTGCTGCTGTCCTGGGCCCGAGCAGAGTCTCCAGAGCAGAGGTTGCTCCGGGAGAAGGGGCTTCAGCCCCCTGGGTACAGAGAACTGGACGCAGACTGCGGCCCTGGCCAGTTCAGGGCTGGTCTGCAGAGGCTGGGCAGGCAGGAGGCCGCCCTTGGGGTCGTGGAGGTCACCCTGGTGTCCCGGGAGTGCGGAGGGGTCACGTCTCCCTGGGCTGAGGTGCGGACGGCCCACGCAGGGGCCTGTGGCAAGAGCCAGAATGCCCACCAGGCATTGACCGCGAGCTGGTGTGGGCAGGCGCCTGGGGTGCTGGCCTCAGCGTTGGGAGGGTCCTGGCCAGGCCTGTGTCTTCTGCCCCTGCTGCTGGGGCTGCCTGAGGCTGGGCACGCTCCTGGTGTGCTCAGAAACACTGGCCTGTGTCAGCGTCGCCAGTGCCTCTGGCAGCAGCGCACGGGTGGTCTTGGCCCAGGCTTGCCTGCTGGGCAGCCAGCACGCACCCACCTGCACGCCGCGGGCCAGCTGACCCTCGTGGTGGGGTGGCCACCACCTGCACAGCGGCCTGTGGTTGTGTTTGGGGAGTCGGGCAGTTCTCCGTGCCCCCACTGGCCTCCCTGTCACTGGCGGTGCTGTCCGCGGAGAGCGTGTGCCTGGGGACTGCCTGTGGCGCGATTGCCCTCCTGACCACCCACAGGAGCCGGGGAGAAGCCACGCTGGACCCGCCACCCTCCCTGAGGTGCCCTGACTCATGGCCACATGGGGTGGGGGTGCTGAGCCCCTCACAACTGGCATCCAACCTTCCCTTTCCACACGGCACAGCCATGCCTTTGAGCTGTGGTGGTGTGTTCTTGGGGCAGTGTCCTGGGGGACTGGGTTCCCCACAGTCAGGGGGCGCTGCCTCTGTGAACTTAGGTTGAGCAGGGGCGGAGCACCCCTGGAATTCCCTGCAGACCTGAGGCTGCCGGCGGGCGTGGGGCAGGGCCGGGCCGGGCCCATGCCCGGTGCTGGAGGGCGGTGGGTTTGGGTGGTGGGCTGGTGTGAGGGGTAAGCTGTACCCCTAAGTCACCAGTGTTATAAACCAGCGACACCTCAGTTAGTTGTCACTTGATGAGAAAGCCCAAGGGGGCCCGAGACCCTGTTGGCCCCTGCAGGCTCTGCTGAGGCTGCATCTCTGGGCTGCTGGGGGCGAGTCCCGCCTCCGGCTCTTGCTCCTCTCGGGCCCCTGCGGCAGTGTTCCGGCTGAGCTGTGTCCCTGCACCACTGGCCTCGGGACAGCGTGGCAGGCCCTGCCCCGTCCACCCTCCCCAGCAGCAGGCACCCAGCAGCCTGGGGTGCAGGGCTCTGTGGGAGCATGTAAGTTGTAAATACCGGGTGCCAAGGAACCTGCTCAGTGCCAGCCGCTCCCCTTTGTTCCCTAACCGGCCGCCCTGCGCTGCCGCCGGCTGTGTGATTTACAGACGCCCCCAGAACGTTTTTGAGCTGCTGGAGCAGGAAAGCCTCTGGGAGCAGCACTCCCGGCCCCACGGCGCCCCTCGGTGCCCCCCTCCCCCCCCCCCCCCCCCCCCCCCCCCCCCGCGGCGTGTCAGGTGACTGGAGTGCAGCCTTGGTCGGCTCCTGGTCCTGCTCAGTCTGGGCCAAACTAGCCCCGGCCCCCACCTCAGGCCACCTCCCCTCCAGTTGGGGAGCAGATTATGCCCCCGCCAGGGCCTGGCAGCCCTTTAGCAGAGCGGCTGGAGCTGCTATTCAGGCTCACAAAGGCTCTAATCTCCTTTGAGTTCCTCTAAGCCGAGGCCCACTAATCCCTGGCAGCCAGGCTCCAGGGGCCCCGGCGAGTCAGCCTCCGCCATTCATCCGCCCTGATTATCTTTTTATCTCATTAAGAGCCTGGCGCTCCAGCTCGTGCGAGAGAGGAGCCGGGAAGACGCAGCCCGGGTCTTCCCTGCGAGCGCGGCGCCTCCCGCCTCCCCTCCCGCTCTGGCTCTGGCGCGCAGGGCCCTGGAGGTGGGGAGGCTTTGCCCCTGGCCTCAGCCTCCTCCAGGGTGGAGCGAGGGGGCACCCACCCCCTGAGGCTCGGAGCCCTGGGCCGGGGTTTCTGGAGAAGGCCCCCAGGTCTGCCGGCGGCCCGGCCTGGCCCTCACTTCGGGGGCAGCCCCCCAGACGGCAGAAGCGAGCCTCCTGTCGGAGACCGGGCGCCCTTCCCGCGCGGCCGGCGGCTGGGGGCTCCGCTGAGCTTCTGCCGGAGGTGGGGCCCGTCTGCACGTCTGGCGGGGGTGCCTCACCGTTTCCCTCCCGTTCCTCCGCTCGGGCTGGGAGCGCCCGTCCTCCTACCGTATTCCTGGGACCCGAGGCGCAGCCGCCGCGCGCCCTCTGCGGCCTGTCGTGGCGCCGGCCCCCAGCCTGCTCTCGGACGATTTCTAGTTTCACGCTTCCCAGTCAGGCTTACCCCCCAAATTTTCAGGTTAAGTTCTGGAAAGGAAATTTTGTGATTTTTCAGGAAACCCAAATAAATTTTCTGTCTCAGAAACGCCCTTGCACCTTTTTCCTTCCGTCTAGCAGTTTTCGGAACCGTGTGCTGGTGCAGTAGCCTCTGCCAGGGTGTGCAGTGAGCTTTCTTCTTGGGCTCCACGAACCCATGTTTCCAAAGTGAGGCTCGCTGTGCTGCCGCTACTGCCTGTCCTGACCCCTGCGGGGGGGGGGGGTTCTGCCCACTGCCAGGCTTCCTCCTGCTGGCTCTGGAGCATCTTCATAGCTCTCTGTGTGTGCGGGACTTGGGGGGCGGGGAACTGGGGAGACCCCCACTGTATGCGCCTTGTGCCTCCCTCGAAGGAAGTCCCGAGATGCTGTGGGTCTCTGGGCTCTCTGTGGCCTCTCTGAGCACATACCGGAGCCAGCTGTACCCCAGGGCCATGGTGTGCCTCAGGACTCTGCGTGCACAGGTGTGGGCATCGCCTCCTTGAGTGGAGCCTCGGGGTTGGACCCGCTCATGCCTTACCTGTGTCCTGTGTGCCCTGATGATAAACGTTGAAGGCTCCCGACTGGTCCAGCTGACCCCAGATCCTTCCTCCTAGGCGTGGTGCTCAGTCATGTTGTGCATGTGTGCCTGTGGGTGTGCACAGGTGTGCGTGCACGTGTGCTTGTTGACTAATTGGTTGCTCATTTGATGTGGGCAGAACTGCCAGCCCCCACCCCTTATCACCAGCGGACCCGCCACACACCCGCAGCACTCTTGCCCTGCCTTCAGGACCCGCCCTGGTCTCCCCCCCCCCCGCCCCTTTTTCTCAGGGCTTGAGTTCACCTCCCACATCCTAAACTCAGCTCTGGGCGGTTCCATATCTACGCTGGTCTCTGGACCCTTAGTCCTGCTTTGGAAAGGCCTTTGTAAGCCTTCCACGTGCCCAGGCCCCCCTGGGATCCACTAAGCACCTCTTCTTCCAGACCCAATTTCCTGAAGGCATCTTCCTTTGAGGACTTTCCCTGCTTCTCCCCGTGGCCACTGGCCGATCTTGACCTTTCTTCTCCACTTGGTTCTGTTCTTCATCCTGTGGGTCGTGCCCATGTCTGAATCAATCAGCATTTCCACGCCTGCGTGGAGGCCAGCAGATGCGCAGGTGAAGCAGTCACACGCACAGGTGTCGTAGTCACACGCTGGCGATGCAGTCACACCGACGATGCAGTCACATGCAGGCGACGCAGTCAGCGCTTGGCGATCGCCGTCACCATCAGTCTCAGACCTTGTGTTCCTTAGGCCTGGAAACGCCCGATGAGTAGTGGTCACTTGATGGCACATGTGCTCGCGGGCAGTGCGGGGGCCTCCCCAGGCACAGCCTGGCCATCCCTGCAGTTCGTACTTGCTCTAGTGGGTGGGTCCTCACCCTGGGGCCTGGCTCAGACTGGAACTGGGTAAGGGATCGTGACTTTTAGTGGGGTGACCTCCCCGGCCTCCTGCTCATTCACCCCTGTTGCCTGTTGAGTGTAGGACGTGTGCATGTGTGCACCAGGCAGGCCATGCTCTGCCAGCGGCCCATCTGTTCTGCTTCTAGGCATACTGTATCCCCTCCCTGTGTGTTACCCAGGCCGGTTGGCCTGCCTTGGCTAGCACCCTGGCCTTGCTGGCCCTTAGGATTATTGCTGCCTCCCGCTTTCTGGCAGCTGCACCCCATCAATGGCCAGGGCTGTTGTTTGGGGCCAGCGTCAACAACCACGCCGATGACAGCCTCTCCTGAGAGCGGAGTTGGTAGGTCACTGGGGTGGCTGCTCCCTTGCCAAAGTGTTCTCCAGAATGTTGTCCTACTTTCCACTCTTTCCTGCAATCTGTGAGCTGTCCAGGCGCTCTGCGTTTTTGCCGACACTTGGTATTGTTGACCTTTTAAAACCTAAACGTTAGCCATTCTTGTAGTTGTGTAGTGCATCTCATTTGGCATGTCTCCAGTTACTAGCGGTGGGGAGCACCTTGTCTGGTGTGTTCTCTTTTCTCATTCAGTCTTCTGCTCATTAAAAAAATTGGGTTGTTAGTCTTATTAGATTGTAAGAGTTCTTTATATATAGTTTAGAAGCAAACACTTTGTCAGATATACGTATTATGAATATTCCCTCCCAGTTTTGCTTTATTTATTTATTTTTTAACAGGGCCTTTCCAAGAGTGTAAGTTTTTCATTTTGATAAAGTCTGGTGTCCTTCTGTGAAAACAAGGTCTCAGTTTTAACGAGTATGTTCTTATATTTGTGTTCCTTTATGGTTAGTGCTTTTCCCCAGGTTGTGAGGATATTCTACTATGTATTCTAGAAAAGATTTGTAGCATTTTATCTTTCACATTTTCATCTTTAGTCTATCTTGAATTCATTTTGAGTGTGTTCTGAGGCAGGATACAAGTTCATTTTTTCCTGTGGATGTGCAATTGACCCAACACCACTTACTGAAGAAACTGTCCTCTGTCCAGCCTGGTGAAGTGGCATCTTTGGTGTGAATTGGGTGGCCCTCTTTGTAAGGTCCATTTCTAGCCTGCATTTTCTTTCTCTGGACCATTTTTCTATCTGTGTACAAATATAAGACTGATATCTGATTTGTAAATCACCCACTTATTTTGTCCTTCTTCATGACTGTCTCGGTGGTTTACAGTTTCATGAAAACTTTAGGACCTCAGAAGCAGATTTTTGATTTCTACTTAAAAAAAACCACGGCATCTGGAACTTGAGACTTATGGAGTCTTTACAACACTGAAACATCCAATCCATGACCATGGTATATCTCTCTGTGTAGGTCTTTATTTTCTCTCAGCAGGGCTTTTGGTTTTGTTATTTACAAATCTTTATATTTTTAGCTTGTGATATTGAATATTTGATTTGTTAATGCTATTGTTAATATTATTTCAAATTTAATTTTTCTAAGTTTATGTTGCTAACCTATAGCTTCCCATCCTGTAGATTGATTTTACATGTCATCCCTGTGTCCAGTAATTTTTCTAAATTTGGTTTTACTTCTAATAGTACAATCTAGCTTCTTTTTAATTTTTTGCACACGGTCATTAACAAGTAAGATCATTTTATTTCTTCTTTTCCTATCCTCAAACTTTTGTTTTTTTCTTGCCATACTGAAGTAGTTAGGAGTGCTGGCGTAACGTTGATGAGTGGTAATATGAAGCGTCTTCCTTTTGTTCCTCTTATTGGGGAAACATTTAACCCTCACCCCACTATTGTGTCTACCACGGGATTCTTCCTCTTTTGCTTGCTTCTTTTTTTCTTGGTAGGTTTCTCTGTCAGAGTAAGTTTTCTTCTTTTTTGCTCTGCCGAGAGTATCATCAGGAATGGGCATTGAATTGTATCAATTTTTTTTTTTTACATCTTTTGTGATATTCACCTTTTTTTAGTTTATTAATGTCATAAATTATATTGTCTGATTTTCAAATGGTAAATAACCTTATATGCTTAGCATAGGCATAATTTGTTAGTGACATGGTGTTACTTTTATAAGTTGTTGGTTTTCATTTGCTAATATTTTATTTGGGATTTTTACTTCTATATTCATGGGATGAATGGTGATTTTCCCCCTTCGTTTAATGTGTTTCTTGTTTAATGTGTTTCTTGTTATCAGGGGAAGGATTCCTATGTTCCTTTTCTTTTCTTGAAGAATTGTGTGATCGGTGTTATTTTCCTTTAAATGCTTGGAAAACCTCATTGGTGTAGTGTTCTGGGCTTAATGAGTTCTTCGGAGGAAATTTTTATATTAGACTCAATTTATTTAGTAGGTATAAGTCTGTTCTGAGCTTTTATTTCTTCTAGCTTTTGGTTTTTCTGGGGTTGTACCATTTTGTCTGAATTTTAAACATTTGAATGTACAGTCATTCATAACATCTTCATGTGGTGTTTTTAGTGCTTGTGTGATCCGTCACGATGTTCCCTTTCTCCCTGATGTTGTCTGTGCCATCTCTTACACTGCTTTTGGAAAAAATATTCAATCAATTTTTCTTTTTAAGCACTCACCCCATCTGTGATCACTTCTTCCCTCTGGATGCGTGTCGGCGAGGCCACTCCCCAGTGCCTGCTGCCTGTCTTCCGACTCGGTGTTGTGCAGGAGTCAGTTGGCACTGTCCATTTGCTTTCTGGCTTCTAGAATCTAATTCCCTTCTTTCTGTCCTTATGGGTTTATGTTTTCAGAAAGAAAACAGAACCCCAGAGTTCTTTGTGTAATAAAATTAGGAGGCTTCAGGATGGAATGAAAGTTGAGATGAGTGACTATTTGGTTAACTGTATTTTCTGGAATGTCCTCCATTCCTTTCTCTGTGTGTCAAGTTCCTTGACTCTGGCACGTCAATTAATGGTGCTACTGCGCAGTGGTATGGACTTTGCGGTGCAGCACTTGTTGGAGTGGGTAATTTTAGTTCATGGAGCCATCTTGTTCTTGTTCAGGGTTCATCATCATAGGTGTGGCTGAGGAGTGATGGGTAGGTAGTAACAGAAAGAGAGTTCTTGTCCTGACACCTGAACAAAATTCTTCAAGAATGAGCTTGTTCAGTGGGGAATTTGCCATAAGTCATTTCTCCCTTATAATAGTTATTTGCATGGTCACATCCCTTCTGCCATTCGTGAGTTTCACCGATTTTGCAGTCAGCCACAATTGCATTCTCAGGCTATTATTTCTATCACTCTTCAGATTAGCATTTTTCTTGTTTTGTTTTGCTTCTTGTCACTTAGGAAGGTTATATAATCTCTGTCTCTGTTGGGTGAGTGTCTCAGGCGTTCATTTCTTACTTCCATAGCTGCCCACTCTCTCGCTCCTAGCTTTCAGACATGCCATTGCCAATCTCACAGGCTCTACAAGAAGACTAATGGAAATTTTAGCAAAAAGGTTCTTTTTTCATGTGCATGAAAAAATATCATCCACTGCATTTTCATAATTAAACATGGACATGTTAGCATCATATGTGCACACACGTGTGTGTACATACATGTACACACACGTGTGCCCACATGCATCTGTATGCATCTATGTGTGTGCGTGCCACATATGATTCTTGTTAAGCACAATTCCATATTTTTAGAGTCCCAGTGAAGCATAAAAAATGAGCCCGAGTTTGGAATCAGAAAAACTCCCTCAACACCCGGATCCTTCTCTTTATCTTTTGTTCACGGGCAGAGATGGCAGCGAGGCGGTGACACCTGACAGCGGGCGTTGGGATGCTGTGCTCGCTGCGGCGTTTCTGCGGCGACTGGCTGGTATCTGGAGGGCCCTGGTGACTGAGAGGAAATCGGGCACTTTTGAATGTAACCTCAGGCCCCTGTTTTTTTCTTACTCCTGGTGCAGGAAAGCCCACTGGTGAGGCGAGGCTTGTTCTCACATCAATTTTTAATATTCTTTATTTCTCATTGATCGGTGATCTAATGTTGAAACCTGTCCATTGTTTTATCAGCATCCTTTGACGGCTGTGTGGATGAGGAGACAGCACATGTGTGGTTTAGAACTAAGTGGAAAGCAGATTTCGAAAGGGTTAGTTTAGGAATCTAAGATTACATTTTATCACATAATGGTAAATCTGTTTTTTGGTCTTATTTGTCTTTTTCTTTATGAAGAACTGTCTAGAAGGGCAGAGGTGCAGATGCGGGTGCCCCCCCGTGACTGTATCACCCCAGTTCTTTTATGTGAGTTATTTTCTTTACCCACATGCAGCGTCCAGCAGTGTCAGGGGAGTGTGAGGAGCCACGGCTCCAGGCTGCAGAGGGCTGTGCAGCCACCGGCAGGAGCTTGTGGGGCTGTGTGGGAGCTGGTGCTGGGCCCAGGTGGTGCAGTAGGGGCTGCTCCCTGCCCAGGCACCAGGCGCGCCTCACAACTCTGTGCCGGCCTGGGCCTGAGGACCCTCGCTCCCCACGCCCTCCCCTGGGCTGGACTGGGGTCTGGTGTCCCCAGGGTCACTGCTTCCCTGGGGCATCCAGCCAGGGGCCTCGCCCGGTGAGTCACTGTGGCAGAGCTGCCCGGGAGCCCGCGCAGGGCCAGCCTGAGCCGCAGTGGCTTCCTTGGGGGGGCAGCTTCAGGGCACCCTCCCCACGTTGCTCCCATTTTGAAGAACTGTCGCATGGAAGGAAATCGATTTTGAGGAAATTAAATTTTCTCCTACAAGAGAATGGTGGTTTCGCAGCGAGTAGCAGGTGAAGGCCTGGGTTGTGCTGTGCAGGGGCCCGCCAGGGAGGCCGCGCTGACCCTGTCCTCTGTTGCTTAGCTTTAGACAGCAGAGTCCTGACGTGCGCGGCCGTGTGGAGGATGCCGAAGGGACTGGAGCCAGGCAGCCACGAGTCCCCTGACGATTCATCAAGCACCGCGCACACCCTGGAGCTGCTCTGTCACCTTGACAACGCGGCCCGCGGCAGCTCGGCCTGGTAGGTTCTGCATATTTCAGACTCGGGAGCCGCCTGCGGCTGGACGCCAGTGCGCCTGCGCCAGCCGCCCTCCCTGCCCGCGTCCTCCGTCCCCGGCCCCAGCTCTTCACCTTGGGCTCGCGTGTGAAGCCCATCTCCTCCTCGTCTGCATCGGCGCCGCCCCTCCTGTGCCCAGCGATGCGGTGGGCACCGCGGCGCCCCGCCCCACGTGCTGGTGACCGACAGAGCCAGCCGTGCCCGGGGAGGCCGGAGCCCCGCCCCGCCCCCATCCTCCCGTTGCTTTTCCTGTGTGTGAGAAAGAACCACCGTCAATTCTGTCCGGTGACCCTACTGAGTAAATTTAATTCAACACCTTTATTAATCACCTGCTGCACACACCTGTCAGGGTTCTGGCACGCCAAGGTGATGGGTGGGGGGACCTGGCCTCGGGGGGAGACCTGCCAGGTTAAATGTCTAACCAGACGCAAGGCAGGTGGTACGCTGGAGCCATGGAGAGTGTGTGCCCTGGGCTCCCGAGGAAGGAGTCAGTCATTTTTACTGGGGGAGTGGGAGAGGGGTGTGCTTGGCAGGGGGCCTTTGGAGCCGGAGCTGAGGGCTGATCCCGGGTCCCTTCGCCAGCTGCGGAGCTTGCTGCAGTGACGGGGCAGAGCTAGGGGTTCCTGCAGAGAGTGGCTCTCGAGGCTTCTGTGCTATAAACCGTGGGGGTTGAGTCCATGACTGCTGGGGAATAACCAGGCCACCAGGCCAGTGGCATCCTGCACGGCTGTCACACCCACATCTGCAGAGGCAGGCCACAGAGGAGTCCCACAGTGCCCAGGACCTCAGCTCCTGGCTGCTGAGTGCTCTGTGAACAACAGCACCACCAGGGGCCCTGCAGTGCCAGCACCATCACATCTCCCCAGCAGGCGTGTGTGTGCGTGTGTACATGTGCCTGGGTATGTGTGCACCACATTCGTTCCAGAAGATGCTCTGGACAGGGGAGAAGGTAAGCACAACACAGTGCAGGCAGAGTCACTCTGGGGATGCGGCCTGTACAGAGGGGGTCAGAGCCACTGGTGGGTGTGAAAGTGGCATGAACTCAGAGGAGGGACTTTGCCTTGCTCGGCATCACCAATCTGCTTCCTCCTAGAAGGTTTCACACCCGCTAGTCATAGGGGTTGTAGGGAGCGCCTGGGAACACCATACGACTTCCCATGCTTTTGAGGTGTTGCTGCAGCCTGCGGAGCAGTGTGGGGCTCCCTCAGCTGCTGTTTGTCCCCGAGCAGCCTACAGGCCCATGTCATGACCGCTGCATCAGCACACTCGTGGGCAGTGTGTGCCAGCTCAGCCCTGTGGGAAGGACTTTGTTAGGGGAGAATAGGGGGGTGGGAAGAGGTTCTAAAGATCTGTGCTCGTGGACTTGGTGCCAGTAGTTGTGCTGCAGATCCCCACAGAGACCAGGGAGCCCTGGCGTGGGGCTACAGGTCAGGTCTTCATGCTGTCCTGCTCCAAGGCAGCTGCAGGTCACTTCAAAGTCACTAGACCATGCTTCTCAATCATGTCTCCATTCATTCTGCTCCTCTGCTGTTCAGCGGGTTCTGTGGCCAGGTCTCTGGGGATACGGTGCTCACTGTGTTTGCTGGGGTCCATACTAAGAATAAGGTGCTGATGCTGTTGGTGTGGTATGCTTTTCAATTCTCCCTGAACCTGCTTTTCTGTGGTCTGCATTGTGGAGCCCAGGCTCGTGCTGAGCTTAGGGGACTGTTCTATCACTGCAGCACTTAGCTCCCGCTGCCCATTAATAAGCTTCAGCTTTTTGACCCGAGATCATGCCCTTCTAGAGTCCTTCCCAAGAGAATCATTGCCCACCTCACCCAGGTTGCCTCTCCTTTTACCCAATTTTATGCTAACTGCAGGTGTCACCTCTTGACACTCCCCTGTCTTCTTTCATGCTCTTGTGTTTTTCTGTGAAGACTGAGCTGCTTCCAGGGGATGTTGGGAAGGCTGTACCCTCAGCCTGCACACAGCAGGTGCTCTGTCAATACAGGCTGAACCCAGGTGCCAAGGGCAGCACACGATGGGTCTGTTAGACACACAGTACCCTCAGCACCAGTGACAGCACCAAGTCAGCATCCCAGCCATAGACAGTAACGTCAGTACCAAAGATACCGCCAACACACAAGGACATCCCTGTTAGTACACTCAGCACCAAGGACAGCGCCCAGCAGGCCGCTCCGCCAGCACATGTTGCACCCTCAGCACCAAGGACAGTACCTTGCGAGCAGCAGATGCCCTGTCGGCGCGGGCTGTGCTCTCAGCACCAAGGACAGCGCCCAGCTGGCCGCCCTGCATGCACACGCGCGCTCCGCCATCACCAAGGACAGCGCCCGGCAGACACCCTGTCAGCGCAGCCCGCGCTCAGCACCAAGGACAGCGGCCGGCAGCCCCCGGCAGCGCGGTCTGCTCCGCCAGAACCAAGGACAGCGCCGAATAGACGCCCTGTCAGTACAGCCCGTGTTCCTAGCACCAAGGACAGCGGCAGCCCCCCCTTCCTCTCCCCCCCCCCCCCCCCCCGCGCGGGCTGCCCTGCGGCACCAAGGACAGCGCAAGGCACAGCGCAGCCGCTTCCTGTGGGAGAAAAGCAAAAATTGCAACCACAGTAGCCACGCCAGGCCTTGACTGTGAACCAGGCATGCCTCTGAGTCACCTAGTCTTTTTGCACAATGATTCCAGAAACTGGTGACTGTTGCTGTCCTTTTTGTGCAGATATCTGTGACCCAGAGAGGGGAAGGACAGTGCAGCCAGGCTTAGTCATTCTTCAGTGGGCTAAATGGGATTTACAGCTAGACAGCCTGACCCCAGAATGCCACAAGTCGTCCAAGAATTGTCTCCCAGCTGAATGAGCAGAAGGAGCCATTTATGGTCATCATGCTATTATTCGGGAGTTGTTTCAGGTGCTGGGGATATGAACATTTTCATCAGAGTAAATTTGGAGAATGTTTGCATTGATGATGCTAGTCCTTTTGGATGACAAAGGTAAATAAAGTATGCTTTATAGGGGAGCTATTCATTTTGCAGATAATAAGGCTTCCTTTCTGAGCTTACTTCCCGTGGGTTTGCTACTTCAGTCAGCGCTTTCTGTTTGTGGACGAAGTGATGGGCCTGGGGTCAGTGGTCTTGGGCTCTGCCTTCACGCCGTAGCTGATTCAGCTCTGCTTGGCGACTGGTGCCTGGCCCGCGTGTGGGTCTCCGATGCCAGCTCCGGGTGCATTAGGTGCAGCGGCTGCTCGCTCACCCTTAATGGTGTCACAGCGTCTTTGTAATGAATCAAAGTAATTCACGCCCCTGTTTCCCCTCTGCCTGTTGCATTGAGGGGGGTGGATGGGTGGTTCTGCCAGGGCGGCCTGCCCCACCTGAGCCGTGGCCCTGATGGTAGGATGCGCCGGGCGTGCGGGAGCCTGGCAGGGCCCGGATGTATCCCCACTGCCGTGTCAGGGTCCATGACGCTGCACACAGGACCAGCTGGCCCAATCAGCTTTGGGGGGAAATGGCTCTTCTTTGAGGTCGGGGCTCCTGGGAAAGTGGGTGTGCCCTTTAAGAGTATTACTAGAAGCAAGGAAAGGGGGGGGCACACAGTGGGGGTGGTTTGGAGAGGAAGGAAATGAAGCGTGTGTGTGTGACGGTATTCTGTATAGGAAAAAAGAGTCACCCACTTTTCTTTTTTTTGTTCTTTTTAGTTTAATACGATAGAACCGGAAATTGACTCAGATAAATGTTACAAAGAAGTACACAGTCATCCTTAACACCATGCAAAGGCATCAGAAAACCTCTGGGACATTTTCGGGGACCCTCTTTAATGGCCCCTCATTGCTGACAACAGAGATGTCACTCTCAGCGGCTGTGACTGTCACCATCGGGATCTAATCAGGCTCTGTGAGATTTCATGTTGGTGCTTTAAGTTTTACCCAACTTGGACGTACTTGGGTGTAAGATTTTTAAAACTCACCCCAGAAGTTGCTCCCGCAGGTCCTGGCTTACTGTAAAAGTTGCCCATCAGCTCTTAAAAGAAGCCCCAGGGAACGCCTAGAACCTCGCGTCTTCCTGAGGGAGGGAGCAACCTAGTGGCCATGGCCGTGTGAAAAGTCTTTCTCTTTGAAGTTGGTTTAAGGAATCCGCTAAAATGGGGAATGGTTGTCAAAATCTCCCTTCCCCACATACACACGATTAAAATTAAGTATTAGAAAGGGGACAACGGTGTGGAAATTGCAAAATGTGACATGCGGCTGCGGTTTACCTCAGGAAGTTCCTGCATCTGGAAACCTGGCACGGGCTGGCCAGTCCTTCCCAGGCCCCAGTTGGCGCGTGGCTTGGGGCACGTCTCTCCACCCAGCGGTGTCCCCAGGACCGCTCTGCTGTGAGCGGCGTGTCTGCTGGGATAGTGCAGGAGGCTGGGGTTTAAGGTTTATTTGTGATTACTTACACTCGCAGTTTAAATAATTCTAAAATTTGAAAGCTGAAGGTCGTACCTCTGTGTGTGAGAGTTTTTATCCACGGTTATCTTTTTTTCTATTGTTAAAACCAGGTGGGGGAGGGCCTCCCTGGTGGCGCAGCGGTTGAGCGCTGGGCTGCAAAGCTGCCCACAGCCTCTACAGCGCCAGTTCGATCCCCGGCCGCCGGCGAGGGTCCCACATGGCATGCAGACCTCTCCTGCTGCGCCTGCTGCTCCCCTCAGCAGTGTACTTCATCAGTCTGCCTGCTCTGTTCCCTGCTCTGGCTCTGGTGGATTCTCTCACCTTCCTGCACCTCTGACTGTACCCAGTGCTTGTATAAATAAATAAATAAATAAATCTTTAAAAAAAAAAAAACAACAAAAAACCAAGTGGGGGAGGCCAGAGCGCTGACCAGAGCTGGTGGGCATTGGAGCTCTGGCATCCCGAGACGTCAGGCCGGCTTTGGACTTGCCACAAGGCCCGGCTTGCCCCGTCCCCTGAGTAGGCCGTGGCTCCTCTGGCCTTCATGGCCTCTGCGGTGGGAGCGTCCACAGACCTGCATGGGCACACCTCGGGCAGGCCCCCGAGTTTTCAGCCTCCGGCCAGAATCCCTCCTTCAGAGGCCTCCGAGCTTGGCCCTACCCTTTGGCCTCCCCTGGCCAGAGGACAGGTGTGGCTGCCCTTGTGCCCGGCTGAGCTCTGGGGGGCCGTCCTGGGGTCCATGTCTCCCCCGAGAAGCAGGCCCAGCCTGGCTTAGACCAGGAAGAAACCGTCAGCCAGAGTGAGACCCGCGCTCCGAGAGGGCCGTGTGGGCGGGCGGCGCTGCCGCGCTCTCCCCGTGAAGGGCTTCTCAGAGGCCCGACTGGCGCCCACGCCGTCCTCTCCCTCCGGGTGACAGTCACTTTGGATGGCCTCCCCTTTCCTCAGCCAGGGCAGCAGCTGGCGAGCTCGAGGCCTGCCGGCCCTTGTGGTCAGCCACGGCCTCTGCAGTGGCGCCGGATATTTCCATCTGCTCAGGGCGCCCTCCATGGGCTCGTGGGCCCACTTCCCGCCCTCGCTGGCGGCAGAGACGCAAGTGATGCAAGTTTAGGCGACGTCAAGGCGAGCGTTTCTGAGTGTCCTCAGGGTGCAGGGTTTGGACTCGGCCCTTTGGGGTGCAGCCCCACGTGGGCTTGGCATCCGTACAAGGGAGGTGGGGGCACTGCTCTGCCCGGGCCTGTGGGACGTGGCCAGAAACGGCCACACGGCACCCCGATATCCCGGACTCCGGCTGCCTGGGAGCCCCCTCTGTGGCATCGTCAGGCTTCCGTGGCTCCGTGCCCTGCGTGCCAGGCCCGGACTGTGGGTGCTCTTCACCCCCTTTCCTGCACGGTGTCCCCTGGATCGCCATCAGCTGTCCGAGCACCCCACGCGCCCCCGGCATGGGCTCCAGGCCACTGGGCCACTCTGCTCTGCCCTCGCGGGCGCGGGCTCCAGAATCGGGACGTCTCGGGCCAGCGGTGCTTGGGTTTGACGCCGGCTGTCGGGGGGCAGATGTCACCATTGGGTGGGGCCAAGGGGGGCCGTGCGTGGAGATGTGCGGGGAGCCGGGAGGGGTCGTGGCACAACAGCCGGGAGGGGTTGTGGCCCCGAGTGAGGTTCGTGTCGCCGAGGAAGCAGCAGCAGCCCCGGGGCGCCCCACAGCCCAGCCCTCGTGCGCTGCGTGGGGGACCAGCGTGGAGCTCAGCTCCCGGAGGGCTCTGGGCGTCCTGGGGAGGCAGAGCCCACACTGGCGACCATCTCGCTGGCGGCATGAGCTGGCAGGGCCTCACCTCGGCTGGTCGCTCCCGGTGCCTCTGGTCGGGGCAGGAGGCGTGGCTGAAGTTGCCGGAGCCTAAGGACCTTCTCCCTTCCGGGCCCAGGCGCTCTCCTGCCGGCTTGTATTCGGCTCGGCCGCTCCGGGAGTTGGGGGAGGGCCACGGCAGGGACACATCTCAGACCCAGCAGCCCCTCAGGTCTCCCCCAGGGCCAGCGGCGGGAGAGGCGGGTTGAGGGGGAGACAGGAGAGCGATAGCGTCTCCCCTCACAGGGGCGTGAACGCTCTCTCCGCCCGCCACTCCCTCCAGGCCTCACCTGACCCTCGCACCCCTCCCAGGCACCACCGCCCAGCGCCAGGTGGACGCAGAGAGGTGGCCGGGGCCGGCTTCTGCCGGGGAAGTCACTGGCCTCTGGAGGACGCTGAGGCGCCCAGCCGCGCCCGGGGCTCCCCGAGCGGCTGTTGACACGGGCCTTCTCCTCCTTAGTGTCATGTGGGAGCCGACGGGAGACGGGAAGAAGGTGATCTCGCTGGCCGACAACCACATCTTGCTGTGGGACCTGCAGGAGAGCTCCAGCCAGGCCTCGGTGAGTGACCGGGCCCGCATCGTGGCCCCTGCGCGTCCAGGGCTGACGTTCGCGGAGGGGTGAGGTGTTGAGGCGGGAACCACAGGGCCCAGGCGTCTCGCTCTCAGGTGAAAGCCGTTTGGGTTTGAGCCTAGGCCACGCCCAGGAGCCGCGCTGAACCCTGAGAGCTGGCAGCGCCCCTCCTGCGCGGCTTCCCCCGGGCGTTTCTGCTGTCCCGAGTCTCCCGCTCGTCAAGGAGGCTCTGCCGCTGGGCTGGGGCTCCCTGCGGGCGGGCGGGCTTGGCCTGAGGTGTCAGCTGTGCCTGGGCCACCGACCCCGCGCGGGCAGCTGCTGGGAGGGGCCCGGTCTCCTCGCCCCCAGAGAGGCCGTCTCGCCCGCAGGCCATTGGCTCCCAGGCCCGTTTCAGGTCACACGGACCTTCCCCGGGACGGTTCTGCTTCCAGACGTGAGCGCGTCAACGCATCGGCCTTTGTTTGATTCCTTAAAAATTTCTTTGTGAAACGAGCTCTACGGGTGTGCTGGCGATTCCGTTGCACTTGTTCGTGTCAAAGTAACAACCTTAGGGAGAAAAATGAAGACATTTGGGGTGATCGCCTCCCACTCCCGGCGGCCTGGCGGATCCCCGCTGGCGGCCCAGCGCTCCCTGGGGCCCCGGGCCGTGGGCACGACCGGGCCTCCTGCGGGGGGCGCGTGGCCTCGCAGAAGGGAGGCTTGCTGAGGTGGGAAAGCCGTGTGTGGCCGAAGGGGTCTCCCGCCTTCGGCGTGGAGGAGGAGCTGGTCTGTTTTCCTGTCGCGTCCATAATATTTATGGAAAAACCTCACCGTTACTGAAGTTCTGAAAGGTGCAGCTTTCACTCAGACATGGAAGACGCGACAGGACACTCAAGGGACGCTCAGTGCCTGTGGCCCCGGGTCCAGGCCGGAGGCGCTGCGAGACCCCCACCCCGGCCATCCCGCCCCCCACACGCGTGTCCCGCCATGGCCGCAGAGGCGCATAGTCGCTGCGGAGGGGGAGCAGCTCGGCAGGGCACCCAGAGGCGGCGCGGGGTCCTGCGGGTTCATTTCGCCCAACTGTGCAGTGGCCCCGGCCCGGCCGCGCGTCTTGGCCCTCAGCCATCAGGAGTGACCTCGCGGCAGGCGAGAGCCGTCTGTAGCTCACCCTGCGGAGACCGGTCCCGCCTCTCCCTGCTTCCACCCCGTCAGCACTTCTGTCAGTTCCGCCGCGCACGCTCCGCTGCGGGGCCTGAGGCCGGAGCCGCCTATCGGACCCGGCCGTCCCCACACCCCGCCCCTCGGCGTTTCTGTTTTGTGTGAGGATGTTGCCTCGGTGGCGGGTCTGAGCACGTGCTCGCTGCATCATTACCTTTCACAATTACATTGCAGGTTCTTTGCCATTTATAATCATTAGTGGAGCCAGGGGAGGTCTGGAGTGAGGGGTTCCGCGGGGCCGCCCCCGTGGGGGCAGAGGGGGCCTCCCTGTTCCGTCTGTGCTCGCTGCTCTAGTTCCAGCAGCTTCTCCGGCTGAGGAGATAACGGCCCGCGCCGGGGCGGCAGGCTGGGGCTGCGGGCCGGGGCTGCGAGGTGGCCTGGGGACCCCGCGACTTCCTCCCGCCCTCACTTCAGCCGCGGCTGCTAGAAGGCGCATCCCGTGTCGGGCGGTGGCACATGCTGAAGGCCCTGGGGGGTCCCCAGGACAGTGTGTTGTCAGCCGTGCGCTAATCAGAGGTTTTCCGTGCTCCCCGAGATCAGGCTCATGGCAGCCCTAACTGGGCTGGGAGAGGCACGGGTGTCCCCAGGACACGGGGCCCCTGTGGGTGTCATTTCAGGCGGGCACCGCAGGCGTGTTAGTGAGGGGCATCGGCTGCAGCACGAGGAGTGACGTAGGGAGGTGTCCTCTGCTGTGACGAGAGGCATGGCCAGAGCGTCCGAGGGTTTGACTCCGGTCTCCACAGCCCCGCCAGCCCGGCCCGTTCCTGCGCTGCTAGCCCAGCCGCCCCTGCGCTCTCCTCTGACCGCAAGCCAGCGGCACGGTTCCAGCCATCACGCCCGAACCGCCCCAGCATCAACGAGGAGCTGGCAGCTTTGCTCCCTGAGTCCCCTTGGCTTGGAGGAGCCTTTCCCGGAAGCCCCTCTGCCGCCCTCACTGGCAGGAGGAGCTGGCCGGTCCTGCCCGGCAGGCTCGTCCTCCCAGCCTCTGCCGCTTCCTTCTGCTCCCCAGCCGAGGGCACCCCGTCTCCGACGCAGGCTAGCCCCACTCCTGTTGGCGTGTTCATATTCCCCGAATACCTCGTGACCCGACTTCTGCGTGGCCCTAAAGCCGTCTCCCTCCTGACCCCCGCAGACTGCCTGCTCACCTGCTCAGCCGTGACCTCTGGACTCTAACCTCGTGTATCGCTTCACTCGGCTGGCCCCGGGCTGGCTGGTTTCTGTTTGTGCCGGTGCTTAATCCTGCCTCAGTGTCCTCATCTGTAAAATGGAGCTCTTAGAAACATGGTGTTGCGTGGCCCTGGTGGGGCCTGCAGGAAGCGGGCGTCCCGATCCCGGGCCGGAGCGAGCTCCCTCCCCTTTGCAGCCAGAGCCACTGCCGGGCACACTCGCTGGTCAGTGCAAGCGTCCCCAGGCCTGTCTTGGTGCCAGCTGCACCTGATCTCCCTCCCCGGCCGCCTGGCAGTTCCCTTCCCAGTCCCCGGTGTGCTGGGCCTGCGGCTTCCTCCCCGCTTTGTGCCCATGATTCCTTCCCAGTTCTGTCTTCACCGCCAGCCCTCCCAGCTCGCCGCTGGAGTGCGTGTGTCCGGTGTGGAAAGAAGCAGCCCCAGGGCATGTGGGGAGGCCCAGAGCTGCAGCGGGCTGCTCGGCGGGGCTCCAAGAGGAGGCCCGCCCTGGGCTGCAGGGAGAGTCCTGCTGGGCAGGCTGGGCCTGGCCATGGGAGGGCGTCAGGTCGGGGACTCCCTGGATGAGGGGTCCCGGCCTACAGACAGCTCCAGCCCCCTCGTGGTTCTCAGGCCCTGGTGAGGGAGGGCGGCCGAACAGTAACGGTCAGTGGCCCAGAGACGCCTCCCCATGCGGGATGCAGGCGGGCGGGGGTGTTTGGGCAAAGGCTCCCGGGGCAGGTGGAGACTCAGAAGTGTCCCAAGGAGCTGAAGGCCCCCCCCCACCCCCCACCATGGCCGTGGCCCTGGGCCTCTCCCCGTCCCTGGAGCAGAGGGGATCGTGCGCAGCTTGCGCAGAGCCTGTTACCACTGCCCTCTGTCCCAGCCTAGCCGGGCTCCCCCCGTGGAGAGGGGCTGCCTTCACCCACGTCCTGTCCCCGGCCCTTGCGCTGACGTCCTCCAAGGCCACGGTGGGGTGCTGAGAGGAAGGTGCGGCGTGGTGGCAGGGCCCAGGGCCCAGCCCATAGGCAGGCGACCTTCCTGCCTCGGCTCCTGTCCCAGGCTCACAACCCCGCGGGCGACATGGGGCCGTGGGGGGTCACCAGCCCCGAGGCCTAAGGTGCTCAGGCAGTGCTCATGGCGGTGACGGTGCCCCGGCAGATGCCCACTCTTGGGGCGTGGGGCAGCCGCGGCTCCTGCGTGCCTGTGGCGTGGGGCAGCAGTGGGGCCCCTTCTGCCAGCCCCCGGGCCTGCTGAGCCGCGGCTATTAATAGGCCTCCTATTTTCTGCTGCTCTCAGTTTTATAATTTTTCCCAATAAGGTTCAAGAATTCTTGCCTTTTAAGGGCAGAAAACAAAGCCCGATTTTGCTAATTATTTTTGATGATTATTTTCAGTAATAGGCTGTGAGGACAGCCTCTTGTTTTCTGGAAGGACGTCCAATTATTTTTGCCTTCTTCTCCCCATCCCAGCTGGCCAGCTCGGCGTCCCTGGAGGGGAAGGGACAGCTGAGGTTCACGTCGGGGCGGTGGAGCCCCCATCACAACTGCAGCCAGGTGGCCACGGCCAGCGACACCACCGTGCGGGGCTGGGACACCCGCAGCATGAGGTCAGTGTGGGTCCCTGCCGCGCCCCGGCCGCCCCCAGCCCTGCCCCGGCCGCCTCTCACCCAGGCTGTGCTACGCCGGGCGTCCGGGGGCCGGGAGCTCCTGGGTTTTGCAGGAAGCCCTGGGTTTGGCTGGGAACCAAACCTGGCCCGGGAACCCTGTCCTCACGGGACAGTGACCCAGGTGGACGCCCTCCTGGGCAGCTTCTGGTGGGCATGGAGACCAGACTAGTGTAGAGCCGTGGAGGGAGCTGCTCCCACGCTCAGCTCCAGTCGGCGCCTGAGGACCTCGGGGTGCCCCGGGTGGGCCCCAGAGTGGTCTCGGCCGCATCGGTGCCTTCGGGAGCCGGCCCGGCGGGTCACCTCGCTTGTCACTCCAGTCACCGCGCGCCGCAGCAGCAGCTCTGACGGAGCAAGCAGGAGCGACCTCTGTTCCAGGTGTGGTTTTGATAGGCAGAGGAGTGATGGTGCGCACGGCAGTTGTCATGGCAACGGGTCCTGCAGGCTTTTTTCAGACACCGTTTATCCCCTCAGCTCACTGCAATTTATCACTCAGGGGCACAGATGGATTCGTGGGAAGCTTGTTGCCCTCGCGGTGGGGCTCGGCTCCCAGCCCGCCGGAGACAGGCGAGCCAGGGCTCTCGCTCCGGTGCCGGCTGCCGGCCCCTGCTCGGTCTCGGGGTCAGAGGCCTCACACATGCCCTGCCTGGCGTCCGCCTCCGCCCTGGGGCCTGCCCTCTGCGACTCTGTCCGTTAAAGGGCGTGGAGAATTTCGGCCTCTGCAGAGAGCAACATCCCAGACCCAGAGCTGAGGACGGTGGCCAGCCGGGCAGCCCCTGCCCTGCCCAGCTGTCGTCTCTGGGGAGCAGCGGGCCTCGCCTTCCCCTTCTGCAGACACTGTGGCTTTCACGTAGCCCGGCGCTGTGGGTGTTTCTTCTGGAACACTCTGTGCTTTGTGTTAAAACTCCCGCTCCTGACTCCCCGAGCCTGCAGCAAACCCTTGGCAGACGCGGGGCTGGCTACCGTTCCCGGACTCTGCTGCGTTTAGAAGTCTGCGCATTTGTCTGTTTACCTCGGGAGATGTCATGGTGTCTTGTTTGGGGCTTCTTATTTTAGGGGAAAATATTAGGATTGGAAATGCAGGTTATGAAAACCAGTTCAAGATTTCAAACTGGTTTAGGGCCAGAAAGATCCAGCGTGGAGGGAGGAGGAGGGGGGAGGCGCTTGTCTCGGGGGAGCAGGGAGGCCTCGGGCTGCTTCGCGGTGGAGGCAGCGGCTGTGCCCGGCTGTGCTCCCTGCGGAAGCCATGAAGAGTGAATTAAATGACTTCTGGAGAAATTAAGTCCCTCCCAGGGCTGAAGGAGTGGACAGCGTGGCGGGGGCGAGGCCTTTGTCTCCCGCCAGGCCCAGCCTCTCCACGATGGCCCCACTGCCGGGCGTGTGATGTCAGGGGCGATGCTGTGACAAGACGGATGGTCTGAGCGCTGGGGTGTGGTGCAGCCAGGCCTCCGGTTGGGGGGGGTGTGTGTGTGCGCATGTGTGTAGGTGTGTGCGGGGTGCAGGTGTGCACGTGCAGGTGTGTGCACATGCGTGGGGGTGCGCAGGTGTGTGTGCAGGTGCTGCTGACAGAGGGTGCCGGTTTCAGCCCTGCTCTGCTGGGTGTGCTCTACCTTGGTCCTCCCTCCTCACACCACATCGCCCACTGCCTGGGGGGCCCTGTCCAGGCTGGCCCTGCTTGGCCGGGCCGCGTTGCCTGCACGGCCTCTGGCGTCTCCGACGCGCTCTGGACAGGTGCAGTGGCAGCCCCGCATGGCGCCTCTTCTGGGGGCTCAGATGCCACGGCCAGGCCCTGGCGAGGTGCGGTGTGCGTGGTGGGGCCCCTGAACCCGCCCGTGGGGTGCTGTCTCTCCCTCAGCCAGATCTACTGCATCGAGAATGCGCACGGGCAGCTGGTGCGGGACCTGGACTTCAACCCCAACAAGCAGTACTACCTGGCGAGCTGCGGGGACGACTGCAAGGTCAAGTTCTGGGACACCCGCAACGTCACGGAGCCCGTGAAGACCCTGGAGGAGCACTCCCACTGGTACGGGGAGCACGCCCGCTGGCACCCACGGGGCGGCGGTGGGGGGGCGGCTGTCATCCCGCGGTCGGCTTTGCGCTTGCGGAGAAGCTCGCGTCCCAAAGCCGCGTGTCTGGATTTGCAAATGCAGGGAAAGGAAGAGAAACATTAGATCCTATTTTTTCTCGAAACTGCCGTTTCACATACACAAAAGCAAACGCGCACGGATGTTCCTGCGGCGCCTCTGCGGCCCTGGCTGGGGCCTGCCGGGCGCAGCCAGTAGGGGGTGGCCCCAGTGCCGGGCAGGGTGGGGCCGCGCAGAGCCCGAGAAGCTGCCTACACGCTGCCAGTGACCCCTTCCGGGTCCCGGGCCCTAGGGTGCGCTGTTCAGGCCAGCCTCATCCAGACGACTCGTGTGCACGCAGGCTTGTGTGCGTGTGTGTGCGCGCGCGTGCAGGCACGTGTGCTGCTTGTCCGGTGCTGTGTGCGTGCGCCAAGAGCCGCAGAGCTGGGCGCCTGTCTGTGCTCACCCAAGGGACGCCTGGCAGAGCGCAGCCAGCCCCCTCCCCCGGCGAACCGGCCGGTCCTCCTGCAGCGATGCTCCTGAAACCTTGGAATCGCTTACCAGAGCCGCATCGTCCCTGCAGTCAGGTGTTAACGCCCTCACCCAGCATTGGCCTGGACGCAGCAGGCAGTGGGCACGCCTGCCTCCCGGCCGCGGGTGCCGTCCTGCTCTGCTGTCTCACCTGCACACGATGGGCCGTGTGCCCTGGCAGGCGTGTGGGGGGCCTGCGTGCTGGCCACGCTCCTGGGCCGGACTGCTGCCGGGCTGGTGGTCTCTGTTTTGCCGCTGGGGGAGGTTTGCCCTTGGGACTTGAGCAGCCTGTGTGGGATGCCAAGCAGACCGCTTAGCCCCGTGCCTGGTGGCATCAAGAAGTCCCACTAGAAAAGGGCGAGAGGCCCGGCCCTCTGCTAGACAGAGCTGGGATGAGCTGCTCCCGCCACCCCCAGGGTGTGGAACGTCCGCTACAATCACTCGCACGACCAGCTGGTCCTCACGGGCAGCAGTGACAGCAGGGTCATCCTCTCCAACATGGTGTCCATCTCCTCTGAGCCCTTCGGCCACCTGGTGGACGACGACGACCTGAGTGACCAGGAGGAGCGCCGCCTGGACGAGAAGTAAGAGCCTCGGGCTCCCTGCCGACGGGCACGGTGCTGGGGACAGTGCGGGGGAGGGGGGTGGACAAACTGGGCTTGTCAGCGAGCTCGCGCCTCATGTGGCCCCAATATGCGTGTCCGTGTGTGTGTCTGTGTGTGTGTGTATGTGTGTGTGACCAGTCGGCACCACCGCGTGTGAGGTGTCCGCACCGCCGCTGTCTGTCTGTGGGCGTTGGCCATGAGGACAGCTCATGTGAGCTCGCGTGCCCCGTGGCCGTGGTCTGGCGCGTGTGGGTCGGCTGCACGGGCCCTCGCTGGCAGGTGCGGGAGGCGCCGCCCCGACGGAGCCCGGACGCTGTGCGCGCTGGTGGGCCTCGGCATCTGTGCCAGCGGGCGCCCACCGTCCCCAGGGGGTGTCCTGGATGGAGGTGACGTGTGTGTGGCTGCACTCCCGGGCAGAGAGGAGTGTGGCTGGGCACTGCTGCGAGTGGCTGGGAGGAGCCCTCTGCTGTCCGGGATTCCCAGTGCGGCAGCTGCTCGGCTGAGGGTTCTGCTGTCAGGCTGGAGGCCTTTCCCTGCCTGCCGCGGCTCGCTGGCCCCTGCACCTCGGAAACAGCTGGGGTCCGTGCGGTGCTTGTGGTGGGCGCGGGGTGGGGACCTGCCCTGGGGTCGGGTGGTGTGTGTGGGCCTTGGCCAGGCTCCTGCCGGAGCTCAGCGGGGCGCCGGACGGGTCTCCTGGGCCGCGCCGTCCAGCAGGGAGCCGAGGGGGCGTGCGCCGCTGGCCGTGGGCTCCTCATGAGGTGGGAGGAGCAGCCCCCGCCGTGGGAAGGACCGGGAGGGGCCTGTGCTTGGTGGCGGGCATGGGGGCCGGGGTCGGCCGTCCTCACAGCCTGTGCGCCCCATGGCGTCCTCGCCCCCGGCCCCTCCCCTCCCCACTCAGTGGTGTCTCCCCCCCACCCCAACCCGGCCCCCAAGGCCCCTGCTGCTCGGTGTCACCGAGGCCTCCAAGGACTCGCCCGGCGTGGTCCCCGGGCCTGGGAGGTCCCTGGCCTGGCCCCACCGCCCCCGGCCCGGCCCGCGCCGGCTCAGCGCCCTGTCCTTCCAGGAGCCAGGAGCCGCCGCGGGACAGCGTGGTCGCCGCCTACGAGGAGCACGAGGACAGCGTGTACGCCGTCGACTGGTCCTCGGCTGACCCCTGGCTCTTCGCCTCGCTGAGCTACGACGGGCGCCTGGTCATCAACCGGGTCCCCCGGGCGCTCAAGTACCACATCCTGCTCTGACCGCGCCCTCCCTGCCCCCCTGCCGGCTCGGGGCTCCCGCCCTGTCTGGCCTCTGGGGGTTAAAGTGAAATAAAGGACCAGAGGCTCGCGCACGCCTGGCGCTCTCTGGGAATCCGCCCGCGCGGCCCCAGCCCCCTGCCCAGCCCCGCACCTCTGTGCAGGGTCCCTCTCGCCATCCTGCTTGTCCCAGTGCCAGCGCCGCCCAGCACTTTCTGGGCCAGCCCCTGGGCACCCCCGCGGGGCAGCGGCCTCACCTTCACGGGGTTGGGGGGGGGACGGGGGGAGCCGCCCAGCAGGGCCGCGAGTCCCCTTCTGCCCGGGAGGGTCCGTCCTGCCCGGCCAGCAGCGGGCGGAGGCTGCCCTGGATGTGCTCTCGAGAGCCCTGGCCTCCTCCTCGCTCCGCTGGATGCAGGGCGGGGCCGCGGGGATCCCACCAGCCTCCGGGCGCCTGGGCCTGGGCGGGGCGCAGGAGAGCATCTTTCTAGAGGCCCAGCCTTCCCGCACCCTCTGCTCTTGCTGCCCTGGTCAGTGCTGCCCCCGCGGCTCCGGGCTACATGCGCCTCGCCCCTTGCTGCCTGTCCTGTGAGGGCTTCCTGTGAGCTCAGAGGGAGGCTCCTCTGAGCCTGCGGGCAGGAGACCATGGTGGGCAGCCAGGGAGGCCCGAGTGCCCCGCATCCCGGCTCCTCGGGGTGGCAGGAGGGCTGATGCACTCTCGCCGGGGCCGTTGAGGCCGGGACGGCGTGGCAGGGACGCAGCGGGCCCACGCTCCTGCTGCAGGAGGCTGCTGTGGATGGAGGTCGGGCGGCCCCAGCCCCTGTAG
Source organism: Talpa europaea (assembly GCF_964194135.1). NCBI lineage: Eukaryota > Metazoa > Chordata > Mammalia > Eulipotyphla > Talpidae > Talpa > Talpa europaea. The sequence continues at coordinate 510,318 of NC_140072.1, read as the reverse complement.
CCGGGGCGCATAGGGGGCAGGACCGGAAGTGATGGAGATTCCAGAAAAAAGGGGGTCGGCAAAGACGCAGCAGCAGCAGCAGCAGAGCGAGCAGTGAGGAGGGCGGACGCAGGCCTGGGGCAGGACGGCTGGACAGCCAGGCGCAGGCTGGGTGCCGGGGCCCTGTAGCTGGGGCTGTGGATGCGTGGCCCCGTGGGCTCCTGCCATTCCTCCCGTGGCCTCTGGTCCCGGTCCCCCTCCCTCCCCAGCGCACCCTGGGTGGTCTCTGGGAGCCCAGGTGGCCGCCGATGCGCTGGTGACCCTGACCCTATGCCCTGACCCACGGCGCTCAGCCGGCGCGGGAGCCCACGGGTCTGGGAGGGGAGGCAGTCGTTTCCTCTCTGCTGCGTGTCTAGAACATTCTTTAGGGCGGGAAGTAGCGCTCACAGTCTGCCCCCTCTGTGGTCACCTGCCCGCCCCCGCGCACACCCTGCAGGGGCCCTGCGTCTCTCCAGCAGATGGGGGGCGGGTGAACATAGACGGAAACTCTTCGCCAGAGTGACCCCTAATGAGATGAAATAAGCTGTGGCTTGATCAGCGAATCGCAAAGCCCAGTTTGCTGTCTCGCCACCTCGGTTGAGCGCTGCTCGCGGGCGGGCTGACGCCCCAGGCCCCGCGGTGGTCAGGGCAGTGGATGGTGCGTGGGCGTCTGCCCAGCTTCGATCTAGGGACGCTGAACTGTGTCGTGGATTCTGCTGACCGTACCTTCTCGAGGCTGATCCCCCCACCTCTGCGGGTTTTCTAGAACTGGGTTCACAGTTTCCTTGGCGTTCATAATGTTTCCCTGTGGCAGATCTCAATAAATTCCCCAAAGCTTTTCGTCATTCGTCTCAAGATAAAATGCCTGGTGGTCAGCAGGATGGGCCATCGAGAACCACGCTGGAGGTCCTGTGAGCCCGTGAGGAAGGCGAGCCGGAGCCGCAAGCACAGCTGGGGAAGCCTAGGGCTTCCAGTCCCTGCCCCTGCCCGAGGCCCCACCCCTGCCACACCTCGTCCCTGCCACGACCTTAAAACCTCCCTGTTGCCCCCGTCACCCCCGCCCCACCAAGCCCTCACCTCTCACTGTCCCCACGGTCTTGCCTTTTCCAGAAAGTCAGAGATTTGGAGCCCTGCAGTACATGGCGGTGCAGGACTGGCGTCTGTCACTGAGCCCGTGTGTACGGTTCCTGCACGTCATGTCAGGATTGGAGAGCTGGTTTCCTTTTTGGCGCTGTATAGTATTCCACCGCTTATTATCCGCTCCCCTGCAAGAGACATCTTGGCTGCTTGTAAATCGGGTGGTTTTGAGAACAGCTGCTGTGGGCACCGTGTGCCTGTCTCCATGTGCGTGAGTCTCAACCCCTTCGGGTACATCGCTGGTTTCTTTCCACCCCCTGCTCGCCAGGGGTGGGCTTGCTGCTGGCAGGTGAGCACGCGGGTCCCCCATGTGGACACTCAGCTCCCACGAGCCATGGTCTGGAGCCCTCCCGGGGCCTGCGCAGGCCTGTCCTGGCTGCCGCCTGCTGCTGCGGCTTCTATGGCTTCCTTGGAAGCAGCAGTGAGAGCGGAGAGTCTGTCACCGGCCCAGCGCCCGCCCCAAACCCGAAGTGCAGCGCTTTCCTGCTTACCAGCTGTTTTATTTCAAACTGTCGAGCTTGATGGCCCAATCCACTTTTGATGTAGTTGTGATGGTTTTAGGAGATTCAGACGTTATTTTTTATAGCATGAAAAAAGAAAAATAGAACTGAATATGTGATAATGACGAATCCTTCCGCTTTGGTGTCTAAAATTGCTTCGAGGCTGAGTTATTGCCTAATAACTTACACCCTGTTGGGTCTTTCTGCATAATAAGCGGTGACGGGAGTCGCCTGGATGCCGCGTGTTGTGCTGTTGGGACTGCGCTTGCCGCACCCCGGCTGACGGCCCCGGTAGGGTCCCAGGGGCGGCCGTGGCCAGAGGGAAATAGCCGTGAAATAGCCGTGCGCGCACAGATGCCTCCGGGCCCGGCCGCGTGGGGTCTGGCCTTGGCGCCGCCCCGGGAGTCTCCGCCTCCGCGCCCGCGTCAGACAGGTCAGCCGGCAGCGCCTGGAGAGAACAGCCCTTTGCGGCGCCCACCCCTGCCACACTCGCGGTCCGGGAGGAGACGAGGCTCAGAAGGGGCTCGGGCCAGGAGGCAGTGATGTCGCCATTGTGTGGTCACGGGGCTCCCTGTGGGGCTCCCTGTGGGGCTCCCCAGGGCTGCCACTGGCCCCGAGGCTGGATGGAGCGAGGGCGATGCTGGGCCCGGTTCTGCCGCAGCTGCCTGCCGGGCGCCCCGTGTCCATGCCCTGCACCCGCCTCCTCCGGACTCAGGCCACCCAGCCCCGGCTGCGCCTGGAGACCCAGTTATTTGTGCCCGGAGTGTGACTTGATTTTTAATTGTCTTAGCAGGAGCCTCCGCGGAGCTGATGCTTCCGTGTTTGCTGCGGCCGCGCGGCCTTTGTCTTCGGATCTGGCCTCCGTGTCGCGGCGAGACCCCCGCGTGCGTGCTGGAGGGGCTGCTCCGCCCGTCACCTGCGCCGGGTCCCGGCTGCCCGGCCGGGTGTCCTGACCCGGTGTCGGCAGCGTCGCCACGAGGTCCCATCCCCAGGCGGTGCGCCCGCCCCCGCCACAGGCCCTCGGGGGCTGCCTGGGGGTCTCTGACCCGTTCCCGGCTTCCTCCCACTGCCGCCTCCCGTGGCTTCTGGCGTGACCCTGGACTTGCTGTTCTCCGGTTGTTAGATTTCCGCCTGGCTCCTCCTTTCCCGTTTCGGCTCGGCCGCCCGCTCCCCCGCCCCGCGGCGCCCCCGGACCGGGAGGACCCTGGCGCGGCCGCGGCCCCACAGCCCAGGCCCGGACTCGCGCTCGGGCGCCGCTGCCCCGGGGGCTGGCCGGCTCCCTGGCCCGTGCCGGCTGGCTTGGCGGCGCCTCTCGGCTGCCTCTCTGGGCAGGGGCCGCCCATCCGGTCCCACCTGTGAGGTTTTGAGCCCCACGTGGCCTTGCAGCTGCCCGGGCCGTGCCGCCGCGGGCCTCGCGCACGGATCTCACTGCCCCGGCCGGGGTCTGGCTCACAGGCTCGTGTGTCCCGGTCCACCCGCGCGGTCCGGCCCGACTCCACTGCAGGATGGGGCCCCGCCGGGGTGTGGCCGCGGCGGTCTCGGCGGGGCTGGGGGGGGTCACTCAACTCCCCGCTGGATGGGGTGAGGGGCTCCAGTCAGGTGAGTGGGGTTGCCCTGGGGCACACCCCCCACTGCCGGCCAACAGCCCCGCCTTGCCCCTGGGTGCCCTTGTGGGGGCGTCTATGGTGCCCCCTGGGCCTGTCTCCTCGGCAGCCCGTGGGCCGCCCCGCCACAGGCCGCATCGCCCCCTGCTGGGACTCAGGCCTGCGCTGGGCACGGGGGCCTGCCTGGCCGGGGGCGGGGGCCGCCGAGGGCCCCAGGGGCTGCATGTCATGCGGAGGGCAGAGGATCGGGACTGAGATGAGGAGCCTCGTGGCTGTCGCTGGGTGGCAGCGGGAAGGCGCGGGTCCTTCTCCCGGAAGGAAGGTGACCCCAACTCGGGGGATCTCCCATAAATGCCGTCCCCTCGCCGCTCCGCCGGCGGCCCAGCCCAAAGGCGCGGGGCAGGAGGAAGACGCTGCTGGGCAGCACGAGCCTCGTCCCGGACGGTGCAGGCAGCAGCTCCGTCCTGCCCCACTGGCGTGGTGGGGGGGGTCCCGGAAGGGGTGTGTCCACGCCTGGGTGGACAGGCTGGTGCCACCCGTGGCCACGGAAATGCCCTCATGGCGCTCGGGCTCCTGGGCACCCAGGCCTGTCCACCCTCCAGGGGGGCACTGGCCAGCGGCGTGAGCGGTGCTGGGGTCTGCGCCCGGCTACCGGGGCTCGCAGGCTGAACCTCTAGACTCCGCAGCCAAGCGCAGCGGTGTGGCCTGAGGCAGCGGCTGTGCTGGGTGAGCCGGAGGGTGGGGCGAGCGGGAGGGACGGGAGCAGCGGGGTGGGGGGGGCAATGGGAGCAGCGGGAGGGACCTGGAGCAGCGTGTGTGGGGGGGTGTTGGGGGGTGGACGGGAGCAGCGGGCTGAGATTAGAACCAGCTCAAAGCGGTTCCCTGAGGACAAGCCCGGGGGTGGGAAGTGAGTTGGGGGCTCCTCTCCCCCCACTTGTCCTCTCTGCCTCCCTCCCCCGCCCCCCCGCCCTCCCCCTTTCCTTTCCTCCCCGTGTCCCGTCCTCTCGCCGGCCCTGCTGTGTTTTCATGGGAAACGTGCATTTGTTGCTTTCATTAGAATTTAAAATATTTAGAGGTTCGCTGGGTAAGTAAACACGAGAAACGAGGTTACTCAAGAGAACAGGGGTTCTGAGGACTGGGGGTCACTCCATTATTAACGGCCGGCGAGCGTGTCCACACCACCCTTGTGAGGGCGGACCCGGCGGCCGCCCCGGCCCACAGCCCCGTCAGGGGGACAGCCTGGCCCTGGTGGGGCGTCTTCACCACGGGGCGAGGAGGCGGGCGCCCCCCGCATGAGCTGACCTGCCCGGGCTCCTCTGTTCACGGAGGGAGGGAGGGAGGCAAACCCCCGGGGCAGCAGCTTCGGGCCATGGGCGAGGGGTCCCCTTCACCCCGCGGGGCGTGCTGGGCCGCCGTCGAGCTCGCCTGTCCCCCGCCGCTGTCCCGGGCCCCGCGGGCGTCTCGTCGCGGTGACGTCCTGCGCCCGTCCCCGGCCCCGGGGTGGCGTCCGGCCGCCGTCTGTGAGGCGAGAACGCTTGCGCGCCGCCGGCCTGCCCTCCCGCCCCACGGCCCCGCCCCGCCGCTCAGCCAGGACCGGCCCAGCCGCCACCCACCAGTGGGCCCTCGAGGGCCCTGCGCCAGCGCGTCCCGCCTGTCGGGAGGGGGACGGGGGCAAGGAGGGCGGGAAGGGGCTGGCGTTGTGTCAGCTCTCCCAGCCCATCCGCCGCCCCCCCATTCCCTGGTCAAGCAGAGAATGTGGGGCTGGTCTGTGCGGCCGGGCGGGCCCTCCAAGTGCCGCTGTTCCCGTGCTCCGGCCTGACCTTTGGCAGAGTCCCCCTAATTCCAGTTATCGATTCTTTAATGGCATCTAATGATGCTGTGAGGAGGCTGCCGGCTCCGGGGCTCGGCGCCATCCATCTCTCCTCAAAGAGCCCCCGGGAGTCTCAGCAGCTCCCAGATCCCTGCCTGAGCCCAGGGCTCCTCCGGGCCCCCCAGCTCTGCCCCCAGGGCCCCTACAGCACCCCCTTCCCCGCCTCTGCCTCCCAGAGCCCCCTAACTCTGCTCCCAGGGCCCTCCCTGCCCCCAGGCCCTCCCAGCTCTGCCCCCAGGCCCCCCTCCCTGGTTCTGCCCTGAGGCCCTCCCTGCGCCCAGGCCCACTCCTACCCTCTGCTCGTCTCAGTCCTGCGGGGGCTCTCCCGGCACATCTCAAATATCATCTCAAGTGTCACAGACAGAGCGGGCCGGAGACGAGAGACCAGATCCCGTCCTTCTGCTTAAAACCCGCGGTGGCTCTGGCTGCCCAAGCTTGACCCAGGCTGCCCACCGGCCAGCCGCGGCCCTCAGCTTGCCCCGTCTCCGCCCCTATACTGGACAGGCCTGCCCTGGCTGGGCCTGTGCTTCCTCCCTGGCGCTGATGCACGCGCCCCTCTGCCAGGTGGGCAACTTCCCCCACCGCCAGCCCCAGAGTCTCCAGGAGCCCTGGCCCCGGGGAGGCCGCGCCGAGGCCCCAGAGCTGTGGCCAGGTCCTGCGCGGGAAGGAAGTGGCAGGGGCAGGACGGGAGGCGCCAGGGCTCTCGGCTGCTGCCATGGAGCCTGGGGAGGGCACCACCCGCTGCCAGGCAGGCAGCTGGGCCTCGGGGTCACCTCCTGGCCTGGCCATGGGGTCAGCCGGGCCCTGGGGTTGGGGCAGCGAGGGCAAACCTGCCAGGGCCTGAAGCTCTGAGGGGCTGCTGGCATCTCCCTCTCCAGACAAGGGAGACTGCCCTTGCCTCTCACCAGGAGCCGGGGCGGGGTGGGGCGGGGTGGGGCGCGGGGAGGGCGCACGGGGGTGGGGTGGGGGCGCGTGCCCCGGGGAAAGGCGCAGTGCTTTCCTGTTTCCCGCTTTTGTAATAAAGCGAGTCACCGACTGCGGAGACACCGACTTGGCTTCCTGGGACACCGCGAACGAACCCACACGTTTGAGGCGCCCAGCGCTGGGCCCCCGTGTCCCTCTCCAGCCGCCTGTGGCACCTTCCTAACCCCCGCGTCTGGGGGCGGGTGGCAGGTCCGGGGATGGGTGGCAGGGCGGGGTGCTCCACCAGCGGAGGAGGGCGCTGCCGCCGCCCCAGGCCCAAGGGCCAGGGCAGTGAGTTGGGGCCCCAGCAGGCCCCGGAGTGTGGCCTGAGGCCGCGTGGACCGAGGGGCCGCGGGGGCCTTGTTTCTTCCCAGGAAACTCGTCGGGTCAGGCAGCGCCAGCGGATCAAGACCAGCTCTGAGGCCCGAAGCCGTGCCGGGGAGGGCGGCGGGGTCGCCCACGGTGGGAGCTCTGTCCCCCTGCAGGGCCCCGTGCGGCGGTGCCGGCGGGGGCTCGGGCGGGGTGTCCGGCACAGCGCTGGCCGGGCCTGCGGGCACCACCGCGGGCTCCACTGGGCGCGGCGCGGCACACTCAGGCGCTTCGCCGTCCTGTCTCCACGGGCAGCGTCGACCTTGGCTTCAAATAAATCACGTCCGGCAGCTGCCTGCGCGGCCCTTGTTTCCGCTCCTTGACGGACGACAATGGACAATTGATTTCCTGTCGGGACTGGGCAAAATGAAGAGGGTCGTATCTCTAGGAGAGTGACGCGGTGGTCTCAGCCCGTCTGCGCGTGACCCCCCGGCCCTCGGACACCTGGGCAGCCCGCAGCCCCACCCCAGCAGGCAACCCCGCCCGCACGGTCTCCTCTGCCTGCACAACCTCCTCGCGGGGCAGAGGCAGAGGCTTGGCCTCCTAGCGGTGGCCGCCTGGGGGGGATTTTCCCTTTTGGCCAGAGGGGCTTCAGATGGTGGGGTGTGGGGCGGAAGGGGCAGGAGGGAGCCCTGGGCTCTCGCCCAAAGCCTTGACACTGGCTCGCCCGCTGTCTGCCGCTGGGTCTTGCCGCTCTGACTGAGGGGCAGCGCCTGCCCGTGCAGCCCGGGCCTCCCTGGTCCTCGTCCAGTGAGAAGCAGAAGCCCCAGCCAGGGAACCCCAGGGAGGACAGGGGCCAGGCGTGGCTGGGAGGGGACAGGAGTGTGAGGAGAGGGCAGGGGCCGGCGTCTGCTGCCCTCCCGGGGTCACCGCTTCCATGGCGGCACCAGGGGTGGGGGGGCACGGGTGGGGGTCGCGGCAAGGACCCTGGAGAGCAGCGCCTCCTCCTCGGCTGGGCCCGCGGGAGGCCCCGAGATCCGCTGCCGCCAGTGGTCAGAGGCCTACGCCGGGCAAGGATGCCCGCGCCCCTCAGTCTCCTGGCCGTGTCCCGCCCAGAGCTGACCGCCTGCCGCTCTGGTCCCCAGCACCCGCCGCCTCCTGCCGACCGCACACTCTCCCCCGCGGCCGGTTGGCGGGGTGCTGGGCCCGACAGCCCCAGCGCAGGGGAGTCGGGCCGCTGGGGACACGGCCGGAGCAGCCTCCTCTCAGGGCTGGGTCCGGCCGCGGCTGCCATCCCCGCCCCGGGAGCAGGCCCCGCCACCCGCAGGCGCAGGCGTCCTCACGGGGCCGCTCTGCGGCTTTTGAAGCGTTTTGAATAGAAATGCTTCCCAGTGGCTGAAAACTCAGAATAAAAATTGCATTAAAAATGTGTAGTGGCGGGCCTCCCCGGTGGCGCAGCGGCTGAGCGCTGGGTTGCGAAGCTGCCCGCGGCCTCTGCGGTGCCGGTTCGACCCCTGGCTGCTCCCCAGCCACCGGAGGAGGGTCCCGCATGGCGCGCAGACCTCTCCTGCCGCCCGCTGCTCCCCTCAGCAGTGTGCTTCGGTCCCTCTGCCTGCTCTGCTCCCCGCTCTGGCTCTGGTGGATTCTCTCACCCTCCCGCGCTTCTGACTGTGCCCAGCGCTTGCATAGATAAATAAATAAATCTTTAAAAACAAAACAAAACAAAAAAAACAGTAACAGCTTAAAAAAAAAAAGTGTAGTGTCGCCTCAACCCTGTCCACTTACTCCTGCCTCACCCTTGCCCGGGGGCCCCAATAATCTGGGTTTTCCTGATCTTTCCAGAGAGTCTGAACCCCACCCCCCAAACACACACACTCATCCTCACTGTTCTTCCCGGCGGCGCCCGACGGCTGTGCTGCGCGCGCGAGGCTTCTTGCGAACACAGCCTGGGGCTCGGCCTGTATTCAGACTGGCCATTTACTTTACGGCTAAACAGTGTCCACCCCGCCCCCGGGACCCCGCGCAGACGCTCAGCCCGAGCGCCCCCGCCCCCGTCTCGTCACCCCATGGAGGGTTCGCTCTGCTGTCGAAGGCGCTTCCCGGGCGCCAGCCACGCTCCTGTGAGCCCGTCGCTGCCCCGGCGGGGCTGTCTCTTGGCTCTCTCAGACTTTCCCCCTTTTCCTTCCGGCGCCGCGGCCTGCGCCCCGGGCCCGTCTTCCGCTCAGTCTTCCCGACGCGATACTCAGTTTCTGTCTGCAGATTTGCTATTGATTTTTCACTTCAGCGTTTAAATCTCGCTCGCTCTCTCTCGCGGCTCATGGTCCCCGCGTCTTGTTCTCAGTAAAATTTGCATTCTGCAGACTTTCCTCTGTGTTCTGGATCATCCTTGTCCCTGCTCCTGAGCTGAGGGCCCGGGGCCTGGCGGCTTCCCTGTGGGAGTGGAGGCCTGGGGGCTCCAGCGCCTCCCGGCTCCTCCCCGCTCGTGTCCGCTTCGGGGGGCCTGGCCGCAGCCCCAGGGGGGTGGATGGGGCACAGGGTGCAGGGACCAGGCTGCAGGGGCTGTGCCTGGACCCGCCCTCCCGCGCCCAGCCCGCCACGTCTCGGGAGCCTCCGCCCCCTGTGCTGGGCCGGTCACTTTAGCCCCCCGATCACCTTCTGGGGCGATGGCGCTGCCCAGTCTGGCGCTGGACGGGAAGGAGCAGCTTGGCTTGCCGGGACGGTCCTTCTGTCAGCCGCCCGGGGATGGCACCAGCTTCCGAGGCCCAGCCCAGCCGACCACCCGGCAGGAGCAGGGCCTCCGCTGTCCCCACGCGTCAGGGTTACGGCTCCGCCTGCCCCAGCCCCTCCCAACCCGTCTGCTCTGCTGCCTGAGCAGCTGCCCCATCTGTGCGCTGCGGCCCCCAGGCCCAGGACCGGGTCACAAGGGGGTTCTCATAACACCTGCGGCCGGGGCTTGAGGCCAGGCCTGGCGTGACCCTGGCAGGCGCGCTGGCCTCAGACAGGCGCCTCCCTGGGTGGAGGCCCCTGCAGGGAGGGCGACCCGCCCCGGCGCCCGGCAGCGGCTCTGTCACGCCGCGGGGTCCCCTCGGTGACGTGCTTGCTCCGCTCCCCCCGCGAGCCCCAGCGGCGGCTCCCTGGGAGTTCGGGCCCTCGTGTCTCCCTCCAAAAAAAAGGGACGCAAATTAGTTAATTATTGTTGTGAATTGACGTGCCGTTCAGCTTTTGATTTACAACAATGAACCGCTTTAGGTAACTTCCAATTTTTAGCAGGATCCGTCTGAATAAACTCAGCGCTCGCCCCAGCCTTAGCCGAAGGAAGATTAAAAAGTGAGCCGGAGAGTTTAGTCGCTTTGTGACAATAGCATAAAATGTGGAATAATGAACTGTAAATGCGTCTAATTACATAAATAATGCATTTGTGTAATTGTCAAGTAAGGGGGTGTGCTAATGAATCAATTATTTTTAATTGTAGGATGCTTGATTGTTTCAGAAATATAATTGATTGTAATCAAGAATCAATTAAATGTTGATAGTAATTATGTTTATCAAGCTTAAATACATGACATCACCGCGCCGTACCCGCTGCGGGCGGCGGCTGGGAAGGGGCTGCGAGTGCGGCGGGCGCAGCCGGCGTCGTGCGGCTCGTGTCCCGGGGCGGGCGCGGGGCCGCGGGGGCCGCAGGCCGGGACGCCCAGGTGCCTGGAGCTCAGTGTCCGGCGCGGAGGCCGCTGAGTCCAGGCGGCGCGGGCGGCTCCGTCTCGGCCTCGCGGGTGCGGCCCCGGGGCTGCCCCGTCCGTCCAGCTCCGCGGACACCAGCGCCTGGGGGGTCCAGCCCGGGCTGTCCGCGGCGAGGCGGAGCCCAGAGCAGGCCGGGCCTGCCCCGGCTACTGCCCGCCCTACCGCGCCCCCCAGCCGCCCCCCTAGCCCACGCCCCGCCGCGCCCCCCTAGCCCGCGCCCCGCCGCGCCCCCCTAGCCCGCGCCCCGCCGCGCCCCCGCGGTCCTGAGCCCCCCCCCCCCTGCCCTCCGGCCTCTGCGCGTCCCGCTGCCCGGATCTCAGCCCGAGCGCGTCCCGCCGTCTCTGTCCTGCCTTTCAGGCTCCAAGAGTTTGTGCCCCGCGCCCTCAGCCCCCGCGCGTAGCTCCCATTTTCCGTGTTGTCTCGCGCTGTCCTCTCCAGCACGGTGCCCTGGGCCCCTCCCCTGACCCCGCGGCTCTTGGCCCACCCGGGGGTCCCATCCCGAGGGGGTGCCGGCCGCCCCTCCTGCTGGGCCGGGGCGCTCGTGCTGGCACAGAGTCCCCCGCAGCCGCCGGAGTGGCCGTCCTCCCGCTGGCCTGGGGTCTCCCCAGAGGGGACTCTCCCCTCTGTGTCAGCGATGGGGACCCGCAGGGCAGAGGGCGGCGCCTGCTCCCCCTCCACAGACTTAGTTCTGCAGAAGTCAGGTGTGCCGGACCAGGGGCCGCCCATGCTGACGGGGCCTCGAGGGGCTCAGGTCAGGGGAGCAGGGTGCTGGGGTGGCCCCTGGGGGTGTCCTGGCTGCTGCCAACATGATCTGATGATACGTGAGTCTGACTGGCAGGGGGAGAGGGCGGCAGTGATGTGGACATTGGGGGGCCGAAGCTCGGGCCTCATGGACCCCCGTGAGCTCTGCTCCTCCGTGACCAGAGACAGGGCAGCTCAGCGCCTCCCCAGGTGGCCCAGGGAACCCGGTGCTTCGGATCCACAAAGGAGCCTTGGAGCCCAGTCACCAGGGGCCGGATGCTGGACACCACCCACGTCCAGGGGAGCTGGAGACCGTGCGGCCAGTGGGTGAAGCATCTCCCGCAGCCGGGGAGTCGCCCTCCCTCAGGTGCTCCTGAGAAATGGCCTCCGGCTCTGGGGCAGACATGGAGTGGACACAGCCCATCCCATGTGCCCTGCAGAACAAGGGCGAGGACCCGTGTGCACACACAGCTCGCACGTGCCATGCACACGCGCTGGCTCCTTGTGCGTCTGCCGGGGGTACAGGTGCTGAGTCCCACTGGCTCTGTCTGTCTTTCTGTGGCTCTTCCAAAGTGACCGCACAGCAGCGGATCCATGCATGCCTCGGCGGCCACTGCGGGAGCCCTGTCCAGCCACGCCCCCGTCTGCGGCCACTCGCCACACTGCTGACCCTCTCTGGCAGGCGTCCTCTCGTCGTGGTTTTGCTCCCCGCTCCCCGCGACGGCCCCCCGAGGCCCTGGCATCCGTCCATTGCATGTCGTGGGCTTGGCCGCGTCCACCCGCTTCTGGGCCAGTCTGGATCGGTCTTCCTGCCTTCTGCTCCCCCCATCAGCCGGCTGGGCCCCAAGTCTGCGGCCTCTTTCTTCTCTCTGCGCTCACCCGGTGCTTTTCCCGTCGGCTTCTGTTTGACGTCCTCTATGACCCACGCCTCCTTGTGGGGCTCCTCCACGCGTGAGCTGCCGGCTCCTGTTTCCTTTAATTCTCTGCCCATGATCTTCCTCAGCCCTTGGCGGACAGTTGCTTCCAAGTCTGTCTCAGCTGCGAGGACCTCAGCACGTTTCTTTCAATTTTTTATTTTCCTGTTAATGGGCTGCGCATCCCCGTTTCTTTGCAGACAATCGATGATCTGTTTTTGTTGGAAAAAGGACACTTGTGTAGTGCAGTGTGTCAGCTGTGAGCACCGCACCCCTTGTTTGTGTTCTCTGCTTGGTGAAGTGACTTTACCTGAGCTATTCTGTAAAGGCTGCGTTCCCTGGGGAGCGGCCACTCCCCCGTGGTCCCGGTGACCTGTGAGTGACGTGGCCGAGACGTCTCCACGTCCTTGAGCCAAACAAGGAGAGCGAAGCAGTGGAGCGGCCTCCCCTGGCCCGGAGACCGTGAGACCCGGCCAGGTCCCGCCCTGCCCGCGCCCCCCGCGGGCCCCAGAGCCAGACCCCGGCGGCGGCGGCGGGCAGGCGTTCCCGCCTTCTGGGCCCATGCGCCCCGGCCGCCTAGGTCCCCCGCGGCTCCGTGCCAGGCTCCTCCTGGGGCTCTTCGGGTGCCCGCTGCTCCCCTGCACCCCGCCGGCCGGGCTGGCGGCGGCCCTTGCTGAGCAGCGCCCGACGCCTGCGCTGAGGCTCCTTGAGAAGGCAGCTTCCCGGTTGCTGAGTTCTCGGTGCCGCTCTCCGGTTACTCCCCGCGGCGGTGGAGGGTCGGGGGCGCGAAGTCGCGGGAGCAGCGCGGTCAGGAGCAGCGGCCTCCGAGCCAGCGGCCCCGGGGCGGCCGGACCCCGCGGCCAGGAGGCGGAGGGCGAGAGCGGCCAGAGGCCCGGCCGGCGTCGAGGGCTGCGCGGGGCGCGGCGGGGGCGGGCGGCGCCCCCGTGCCCGGCGCGCGCGGGACGGACAAGAGCCGCGACCGCCCCGGGAGCGCCGCGTCGGGCGAGGCCGCCGTCCTGGTTCCCGCGGCCCGGCTGCGGCCTGGCCGAGAGGGGCCCGGCGCGGCCCCCCGGGCTGCGGGGCGCTCCCGGCCGCGGGCCAAGGCTGGCGGCAGCGCGGGGCCGCTGGGGAGCCGCGCCGCGCCGGGCAGGACGCGGCTGTGGCGGGGCGGGCCGCGCGGGGCGGACGGGGACGCCGGAAGGGCCGAGCCGAGCACCGGGCCTGGCCGCCCCCGGCTTAGGCGAGGACGCCCCGGCAGTTCGGCCGCCGCCCGGCGAGGGCGCCTCCCCCGCGAGGTCTCGGGGCGGGCAGGGGACGAGGCGGCCCAGCCGCGAGCGCGGGCGTCGGTGGCCAAGGCCCGGCGTCATCTTTGCGGCGCGCGGCGCGTGGGTGCGGCGCGTGGGTGCGGCGCGTGGGCGCGGCGCGTGGGCGCGGCGCGTGGGTGCGCGGCGCGTGGGTGCGGCGCGTGGGTGCGGCGCGTGGGTGCGGCGCGTGGGTGCGCGGCGCGTGGGTGCGGCGCGTGGGTGCGGCGCGTGGGTGCGGCGCGTGGGTGCGCGGCGCGTGGGTGCGGCGCGTGGGTGCGGCGCGCGGGTGCGGCGCGCGGGTGCGGCGCGTGGGTGCGCGGCGCGTGGGTGCGGCACGTGGGTGCGCGGCGCGTGGGTGCGCGGCGCGTGGGTGCGCGGCGCGCGGGTGCGGCGCGCGGGTGCGGCGCGCGGGTGCGGCGCGCGGGTGCGCGGCGCGTGGGTGCGGCGCGCGGGTGCGCGGCGCGTGGGTGCGGCGCGTGGGTGCGGCGCGTGGGTGCGGCGCGTGGGTGCGGCGCGTGGGTGCGCGGCGCGTGGGTGCGGCGCGTGGGTGCGCGGCGCGTGGGTGCGCGGCGCGTGGGTGCGCGGCGCGCGGGTGCGGCGCGCGGGTGCGGCGCGCGGGTGCGGCGCGCGGGTGCGGCGCGCGGGTGCGGCGCGTGGGTGCGCGGCGCGTGGGTGCGGCACGTGGGTGCGCGGCGCGTGGGTGCGGCGCGTGGGTGCGGCGCGTGGGTGCGGCGCGTGGGTGCGCGGCGCGTGGGTGCGGCACGTGGGTGTGCGGCGCGTGGGTGCGGCACGTGGGTGCGCGGCGCGTGGGTGCGCGGCGAGTGGGTGCGGCGCGTGGGTGCGGCACGTGGGTGCGCGGCGCGTGGGTGCGCGGCGCGTGGGTGCGGCGCGTGGGTGCGCGGCGCGTGGGTGCGGCGCGTCGGTGCGCGGCACGTGGGTGCGGCGCGTGGGTGCGGCGCGTGGGTGCGGCGCGCGGGTGCGGCGCGTGGGTGCGGCGCGCGCGTGCTGGCGCGGGAGGCGGGACGACCTCGTCCCCAGGTGTGCTGGAACGCGGCAAGTCCCCGCCCCTCGGCCCCCCGGCCCCGGCCCCGGCCCCGCCCCTCGCGTCTCCGGGCCCCGCGGGGAGGCCTTGCTCGCCGGGGATCCCGGGATCCGTGACGCGGGTCGGGTCGGGCCGGGCCGGGCGGGGGGCGCCGGCTGCAGCGCTCAGCGAGGGCGTCCGGGCGGGCCTCAGGCTGCAGCCACACTCCTGGCCGCGCGCTGGGGGCCGCCCTCGCGCCGGACCCTGCTAGACGCGCAGGAACGCGCGCCTCGGGCCGGGCCGCCGCGCCGGGAAGCCTCGGGGCGCCCCCGGCCCTCCGCCCCGTCTCTCCCGCCGAGCGCGGCGGGGGCCGCCCTCAGGCCGGGGCGCAGCAACCCGCGCCCCCAAGGCCGCCGCGCGGGGCCGGAATGCGGGCGGCCCCGGCCGGGAGAGCGGCCTTCGGCTGGGCGCTGCCGCGCGGCCTGGCCCTCAGCCGCCCGCCCCCGCCCGCCCCCGCCCGGCCGCCCTCCTCGGAGGCGCCCGCGGGCCTGTCCACCTGGCGGCTCGGGCCCCCTCCCCGGCCCCTCCCCGGCCCCTCCCCTGGCCTCTGCGGGGTCGCCCCGGGCAAGAAGGGGGCCCCCCCGACAAGGACGCGGGGCCCCTCTGCCGCCGTCCCCGGGTCCCTCGTCCCCCGGGGCAGGCTTAGGGGCGCCTGGGGGCTGCCTCCTTCGTTGGGGGGCGGGCGGCGGCCACTGGGCGTGGGAGAGCCCCCAGCCTCCAGAGCCCCTCCCTGGGGGGGCGCCTCCGGCGGCGGATTCGGGGTCTGCTGTCTGCCCCAGGCCCCTCTGCCTTGGGGGACAGCTCCGAGCCGCGTGCGAGAGGCCCCCCGGCTTCCTTCCCCGCCCCTTCCCCGGCGGCTGCGAGGAAGGGCCCCGCGAGGGTCCGCGCTGCACCCGGGCCGGCCTCGCACCCGGGGCGCCAGGCAGGACGGAGTTTCCCGCTCCCGGCGCGCAGCTGTGACCGCCGGCGACTGCTGGAGCCAGCGCCTGATTTGCCGATTCTCTGCGCCTTTGGGGCAATCTTTGCTGAGATGAGGGGCGCCTCGTGAGGTCAGAGACGGACGCTGCAGATTGTGGGGACTCCCGAGGGGCCCCTGCTGACCCGACACCAGCAGGCCGCGCGGGGCTCAGCCTGGAGTGCGCGGGCACCTGGTCCAGGCCCCTGACGCCCTCGGCCGCGGCCTGGCTGCTGTCTGTGGGCAGCTGCTGGGAGGGGCTGGTCAGTGCCCCCGTCTGTCCACGCGCGCCTCGCTGCCCAGGCTGTGCGACCAGGGCGGGCGTTGCGTCCTGGACGCTGCCCGCCGCTGCCCGGGTGCCCAGGTGGTGAGCGGTGGCCCTGGACCCGGCTGGTGGCCACGGCGGGGTGGCACGCGGTGAACGTGGGGCTCCCCTAGAGCGGGCCGCGAGGGTGAGCCCCCAACATCCCACGCCCGCTTGGGCCCAGACGGTTTCACTTGTTTTTTTCCAGTGCTGCTGCGCTGTGCTGGCCCAGCACCAGGGGGTCGGGGCCTGGGGGACGTGCGACTCGCCCTCCCCCCGAAACACAATCCGGCACCAGAGGGGCCCCTCCCGGGCTGCCGCCTGTGTGAACCGGGGCGGGCCGGAGCGTCCCTGGGGCGTGGAGGCCCCCGACCCTCTGGTGCAGGCTGCGGGGCTGGGGTCGCCGAGGCTGTGGGCACGGAGGCGGGCGGTTTGGAAGAGGTGCCTGCTGGCCGGGCCCCCGCCGCGGAGGAGGCCGTCGCCGTGGTGCTGCTTTCCTGCCGGGGGCCGCACGCGGCCAGTGTGCAGTGGCCTGGCCAGCGTGGTCAGGGCGTGCCCCGCCTGGCCCGGGGCCTTCTGCCCCGAGCCTGAGAGCTGGGGCGTCCGGCTGCCTCCCTGTGACTGGCCCGGCTGCCGCGACTGGGCCCTGCTTTGCTTTGAGGGGTCAGGTGACCTGGGCGCTGAGTCGGGCGGCGAGCAGACACCAGACCCAGCAGCCTCGGTGGGCGTTGACCCTGCAGGCTCTGATGGGGGGGCTCCGGCCAAGACACCTGCAGCGCCCCCCTCCAGGCCGGCCTCGCTGCCCTGGGCCTGGGGCCAGGTGCGGACGGTGCCACCCTCAGCTTGTGTTTCCGTCTCAAAACTGCCAGTCCCAGGAGGCTGCAGGATTCCTGTCTTTTTCTTTTAAAGGATTTATTTATTGCTGCACACAAGAGCTGGGGTGCAGGCCAGAGGGGCGGGGGGTGAGAGGACTTGCCGGAGTGGGTGGGGAGCAGAACAGGTGGCTCCACTGAAACCCACTGCTGAGGGCGCAGCGGGGAGACAGGAGAGGGCTGCCGCGCCCCGGGGGCAGCGCCCGGGCCGGAGTCGCACTCAGGCCACAGCGGTGACAGCCTGAGACTGGCCCCGGGGCCACCGGGAGGCCCGTGTCTCCCTCATCGTCTGTTTATACCAACCCGCTGCCCCTCTCCAGGGACCCCTGTTGGCGAGAACTACTGACAGGCTCCGGCCCACAGCGCAGCTCTGCTCTGGAGTCTTCCGGCAAAGCCGCCGTGCCCGTGGCTGTGCCCCGGGGAGCTCCCCGGCCCACGAGGGCGCGCCTGACCTTGAGCTGCCCCTGGGCCCGCCCTGGCCAGAGCGGGGCAGGCGGAAGCGTCCACGCGCCGCAGGTGCTGGAACACACCCTTGTCCCCGTCTTCGGCTCATTCAAGCTGTGTTTCTGTGGGGGCCCTGTCCCCCCGCAACTGCGGCAGGTGGCCGGGCCGCCGTCCTGGAGGCCGACCTGCCGAGCCCCCAGGCTCCCCCAGGCGCCCCAGGGTCCGCTGCTCCTGGCCGTGGCAGGTGTCCCCAGCAGGGCTGGCGGCGCCCGAGTCTGGGCCCTGGCGGGGTCTCGGCATGCGCCCAGACGTGGTTCCCCCGGAGCCCCCCACTCGCGCTTTCCAAGCCTCCCTGCCGGCCTGACGGGCGCCTGTGACTATTTATTACTTTTTAAAGCTGCTTTCAACAGCCCCGAGAAAATGGCCCCAGGTCGTAGTGACGCCTCACGAGCGCCCCCTCCGCGCTGCGCACCGTCTCGTCTCCCCACATCCTTAGCACCCCAATTTCTTCCCTCGCGGAGAGAAAGCGCAGGAGTCGGCCGCTCTGGGGCTCTGCTGGCCGCGCCGGGGCCTGTCCCGCCCTCTGTCCCTGGCTTTGGAACAGCGTCCCGGGGGAGCGCGCCCGCCTGTCCTCGTCACCCTCCGGCGGCCGCGAGGACATCCACGAGCGCTCAGGTCGGAGAGGCCCTCCGAGGGGCGGGCAGCGCTGTCAGGTGCGCCCCCCGGGCCGGGGTCAGCAAAGGCCTGCTGAGGCCAGGAGCCCCGCGGCCTCCCCAGCACCGCTCCCCGCCCCTCGGCCCCGGTCCCCTTCCTGCCCGGGAAGCTCCCCCAGCCCGGCTCCTGCCCCGGCTCCCGCCCCGGCCCCCGGCCTCCTGCTGCGGGGCGCCCTGGCTGGCCCTCCCCAGGGAGCTGGCCTGGCTGTCCCGGGCTGCCCGCTCTCCCTGCCCGCGCCCTGCTGGCCTGGCCAGACTCTCCCTTGCCGGCCCCGAAATCCTCCATGTTCCCGGGCAGCGCGGCTCCTCCCGCGGCCCGAGGCGCTGCTGCAGCCGGACGTTCGCACGGGCATTGGGGGGGGGGGGGGCCGCTAAATTTATCTTCTTCCCCAAATCCGTGAACTCTCACCCCAGCTCCGCTCTCGCTCTCGGGGAGCCATTATCTCCCCACTGCTGGGAGGCGCCTGTCACCTCCCGCCCGCCCGCCCGTGGGCTCGCCTGCCGCCACGCTGTGCAGCGGCTGCGGGACAGCGTCCTCCGTGGGGAGCCTCCTGCCCCCCACTCCCCTCCTGTCCCCCACCTGCTCCCCTCCCCCTCCCCTCCCCCTCCCCCTCCCCCTGCCCCCTCCCACTTGCGCTTCTCTCTACACATGCCCAGTTCCTCTGTTCCCGGCTCCCCAGTCCTCTGCAGGTTGGAGGATGAGCTCATCCGCTTCTGGGGGTTCTGGGGTTCGCCATGAACTTCCGTGTTAATTTGGGAACGGCTGGGTCGCCATGACAGCGGCTCCCGAGCAGCTCTTACATAATGGATGTCCTCAGCGGGGAAGCCGCGCGCGCGCGGGCGGATTTTAATCAGCGAAACCACCGCGGCGGGGCGAGTCCGCGGGCGCAACCTCCGCCTGCGGGCGCTGGGGGGGCGGGGGGGGGGGCCCCGGACGCACCTGGTTTGTGACCCGGTGGCGCGGGGGGGGGGGCGGGGGGGGCGCGCTGGGGCTCCCTCAGCTCCCGGCCGGTCCGCAGGCGGCGGGCGGGGGTGGGGCGGGGGTGGGGCCTGGATGGGCAGAAACAGCCCCGGCGTCTCGGGGCCCCGGGGCCCAGCGCGGGGCTCCCGCTCCGGGACGCGGGACGAGCCCTCGGGTGACCCCGCGCGTCTCCCCGGCGTCTCCCCGGCGTCTCCCGGACGAGGACAGGAGAGGGCGGGACAGTCCCAGCCTGTGCGGGACACGGCGGCCGCGTCCTCACGGACACGCAGTTCCTCTCCACGCCACACACTCCACACACACCCCCCCACACACACACACTCCACACACACCCCACACACCACACACACCACACACACTCCACACACTACACACACCACACACACCACACACACACTCCACACACACCACACACACACGCCACACACCACACACACCCCACACACACTCCACACACACTCCACACACTCCACACACACCCCACACACACTCCACACACACGCCACACACCACACACACCCCACACACCCCACACACACTCCACACACACGCCACACACCACACACACTCCACACACACCACACACCACACACACTCCACACACTCCACACACACGCCACACACACACCACACACTCCACACACACCACACACGCTCCACACACCCCACACACACTCCACACACGCCACACACCACACACACCACACACACCCCACACACCACACACACACTCCACACACCACACACACCCCACACACACTCCACACACCACACACACTCCACACACACCCCACACACACACACCCCACACACCACACACACCCCACACACACTCCACACACCACACACACCCCACACACACTCCACACACACTCCACACACCACACACACTCCACACACACTCCACACACACGCCACACACCACACACACTCCACACACACGCCACACACCACACACACTCCACACACACTCCACACACCACACACACTCCACACACACGCCACACACCACACACACTCCACACACACTCCACACACCACACACATGCCACACACACCCCACACACTCCACACACCACACACACTCCACACACACTCCACACACACCACACACATGCCACACACACCCCACACACCACACACACCACACACACTCCACACACCACACACACACCACACAAGACACACACAGCACACACACGCCACGCACACCACACACATTCCACACACACCACACACACCACACACATACCATACACACTCCACATACACTCCACACACACCACACACACATACCATACACACTCCACACACTCCACACACACCACACACACTCCACACACACGCCACACACACACCACACACTCCACACACACCACAGACGCTCCATACACACTCCACACACACCACACACACGCCACACACAGCACACACACCCCACACACCACACACACCACACATGCTCCACACACATATCGTACACACTCCACACACACCACACACTCCACACACACTCCACACACCACACATACCACACACACCACACATACCACACATACCATACACACTCCACACACACACCACATACACACCACACACACCACACATACCACACACACCACACCTCAC
Source organism: Talpa europaea (assembly GCF_964194135.1). NCBI lineage: Eukaryota > Metazoa > Chordata > Mammalia > Eulipotyphla > Talpidae > Talpa > Talpa europaea. Next base: position 490,243 of record NC_140072.1, on the reverse strand, counting down.
ACACCCCACACACACCCCACACACACCACACACACCACACACATACCATACACACTCCACACACACCACATACACACCACACACACCACACATACCACACACACCACAACCACACACACTACACACACCACAAATACCACACACACACACCACAAATACCACAAACACACACCACACCTCACACACCACACACACACCCTGCACACCCCACAAACACCACACACTCACCACACCATACAGCAGGTGCACACACGGCACACACGCGCATCTCTGCGGCCTGTCATCACCTCCCGTGGGCCACGTCAGCCAACAGCCCACGCCGGCGTCCCGCGGGGTCTCAGGGCCGGCACTGTCCCCGCGGGCGCCCCTCGGCCAGCGTCGCGGCTGCGGCCCAGTGTCAGCCCGAGGCGCGCAGGGCGTCCTCTCGGCGTGGACGGGGCGCGGCGGCCGTCATTGTGCTGTCCGGACCCGTCGCTGTCCGGACCCGTCGCGGCTGTGGGGGGCGGGCCCCGCGAGTGCGCCCGTGGGGGGGGCGTCTCGGCTCCGGGCCTCTCGGGCCTCCCGCTGGCGCCAAGACGGAGCTGGAGGCCTTGGGTTCGCGCGTGAGCCCCCGCGGGTCTGCGTCCGCCCTCCCGCCCGCGCCCCGGGCGCCCTCCCTTCCCGCGGCGTCCCCGCGGCCCTCCCTTCCCGCCGGGCCCGCAGCCCCGGACACTGCGGGTGCCGCCACCCTCGGGCGGGACAGCTCTGGGCCTCGCGGCCTCGCGCCTGCCGGGCAGTCTGTCCTGGTGGGCTGGGCGCGGGTTGGATGGGGGTTGGGGGGTGCCACCTGGGGGGGCCGTCTCAGCGCTGTATCAGCGCCCCCCCCCGTGTCGGTGTCCCCCCAGGTGGCACCTTTCTCCCGCCCTGGTCCTCCCAGTCAGCAGCCCCCAAGTCACCCCGCGGGCGCACCCGCCAAGGCTCTGCCCGGCGTGAGCCCCACTCTGGCTGCAGAGGCCAGCGCTGAGGCCCCGAGGGAGGAAGGTGGGGTTGCGGCGTCCTCGGACTGGGGGGTCGCTGCCTTCTTCCAGGCCCCCTCAGAGGCAGGGGCGCCTCCCGCCTTGGGCGTCCATCTCCGCCACAGCCGGGCCCTGCGCCCAGCCGCGCCCCCGGGTTTGGAACGTCCCCTGGTGGCCTGGGCGCTGCCCTGTCCCCCAGGGCCCGCAGGCTCCGGCCTCCGGTCCTGCCCGCCGCTCCCGCTCCTGCCCGCCTGGCCCTGCTGCCGCCCACCCGGAGCCCCAGCGCCCCAGCGCCCGCCGCCCGGTGACCCGGGGAGACGCCACAGCAGTGACTGCGGGTCCTGGTGGCAGCGCGGCCGCGGGGCTGGGGCCGGAACTCGTGGACTGTTCCCCAGAGCCCCAGGGCCGCGTGGCAGGAGGTGGCCGAGCCCTCAGGAGCTGCCCCCTGCCCCCCCACAGCTCCTGAGCCCCGGCCCGGGGTCCCGGGGGTGTGCGCGGCCGCAGCCCGGGGCGGGATCACCCGGCTCCCATGCGGCGGGGTCCCCGAGCCACAGCCGCCCCCAGAAGTGACTCCGTCCCCGCTGCCCTCCAGCTCTTCGCCCCCCCCCCTTTCCAGAGCGCCCTCTGGGCACCTGGTGCACAGGCCCCACCCGCCTCCCCGAGAGGGAGGGACACTGGGCGCCCCACCCCCCAGGGTCACGCCCTGCGAGGCCCACCGGCCAGGGACCGCCCTGGCCTGGCTGCGGAGGCGAGGCCTGTGGAGCCCGGGCGGGAGGAGCCGCCCCCAGCGCCTTGCCCCTGTGCCCCTCCGCCCCTCCCCTCCCCTCCGGGGCCTCCTGCTGCGGGTGGCCTGTGGCATCAGCCCTGCGCCCCTCCTGTGCTGCGCCCGGCACCAAGGGTTGCCCCGGGGGAGCCGAGCTCAGGGGGGACCAGATCACGGCCGGCCGCGGTGACTGTGGAGCAGGGCTGTGGCGGGGGCGCCCGTTTGTGGGGCAGGGCACGTCCAGCTGGCCCCGCTTCCCCGCCTTCCCGGCGCCTGCTGGCGATGCCCGGGCCACCCGCTGCTTGTGAGTGTCTCTGTCGAGCGGGTGGAAGACAGACCTGCCGGGAGGAGGCACTCGGCATCTTGCGGGTGGGGTGCACCAGCGAGGAGAGGCGGGTGCTGCCGTAGGGGCGCCGCCCCCGCCAGGAACTTGCCCCCGGAGGGCCAGAGAAGTCGAGGATCCCATTTTCTGATAAGGAGACAGCGGCCCAGAGAAAGGAAGACCCGTGCAGACCTCGAGCGCCTTTCCCTGGCAGCTGGCGAGCGCCGAGCTGCGCAGCCTGGGCTCATTTATGGGTCGCGTGGCTGGGGGGGCGCCAGTCACCACGGGGGGACTCGGGCTTGGGCCGAGAAGGAAGAGCCTGGCTGGGAAGCCCTTCTGCACTGAGCGCGGAGAGAGCCACTTAGGGGGAGTGCCGGGGAGCTGCTTGGGGATAATTTATTCAATTTAACAGCATAAATGATTACAGTTACTTTCTGAGTCGTGAACTCTTGCCTATAATCACGCTTCCTGGGGACGCAGCGCCCGCGTGCCTCTGCACGTGTGTTCCCGCGTGCACGCGCGCGTGTGTTCATACATCGCCTTCATAAAGAACTGAAATGATCAGGAACTCTCGCTTCTCGCCCCGACGTGTGGTGTCTGCATCCTGAGGGATGGCCCCCAAGCCGGATCCGCGCGCGCGGGGCGGACGCTGTGCAGGCGCCCTTCAATCCCCCACCCTGACCCAGCGCGGTGGGGCTGGAGTTGCTGCTGGGTCACTAATCAGTGCCATAAATCAAGCTGACCTGGTTTTGCATCCTGCCGGAAAGCAGTTCCCTGGGAGGGCTGCTCTGCAGTTGGGAGCCTCTCAAAAGGTCTCGAATGGAAGTACAAAGACTCTGGTCTCCTCCTGAGCACGGGTCGATGCTGCAGGCGCCTCAATGGGCCAGGTCCACCCTGGTCAGCGTCCAGCACATACGCTCCTGGCTGGGTGAGAGCAGTCTCAGGGCGTCTGCCAGTTGGGGCCCTGAACTGGGCGGCAGGGAAGTCAGAGGTGGCAGGTGGGGCATCTTTCCCCAAGAGGACTTTCCTCTTGCCAGGGGACTTGGTGGCAGAAAAATAACACTGTCAGACTAGAAGAGTAACCCAGGGGGAGTCAAGTCAAAGATGGAGGGAAGCAAAATCCTAGAGTTCCCGGCTCAGTACCAAATGGAATCAAGAAAGTACGAAGAAAAATTCTGACCATATACCCTGGATATTGAATCAAATATTCAGTCTTATGCATTTTAGGGGAGGGGCAGGTAGGTGAAGGAGCAGAATCCCGCCTCGGCCCCTGCCGCCCCACCTCCCACCTGCCCTGCCCCGCCCCCACCTGAAAACAATGCAAAGAAAGAGATGATTCAAAACTACTAGAATTTCTTGCTGTTTCACTTCCCCATTTGGAGGAGAGCTAACTTGGCGGCGGGTACAGTCCGCAGGGGCAATGTGCACACACTTCAGTGTCCCCATATATTTGGAATAAGTAGGATAAATAGACACATGTACCTAGGAATATTGTAAAAATATTAAGGACAAAGCAAACCTTAAAATCTGAGGGGAAGGGGAGAGAGAGATCCTACCAAGAGTGACTGTAAAAATAAGAGCTATTCCCTCGTTTTCAACAGATGGTGACAAGGCGCCATCAATGGGGTGAGAATGGTAATAGTTTCCTCCCACTGCTGCAGTGCTGACCAGCATCAAAGTGAGGGCGACATAAACACATTTCAGACACACAAGGCCCTTCCTTGCTAAAAGAGCTACTAAAGGATGTGCTCCAGCAAGAAGAAAATCTAACCTAACTGGGAATATTTGGCAGAAAGGAGCAACTGTGTTTAAAGAAATAAGTAAATCAGATCCAGCAATTCCACTCCTAGGGATCTACCCAAAGGACACAAAAACATTAATTCCAAAGGGCACCTGCACCCCTATGTTTCTAGCAGCACTGTTTACAATAGCTAAGCTTTGGAAACAACCCAAATATCCAAAGATAGATGACTGGATCAAGAAGATGTGGTCCATATACACCATGGAATATTGTTCAGCAATCAAAAAAGATAAACTCATGCCATTTGCAGCAACATGGATGGAACTGGAAGGGATCATGCTCAGCGAAATAAGCCAGAAAGAAAAAAAAAAATACCGGATGGTTTCTCAACAGGAAATTAGAAAATCCAAATAAGGGATCAGGAAAAAGACTAATTATAATAAAGTAAAATTCAAAATCAACAAGCAACTATAAACCAGGGACATACTACAGGAGGGGAGAGAAGGGAGTAGGATCAAAACAAGGGGGTGGGAATAGTGTGGGGACTATAACCAAGATGAAAATGCATACATTGTGCAAAAATGAAAAATGATGTCAAAAATATATAAAATAAAAAAAATTAAAAAAAATAAATAGGCATGAAATATTGGCATGAAAATATAACAGAGGGCCTCCCCGGTGGCGCAGCGGTTGAGCGCTGGGTTGTGAAGCTGCCCGCAGCCTTGGCAGCGCCGGTTCGATCCCCGGCCTCCTGGGGGAGGGTCCCACATGGCGCGCAGACCTCTCCTGCCGCCCGCTGCTCCCCTCAGCAGTGTCCTTCGGTCCTTCTGCCTGCTCTGCTCCCCGCTCTGGCTCTGGTGAATTCTCTCACCCTCCCGCACTTCTGACTGTACCCAGTGCTTGTGTAAATAAATAAATCTTAAAAAAAAAAAAAGGAAAGAAAATATAGCAGATACTTTTTCACAGTTTTAAAACATGAAAGTAATAGTGAGAACATGGGACTTGGGAGGGGGCTTTAGGGGAAAAGAATGGATTCATAAGTATTTTCTTTTTTTGGAGAGAGTGCCTGGAAATCGGTGAAGTTTGAATTTGGGAGAAAAATGTAAAAGCTACGCAAGTTAGAAAATACAAAAGTAGTCACTACAATAATACAAAGAATATAAGATTTCCAAGCAAGTAGAGAAAAACAGGCACTGAAATATAATGATTCATCTACAGAAAATAGAGAAAGAGAAATGAAATAAAAACATTCCAAACACTGGATGGAAAATACAGAGTATGGCAGAAGAAACAGGCCAGTCTCCCCAGCCACTGGAAGACAAGGAGCTTTTTATGTTTCATCTTCGAGACAGAGACTTGATATTGAAAAAATCTGCTTGATGAGCCTTGTGCGACATGTTTAAAAGATAATTATTAAACATAACCTAAGGCTGAAGATAAAATCATGGAAAATGTTTACCAGAAAAATATTAACTGAAGCAAATTTAATAAAGCTGTTTTAACACGAGAAGTGCACCTCCTAGGGGAAGTTACGGATAAAGTGGATCATAAAAGAAAACTGATGAGGAACGTGCTGCAGTGCACCGTGCACAAGCCCAGTTGCACAACATGATGAGTGCACTCATGGAGGCACGCAGCGATTACAAAGCACAAGCTGAAAGGTCATGATGGCAGTGGGAGTTCTGACCAAGTGCCTCAGAAACCGAGAATGAAGTTGACGAGAAGTAGTTGTCGATTGTGTAAGTAAGACAATGAATCTTGATCATGTCTGCACGTACACACGCAGCAAGAGCTCACGCCCACTGGCTACTAGAAGACTTCACGATTACTTGCAAGTTGGACCACAAAGGAATTCTTAGGAAATACCAGGAACTTACATAACAAGCCCATCTTTGTGGATAATAACGTAAAAAAGATAGAGCTAAAAAGTGAAACGTTGCCTTTGTCCCCCAAAACCAAACATTTGGAAATCAAATTCACCTTTGTTAAGAAAACTCAGTGTTCATGATGCCATTTACATAAAATCTCCAGTGTGCATGTGTGTGTGCATGTGTGCACTTTTGCCTGTGTGTGCATGATTGAGCGTGTGCGTGTGCATGCACGGAAGGACCGGCAGCCTCCATGAGGAGTCTCCACTGCAGGGGAGATGCTCTTCACAGTGAGAGCTTTGTTTATTGCAGTCTTCATTTATTTTTTAATGTAGGGGTTGTTTTCCCATTGAATATGGTTTATTAATAGAATTTTATTGGGGAAATAATTCTTAATTATTTGTTTAAAAAAAATCAAGCAATGAAATATTTCATGTTGAATGATAGTGAGTGGACTCGTGTGCAGCAAAATGGCCCAGGGAAGCCCGGCCTGGGACATGTGCCTGAAAAGTGATTCGTGACTTAATGCCCGATCAAAGGTGGACAAGGAAGGGCTGAGTAATTTCAAAGAAAGTGTTATGAAAGCAAAACTTACAAAACACGGGCCCCCAGGGCTGGCTGAAAGATGAGTTCTTCCCAAAAGTAAAAAGAGTTGATTAAGCGACGCGAGGGCACCGGGCACAAACTGAGGTCCATGGCGGACACGCAGGGGCCGCGGCCATGGACACTCGCATGATTGGCAGGGGCATCATCGGGTAGCCGTGCCCCGGATGTGGCTGTGCTGGCCTGGTGTGGGTGAGGCCCTGTGTCCACAGTGCCCACAGCAGCAGCCAGGCCAGCGTGGGGGCAGCAGGCATTGCCTGAATAGGTCTGTTCGCACAGTCAGCGCCCTGCCTGGCCGGCGTCCATCCATGTGTCTTTGAATGCGTGATGGGAGAGCGCTCAGCCCCTGTCCTTGTCCAGGCAGCGACTCCCTGTCAGGCTCTGGCCTGCTGCTGGGGTACAGGCCTCAGCATCCCCAGAAGGCAGGCGCACGTGGACAGTTGAAGGGTGTCGTGCTGTGCATTGTGGCCTGTCAGTACTGACGGTTAATTTACTTTTTTTTTTTAAAGTTTTTTTATTTATTTATACAAGAACTGGGGTACAGACCAGATGCACAGGAGCGTGAGAGGATTCACCAGAGACAGAGCGGGGAGCAGAACAGGCAGACTGACGAAATACACTGCTGAGGGGGGCAGCGGGCGCGGCAGGAGAGGTCTGTCATGCCATGTGGGGCCCTCGCCAGCTGGCTGGGATCGAACTCGTGCTGCAGAGGCTGCGGGCAGCTTCACAGCGCTGTGCTCAACTGCCTGCACCACCAGGGAGGCCCGACAGTTAATTTACTTTGATGCAGAAATGTAAGGATTCAGGGCAAAGCTGTGTCCTGTTCCCATGCAGTTGGCTTCCTGAACTAATTATCTGCCTTTTTACAAACGAGAGCTCATCACCACGCTTTCTTCCCGCCAGGCTCTGCTGGGCAGGGGCTCTCGGGCCGCGGAGCCGAGGGGACAGGCCAGCCTGGCCCGCAGCCAGGGCCACCCGCCCACCCGTGTCCTGCTGGAGGACTCGGCCCGGCCTCACCGCTTCTCTCCCTGTCTGAGGAAGGCGCTCCCGGCATGAGACCCCGCGCCAGGCAGCGTTTTGGCTAAGAAACCCAGGTCCTCTTGAAGGAAAGCAGGTGCCTGAGAAAACGACCTCCTGTCCCATTTAGAGACATAACGAGTGGATCTTGGCTCTGGCTCGGGGAGGAAAGGCTGCCCCTGAAAGCCCAGTGCGGGGGGCGCAGGCGGTGGGCGCGGGTCCTGGGACGCCTCTGGTCCCACTGAGCTGGCACAGCGAGGACTGTTGCGGGGTCGCCCCTGATGGTGTCCACTGCAGAGGACGCCTGGGAGCCGGGAATCTGTGACTGACTTTTCTTCTCCGGTGACCGGGTCAGGGCTCACGTCCATTTCCCTCCCGAGTGACCCCGCCACGGTGGAGGGGACCCGGTCCGGGTCTGCCTCTCACCGTGGGACCAGCCATCGGGGGCTGCCAGCCTGTCCGGGCAGCCCGCGGGAGGGGCGGTGCTGGGGTGCCCCTCCGGCACAGGCCCGTCCCCAGTGCCCGCACATCCCCCAGCCGACGCCTCTGCTCCCCTCAGGTGCTGCCCGAGCCGCGTGCCCCCCACAGACGCCCCTCCCGGCGCCCCAGCCTAGAGATGAGCCCCCAGGGTCAGCCCCGCCCTGAGAGCAGGGTGGGCGCGGCGGCGTGCGGGCGTGGCACTCAGCTTGTCGGCGCCCCGCCCCGTGGGCTCGCTGGGCCCTCAGGGCCTCGCCGCAGCTGGAGGGGCGCGTGGGCAGCGTTGTGCCGCGGGGTGCGCCCGCGGAGGGCCATGGCGTGGGCCAGATCTAGCACATTCCAGGCCCTGCGGGAAGGCGGCTGCTGGTTTGCGCCCCAGGCCCGGGGGCCGCCTTTTCCTTGGCCTGCGGCCGCGGGCCCAGCACTCCAGCTCCGGCTCCGGGACCGGGTTGGCTGCCGGGCGGCTGCGGGGCGGCCCAGGGGGGCCCGAGGGGCGCCCCCCCCCCACACACACCTGCCCCTGACTGACACTGGCCCCGGCGGGGAGGCAGCTCCGCCCCCGTGTCTGCAATTAAAGCAAAATCTGAGGGAAAGAGGGGAACGTGTCACCGCGCGCACCGTCTCAGAGGGAAGCAGGCCTGGGCGGTCCGTGGCAGGCGCGTGGGGCGAGCCTGGGTGGGCCAGGCGGGGAAGTGACCGCCAGGACGGCGGCCGGGAGCCGAGGAGGGCGCCTTCAGGGAGGCTCTCCGGGCCTGGTGGCTCTGGGCCTCCCAGCGGGACTCCTGCTGCCCAGGCCCTCACGGCCGCCCTCCCCGGCAGGCTGCACCCCCTGGCCTGGGGGTCTGCTGGGCGCCCTCTTCCTTTCGGGGCGCTGTTGTCCGCGCCCTCAGCCTGAAGCCGTGGCCGCCTGGGGCAGTGTTTCCGGTGGCTCGGGTGCTGGCGTCTTGTTGCTGGTGGCCCTGGGCCGTGTGGGCCGTAGCGGCGTCAGAATGGACAGGGCTGGGAGAGGCACGTTGGTCCTGCTGCCCCATCTGAGCTGGCCACACAGGGGCCGGTTCCTGAGGGCAGATGCTGGAGGACCCATTTCTGGGCAAGGAGCTGGGGTGCAGGGGCTGAAGGGGCCAGTCCTGCAAAGCAGGTGGAGGGGTTGTCCGCTGGGCGGGGCTGGAGGGGCCATCCGCTGGGCTCCCACGCCGGGGCGAGGCCAGGCTCCAGCGCGCAGGCGGGTGGGCTGGGGGAAGCCGTGCCCAGCTGCACGGCCCTCCCTGGACAGGTTGTTACTGCCCTGTGGGCTCGGTCCGCCTGTCCTAGTAGGAAGCGGCCCTCCCTCCCCGCTGGCCGGGTGGGAAGCAGGATGCGGCTGGGGAGGAGGGGCACGTGCAGGTGTCCAGAGGCCTGGCCTGGCTGCGGGAGCCCTTCTGGCGGCCGGTCCCTGGGGGTAGGCGTCCCTCTCAACGCCTCGCAGCCTCTGGCTCCCCGGCAGGACCCCGTGGACTGCCGCTGCCCGCTGACCCTCCAGGGCCTGTTTTTAGCTGGTTGGCGTTTAGGCTGGACATGCTGTTCCCGGGAGAGTGAAGACACGCCCCGCGGCCACATCCTGTTTCTGCATCTTGCGTTAGAGCCTCGTGTTTTCTCTCCGCGATTCTTCCAATGAAAGCCCTCGCTGCTTCCTCTTGCAACGCCTGTTTCACTTGGCGGCGTGAACACGGCCCTCTGCAGGCCGCCCCGCTGCGCGGTGGTCTCTGCGGCACAGATGTCAGCCTCTCGCTCCCCGCCCTCAGCCCCTGCTCGGCCCTCAGCGGGCGCCCGCCCAGCAGCCTCCCCAGTGCCGGGCTGGCGTCTGTGGGCAGCTTGCTCGCGGGCCAGCGGCAAGACGGGATTCTGAGGCAGGCGCCTCAGAAGCCCGGTCTCAGCCTGGGAGTTTGCTCCAGGGCGGGGCTGAGCCCCCTGTTCCGCTCTCACTGTGGGGCGGCGAGGGGTCCCCGCACCTCAGGGTCCCCTGGAGCCGCGAAGCGCTCTCCCGTCCCTCCGACGTCCTGATGCTGCTTAGGCTCAGCCGGCTGCTCGGCGCGTTTGCCGGGCACAGTCGCTCTCGGGCTTGCATTTTTTAAATATGGACATTTTCTTGCACTGATTTTTTTCGTCATGTTTCCTGAATTTCCCCATCTCCTCTTTTCTCTGGGGGGAGCTCTGGTGCGAGGTTAGGCCTCCCGGATCATTTGCTTGTGTGTCTAATATGTTCGCACACAATTCCATCCTTTGTCTTTTTGTTTTACTTACTGAGAAATTTCAATTTTCCAATCATTTATTAAATTCTCAAATTTGGTATCCTATTGTTTATTTCTAAGGGTTTTTCTTGTCCTCAGGTCCCCTTGACCTCTCATGTCAGACTGGCCGCGGACCCCAGAGAGACACGGGCGCGGGAATTGGCAGGTTTTTCTCTTCTGCGTCGTGGCCTCACTGTGCCGCTGACTCCGCTCTCTCTCTTTGTGTCGGAGATATTTCATGATGGCTCCTGTGCTAGTCTCTATCTGCGACCCGCCCCTCCTCCCCCCTTCTGTCTGTCTGTCTGTCAGTGTCAATCTGTCAATCACGAGCACACCTGCCGCCCCCCAGCGATGCGGGGTCACCGGCAGGGGCACCCTGGGGCCACGAGGCAGGAGCGATTGGCAGCTGCCAGTGGTGGGAGGACGAGGCGGCCGCCGCAGGGGGGCCCTGGTGGAGGAGGGGTGCTCCTGGCCCCCATCGGCGGGCCGTGGGCGTGCGGGGGGCGGTTCCGTCTTGGGGAGCTCTGCAGGGGCGGCATGAGAGTCTGAGCCGCAGCAGGTGACAGAGGGCCTGCTCTCCCGCACCTTCCTGGTCACCGCCTCCAGCATCAGGCCCGTGGCTGCCCGCTCCCCCAACTCCCGCCTGCCTCTCCTGCAACCCACTTCCTCCCCAGGGGAGCCCCCCTGGCTCTCCCAGGAGCTCTGACCCCCTCTGCAGACCCCTAGGCCCCGCCTGTGGGTGTCCTTTGCTGAGAACAATCCCCCCATCCTCCCCCACCCCCTCCCCGTTCCAGGTCTTGCTGACTTTGCCCTCCCGGCACCTCCCGGCTCCTGGCAGGCTGTGCCCTGAGGCCTCCCCAGTGGGCCTGGCCCAGGTGGGGTGGGCCTGGCCAGAGCATCAGGAGTGAGGACCTGCAGGCACTGGCTGCGCTGACCACTGGCTGCACTGACTGGCTGGCTTGTGGCTGCCCGACCAGCGGCCACGGGTGTGAGGACCGGCCTCCTGGGCACCCACCGCTCTGGCCGCTGGGGTTGTTGAAGGGTCCTGATCTTTTTAGAAATTTGAGGGCTGATTCTTATTCGTAGCAAAGTAAGCTGGGTTCTCTGTGCCCTCTGGGTGACTTTGTAAACTTAAATAGGTTTGGGCTGTTTTCCTTCTGTAATAGCCGTTCTTTCTTTCATTGACTGCTTCGCATTCGTTATGAAGACTTTTCTCTCAAGTGCTTTGTTGTGAGAGGTTGAAAAATTCGGTGAAGTCTGGAGCTCCGGCCTCGCTCTGCTGTGGAAGCCCCAGTCACACACCGGCGTCCTCTGCCCGTGACGCCTCTGTCTCTTCTGCCCAGACAGCCACCTGACGGCAGACAGCGCGGCCTCCCAGGCGAGCGATTGGCTCAGACGAAGGGGAAAGAATATTAATTTAGCAGCATGGTCGCTCATGCCTTGTGTTTAAAGTGTGCATTTTAATGAAAACCAGGGGCATCCTCGTTGGGTTGCGAAGAAGATGGCGTCCAGAGCGGGGCTGGGTTTGTGCAGGTGGGTCGGCCGGTGCCCCCATCCCGGAGGCCTCTCCCCGGACGCCCGGGCTGTGGCGGGGTGGAGGGTGTGAGTCGCTTACCAGCCGCGCTCGGTGACAGGAGCGGCCAGGGCTGGGTGTGTTCCGCGGAGGAGCTGACAGCCTGTATTTACCCACTGGATGTATATGCACATCTTCCTAAGCATTCATTTAGCTGACAGTCTGGGAAATGTCAGCGTTCTAATTAACTCCAGCCAGAGAAGGTTGTGCTGCAATTTGAAATCTCTTTGATTGATACGGTTGCAATTAGAGGCTGCTCTCTCTCCGCGCGGTGTGAAGGGGGTCGGCGGAGCCACGCAGCCTGTGCTGGGCAGGCCCCTGGCTGGCGAGCTGTGCCCAGACCCGCTGGTCGAGAGATGCTGGCGGGTGCCCAGCCTTCCCCGCACCCCGAGCGGGGGGATTTACTGCTACTGCCAGAGTGAAGGGATTGCACAGTGTCTTCTGATCGTTGTAGCTGGTGCTTTCCCAAGGGGTTTTGAGGCTCTGAAGGTCATGCTCATACTTAGGGCATGCACTGACAGGCGCTTCCCTAGCCGCGCGGCTCAAGCACAGGCAGGTAAAGGCTGTGCCTAAAGGCACGTGGTTGAGACGATGGGAATAAGGCCCAGATTTTTAGGGACTTTACATGGTGCTGATACACCAGGTGAGACTCTGCCTCTTGAGGACTCAGTCCAGAAAATCAAAATTCTTTGTGCGAGGCCTGCGGTGACGGGGACCTCGGGGACTGACGAGACGCTGCCCTTGACCTCGAGCGGCGGGGCCCGGGCCGGGCATCTGGGCGGACGGCGGTCTGGGAGGAGGCCCGATGGCGCAGGGTTGCTTCTGGCTGGGGGCCTCCCAGGGGAATGGCACTGGCTCTGGCGCATGGGGATCATTTCCACAAGGGGGGGCCCGGGAGAGGCCTCCAGACCTGCGCGGGGTGTGCGGTGGCCGGCAGGCCGACGCTGCGGAGGGGCGGGCGGGGCGGTGACCGGGGCCAAAGCACCGTGGCTTTGTGTCTTCCTGGTCCTGGCGATGTGGGGGCCCGTGGCAGGTTTGGAGGTGAAGAGGCCCACGCAGGGATCTGTGCCTGGGCTCTGCGCCCACCGCAGCGCAGGAGAATGGAGGAGCCCGGAGCTACGGCTGTCCTGGGGGGGCCCGCGGCCCCTGCTCTCGGGTCTTCTCCTGGCTCCCCGGCGGTTCCAGGGGATCAGTGGTGAGGTGGTAGGGTGAGGGGTGACAGGTGACTCCCAGACAGCAGCCTGGCGTGGGGACAGCCCTGCCTCCAAGCTCCGAACTCAGCTAAAGACAGAGACACTCACCCTGGGCCTCGGAGCAGAGAGAGAAGACGAGCCTCGTCCTGAGGTTTCCCGAGGGCCAGGCTCCTCCAGGGCCAGGCCCCCGCAGAGACGGCCTCCAGGTCACCCTCCTGCGACTTGCTAGATGCACAGGCGAGAGCGACCTCATTTCTGAAGCAAGTGGTTGTTTGGGTCAGCCTGACCGGGCCTCGGCGCCCGATGTTTGGCTGAACACAAGCCTTCGAGGGGGTGTGGAGGTGGGATCAGCCTCGGAGCTGGGCCCTGGCTGGCGGTGCGAGCAGGCACGGCGGGGTGGGGGGGGTGTCGCTCGCTGGCCCGGCCTGCTTCTGTCCTCGGGCTCTTCCTGGAATGCCGCTCTCGGGCCTTGGGGGGATCGAGCTGGCCCCCGCACCCATCTGCCCGAGCGCGCAGCCCGCCCTTGCTCCTCTGGGAGCCGCTGTGCACGCGCCCTCCTGTGGGCTCTGTTTCGCCGGAGAATCCAGACTAATGCAGAAGGGCTAATTTTCTATTTAAAAATTTTAATGACTTTACTGTTTTTATATAAATAATAATACACATTATGAAAACAACCGAGCAACATAGATGAGAACAGAAGCAAGAGCCAAAAATGTCGCCTAATATCCTAAAATATTGTTCTAAGGCTAAGAAACAATATTATGAAACATTCAATAAGAGATTGGATTATTATATTTTTAACTCCATGTTTTAATTTTAGATGTTATCAACTTCTGGCTACGGAGGATGAGAGAATTAGCACTCCCGCCATGCTGCCAAGCCCCGCCCGGGTCTCGTGCTTGTGGTGTTATTGTTTTCCCGTTGTTAAGGGTTCAGCTTTGTGCAACTTCCAGCATCGTCGGATGTATTAATAGATGTGATAAGATCAAGAACATAAATTCATAGTCTTTTTATAAGTTTCTTAAGGATTGTGCAGAATTAATTTCATCTTCATTTTCAGGGCAATTGTTTTGTTTGATTCTATTTCAATTTTACTGTGAAATGGGGTTATTTCTTATAGTTAAGTGTGCAGGTCCAGATAAGTCTATTAACTAATAAATCTAACTTTATGAATGTCAGTCTATTGCATTATAATTCCATAGCTATCTGAGATCTGTCTAAATCAATTATCTATTGTCTATCAATTTGTCTGTCCATCTATTATCTGTCTGTCTGTCTATCTGTTTTCCTCAGATGTCTTTTCCTAAGGACCTTGCATATTTCCTTAGATAACTTGCTGAGATCACTAACTTTCCCATTCTCACATTTCTTGGGGTGCACGCCACTGGCAGTGGGCGGGTGCAACCAAATTAAACAGCAAACATTTGATTCTGAATCCCGTCCTGGGCTTGCCCCGGGCCTGCCTGTCTCAGCCACAGCCCACCCACCGCCAGAGCACCTGGTCCCCTCACCCTCCCCTGTGTGCTCTCACCCCCGCTCCCCCTCTGTTGTCCCCAATTCTGCAGTCAGGGTTCTGGGGGCTGCTGGAGGCTTGGGTCTATCTGCCCTGTTGTTGATTCTTCTGAGTTCTGCATGTGAGGGAAGCGTCTGTGTCTGCCTTCTTCTGACTTCTCTCGGTTAGCGCCAGCCCCTCCAGCTCCACCCATGTTGCCGCAGATGGTAAAACTTCATCTTGTTTACCGCCGGGTAGTATTCCTTCGCCGGTGTCCTGCGCCCCCGCGTCCACTCCTCTGTTGTGGGCACCGGGGTCTCTCCTAGTGAATGGTGCTGCTGTGAATGGCGCTGCTGTGCACGTGAGGTGCCCTGGAATTAGTGTCTCTCCATGTTATTTGAGCTACCAAGGAGTAGAACTGCTGGGTGATTCGGGGACCTATTTTTAATACTTCGTGGAGACTCCATCCTGTTTTCTATAGAGACTGAACCGCAGCCCAGCAGTGGTGCACGAGGCCCTTCTCCACACCCTCATCTGCACCTGTTCTTTCTGGTCTTTTTGGGCCAGGCCGTCCTCTCGGGGGTGAGGTGCAGCTGTGGCTTTGATGTGCATCTCCCTGGTGCTGAGTGATGGTGAGCACTTTGTGTGCCTGTTGCACATTTGCGTCTTCGCTGGGAAGTGCCCATTTAGCTCTTCTGCCCATGTTTTGATCAGGTTCTTTTTCTTTTTGTTGAGCAGTGTTTGCTCTCTATACATCTTCGATATTAGCTTCTTGTCAGATGCATGATGTGCAGATATTGCCTCTCATTCTGTAAGCTGTCTTTGTATTTTAATGATAGTTTCTTTTGCTGTGCAAAAGCTTTTTAATTTGCTCTAGTTCCATTTGTTTGTTTTCACTTTTATTTCCCTTGTAGGAATCAAGTCCGCAAAGATATCCCTGAAATCAATGTCACGGAGTATTTGTCTCCACCTTGTTTTGTCTTTGCCCTTATTACCTCGTGGCCTCAATTTGGCTGCTTCAGCGTCAGCCATCGTGACTGCATTCCAGGTGTCAGTAACACTGCAGTTTTTATTAAAATAAAATAACCTTCTCTGTCTGATTTGATGCTCTGCCTCCATCTCCTCTGGCATTAAAATCGCCTCTCCCCTTGCCATGGGTTTCTTTGCCTGTATTTTTTAAGCATATCTTTTCCCCCATCTCTCTACTTTTATCTTTTTCTTGTTATGTTATACCGCTCACACGACAGATTAAATAACGTGAAGTCATAAAATAAATGCCGGAGCAGTGCCAGGTAAAGCTGACGACAGCACACGGGCCAGCAAGTGCAACGTGTCTGTCTTCAGCAGCAGCTGAAATATAAAAGGTGGACGTACAAATTCTGGGCAGCGCTATCAATGACACTAATCGCTGTTTATCTTTAATAGAACGTACTGCCCTAAGCATGCTTTGGTAGCATAACTATTTGAGGCGCTGATTACATGGCTTTGTTGGAGACCCAGGCTCAGCCCCTCCGGTGGGCCTGCCAGGTGCGACGAGGCCTGGTGCGGCGAGGCCAGGTGCGGCTTCCCAGGGAGGAGAGGGCTTTCGTCTCACTTCAGCCTTCGCATCACAGACGTTCCAGCTGCCTGCTCCCGGTTCCCAGGCACTCAGCGCCAGACCTCAGGAAGGTGGACACGGGGTGCCTGGGCACGGGAGACTCCTGGCCAGCGGCCGTGGAGCAAGCGTGGCAGCAGCGACCAAGGGCAGGCGAGACTCCACGCTGCCGCCTCATAGCAGCCGGCTTGGGGGGCTCGCAGAGCCCTCACCCTGGGGCAAAATGGAACTGGCTTGAAAGCTGCAAACGAGCCTGGGCCGAGGCCTATGGGTTGGCCGTCCCTGCCGTGGGGCCAGCGGGCCATGAGCTCCCCCGAGGCTCAGCGTGGCCAGGGCACTGGTGGTGGCACGGGCGCCTGGAGGGCCAGCGGGGCTTCTGTGCTGCGGGGAGCGTGATCTCTGCCCTCACCCCCCCTCCCTGGAGCGCGGCCTGGCCTGAGGGGCCCCCCCAACCCCCTGGCTTTCTGTGCCTCCTCCTGAAGGAGTCACCCCACCCCGGCAGGCCCGCCCCATCTTCCTGGCCCCACAGCATCCTTCCCCTTTCCTTCCCAGACGCACCGCAGCCTTATTAATTCCAGAGTCTCCACAGCCCGCGCCCGCCCGTGTCTCCCAAGCCCACTGACATTCCTTCAATTAAAGGCTTCATCATTTATTCCATGACTTATTGACATCGCCCACCAATCGACACCCCGGCTCTGCTTTCCAGTTCATCCATCACCCTGCCAGAGCGATCTCGCTAACCTCCACATCTGACTAAACCGTTTCAAAATTCCGCTCACGGATTCTTCTCAAGGCGAAGTTGTATCCTTAGCACCTAACACAGTTATTCATGACGCTCAGCAGCGTGTGATGGATGAGTGGATAAATGAATGAAATGGCTCTTGGCCGAAGCTCCTGTCTCACGCAGAGGAAAATACCGTCTGCCTCTGGGCGTGGGTTTGACCACGGGCTCGAGGTGGGCAGCATTTAGGCTTGGGCCTGAGGAGCTTCGGATTCCGTATTGAAAAGACAGTTTTAAAGGCGTGCTCGGGTCTGGTCTGCGTTGCTAAGTGGGCGACCCTTAAAGGGAAGTCCTGCCGCGGGGCGCGCCTGAGCTAGAGGCAAAGGGCTGTGCTCGCGGCGCAATCTCTGCCCTGCAGCAGCACCAAGACCTGCTTCCCTTGGCAGAGGGACCGCAGCGGCGCTCTCTGGGGGCACGCAGTCCGGCACCCTGCAGGAGTCTGGCTCTTGGGGCCACGTCGGCGCCTCACCCCTGCCCCGGGCCGCCCCACGGCCCCCTGGCCAGGTGACCGCCCCTGCGGGAGCTGAGCTGACCTGGCGCCCGACTGTGGGACCCCCCCACCCCCCGCAGCATCCACTCCGCTTTGACTCCAGGAAAGTCCGGGTCGCTCGGTGGGGCGTGGGTGGGGAGGACACTGTGAGTCGCTTGTTTGCCTTCTCGGAGTTTCTGGCTCTGCAAATACAATCTTGTCAGGATTATTTTCAGGTTATTTGTCTGGAGTCCAGAGGAAGGTGACTGTTTATTTTGTGGATTTACATGCCGCTCCTACAAAATAATCTTTCTTTAAAAATGGATAAAATAGATGGTATTAAACCAGAAAGGAAATATTAGTCTCGGTCCCTTTCGTGATGCAGCGGGCGCGGAGGGCGGGCGGCAGGGAGGGGGTCTCCAGCCGGCTCGGCGCCGGCTCCACAGGAATGTCGCTTGGACCCCACCCGGGAGCCGTGGGGGCCCCCGCCAGAGCCCCGCAGCCACCCAGTGCGGAGCCAGAAGGTTTGGGTCCCCCCTCCGCCGGGCCAGAGGGTTGACCTTTTGGAGTCTTGGCTGCTCAGCCATGAAAGGGGGGAATGACGGGGACCCCGAGAGGCCCCAGGGGGCGTGGGTGTGCCTGGCGACAGGCGTGTGTGTGGGGGGGCCACAATCCAGCAACCCCACACTTCTGACTGCGCCCACCTCTGTGAGAACCTCACCCCCGTCCCCGCGTGGCCCCGAACGCGCCTTCCCGGGGCCCGGGCGCCCCCTGACTTGCACCGGGGCGCTTTCCCAAGTCTATCGGACATTTTGTAAAGAGCCGGAGAAGGCGGTCGCCCGTGCCTCCTCGGCCTTCCCGGGTTTTCTAAAAATTAACTTGCACGAGGTCGCTGTGTTATGAAACGGGCCCTGTTTGGAGTCTCTGTGTGCCGCAGAGGCCTCCCTGGGCCGACCCCAGCCGACTCAGGACCAGCCGCTCCCCCTTTGCGAGGAGGCATTAATCCCTGTTCCGGGTCAGGGCCAGCGTCCTGTCGGGTTTGTCGCAGAAGCGCTTGCACCCCGGAGGGATCTCCCGGCGCTTTGTTATTTTACCTGTTCCACTTACTTTTGCAACTGGAATTATTTGTCTGCGGACCGAAGCCCGTGTCTCCACGTGGGGGTGTCGGTGCCCGGTGGGGGCGCGCTGCGGCTGCCCGCCGCCCCCGTCTCGACGTCGCGCGGTGCTGCTGGGGCTCTGTCCCGACCCGTCGGGCGGCCTGTCTGTCCCGGCCACGCAGGACGCTGAGGCCCAGGCCCGCGTGCGCCTGTCTTTCCTTTCCAAGGCTGTCTTTGCTCTTGGCCATTTGCATTTCCACGTTCCGTGGGTTGGTCAACTCGTACAGGAAGAAGCCGGCTGGAGCGGTGACGCGGGCTGCTTGGGGTTTATAGATTGATTTTGTGTCTTTCTTAACTTTTTGGATGTAAAATTTCGGTGACATGAAATAGGCCATTTCAACTGTGTTAAAGTATATCATCGTAAGGACACGAAGGGTGTGATTCAAGGCAGGACGCTGTGCCGCAGCCGTGCCCACCAAGGTCCGGTCTGTTCTGACACCCGGCAAGGAGCCCCGGGCTCCTGAAGGGACCACGGTCCCCTTCCCCCGCCTGGCCCCCACGGCCCCCCCAGGGCTGTCTGTCTTGAGGGTCTCCTGGGATAGGGCAGCCCACACGTGGCCCTGTTCACTCGTGGAACGGTCTCACATTTCATCCTTCTGGGGTCTCCATCTTTCAGGTCTGAGTGCGGTTCCACTTCAGGTCCACGCCGCACTTTGCTTATTCATTATTCAAGTTTTTAAAAACATCGCTTCCCTGATCTTCCACAATATTTTTTCTAACATATGCATTTATATCTATAATATTTTTATGATCTTTCAGTTAAAGGTCAAAAAATTTGATAGATTTCAATTACCATTTAGCTAAACTACATGTTTATTTCTCTAATTATTTTCCTCTTCTCATGGCTTATTCAGAAGTGTATTACTTAATTTCTAAAAGCTGGGGATTAATATTCAAAATATACAAAGCCACACACAATTCGATGCTAGGTAACAGTGACTGTGCAGCAGAGACAGGCGGGCACAGGAAGGACCCGCGGGAGGCAGGGGACACGCGGCAACGTCATTGTCACTTCTGAGGAGGGAGGTGCAGGCTGACCCCCAGCGAGGAGCAGCCGCACACCCGTGAGAGCACACAGTAGGGAGAGCACACAGTAGGGAGCCCCGCCAGCCGCGGTGAGGCGTGGGGGCGGCGGCCCCGGCGCACTCTGGGTGGAGATGTTAACAGCCACCGCGGCGAGTGGTCCGAAAAGCTAAAAATGAAAATCCTTCCTGAATTTCTGAGCTTCTTTGTGGGATCGTTTTTCTTCTGTCAAAAAACATTTTTTAGTTTCTTTCTTTCTTTTAGTGTCATTTTATTCATGATGGATTCTCAGTTCCTGTTTATCTAAAATATATTCATTTAATTTAATTTGAAGGCTGCTTTTACTGTATATACAATTTTAGTTTGGAAATTATTTTCTACCAGCATCTAAAAAAATGCCATTCCATTGTCTTCTGGCTTCTGTCCTTTACTCTGTAGAGGCCGCTGTCAGTCTTACTGTCACTTCTTTGAGGGGAAGTTCTCATGTTCTCACTGGCTGCTGGAAGCTCGTTCTCTTTCTCTCTGTTCCGTGGCATTTACTCCGGCGGGAGCGGCCGTGAGGAAGGCGGGACTCTCGCCCCCTGCACTGTCTTTGTCCTCAGTGCGCCGGGGCCTCTCGGCGTGCGGGACAGCAGTCCTGGCGCTGTCACTCACGGAAGGGGTTCAGGCTTCACCGAGAGGAAGGCCGGCCTGCTCGGCTCTGGCCGAATCAGGTGATCTTCTAAATGCAAGGCCTTGGAGGAAGAACGTGACTCCTGCGCTTGGAGCCGCTGCAGAAGCAGGCGGTTGTCATTTCAAGTGTCTCCTGACCAGTAGCTAGAAAGAAAATAAGGGACTTGTCGTGGGGCTGCAGGGGGCTGAATTCTGGCCAGAGCATGAAGACGCCTGGGCAGGCTCCGGATGAGAGCCACAGCTGTGGGGGCGCCCGGCCCAGACTGGCCTCGACTTCTGTTCTGCGCGGGACGACCTCCTGCTCTTTGATGCCTCTGAGCCTGTGGCGACTGGTTACACGGCGGTGGGAACCTGCGTGTATTTACTTCTGCTGGCTCCTTTGTTCATCGTTCTGAGCTCAAACGTCCCTTTGGATTCATAGAGCTGCGTCTTTCATCTGTTTTGGAAAATTGGCCACTGTTTCCTGAAATGAGGCCCCCGAGCCGCTCTTCCCCCCTGTCGTCCCGGACGCCCCGGACCCTGTGTATTAGCCCCACCCGTTGCTGTGTTATTTCCAGAGCAGTTTCCCACGGGTCCAAATGAAAGTTCAGAGCGTCCACTGGACCCCACTTCCATCTGTGGGACTACGCTCTGAGTTTCTTCTCCCAGGCCCAACGAGACTCCTGAAATTGCTCATAGCTTACTGGCGTCTTACCCGGCGTTTTCTGCTTTGGTTCTCGGCTGGCTGCCCCATGCGTGCTCGGTTTACGGGAGGTGAGAGGCTCTAAGAGGAAACCACCTGCTGCGGGTTGCATCCATTTTTTCCTGTTTGCCTATATCTCGAGCTTTGCTCTTCCAGTTCCGCCTGGCAGCCGCAGCCCTGCAGTCTCTGAGCGTTTGCCTCGAGGCGGCTGGCCTGGTCCCTGATGCGCCACAGGAGCAAGCTGCACCTGCCCCTCCACTCGCCCCCCCAGCCTGGGGCCTCAGGGTGCTCCCTCGGGCTGCTGGAGGGGCGCGGGGAGGCCCCGCGTTCTGTCTGCGGGACTCGCTGCCTCCGCGAACAGGCGCTTTCCAGAGGGGCGGCGTGGAGGGGCGAGCGGCTGGCCCTGGTGGCGCATGTGCTTGGAGGGTGAGGCCGCACCCCTGAACCCTACAGTTTTGTAAACCAGTGGTGAATCAATGAAATTTGATTTAAACAAGAAGAATGTCTATCCTGAGATAAACTGATTAATTGCGAACTTAATTTTTACTGACGTCTCTGGCCTCCCCTATAGCTGGAAGTCACACCCTCACCCCACCCACCTCCCTACGGGGGAGCCACGCTCAGGCCGCTCCCCACGCCTCTCTGGCCTCAGACGCACTGGGCAGTTCCCGCTTCCACAGGCCCCTCTGTGCAGACCAGGCTGCCTGCCCTGGGCTCTCCAGCAGGCCCCGCCTGGTCCCCGGGTTCTCTGGCAGGCCCCGCCTTCCCTCCCACAGGCCCTGCTCTCCCTCCCACAGGCCCGTGATGCTGGTCCACAGGCACCGTTGTTTGCACCCCGCCCTGCGCACTCGGGTGTGGTCTCCAGTGGCCACATCCTTTGCTGGCCGTCTATCACTCTGACCTCAGGCATCCCTTGCCTCACCGCAGTCCCTGGGCAAAGCCCTCAGTCAGCCCTGCCTGGACAACAGCCTGGCCGCGGACTTGGCACCCGGCTGGGCATTCCGGGGGACAGGGCCCCCTGCTTTGTGTGGTTCCCTGGGGACTCCGGGGCGCAGAGACGGGACTTGGCTCTCTCTGTGGTAAGCAGATGCCGCCTGTCCTGGAAATACCCGGGAGCTCACAGAATCCCGGCGCCTTAAAGAACGGTAAAGGCCAGGGGGGGCGAGCAGACAGATGCGCAGCCTTTCCGCGAGCGGCCTCGGCTACCTGGTCCTTGGCTGTAGCGGCCGCGAGCCCTGTCGTGGGCCAGTGCACCCCGCACGGCTGCTCCGACACCTGCAGCCCCTGTAGTCGCCTGGAGGGCCGGGCACCAGTCCCCCACGGACAGGCAGAGCCGCCTTCCTGCCAAGCAGCACGGGTGGTTCTGGTCCCAGAGAGGCAGGTGCCCCCACATCTCGCTGCGCCTCTGCCTGTGCCTGCCGGCCCTCACGCACCTGCCCCTGCGAGGCCATCCTCGCCCTGGCCGTGCTGCAGAGCCTCACGGCTGGTGGCCTCTCGCTGGACCCTCGTCCTCACCTGTCAGGTCCAGAACGTTGGTGGCTGGCGTGGAGCCGGGCCTGGCCCCACTGGTTGCTGCGGTTTTGCTTTCAAACTTTGCCTCGGGTTGTTTCCAAACACAGGAGCACTGGCGGCTCGCACCCTGGTGCTCTCCCTTACCCTGCCTGCCGCTCACTGCCCCCAGGGCCACAGGAGACCGGCCTCCCAGGGCCGCTGAGCGGGGCAGGCACTGGGCGTGCCGTGAGGTGCCTGCGCCGGCACTGGCTTCTGGGTAAGTGCCGGTCAGAGGCCACCTGCTATAGCGCAGGGGTTTGGGGTGTGGGAAGGGAGGGGCCAGGGCTCTGCTGGACATCAGCCTTCCGGTCACTCCAGAGCCACCCAGAGGCGCCCAGGGGCTTGGCAGCTCTGCTCTGCACCTGCAGGGGGTGAAGGTGTGTGGGGTGAGGGGCCTTGGGACCCCCTGGCTGGGAGGTTCACCCTGCCCGCTCAGCCAGGCGACTGCCTGGCTGCCAGGACAACAGTGGCCAGCTGGCGCCTTCCCCTCACTTTCCAGTCGATCCTTTCAGTTTCATATCTTCTCTGGAATTTATTCCCACGGCCCCACCAGGGTGTCTGGCGTCGTGATCAGGCTCTAGTCCCTCTAGAGCGGCGGGAGCCTCTGGGCCTTGCTCTGTACAGCTGCCCACGCTCACGTGAGACGGAGTGTGGAGTGTGGTATCGCCCCCCGGTGCTGCCCGGGCACTGCCCCCGGTGCCCTGCAGGCCCCGAGGCGGTCGGTGGGTGGGGCTGGCCCCAGTCAGTGGGTGGGGCTGGGGCCGGGCCGGCTCCTCTTTGCCCCTGCATCAGGTGGGCTCCCAGCCGGCGCTGCTCTGGTCGCTGCTGCTCGCCCTGCCGGCGGGGGTGCTGGTCCGACCGGTCTCTGCTGCGCCCCTGTGTGTTGGGGGCTTCCCGGCCCCTCCTGGCAGCAGGGCCTCTCGGTGCGGCACCCAGGCAGTCCCTGGGGCTCCTCTCCCCCAGAGGCGGGGCCCTGCTGTCCCGCCTCGGTCCCCACCCCCTCTCCGCCTCCCCCGCAGCGCTGCTCCCGCCCCAGCGGGTTAGTAAGGAGAGCCTGTGGTGGGCGTGGGTCCCCGCTCTCGCACTAACTAACCCTTAGACATGTCAGGGGTTCCTAGCGATGCTCACGGCACCTGCTTCCCTGGAGCGCCGCCGGGGTCTGGCCGCGCCTCCGCCCCTGGAGCCAGGCCAGCTGGTCTGCGGACGGGTTTCTCCCGGCTGCTGGGAGGGGCCCCAGGCGGTGCCCCCGTTGCCGGTCGGAGCCGGCAGTCTGCTCTGCGGGCCTCGCTGCTGCCCGTCCTTTTGTTCTTGCTCCGCGTTCCCGCGCCCCAGCTCGCGCGTGCCGCCCTGTGGAGATGCAGCCTCCGAAGCCCCGTCCCTGCAGCCGCTGCTGCGGACGCCTTTGTCCCGCCAGCTGTGCTGGCCGCCGGCCTCTGCACTGGAGGCGCTTCTCTGTGCCGGGGTTCCCGGGCCACCCGCTGCGGCCGAGCATGGCCGCAGGACGTCCGGGCAGCAGCTCGGAGCGCGTGGGCAGAGCGGTCGGCCTGGGCCTCCCTGGGGAACAGTGGTGAGGGCAGAAACCCCGGGTCAGCGCCGGTGCAGCCATCCACCGCCCGCTGCTGGCCCCGGAGTCCTGGCCAGGGCCCTGCCCGGGGACAGCCCCTCTCCGGCCCTCCCCCGTGCTGCTTCAGCCGCCTCAGCACACTGAGGTTTAGTTTCACGCCGCGGCCTGTTATCTCTTCTCCATCCCTGTCCCGGGAGGGAAGCGCCAGGCCGTCCCGCTGTCCTGCTGCTCCTTGAGGCCCGCAGGGCCGGCCGGTGCCGTGGCCGCCACAGGCTGCCTGAGGGGCCTCAGAGGCTGAGCCAGTGAAGAGGCCACGGCCCTTGTCCCCTTGCAGGCGGTGCGGTGGCCTCGACCTGGCCTCTGCGCCTGCAGGTCCCACCGGCCCCGCTGGGGTGCATGGATTCCCCGCGGAAGTGGGGTGTGCACTCAGGGGACACTGGCTCTTAACGAGGGGCAGGTGTGCAGTGCTGAGAAGATACAGGGGGTGGTCACGACCCGGGGCCCTGGGCCCTCGTCTCCGCTGCCTTCGCCTGCGTCCTGCACTCCCTGGACACCAGCTTGTGAGCCCTCTCAGCGCCCCATGAGCTTGGAGCAGGGCGTCAGGACCCCCGTTAGCTGGCAGGCGCCTTGGGCTCCAGCGGTCAAGGACTGAGCGACTGCGCAGGACCTGACGTGGCGGCGGGCACCAGGCATCCTGGGATTCGGCACGGCCCTGGGTGGGCACTGACCTGGTGAAAGGACTGCTGTGTCCTTGCAGTCAGACACCCGTGCTAGTGTGGGCCAGAGAGCAGAGGTGGCCTGGGGCAGGCGGGCCTGGGGTTCCGGCCCCTGGGCCCAGTGCAGCTGCCACCTCTCTGGCGGGGATGCCTGCCTTCCGCCACCGCCTCTGCTGCTGATGCCTGAGCCTTGGCTGCCGCTGGCAAGACGGAGCCTTCCGCCCAGCACACCTGGGCTTGCACACTGTAGCGGGCGGGCTGGGAGCCGGGCAGGCTCAGGGCCTGCTCTGGGAGGCCCCCGGCTGCCTGGGGCGCTGCCCCACGGCCGGCCACGGACTGAGGGCAGGGTGACCTTGCTGCCAGCCGGCAGCTCCACCTCCCCCGCCCGCACCAGCCCCTCCCGCAGCCGCGCGTCTGGGGACTGGCTTCTGGCGCACACACAGCCTGGCAGGCTCCTCACCCACCCTCTTAAGAGCGTCTTGCCAGGAGCCTCTTAGTATTCTTCAGTCTGTCCAGGTCGTGCCTTGGAGGATCTGGGGGGCACTCGTGTGCAGAGAACTTGAAAAATGGCCAGCCAGGGCTGCCGCGCCTTTGTTGTCCGCCGTGCGGGCGGTGATGAATCAGCCTGTCTCCGGCCGGGGTCGGCTCCTCTGACGGCTAAAGCGTTTGGACCAGCCGACCAGGCCGGCGGCCCCTCCGTCTGCGAGCCGGGCCAGTGCAGGGCGGCTCCGGGCGCCCCGCGTGCTGGGCTCGGCCTGCGGCTCGGAGGCCACGGGTCCTGCTGCGAGTCACGAGCTTCCAGGCAGCTGCGTGTTTGGCAGCCAAGGGGAGCTGCGGCGTGTTCTGGGGGGGGCGGGCTGCTTCCAGACACCCCAGCCGGCAGCAGGGTGGTGGGGGAGGGACAAGGGCACCTGCTGCGGTGGGGAGGGCCGGGTCTGAGGGAGTCGCTGGCGAGCAGGGGGCGGGGCTCCAGGAGCTCAGGCCCCGAGCAAGGCGGGTCGGGAACTCGCTCATGGAGCTGACAGGTACTGAGGAAGGTAATAAAATGAAAACCCTTTCTTTCCCCACCACCTGGCACGTCGCTTTTATCTGATAATTGGTGCAATTTTAAATAAAGAAAAATGACCATCTCGAGGGACTCAGGGCCGGTTTCGCGCCCGCAGCAGGCGAGGGCCTGGGGAGGGCTCGCGGTGGGACAGAGCGGGTGGGAGTCTCCACCGTGAGTCTGCCGGCACAGCCCCAGGCCACAGGGTGGGGCCCGGCAACCGGGTGTGATCATGGCAGAGAGCGCGGGACGCTGGCCCAGCCGGGCCCCAGTGCAGGCGCGCACCCGGGTGACCCCCTGCCAGCTGCCGCATGCCGCCTCCTCAGGCCCAGGGCCCGGGGGTCCGGTGCGGCCTCCGGGCAGGGTTGCTCAGGCCCTCGGATGTGCCCCCGGAAGGGCAATGCCTCCTCGTCTGGGTCAGGCCGGCTTCGAGACGTCCGGTCAGGGCAGCACACACCGTGGGGACAGACCTGGCCGTGCTGGGACTGAGGGCCAGGACGGGGCGCGGGCGAGGCCTTGGGGGCGGGCTGCATCCAGTGCTGGACCCCGCCTCTGTGATTTGAGGGCAGTGTAGCCTCAGGCTCTGTTGCAGGCGCTGGCTGTGTTGTTAGTCCGTGAAGTGCTTTCTTCAACGTGCAGGTCTCCGTGGCCAGAGCGCCAAAGGGACTTTTAAAGATACCTTTAAACCAACATCTTTAGTTCATTCATTGTTATACCAGGAGGTCGTGGACACAACGGGTTGTGATTTCACTTTGGGGGTGGCGATGGAGACAGCGCTGGGCGGGGGCAGCGGCAGGGCCGGCCTGGCATGGCCTGACCACGGAGCCGCCCTTTGGGGGCAGGAGGTGTGGGCCCAAGCCCAGTGCTGTGCTTCCTGCTGCCCTCGGGCAGACGTTGGCACACCGACGCCCTGGGTTTTGTCATGGGGTGCACGGAACCCCTGGAAGTGCATGCACGAGTGTGCGGCTCGGCCGGGCCCTCCCTGCGGGGCGCGGGGTGCTCGGAGGGGTGAGCCACAGCAAAGGCAGCCCCCGTGGCCGTGCTCCCAGGACAGGATGGGGCTCGGGGCGGTCAGGGGCCCACGAGGCCTTGCTGGACAGCGCAGCTGGCCCGGTGGGGCTCTCTCCTGTCAGAGACATCGAGCGCCTTCGAGGAGCCGGCCCTCCCCTGGCGCCCGCTGGCCTTCTCCTTCCAGGCTGTGAAATGTGTAATTGCCTGAGCTTTGTCCCCCTGGATTGCCGAGGAGTGAAGGTATAACTGGAGTCCTGCCTCTCCCGCGTCGTGGCTGTGCGGGGATGTCGCTGGCTTGTTCTAATCTTCCCAGTCGCGCCGCGAACAATCTCAGTTCTGACTTGAAAGGTCTCCATGGAAAGCTCCATGGCAACTCGGAGTTAATCATCTCATTACATCGGGATTCCCCTTCCCAAATAGCCAGCCCTGCTCCTCCTCGCCTCCCGTCTCTTGTTCCAGCCACTGAAGCAGCTCGGGCGGAGAGCGGGGCCACGGCAGCCCAACGTGGGCGGCCCGCGCAGGCCCCGGCGGGGGGTGCTGCCCAGTGGCCCTGTAAGCCCCGGTCCCCAGGCGCCGTGCCCCGCATGTCCCGCACTGAGTGCTGCTGCAGAAGCCCGAGCCCCACGGAAGCATCGCGAGCAGGGACGGTGTCCTCAGGACACGCGCCGCTTTCCCTGAAACCACGACCACGGAATCGCGACTGTGACCTGGGGGAGGGGTCACGCCTGCAGCCTGGACCTTCATCTTCCGGTCCCGAGTTTTAGATTCCGTGGGCCCCTGTCTCCTGTCTGCGACCATGGCCTGGCCTGCCAGCCCCCCAGAACTGGGGAGCCAATCACTGACTAATAATAATAATATACCGTCGACAAGAAGAGGAGTTTGGATACCCCAAGGAATAAATTGCTTTGTCTGCCAATAGGATTGATACTATCTTTGCCAAGATATTTTCCCCAAGTTTAAAATAGAAATGGCTGGAGATCAGCTTTAAGGTGCCATCTGGATATTCAGTGACACAGATGACTCCTCTCCTTCTGTGACCCAAAAAAACGCAGCGCAGTGGGAGAAACAGACTGCCCTGATTGTCGCCGTCCCCAAACTGGGTCAGCCAGAGCGGCGAAGGGGCTCGGCGGGGCCCACCTGGCGCTTCCAGGGGCAGATGTCCCTGGAGGCGATCTGCGGCGAGCCACGGCTCTGTGTGGCTCAGGAGGATCATTTGTCAAGCGGGAGTGGGGACCCCGAACCCTAAGCCACAGCCCACTGTGGCCCTCACTCAGGAGGACCCCGGAGTGTCCGCGAGTGCTGGGCTGGGCAGCCGGGCTCAGGCTCACGTGACACAGGAGCGGCCCCAGGGCAGGCCGAGAGGACTCAGTCTTAGGGGCAGACGGCAACTTCGCAGCCGTTCGGGTCCACCAGACCACGGGGCTCAGTGTGTCTCCCCAAATCCGTGTGCTGAAACCCGCGCGGCGGTGCTGGGAGGCGATCAGTCTGCAGGGGGGAGCCCACCGCTCCGCGGGAGGACACGGCAGGGAGGCCGGGCCGGGCTGCTGTCTCCCCGGGCGCAACAGGGCCCGACCACACAGGCCCCAGCCTTGGGCTTCCAGCCTCCGGGCGCCAAGAGCTGAATGTCTGTGACTTTGCTAGAACAGCCCAGATGGACTCTGCGAGACCACGAAAGCTGCAGGGACAATTCAGCAGCAAGCAAACTAACCCTTCACTGACAGGAGGCTCGGCCGTCCAGTCCTGCACCTCAGGCCCCCCACTCAGGCCGGAGCTGCCCTTCCTCCCTGACTGAGGGCGGCCGAGCCCCCGGAAAAGGCCGGAGGCTATGTCAACGCCAGCCCTTGGCCGCTCCTCTTGGGCGAGCTTCCCTGGCGCCCCTGGAAACCCGTGGCTCCCTCAGTTGGAGCGCCTCGGGACTCGGCGCCGGGCGCCCGGGAGAACCTGCAGGCCCTGCGCAGCCTCGAGCGGCGGCGGGTGTAGAGGAGGGAGGCTCTTTGCAGGGCAGCAGCTCAACAATGGAAGGGCTGTTCCCCTGCTCACAGAAATGCCCGCGCTGGCACCTCATGTCTCACAACAGGTGAAAATAAACTGAGAAGCTCTTGTGAAGGTCGCAGCCCAGGTCGTGGGTTCACTGAAAGACGGAGTCTGGTTGCAGGAGCTCCTCCCCCGGCCCCTCCAGCCACAGATCACGCCTCAAAGAACTCCCGTCGCGGGCCACGTAAAGACAACACAAGCAAGAACACGAGGAAAATTTAGTCTCTGAAATAGCAGCCCCGGCGCGGCCGACGCCGGGCCCGGGGCAAGAGCACCTCACGCTAAGGCCGGTGACCCCCCTCCGCGTGTCCAGTGCGTCGCGTCCACCGTCAAGGAAGGACCAGGCGAGCTGGGAGACAAAAGCCACAGTTTGAAAAGGCGAATCGACCATCAAAACCGAGACGGCCGGGTGGGGGCAGCCGAGGGGCCGTCCTCGGAGGGGCTGGACGCGCTGTGGCCAGGGAGGCGCAGGGCGGGTTTCTGTGACCCGAGCAGACGGGTGAAGGAGAGTCCTGGAGCCCTCGCTGGCTTTTTCAGGCTTTTATTAGGATTTTACCAGGTACCCGGCAGGCGGGGAACTAGCAGGCTCCCAGCCCCCGGCAGGTCTCCACTCTCGGGGCTCTCGGCGCCTCTCGTGCCCCGTCCCCTCCCTTCTGCTGCTTCTGCTCCGCTCCCTCGCTTGTTCTTCTCTCTCCTGCTGGCGCCCCCGCGCCGCCGCCCGTGTAAGCCCCGTCTCAGCCCAGGCGCGCCCACCTACGCGTGCCCACACCCCGCTCCAGGGGCCGCCGCCAGGCCCGCGTGCAGGACCACAGGGATCCCCCATCTGTCCTGATGGTGGGAGGGCGGGGAAGCCTGGCGCTCATTTACCCTCCACGCGCCTGCTGAGTTCCTGGAACCCGCCGAAGGTGGTGGAGTGGACGTGATGGGCACCCCGCGTGCGTGGCCTCCTGGGCGGGTGTGGGCCTGCTGCCCCCTCCCCACGTGTCCAGAGAACGTGCTCGCAAGCCCGAGTCTGCCCTGAGCCCCTGCTGCCCGGAGAGACGGGGGAGGGTGCCCCGAGAGAGCAGGGCCTAGCGGCCCGGCTGCAGGAGGGGCCAGGGAAGGTGGGGGCAGGCGCCGACGGGAGCCACCTCCACCTCGACCTCCAGGGCGTGGAGGCGCAGGGACTGCTGGGGCCTCGTGCCGAGGAGGCTGTGTCCGAGAAGGGCTTGTTTTGGTCCTAATGGACTCCGGGTTTGCTGCTCCAGAGGCCTCTTGGCCGACGCCACTCACCCCTACCCTGGCGGCCTCTGTGAGGCCATGGAGCCTCGTGGCCCTGGCTCCTCTCATGCCCCCGCTGTGGTTTTGGGGCACAGATCTGGTTCTTGGACTCTGCCCACCTGCCCAGCCAGCACGCTCTCCACACCCGGGGCCAGGCTCGCCGCTGCCCGGCTGGAATTCCCGCCGGGGGTCCAGCGCCTGCCGTGCTTAGGGCAGAAGCCGCCGGACCTGCATCTCGGACTCCAGCATCAAGGCTGACGCTTCGTGGACAAGCGCCAGGTGCCGTGGGCCTCTCCCGCCCTGGTGAACATTCAGGACACGGTGCCTTCTCCCGGGCCACCTCCTGCGGTCCTCGGGGCAGCCGTGGCTCTGCGGAGACCTGGCTCTGCCACCTTCCCTGACGCGAGCCGCTCCTGCCCTCGCCGCGTGACGCCCACAGGAACATTCTGGCTCCCCGGGCAGCCCCGGAGCTGCAACACCCGTGGTCAGCTTGGCCCCCAGCCCCGGCTCTGGCCATACCTGCCGTGGCCCGGAGCGGCCCAGGTCCAGGACAACCCTGCCCGCATCTCCTCAGGGCCCTGGCGGGTCTTCCAGGGCGCCTGAGTGTGCCCCGGGGAGGGTCTGCCTACACGGCCTTGGGGGCTTCGCGAGGGACCCCCAGGAAGGGGGCTGTACGTCCCCGCAGCCCCTTCCAGCTGCCCTGCCCTGCACCTGGTTCTGGCCTCAGACCATTGGGCCGCGTCTGCGTTTGTCCACCTCTGCCTTGTTCTGGGCTGTGCCCCCCACGCCCATGCGCTCTGGGCACGTGTACTGAGAGATGGCGGTGAAGCCCACCCCGTGCCTCCACCCGGCCCCGGCCCCGGCAGCGGTCAGCGTGGGCTGTGGCGGGCGCCACCTCCCGGCACCGGCTTCGCCAGGGCGGGGACCTCCCTGCACTCCCGTCCCACTCCCAGCGCCCCTCTGTGCTGAGACCATCTGTTCTCAAAAGGGCGTTCTCCAGAAAAACGTGCGGCTCGTGGCGAGACGGACCAAGGGGGCGTCCCGGCAACAGTGGGGTCTGCTTCTCCAGCTCCGGTTGAGCTCCCAGCCCAGCCCCCAGCAGCCCCCGCCGGGCCGCCTCGGGGAGGAGAGGGGCAGCGGCCTCCCCCGCAGGCCGGCCCCCAGGCGGCAGCTCTGCCACAGGCGGGCTGGCGAGGGCCGTGGTCGCAGGGCCCCAGCTCTTCCTTGTCCGTCGGGGAAGGAAGCACTTTCCTTCCGTGCGTGGCTCACCCTTTCTGTGCGGGCGGCAGGTGTCCCCTCCGCGGCTCCGCGCTGAGCCAGCTGAGAGCCACCACTTGCGGGGTGCCCGCGGCCTCCCCAGCAGCCTCAGAGAGGAGGGGGAGGTGGGAGCAGACAGCACCCACCCCAGCAGGTTCTGCACCGTCACCCCCGAGGCAGGAGCCTCGGGGAGCCAGGCAGAGGACGCAGGGGTGTGCTTGCTGGGGGACAGTGAGAGACGCTCTGGCGCAGGGGAGCAGAGTGAGGCGAGTGGACTGAACCTTCTGGAACTCTGAGCCGCAGAGCGTGCAGCACAGGCACCGGGGGCGTCCCTGGGACTCAGCTGATGCGGCAGCGTGGGGCGCTGGGCGGCTGCCCCGAGGGCAGGGAAACCGGAGCCCCTTCCTCTTCGTGCCTCTGACTCAGCAGACGCTGGTGCCAGTCCTCACGGGGGACACTGGCCGCATCCCCACACCGCCCGCCACAGGCGGAGACAGCCCGAGGTGGGGAGGGGACGCGGGCCAGTGGCCCACAGGAGCGGCTCTCCCATGTCCAGACTCAGCCTGAGATGCCCCTGAGACCAGGCGCAGGTGGGGTGAGCCCTGGGCGCCCCACGCAGGGGCATCAGCGCGCCCGGCTGGGCCCCCTCGGGCAGCCCCAGGGGTTCCTGTGCAGAAGCACGCTCCGCGAGGCCACGGGAGGCCACAGGGGATGGCTGAGTGAGCCTGGAGGAGGCTCTGCCGGGGCCTCTTCTGAGAGACGGGTCAGGGTGCCAAGAGCGCAGGGTCTGTCCTCCTCGTGTTGCCCCCTCACCCGCTGCCCGCACAGGCTTCTCACAGCTCTCCCGGAGGCTCCTGCCCACCGTGCTGTGGCCGCCGCCCGGCGGGTGGGGATAAGCCGGGGCTTCCCAGCCCTGCTCTCGGCGCCCTCGCCCAGGCTGGTCACGGCCCTTGGGCCCAGCTCACCGTGGCTGGACCCTCGCACTCCCAGAGAAAGTGTCCACCCTCGAGACACGGCGCGGGCTGCGGTGAGGCCTCAGCCAGGCTGCTGGAGCAGCTGCCCGGCTCCGCCCCATAGGCCCCTGGGTGTCTGCCCACCCCGTCAGTGCTGCCCTGGGCGGGGAAGCCCCGGCCTGGCATTGGTCCTGGCCAGGTAGACTTGGACGCGCAACGGGTCCCTGAATCACCCTTGGGGCACAGAAAGTGACCGGACCCAGGCAGGAGGCCACGGTGGAGGAGGCACATTCTCCGTACGGGAGGCGTCGGCCCCGAGCAGGTGTTCCAGAGCCTTCTCCGTGCTGCGTGAGCCCTGGGACGGGAGCGGCTCGCGTGCGCAGAGGCCGGGAGGGAGGGACGGCATCGGGCATGACCCGGGAAGCACTTGCTGGATGGACAGGTGGGCGGGTGGAGAACTTGGGGTGCCGTCTCACCGACACACCTCACATTAAACCCCACAGCCCCGGTGGAGCCCGCGCTGCTGACTACTTCAGCTTGCGATGCGGACACGGCAACTTGTGGGCAGCCCCGTCAGTGGCACTGGGGCCTCGCTCCCCATCATCCGACTGCGGTGGGGCCTGGGCTCCACACCCTGGACGCCGAGCCCGAGCCCACTCTGCTGGCCGCAGGCCTGCCCCGAGGTGCGCTTCTCACCGCTGCCTGTGCCGCCTTCCGCCCGCCCTCGTCTCTCTGGCTCTGGGTGCGAGGCTGCGGGCAGCGAGCGCAGAGACCTTGGGGAGGGGACTCGCGCCTGCGGGGGGTCACCACCAGGGGACAAGGGACGCCAGCACCTTCTTTGTCCAGGCCCGGGGCGCAGCCCAGCTGCTGCTGCGGAGAGCTGTGGCCGCAGGCAGCACATCCCCATTGCGCATGGAAGTGAGGTTTGGGGCCGAGAGGCCGCACGGTCCTGCCCTCAATGGTCCGGCTGGTGGGGAGGCCAGACTGTGAGCAGGGCACCGGACTGGGCCCGAGGGGGCCAGTGCAGGAGAGGAGGGCTTGGCCGGAGCTCAGGGGTGGGGGTGGGGGCTTGGACGGCGAAGCGGGAAGTGGGAGCCGGAACTGGTGGCCCTGACTGTGGGCAGCTGGCTCCCCCAGGACAGGGCTGGCCACTCCTCCCCGGGACTGCAGAAGAGTCACGTGACTGCTGAGTCACGTCCTCCCGGTGAGGCTCGGACAGCCTGGCCGGGGCGCTCGGGCAAGCGTGAACACCCGCAGAAAGTTCTGGAACGTTGCTGTCCTCCAGGCAGCGACTGGCAGTTGGTCCTGGAGCGCCAGCTGCGGGGCTGTCGGGGCTTGCAGGAGGCTGCCTGGTCACCATGGAGACCGACTGGGATGCGCTGCCCACACGCGGCTCCCCAGCCCAGTGGGGAGGTGCCTCTTCCTGAACCCCATGCTGGCGTTGTGCCCTGGAGCTGCCGGCTAGTCTTCCGGCAGGGGCTGCCACGCCAGGGCCACCTGGGCCGCCGCCCGGCCGAGGGCGAATCTCCCTCCTCAGCCTGCAGACTCAAGCCAACCTGAGTCAGCCCGGAAGGTCCTCTGGGGTCGGCGCAGTCGCAGCTCCTGGGAGAGGGGAGGGGGAAGGGAGGGGGAGGGGGAGGGGAGCCCTGCCCTGCGGGTCTGGCTCCCACGGGGGAGGCACAGCCCGAATTCATCCCCCGCCCTTAAGGGCGCCCTTCTGAGCCCCCCATGTGGACGGAGACCGAGGGGCGCCAGGACCCGCGGCTGTCAGGCTGCGTCCTCAGGGCTGGCGAGCGGCGCCCTCGCGGGAGGGCCAGGGCTGCGGTCAGGGCCCGTGTGGCCACGGCCAGTCACTGTCGCCTGCAGGGCTGCAACGGGCAGTGCCGGGCGCCGGTGGGAGAAGGGGGACACGCGAGGAGGCACCGACAACCTCTCCCTTCTCCTCGGGAGACGCGGGACAGGAGCTTTAGGGGTCAGGCAGGCCACTGTCATGGCCGGACACGCGTTTCCCCTGCTTCTGTGTCACGAGACCTGCACAGCCCGCTGAGCCCGCGCCCGCGCCTTCAGCCCCGCCCCGCCCCGTGCCCAGCGCGCCCCACGTCCCCAGAGCGCCCCAGCCCCAGCCCGCCCCACGTCCCCGGCGGGTGCCTGTGTGCAGCAGCCTCCCTTGTGCAGTGGTTTCCATGCTGCCCTGGGCGGTGGCTCTCCCCGCGGCGATGCCAGGAGCACCTGCCGGCCGGAAGCACACGAGACCTGCGCGCCGGAGCCGGCTCTGAGGGGCCGCCACGTCCCCCCGGGGCAGGGCGAGGCTGGCCGTCCTGTGGCCCCGACTCAGCTGACTAGAGAGACCCGGATGGACACGGGTGCGGCTGCGTCCCTCAACTTCAACTCCGAGGGAGCCGACAGGCGTCCTGAGCCCGCGCCCCCCGGCCGGCCGCCCTCTGCGTCCTGCGTTCCGGGCGCGGCCCCGGCACCAGGTCGGGCTCCCGCGTCCAGCCGTCAGGTCAGGAGCCCTGGCCGGCCCAGAGCGTGGGCCCGCCCGTCTGCGAGGGGCCTCCCCGCGCCTCCTGCGCTGCTGCCCTGCCTCCCCGCGCCTCCAGGCCGGGCCGGCCCCTCCGTCCTGCTCTCCAGCGTTGAATTCCGCGTGGGCAGCTCCGGACGGCGCGTCCCTCAGGGAGGCCGGCACGGGCTGCTCCTCCTTTCCCGACAAGGTCTTTCCGCCTTTGACTTGAGCAGCGCCTGTTAGAGACTCTGCAAGTTTAAAAACACGCCATGTTGTACGTACGTAATGGGGCCCGAGGTTTTCTATGAGGAGATGGTGTCGTGCACAAGAGGAACAGATGAAACCAGCCCTCGCCAGGAGTCTGGTGCCCCCACAGCGTGCTGGCCCGGCCCCTGCTGCCGCCGCCCCCTGCGCCCCCGGCCCGTTCAGCTCCAGGGCAGGCTCCTGATGGCCAAGCTGCCCCCTGGGACTTGGGCCTTCGCCGGTGGAGACGGGCCTCCAGGTGAGGTGCTCCCGGGCCGCCGGAGGCCATGTCTGGGTGCCTGTCCCGGGGGTGGTGCCGTCCCCCCGCCTGCCTGTGCAAGCGCCTGTGGCTGGAGCCAGAAGCTTCTGGAAGAGCCGGCGGCACATGGGTCAGTGACGACGCGGCTGTGCTGACTCTGGGGGCACCTAGAGGGTCTCTAGGAACTGCATCAGAGTGGTGGGGTGGGCCAGGGTGGCTGGTGCCTGGCACAGCTCAGTGGAGGCCGAGGTTGGGGGGTGGGCCTGTGAGCCCGCAGCCTGCGGGCCCTGTCCCCTGGCTGGATGAGGCCCCGGGGCCCCAGGGGACAGCTGTGGGGGGAGTGTCCCCACAGTGTCTCGGGCGAAGCTGCCATGTGGCCACTGGTGCGGGACGGTCAGCCCTCCCTTTCCTTGGTTCCTTTCGGGTGGGTGCAGCTGTGTGCTGGGTGGTGGGTGTGCCCCCCTGGCGCCCGCCCCGGGCTCAGAGGGAGCTGCAGCTGCCTCCGGAAATGCTCTGATTAAGCCCCAGCTCTGCCGCAATCAGGAGGCAGGAAGCGACTCCACACAGGCGGCCGAGGAGAGAGCAGACGGGCTCCGGCCCAGCCCTCCTGCCCTGGAGCGGCCTGGCACTGGGCGTGAGCTGGGCAGCAGCACCCTGGGCCTGCCTGTGGTCATGTGGCACCAGGGCAGGCTGCTCCGGGGCCTGGCAAGGGTGTCGCTGAGGGCTCCCTCCACGTGGCTCGGGGCCCTGGCTCTGCTCCGCCTGTCCAAGGGGCTGGTGGCTGGGCTGCCCTGGACGTGCAGGGCTGTGGCGCCGCTGCTGAGTGGGCATGGCGGCCAGAGAGGGGAGGGACTGGAGTCTAGTCCTGCGCCAGGGCCTGGGATGGACGCCAGGGCCCGTGTGGTGTCCCCTCTGAGAAGCTGGTTCCCGTTGAGTGAGTGAAAAACACTGTCCGGCGAGATGCACTTGGTGACACATAGTCAGAGGGTGGGCCCCCAACTCTGGGCTTCCTGCCAGGCCCCGCTAGGCTCTGCTGGGCTGCCCCTGCCTTACAGGCCGTCAGCCGGGCCCTAGCATGTGACCCGAGAAAATGTCAGCCTCGGGCGGGCTCGCCTGGGGCAGTGGGAGGCCAGCGCTGCTGACCATCCTCACCACGTGCTGACCACCGGCCAGGCTCCCCATGAGCCAGCACGCCTTCACCCTGCGGGAGCCCTCTGCCGAATGGGCTTCATGCCCTGGGCAGGGCACTGGGCCGGAAGCTCTGTTCTGCCCTACGCTCAGCAGCTTCGGGGCTGGCAACCCTTTTCCTGCTTGAACGACACCCCAACGAGGGCACAGAGTTGCCCGTCTACACTGAGCTCCAGTGGCATGAACGCACGTGGGGGCGCTTGGGCTGAAACCCAGGCTGGCCAGGCCCAGGGACCGGAGTTGGGGCTCTCTGGGGATCCCCATGGCTGCCAGAGCCTCGAGCCCCGCGGCTCCGGCTCACGGTTGACACGTCTCCACGCTGCAAAGGATGCGATCGTCCCAGGGGTTCTGAGAACACGGGGACGGGCCTGTCGACGCGGGACTTTTGCGACAGCCGAGCAGCGGATCTAGTGACAGCGGGACGGGCCAGGCCCTCGGAGACGCGGCTGCCGGTGGCGGCCCAAAGGGCTTCGTGAGGCTGAGGGTGAAGAGCCTACAGCGTGTGTGGATGTGGCCGCGGCAGGATGGGCCCTGAACGGCCCCTGGACGGCTCATTGGAGCCACCCTGCCCTGGGCCTGCACCGCCTCGCTGGGCCCGCACCGCCTCGTGGGGCTGCCGGCGGCGCAGGGCCGTGGGCACGGCAGGCAGGGCACGGCTTCCCCAGCTCCCCCAGTTCTGAGGCTGAGGCTTCAATCGCTGGCCCCCGAGCTGGTTTGCAGGCCCCGGCGCCTGGAATACTAATCAGCCCGCGGCTGTTGAGCTCCTTGGGCGGAAGAGAGAACAGCAGAGGAAGCAGCCGACTCTGTCCCAGCAGAGGGACGCTCCTGGCCGCGGCCTGGGGCTGAGGGGCTGCCCTGCTCGGCTGCGGCCAGACTCGGCTGTGGTGGGGGCGCGTGTGGAGCACCGGCCTGGAGCATCAGTGTGGAGCACGGGCCTGGAGCACCTGCCTGGAGCACGGGCGGGGAGCCCCGGCCTGGAGCAGCATTGAGGAGCACCTGCCTGGAGCACGCGCGTGGACTCCTGCAGGCCCAGCTCCCGTGGCGCAGTGTGTGAATGGCGGCCGCAGAGGCGCTGGAGGGAGCTCACCGGGCTCGTCCGCATGCAGGGGTGAGCGCCCACCCGCACAGTGCTGGCCCCAGGGACCGTGCCCTTGGCCACGCAGCAGCGGGAGGCCGGGCAGGAGCGGGCGCCTCTGTCTGGGGCTGGAGGATGGAGCCACGCCCGGGCAGGTGGGCACATGAGCAGCAGGGGCCGCCCCAGCGGACACGTCCCCGCAGTGTCCCCGAGTCAAGAGGGTCCCGACATCCGGCCCAGGCTGCTGGGGCAAGGCCTGTGTCCTCGGGGCCAGCAGGCCAAAGCCCACCTCCGTCCCTGCCCCTGAGGACGAGGGGCTGCCCACAGGGCAGGGCTTGGGGGAGAGGCCGCCCCTTTAAAGAGCTCCTGCATGTGGTAACCATGGCAACATACCCCTGAGGAGGCAGCCTGGTTGCCAGGAAGCTTCCCCAGCGGGTCCCTGCAGCTCAGCAAGGGCTGTTAAAGTCAGGGCGCAGCTGGGGTGCCTGGGGGTGGGGCCACCACACCACACACACACACACACATGCCACACACACCATATACACACCACACACCACACACACACCCCCCACACACTCCACACACCACACCCAGCACACACACCACATACACTCACAATGACACGCACACACAGAGCCTCATGCTGTCTCTCCTGTTCTCTGGGGTGTCCTGACCCTTAGCAGGCCCAGGCCTCGCCCGCGTCCTGCCCACAGGGCCGTGAGCTCCGTGCAGAGGCTGTGTGGGAGGCAGGCACCCGGCCCTGCAGCAGGGAGGAGCTGCCTGGCCGGCTGCAC
Source organism: Talpa europaea (assembly GCF_964194135.1). Taxonomy (NCBI): domain Eukaryota; kingdom Metazoa; phylum Chordata; class Mammalia; order Eulipotyphla; family Talpidae; genus Talpa; species Talpa europaea. The sequence continues at coordinate 452,101 of NC_140072.1, read as the reverse complement.
CCACAGACAGGGCCAGGGCCGGCAGGGACAGGACGCGGAAGCCTTCCCTCGGTGGGAAGGCCACTGGACCCCTGAGCGGGAGCGCCCCCACATCCGTCCTGGGAGAAGGCGACCCGGCTCCCAGCAGCCCTGTGGGTCCCCAGCACCCGCTGCACCACTGCCCGCTGGCACCCCAGAGGGCAGGGCCCAGGGGGTGGGGAGGCCGTTCACCTCTCTAGCCGCCCCGAGTCTAGGCAGGAGGCCCCAGCCCCCGCCAGCGCGCGTCTGCTCTCGGGACCTTAGCAACATCACCCCATGGATGGCGTGTGGTGGCCTCCCGGCCAGGACCCACATGACAGCGGCTGCTGGCCTGTGTGGTCAGGCCCGGCCCTGCGCACGCCGGGGGCAGCCCGAAGCAGGATGGGCAGGAAGGGACAGGGTCTGAGTCTTGGTCTCTGTGCTTCATCCAAGGCCCTTCTCCGGTGACAGGTGTGCTGGCCGGCACTGGCCGCCGATCGCCCGGGGTCGTGAGCAGGAGGCCGGCCAGCTGTCCTCTGTCAGACAGATGAAGGCGAGTGGTCAGGGCCTCCCGGCGGACGGGGCTGGACTCCGACGCTCACGGGGCCGAGCCGAGTGCCCGGGAGGAGCTCCGATGGCCAGGTGCTGGCGGGCAGCCACAGCTCAGCTCCATCCTGCGGGCCCCGCCTCTGCCGGGCACCCGCGCCATCTGCCCGCTCCTGCCGGCGCCCTGACCGCCTCCCCGGCTGCAGCTGGAGCCTCGGAACCAGGTTTGGCTTAGCAGGAAGATGGATCTGAAATCTCCCCTCCGGGCCCACGCTGCCCCTTCTTGCCCTCTGAGCCAATTTATCTGCCAGGCCAGCCTCCTAGCGGGGCGGAGGCCAACTTGGAGAGCTGCCCGCGCCCATCAGCCTATGGCTGTGGCAGGAGAGCAGTGCCCAGCCGGGAAGCGTGTCCGCTGGCTGCAGGCCCGCCCCAGCCGGTGCACGGCCAGAGGGTCCTCCCAGGCAAGGCGCTGGGTGACCCTGCACTTGGCACACAAGCCCCACATGTGCACATGTGTGATGGCGTGACCCTGTGCTATGCACACGCATCCAGCAAGCCATGGGGGTGGCCATGCATGTGCACACACAAGTGGTGTGAGCAGGCAGGGCAGAGCCCACATGTGTTTAAGTGCAAGCATGTGTGTGCAAGGGGACATGCATGCCCTGCAGGGGGCGGCCACCATGGAGTTCACACTAGCTCACAGGCGCAGCACCCAGGTCACACGTGCATGCGGGCGTGTGCGCTGAAAACACAGGCCCGGGCCTTGGGAGCAAGCGGCAGCCTCCGGAGCTGTGTCGGGCAGCCCCTCTGCACCTGTGCCCTTCGCCCGCCTGCCGGTCTGCGGGACTGGGGAGCAGGACCTGTGGCAGGGCGGGCGGCACAGCCTGGGCACGGGGCTGTGCGTGGGTGCTGGGGACGAGGAGTGGGGCAGCGCGAACGAACCGAAGGAGAGCAGGTGTGGGTGGACCCAGATGTCCAGTGACCCCTGGGCACTGTCTCAGCAGCATCTGTAGAGCCCGTGGCAGCATGGACGCTGTCCTGTCCCCAGACGACCCTTGGCCTCCGAGTGCCCTCTGATCCGCCCGGCCCTGACCTCCTCCGCCTGGCCCAGCTTCCACGCTGGCCACTCACACACTGGGGCTCCCTGGCTGCAGCCACCCCTCGCATAGCCCTTCTCTGCGGACCCTGAGCTGCGGTGCTGGGGCCTAGCCGGCCCTGGCCCCACTCCAGGCAGGCCCCGTCCACCCGGAGCCCAGGACACGCCCCTCCCCGGCAGGCAGATCGGGGAGCCTCCGTCATAACGTGCAGCGGCCACGGCTGGTCTCAGCACCCACCTGGGGGCAGCACTGGGGCGGGCGGCAGCCCCCTGAGACCAGGTGCCCTGGCTGCCCCGGGCGCTGGTTGCCGCTCCTGGCCCGAATGCTCGGCAGAGAATTGTGTCTAAATTTAGCAGACAACGGGATCAGAGCTTCGAACCAGCACTGTAGGGGTGACCTCTGCGATTCTGGCCAGCAGGACCGCATCCTGTCAAGCAACGGGCCTGTAGAGACTGCGGAAGATTTCAGGGAACCAGGGTCCATATCCGAGGCCTGGGCCCCTGCTGCAGGCGGAGAGCAGCCCCTGGCCGCGGCAGGGGTCACGTGTCCGACATCTGAGGCCAGGGAACGGCGCTCGCCCCCGGCCTGCACAGTCCCATGCCCCCGGCCTGTACAGTCTCTGCCAGCCTGGGACAGGCCCGGTCTCTCCCTCGGGCAGCCGAGCCCATCTCTGCGGAAGTGGGGGGACAGAGGCTGCGCGGGGTCTCGGCCCTGGGAGCTGGCGAGCAGGCGACGAGAGGAGCCGGGCCCACCCGCGCCCCAGGCCCCTGGCCAGCCAACACGCTCGCGGCGCTGGTCAGCTGGGCCGCGTCCCCTTTCTCATGCTGCCGTCCTCAGGCAGCACCTCCGGCAGACAGTGTTGGGGCTTGAGGAGGCCACCAGGACCAGGCGGGGCCTTGGGGTGCATGCAGGGCTGTCTGTAGCCGCGACTCTGGAGCGAGGCCCAGGGCAGTGGGCAGTCCTGAGGCTCCGGCCGCTGTGGGGCCGCCCTGCAGCCCCGAGGCCACGCCGGGTCCGGGGCCCTCCTGGACCTGACCCGTCTCCTGACTCTGTGTCCAGGCGGCTTGCAGGGCGCCGACGTGGGGGGGAACGGGAGGCCCCGGGGCCCTGAGCTGCGGGGGTGGACACTGCCACGCGGCACGGCGCCCGCTCCTGCTCTCCCCTCGCCATGGCAACCAGGAGGGCCGATGCGCGGCTCTGGGGAGCGTGGGCGCCGAGCCTGCAGGCAGAGGGAGCCCGGGAGGAGGCCCCGGCGGCTGGAGGCTCCGCGGAGGCAGCGACAGGCAGGGCTGAGGACGCGTGCTGGGGGCTGGGAGGACACAGAGTCCTGGCTGGGAGGGGCGCGGGACCCCTGGCAATTCCACCCGGGCCTCCCAGGAGGAGCGGCCAGGGGCCCTGTGGTTCAGGGAAAGGGGTGTGGGCCCCCAGGAGCCCTGAGGACACTGCCCTCCCTGAGCTCAATTTGGGGTCACCTGTTCGTCCTGGACTAAGGGACCAAAAATGCATGGCCGTCTGTGGGGTGCTGAAAACACGTCCCGCGGCCGGAGAGCTGTGCAGCGTGGAGGATGGCGGGCCCCGTCCTCTCGGGTTGCCGCTCAGCCCAGTTCCACGCTCCAGCCATCTCTAGCGGCCGACTCGCCTGTCGTCGGGGTCCCCCCGGATGGACCCCCTGATGGAGCCGGTTCAGGCATCCCGGGCTGCAGCCAGGGTCACGCTCTGTCTCCCGGACCCCACCCCACAGCTGGTCTGCAGGAGAAGGTTTCCCTTGCCCGTGAGGGCTCTGCACCTCGGGCCCCAGCCTGTGTGAGGCCAGGAGGCGGCCATGCCCCTCCTTGGACGTGGCGGCCACGGGCGGCGGGCTGGTGTTGCAGCCCAGGCAGCAGGCAACTAGAAAGGGTGGACAGGCGTCCCCACCCAGGACGGGGCTCCGGGCAGGGCTGGGCACAGGTGTGAGCGCTGGGTGCGGCAGGAGGCTGGGCTGAGGCCGCGCTGTGGAGTCCCCCGGCACGGGTCGGCGGGTGGGTGGAAGCCCGAGGGGTCAGGAACCTGCAGCTGAAGCCTGGGAGGGCGTTTCTTAACCCCCGCCCGCTTTCTCATTAGGGGAGAGCCCCCCAAGGCACTCACGTCCCCACGCATGTGTGTCAGCTCTGTGCCGAGTGTGTTCGGGACGGGCGGGGGCGGTGGGACCCCGTGTGCAGGGAACATGCGTGAGCTGCGGACAGCTGGGGTCAGCCCCGCCGCACGGGCTGGAGCGTCCAGCACAGAGGCGGCCATGGAGTGGGCTGGGGTGGCGCAGGGTGGACGCTGGTGCTGGCGCTGCTCTGGGGCTCTGGCCCACGCCGGGGGGGCGGGCGGGGAGCAGGCGGCCGTTCCCAGCCAACTGCTCTGGAGCGAGGCGCGGCCCGGCTGGCAGGACGCTGTCCCCAAGGCCCCCCGAGCCCCTGCGGCGCGTCCTGCCTTGGAGGCCGCGCCCGCTTGGACGGGACCCAGGCTCCGCCCGTTGTCACCGGCGAGGACTGAGGTTTGGGGAACTTGTTTTCTTCTTAGTTTTTCTGCATTTCATAGGTTTTTGCCATGAGCAAAGGGGCTTTTATAAAAATAAAATTTTATTGAAACACCTGTCTCGCCAGGCGCTTCCTCCCGGCTCTGGGACTCAGTAGGTGGCAGACGCCGCGCAGGTGGGGACTGCGTGGGGGGCGGGCGGGGGCCGGTGAGGGGCGGCAGGGCTGCAGGGGGGCGGGCAGGGCGGGGAAGGGGCGGGGGGCGGCTCCCGGGACCCCCGCACAGCTGAGGCCTTTGTCCCGCGCTGCGCGGCGGAGCGGCCCCGCGGGCACCGGGAGGACTTGCACACAATGCTCTGTTCGAACCCAGAAAATGACCAGTATTTACATTTGGTTAAAAATAGCTTTTTTATGACAAAGGAACTTTAAAAAATGCCTGGAAGTTTTGAGAAATTATAAAGGGAAGACAGCAGTGGCTAATTATACACCCCCACAAAGCTGCTGGGCAGTTATTATTTTGTTTTCGAATTAGCTGTGAGGTTCCTGAGTGAGAACACTGGGGTGGGGGGTGCGGGTGCGGGTGCGGGTGCGGGCGGGGGGTGGGCAGGGGGCGCGGGCAGCACCCTCCATGGGAAGGTGGTGCAGTGGAGTCCTGGGAGGGTCACCGGGCTCCTGGGACGGGCTCCCCTGGGATGGAAGCGATGCTGGACGCCGAGGGGGGCTTGGCCCCCCAGCAGCTCAGCCTCGCCTGCCAGGGCATGCTGGGCCCACAGGCCTCCTCGGCCCCTGCGGGGCGGCCCCCTCCGTCCGGGCCTCCTGCCTGCCCTCGGCCTCCAGGCGCTCCAGGGCAGCGCCCCCACACTGCCGCTGGGCACTCAGGTGCCGGCCTGGTGCACGGTGGCAGCTCTGGCTGGAGAACGGGGTGGCCCGGTGGTGAGGGGGGAGCACAGAGGGGCGGGCCGCTGTGTCCTGGATCTCTCCGGGGCCAAGAGGAAGAGTCTCTGGCTTCAGTGTTTCTCCTGCCTGGCTCGGACTGGCCGGGCAGCGCTGCCCTCATGGCTGGCCTCGCCTCTACCTTGGGCGCCCCTGCCGGGGGGCTCGCCCCCTTCCCCCACCCAGGGCAGCCATGGAGTCCATGTCACGGGGCTCAGGCAGCTTCTGTTCCCCATCACCAGTCCCCCAGGTGGGGCTCCCAGTGAGGGGGGCCGCCTGCCACATCCACTCCCCAGGCCCGAGGTCACTGAGCAGCTACTGCTCCGGGCGGCCTTGACTGCCCGAGGCCGCTCTCTCCCAGCAGGGCTGGTGCTGTCATCCTCGGTGCAGTGAGATGGAGTGAGGGCAGGCAATGGGGTGGCCTCGGGGTCTCAGTCACCCCGCAAGGAGACCCTCGTCCCAGGATGTGGTGCCGTCCGGTGGGCAGTGCCCCCCCAGACCCCTCAGCCAGGTGCGGCAGTCCCAAGGGCCAGGACGGCAGGCGTCTGAGGGGAGGAGAGGCAGGGTGAGGGGGTGCTGGCCGGGCTTCGGGGGGGCGCTCACTGCACCTGGACGGTCAGCGCCCGGGCACTGCCCCTTCCCCCTCTGTGCTGCCGCGCGGCCTGGGCGTGACTCAGCCGAGCAGGTGTGCAGGCGGCTCTGAAAGCATGCAGGGTGTTCCACAGGGCCGGAACGGGCTCCAGGTGAGTGAGGGGACGGATGGATGGACGACAGGTGGGCGGGTGGACGATGGGTGGCCGGCACCAGAAACACGGCGCTGGGCTGGACTGGCCCCCATGGGCTGTCCCCAGGCCTGTTCCTCTACCTCTGTCCGCCCGGACAGGCCCCTCGGTGCAGGCTGTCCTTCAAGGCGCCATCATGTCCTGCTGGTGGTGGCCCGGCGGCCACTGCCCTGGGGAGGGGGAGGCCACGCTGTCCTTCCCGGGACAGACTCCCTCTGAAGCGCGGGTGTGAGCTCCGTCGGAAACGTGGGTCACGCTGTTGCGGCTGGAGCCCCAGGGGGCCCCCCCGGCACCCCCACCCGCACCTGCGAACTCCAGGTGACCCTCTGCCTCCTGGGGCTCCTTGAACCGCCCTCAACTCCTGCATCAGGAAAGCGCGCGCTTCCGCCTGCAGCTGGACTAACGGGAGACCCGTTCCGCCGGCTGAGCCTCCCTGGTGGGGTTCCTGGCCCTTCGCCAACCCCCCTCGGGGCCTGCTTGGCGCAAGCTGGGGTAACCCGCCTCCCTGAACTTGTGGGCGACGCTGCTTCCAGGAATGCCAGCATAGGCGGCCTGGCTGGGACGCCCCCAGGCCCCACTCAGTTGCAGGCCAGGACCCTCAGCGGAGAACCCGGAGCCTCCTGTGGGCTGAGCCCAGGCCCCTCCTCGGAGCACGGACTACGGAAGGTTAGGGAGGGGCCGCCGGGGGTCTCGCTGACGGGAATGGTGATGCAGGGCAGGAGGCTGGTGGGGTGCAGTATCGCACCGGGGCCCTCCCGGGGTGGCTGAAGGGCACGGCCCAGCATGCAACTCGGCGCCCATGGGCGCCCACAAAACGGTCAGGGAGCCAAGCCGCAGTGTCACATGGCGTCATCAGACGGCCGGTGCTTCAGAGACGGATGCAAGACCTCCCCGGTGGCGCGGCGGTTGAGCGCTGGGTTGCGAGGCTGCCCGCAGCCTCTGCAGCGCCAGTTCAATCCCCGGCCACCGGCGAGGGTCCCACAAAAAAGAAAAAAACACAAAACAAACAAACAAAAAAACCACAAAAACAAAAAAACCCAGAGACGGACGCAGCACCTGAATCTTTGAAGCTTAGGCTGGTCTTCTCCAACACGATTAATTGGATTAACAGCATAAAAGATGATAAAACTAAAATATTTTATAAAAAGTGCTAAGTGTTAATGTGCTAATTAAACAAACTAATTAAGAATGTTCAAGGCCTTGTCAATCCCCGCCCTGGGGGAGGGGCCGGCGGTGGAGCTGAGGGGCAGCCCCGGGGGCCCAGCCCTGTCTCCGAGCCCTGGGCAGCAGCCTGGGAGGGGGACAGGCCCATCACAGTCCCTGCGGCGCCCGCCGGGGCGTCCCTCTGCAGAGCGGACGGCGGGCCCAGGACCCGGTGTGATGGGCGTGGACAGTGGCTGCCGGAGAGCTGTGCCTCCTGGGGCGGCGGCGGCTTCTCTCCTTTCTGAGTTTCTCATGGAACCGATGGAGACACGGACCTCACCCGACCCCGCAGGAACACCCACAGCGTTTGATGGCCCCGGACGCTGGCCCCTGCCCCGGCTGTGGCCGCAGCTGTCAGGGCCGGCCCTGCTTCCCCCGCAGCAGAGCGCAGTGCCCAGCTCCTCCTCTGTGTCGCGGGGAGGCCGCCCGCCAGCGAGGGCCCGAGGCCTGGGACAGCCTGGTGGACGGAGCCACGGAGCCGGGAGGCGAGTCTGAGGCAGGGGTGGGCTGCAGGCAGGCGCCGGTGGGGCCAGTGCCGGGGGCCTCAGGTGGGGTGGGGCGGGGCTCAGAGAGACCTGGAAACTGCCAGGTGGGGGAGCGGAGGGCACGGAAGTGGGGACCCCAGGCTCTCCCCAAGCTCGGCCGCCTCTTCCGGCCGACTGGCAGGGCCTGCAGAGTGTAAGGTCGGTGCAGGGGGCCCGGTGAGGGCTCCAGGCCGCGGGCGCACGGAGGGGCCTGGAAACCGCAGAGGGAATCCCACCGTGGCCTCAGCCCCTGGAGCCAGAGGCCTCCACCCGACGCAAACAGGGCCTGGTAGCGATCACCCAGACACCCCAACAAATGAAAAACAACTTTGGTTCCGCATCCCCAGTTTCCCGCCTAACCTTTCCTCGCCCGGTGAAGGGACATCTCCCCCGCAGCCGCACGACTGCTCCGACCCCCGGGGAACCTCGCCTGGGGGTGCAAATAAAGTTCCTGCCTGTCAGAAACCTGGCCTCGCTTTCCTTTGTTTTACCGCGCTGATCCTTTCACAGAAAACAGGGCTCGCGGGTGTCTGGACTGGACGGCCGGGCGGCTCTGAGCCGGGTCCCCCAGCCGTGCCGCGTCTGTGGTGCTGGTTTCGATGTGACCTGATCTGCAGTGATTTCCGTGGGAGCCGCTGCTCAGCCCCAGGGCTGGGTGCCTGCCTGCTCCTCGGGCCGGGCCCCTCTGCAGACGGCCCCTCTCCGATGCGGGTCTGGCAGACGCCTGGGGCGCTCACGGGGAGCCGAGTGGCCCGCGCTTGCCTTCCGGCCTTCACCTCCCTCCCTGCCTGGCGGGCGCGTGTGCCAAGGCCTCTGCAGGGGCCTGGCGCCTCATCTGTCTCTCGCGCACCTGGTGGGGCCAGGAGCGCAGGCGCGCCGGAGGACCAGCGTTGGGGGAGCTATGGTCTCGAGGGTCAGGGGCAGTCCAGGCGTGGTAGGAGGAGCACAGGCCACGTCAGTGAGAGAATGACCACCAGAGCCAGGGCGCCCGGACAGGGCAATGCCCGGCTGCCTGCGAGCCCAGCCCCAGTGCCCTGCACGAGCTGGTGTAGCACCCTGGGGAGGCAGCGCGCAGGAGCCGCAGGTCTGGGCCCAGCCTGGGCTGAGGGTGCTCCATGATTAGGTAATTAAGCACAGAAAAGGCCTCTGTGAGCCCATGGAGCTGACACCCTGAGGTGGGGGCAGCTCCTGCCCAGAGCAGGGGGCAGAGGGGCGGGTGGAGGAGGGGCGGGAGGCCGGCTGAGGGGGGCTGGAGCTCCCCGACCACAGCCACGGCTGACCACGGGGCCAGGACACCCTGGGGCCGGACGAGGCTGCGTGTCTCCAAGGTCTCATTTAAGTTCTCAGCAAAATCACATTCTGCTGAACGTAATTTAAAAAATGAATAGACTGTTTTGAGGGCAGTTTGACATTTACAGGTGACGACGCGCAGGGAGCCCAGGGACCGGGTGCTCCACGCAGGCCGGAGCCAGCAGGTGGGGCGGGGCAGCCTGTGGGGCGCCAGGGCCGCTCAGGGAGACTCACGGGGCTCAGGGCGGGGCTGGGGTGGGAGCTCAAATTTGCTTAATGAAGGGCAGGAATGTGCAGGTGGGGTAGCCGGATTTGGCCAACTCGTTTAACAAAACCACAGAGCCGGGGACAGGAGGAGTTTAGACCAGTGTGAGGAGGCAGGCCCGGGGCCTCTGCCTAGCAGGAGCTGGTCTCCGTGGTCTGGGGGGCCCTCGTGCAAAGCTCCTGCCCTACCTCACTCTTGGGTCCAGAGGGCGGGCACTTGGGTTCCCTAGGAAAAGCCCCAGCAGAGCCCCTCAGCGGCACCAGCCCCTTCCCCACGAGGCGGCCTGTGGCTCCATTCAAAAGGGTGGTTTTTATAGAAAACGGAAGAAGATGCACTCACAGACACAGGCGGGGGAGGGCAGAGGTGGCCCGGGGGAGGCTGGGGGGGCAGAGGTGGCCCAGGGGGTGGTGGGGCTCGCTCCTGTGGCTGCTGTGTTAGCCAGGCACTCCAGACGCGCTTGGTTTGGTTTGGAAGGAGCAGGGATCTCTGCCAGGCCCTCTCAGCCCCCCCTCTTCCCCCTCGGGACTGCCCACCTGAGCTGCCCACGCGCTCGTCTCCCAGCCCACAGCTGCTCTGGCGACTGCGGGGGCCGGCTCTGCCCCCACGGCTGTCTGGCCAGCGCTGCCCGCGCCCTGCGTCCTGCTTGGCCCACCACAGAGGCCGAGCCCCGCCCCCCCATTACGACTACCGGCCAGGCAGAGGTGACAGCCGACAGCCACGTCTGTGTGTCTCTCCTGATGGCCTGGCCGCCCACCTCCAGGCCTCCTGCTGGCCGCTGGCCTCTTGCCCTGGGAAGGGCTCCTTTTCCAGAATGTTCTGTGGCTAGGGTGTGCTGCGTGCAGCCGTCGGCTTCTCTCTGCACTCACCACTTGGTCTGCTCCCGCTCTATGTGGTGCTCTTAGCACCTCACGGCTTCCCATGCTGCGCGGACGCTGACCCCTGCATCCAGCGTCAGGCCCAGCCCAGCCCCAGCCGGACCACAGTTCCTGTGCCGACTCTGCTGGCACGTTCGTCAGAAAGTGCCAGAAGTCGTTTCTACGGTGACGCCCCCCAGGGTGGGGAGGGGCCCACGGCGCTTTGCTCAGGTGAGTCTGTCTCTCCTCTCCTCCCGCCTTCTTTCCCTGGTCCTGCTGCTGCTGCTCCTTCCCTGAGTCGGCTGCCGTGTCTGGAGCACCCATGGGTGCTCTCCCGCGGAAGGGCGACCTCCCCAGCCCAGCTGTGAGGGCTCTGCCCCCTCAGTGCTCACACGGGCCTCCTGGCGGGGCCCCACCTGCTGCTCCTGGCCTGGCCGAGACCCCCACCCAGTGTTGCGCCGACAGCAGGACATGGACAGACGGCGTCTGGGGCAGCTGTGGGTGCGGGACGCTGCCGGGAGCGAGTCCCCGGCCTTTGTACTGAAGGACAATCACGGTTGTCAGAGCCGTGAGGCAGGAGGACAGAAAGGGAGGCCGGGACCTGTGCTCTATCCTCTGCAGCGTCGGCCGGGAGCCTCCCCAGCTGCTGGAGGCGGGTGCGGTCATGGAGATCAAGCCCCGGCCCCGGCCACGGTTTCCATCTTATCAACAAGGCGTCCACTGAGCAGCTTCTGGGGTCCCTTGTCAGCCACCGGCCTCAGCCCCGGGCATCCCGGTCACACCTCGTGCTGCCCACCCTCCCCGGGGTGATCAGCTTTAAGCTCTGGGTGGATTTGAAAGGCACCTTGTAGGGTGGCTCCGGTGACTGACCGGGCGGTGCTGACCTTGTGCGGGAATGCAGGCCGCAGGCACAGAGCAGGAGGCCGAGCAGGCCGCTCAGGGTTAGGCCCCAGCCCGGCCCCCACAGCAGCGGTCATGCTCTCTGGCCCCGCGGCGCCGCAGGGAGGCTGGCTGGGGCCTGCGGGCACCCGTTCCCCAGCGCCTGCCGGCAGAGGAAGGCGCAGTGTGGCCGTGTGCTGCCGGGCGGTGGCCACAGGTGGGGTCCCAGGGATCCCCAGACGCCTGCAGACCCCCTGACTCCTCTACAGCCACGGTGGGTGTGGCGCTGAGGCCCAGGCGAGCCGGTGGGCGCCCCTCGGGCCAGGCCCGGCCTCAGCTGCCTCTCATCTCGTGTTGATGAGGCCCCGGCAGGGGTTGGAAGGGGACTCGGGGCTGAGGGGTTTGCTGGTCTCGCGGCCCAACCTCAGAGCTGGGGAGGGTGACCGGCGCCCACAAGCCGTGTCTTACTGAAGATCCAGCGCAGCTCCTGGACTTGCTCACGGGTCCTCCAGGGGCCGGCGCCCCGGAGCGGCAGTCTGCGGCAGGCACGGGGCGCGCCAGCTCAGGTGAGCACCCCCCGCGCTTCGGCCTGGGCCAGCGGGGCCGGGGGCACAGGCTGCGGGCCGGGGCCGCCGTCGGCCAGGGCCGCGCTCGGAGGCGCCTGTTCGGAGATGTCCTGGCAGAGCGGCCTGGAGTAAAGCCAGGCCTCCCGGCTCTGACCACAGCCGCATTCCCCGCGCGCGGCTCACCTCCCCACAGAAAGCCGGGACCTTTGCTCTCCAAAAGGGAGTCAAACTCCGCAGAGAAGCGGCGGGGCGGAGGCAGGACATACACCGGCGAGCCCGGTCTCCGCGCCAGGCAGCCGCAGCACCGCCCCGGGCAGAGCCACACCCAGCAGTGAGGTCAGGGAGCAAGGCCCCGGCCCAGGGGACACCCAGGGGCAACGGTGGAAGGATTGGGGGAGAAAACAGACGCAGCAGCGCCCATCACAGCCCGCAGGGGCCAGCAAGCGGCTGGGGCAGGGGCGCGGCCATCCTGCCAAAGAGGACCGCGCTCTGGCTGTGCCTCCTGGAGGTGGGTGGGTGAGCCGCCCCCAGGTGCCAGCTGTCCTAGGGCTTCCCCCCAAAAATGGGAGATTAAAGGGGGGGCCCAGGGTGAACCAGGTGGAGAAACGGGTTGACCTGCTTCCTCTGGGCAAGGTCAACGCCAGCAGCCAGGGTCAGTGCCAGCCATGATGATGAGTCATGGTGATAGTTGGGGCCTGGGTAAGACATGCTGCGGCGACACTTTGCCTCCTGTGGCCTCCTGTGGCCTCCTGTGGCCTCCTGTGGCCTTCCTCCCCAAACACATCACCCCGATGGCTTGGGAGAGGAAGAGCAGACAAGTCCCGAGGGGGCCACTTGCAGCCCGCTGGGAGGCCGCGCTCCCCGGGCCGTCAGGGAGGGCAGAGCCGGGACGCCGTCCGGGCTACAGGAGACAGGCCAGGGCCTGTGAGGTGGGGTCCGCCTTGGCCCGCGGGGTCCCGAGACGCTGGCCGCCAGCACAGCCTTTCTGTAAACCAAAGCTGTTTTAAAATGAAAACGCCTATTAAAATCAAAACCAGTTGAAAATAAGCCTACGAATGGGAATGAAAAGTCCTGCCCCTCAGAGGCACTCGCTGCGGGCCTGTCCGAGGGCCCCGGGGCCGGCCCCACGGCTGAGTCTGTTCTGCCTCTTTGGGGGACCGAGGGCTGGGGGCACGAGGAACGAGGGGCCGTGGGAAGAGCGCGAGGAGATGGGCACAGGAAATGCTCCCCGCACCCGAGTCGGCGTGGACACAGCCTGGCCGTTACTGGGGCCCGCGGGGGACCCCCACAGTCCCGGATGGCAGGGCTGGGGCGAGGCAGGGTCCCGGGCCCCCGGGAGCAGCGGGTTGCCCGCTCCAGGCTGCAGCGTGGCACCGGGGCCTGGGCAGCCTGCGGAGTCGAGCGTGTCACGGACGCGCGGCGAGTGTCCTGCAGCAGGAGCTCCGCCCCCCCCATTGGTCCAGGTGGCCGTGGCCGCAGCGGGAGGCGGGACGGAGCTGGCCGTGGCGTCCTCGAGCAAGGTCCTTCAACAGAGTCGGGGCTACAGTGTCACTGTGGGGCGTCTGGGCTCAGAGGGCAACAGAGGTGCGGGGAGGCGGGTGAGGGGACAGGGTGAGGGCGGTGAGGTGGTCGTCGCGGACTCGTCCCCAGACTCTGCTTCTCCCTTTGGCTTTGCAACCTATTCGCCCAGGTTTGGGGTTCACCCGCCTGAACCCCCCGCCCCTTGAATCCTGCGTGGCTTTTTGTGGCCCATCGGGTGGGCGGAGACTGGCAGGTGCCACGCTGAACCCGCGTCTCCACACACCAGCGCCCCCCACCTCTCCCACCCGGGTCTGCCCCAGGCCCCACCCTGGCAGAGCCGCCCGAGCTGAGCCCCCTCCGGGTGGCCCCGGTGAGACGTGGAGGCCAGTCCATGCCCGAGACGCCCCCTGGCACTAGTTACACCAGTGCTGGTTTTGACGCTGCAGCTGGAGGGGCTGTTCTGACCACGCGCCGAGTTGGGTGTGAGAATCAGGTCACAGCGAGGACTCTGCGCCTCAGTCTCTGGGCAAGGAGAAGCCAGTGATGGCTCCGAGTCGGGGGCCAGGCGATGCAGTCGGCGTCCCCGAGACACAAGGGCAGCCAGAGAACAGCACTGCGGCCCCCCAGCCTCTGGTGTCACTGCCCCCTCGAGGCAGTGATTGACCCCGTGGTCCCTGCCAGTGCAGAGCAGGTGTGTGGGCAGGTGTGCAGGGCAGGAGTAGGGGGTGGGTGTGCGGGTAGGTGTGCGGGCAGGTGTGAGGGGCAAGTGTGTGGGCAGGTGTGCGGAGCAGGAGTAGGGGGTGGGTGTGTGGGCAGGTGTGCAGGGCGGATATGCAGGGCCGGGTGTGTGGGCAGGTGTGCGGGGCAGGTGTGTGGGCAGGAATGCAGGGCGGGTGTGTGGGCAGGAGTGCAGGCAGGTGTGCGGGCAGGTACGCGGGGCGGGTGTGTGGGGTGGGTGTGTGGGGCAGGTGTGTGTCGGCTGCTTTTACCAACCGATCTAGGTTTGAGATCCTTGAGTGTTTGGGGCGCTTTGGCTCACGGCTACAGCGAAGGGCTCACCTCCGGCAGTGACTTCACAGCCACGAATGCACCCTTTGTACACTCTGCCCCCCTGAGCCCGCCCTGCCCCCCAGCACCCCTAACCCCTCCGCGCCCCAACCCTCCCAGGCCCCCCCTTCCTGCTGAGGGTCTCGCCGCCTGGGGTGCAGCCCTGCTCTTCCCCGCCACCTCGCCCCTCCGCAGAGACGGGCCCGGGGCTCTCTCCTCTCCGCCGCCCGCCTTGTCAATTTCCCCGTCTCCGTTTTATTTCCGGTCGGCGATAAACGTGATTTATTTCTTCATCCTTTAAAGAACCGCCCTTGACTTTTCCTTGTCCTCAGCGACGAGCCCGTGCTAGCTCCTTCCAGAGCCGCCCCAGCCCACCCCAGGGGAGATGCTGGTGCACCCAGCCCGGCGCAGCTCATGTGGGGTGCGGGGTGGCGGGAGGGACACGCACCCGGCGCCGGTGGGGAGGCCCTGCTGGCTTCCCGGGCTCCTGCTCTCTTCTAGGCCTTTCTACGGCGCGCCCCCCGCCGCCCTGTCCGTCCTGTTGGCTGCTGCGCAGACAGATTTTGAACCGTGAGTTGTGGGAGCTCCTGCGCCCACAGGTCTGGCTGGAGGGAGGAGCTCCTGGATGCCCAGGGCTCCGGTGCTCGCAGAGCCCGCCCAGGTCAAGGTCAGCACCGAGCTGGCCTCTTTAACAACCTCGGCCTCTACTGTCCTCGCCAGGAGTTCACAGGAGGCGCCACTCCCCCTCATTAACTGTCAGCTCCTGGCCACGGGGCTCGTTCTGCCACACCCTTCCCTGTGAAATATTCATCACGGAGGAGCGGCCCAGACTGCCTGCTGCTGGGGAAGTCAGAGCAGATCGCCTTTAGCTGCTGCCGAGGACTGTCCTGGCTTGTCCCTGCCCTCTGAGGCAGCCTCCCCCAGGGCTGTCCTGCCGCCCATCCCTGCTCCCCCCGCGAGGTGCCCTGAGGGGCGAGGGCAGGCGGTTTGCTTTTGTCCTGTGCCCTGGCACAGCCACAACGTGGACACCATGGTGTCCGGCATCGGCTGCCTGCCCATCGGAGGCTCCTCCCCTGAGCGCAGGACGCCTGCCGAGGCCCTGCACCCAGGCCCAGAACACTCTCCCCAGCCGGTCGGCCATTCCCCCAGCACCCTCCCGCCCGGCTGCCGGCCCCACTGGCCACTCCTCTGGTCTCGCTCTCCTGAGGGTCTCAAGGAGGCCCCGTTGGCGTCTGCTGCTCCCTCATGTGACCGCCCCAGCGCCCGCACTGAGGGGTGTCAGAGCCTCCCTGTCGATCCCCGTCTGCCGCCGCCTCGGCTGGGGCGTCTTGTTCGGCCGCTGGGAAGGAGGCTGCCCTGAGTGCCGGCGACCGGACGCCCCGTCCTGGCATCGAGGTGTTTGGGTTTGTAGCCAGAGCAGGGCGCTGGGCGTGAGCCCTGGACATGTCTGTTGTCCCCGCGGGCCACTGTGCTCCCCACTCCCCGTCTTCCCAGGCCCATTGTCCTCCCCTGGCTGTGCCCGGCTGACGGCATCTCCACTTCTGGTCCCTGCTGTCGAGGCCCTTCTGATGGGGCGGGGCACACGCTGGGTGTCCCCAGACAGGGGCTGAGGCCGCCGCCTACTGCAGGTGCAGTGGGGGGAGCAGCCTGGGCTCTGGGACCGCTGGGCCCTCTGTCTGCACGGTGCCGGGCTGGGGCGCAGGGTGCAGCCCCAACAGCCTGGCTCAGTTCCCCCCACAGTGCTCACCCCTCACCCCGCCACAAGCGCAGGTGGCTGTGGTTGTGGAAAACAGCGCAGGGGCCCCGGCCTGGGGCAAGGAGGAGGCCCCACCCCTGCACCCCACCTGGCAGGTGCCGCGGGGCGGAGGTGCCGTCATGGCGTCCTCACCCCCCCCCCACACGCCGTCTCACTCCGGGGAAGGCGCCTTCGTCCGCGTCTTTGGCTCTTCCACGCTCTCGCCCCCTCCCCACCACCAGGCCGCCAGCACCACCTAGGGCGACACCCCTGGGCTGTGGCCGGGTCAGCTCCTGCGCCTCCTCTGGGACTGAAAATGCCCTCGTGACTTGCACCCCTAGCATCCCCCTCGGTCTGCCCTTTCAGCCGTGCGCCCTGGACATTAGACTCTGCTGACCCTCAGCCTCTGCCCCCGTGGCCGTCCCTGCAGGAGCCACCCTCTCTGACCCTGCATTTTAACTGCCTGTTTATAGCTGACCCTGTGGGGGTTGCGGGGCACCCCACTTCCAGCCCCACATCCAGCCCTGTGCAGCACCTGCTTGTGGACAGCAGGGAGGCCACACGCTGGGTGACCACGCTCTGTCCAGTGTGCTGTTCCCTTTGATAAAAGTGCTTAGCGGCCCACGCCCTTCTCCCCTCACTGTGTAAGCAAGACAGTGACCCCAGCCCCTTAGCTGTGACATTTACAGCAAGTCCCATCCGGGAAGCGATTGGGGGTGCAGCAGACCGGGTGACAGCACCGGCTCAGCGAGTGTCCATCAGCTGTGACTGCCCTCTGGAGCCAGGGTCTGCTCCCGCCTCGGTGCCCAGCGGTGGACCCTGCCCCTGCCCAGTTTGCGTGTGCCAGTGGAGAACACCCTGCCGTGTGGTGCCAGGAGCAGGCCGCAGCGCGGGGAGCAGGCCATGGCGCCAGGAGACCCCTGCAGGAGCAGGCCACGGCGCAGGGCGCCCCCTGCAGAAGCAGGCACCGTGGCTCTAATGCTTTGCCTTTGGGATGATCTTGAAATCCTGATTCACATTCGCGGCGTCTGGGCTCTTTCTTCAGATCATTCATAAAAATGCAAACCGGTGTCCTAGCAACGCACCTGCCCCGTCCGCCTCCCCCACTCCCCCTGGCCAACCAGGCCTACGGTTGGGGCGCCTCTGGGCCCGGGCGGCCGTGTGGCAGGGACGCGCCATCTGCCCAGCGTCGTGGGGCCTGGCGACATGGCACTTAGAGGAATTCTGCAGATAACTGAAGTTTGCTGATCCAAGCTGCAGATTGACGTGTGTGCGCAGCGTGTGAATTTTGAATTGAACGTTTCTGAGGGCTCAGGCCGCCCTGGGGTGCGGGTCATGAGGCCCTCTGGGGGGCCAGACTCAGGTGCTAAGCGCCACTCTAGACCTCAGATGGCATCACAGGGTGGTGGGCTTCGGGGGGAGGGGCAGGCAGGGGGCGCAGGTGTCCCTCCTTCAAGGACAAGCCGGCCGCGGGGCCTGCCCTTGAAGGACGCCTTGGCCACAGCTGTTCCTAGGGCTTCCCCCCCACCCCCGCCCCGCCCCTGCCAGGGTCGGTGCTCTGCCCCCCAGACAGGAGCTGGCTGACACCTCCTGGAATAGCCCAGAGCTGTGTGCCCTGCGCTGGGTCTGCCCGCTGCAAAGTGCCAGGCAGCCCTGGGGGCTGTCAGGCCAGAGACACCAGAGGGAGCTGCAGGGACCGGCTGCTGCACGAGTGGCTGCTCCCTTGCTGGGGGGACCCTCCAGCCCCCGCCCGCGGCACTGGCTTCCATGCTGACCCCCGGCGGGCCAGGCGAGACGTGTGCACAGGCTGCTCGGTGGGGCCGTGGGCGAGCGAGGCTCCGTGATGACAAGTCCTGCGCCGCCCTTGCTGGGGCATCTGGTCCTGGCGGCCCCAACGACGTGGTCGAGGAATCTTCCGGGCCGGGGGGGGGGGGGGGGGAGAGAGAGAGAGAAGACTGCTGACGGGGCTCTTTCCTTTTCGGTAAGCTGCGGCCTGGTCAGATGTCTGGAGAGGGAGGGTTGACAGGCAACTTTCATCTCCCGCAGCCACACAGGAGGGCTCTGTCGATGCAAATGAGGCTGTTCTGAAGCTTTTCCAAAGTCCTGCGGAGCTGCCTGGGGCCACGTCGCTGTGTCACTGCTGTCTCCTGTGACACTCCAGTGAGTGTGCCGCTCTTGTCTGTGAGCACAGGGGCTGGGGGGGAGGCTGCGTGGTGATGGCAGCGCGGCTGGGGAGAAAGGGCATGCGTGCAGAACCACGCGTGTCATGCAGCCCATGTGTGCGCGTGCAAGGACATGTGTGCACATGTGTGTGCAAGCATGAAAGCACAGTGCTCTCTGCATGCACATTTGTACACTGCACACACGTGTGCACACCTTTGCATGCACACGTGGTCCTGGTGCATGCGTGTTCGTGCAGGTGAGCACCTGTGAGCGTGCATGTGTGTGATGTCCCCACAGGCTCGCCAGCTGTCTTTCTGCGCCGCCGCCGCACAGCAGTGGGTATCTGCTCTCAGGGGGCCGACCCGGGGGCTGGAGTCGCCCTGGAGCTTGGGACACAGGTCTTTAGCTCTCCTAGGAAACGTGGCTGGAGGAAGCCCCTTGCTGCCCCCGGGTCGCTGAGTTGGTGGCTGACCCACTCCGGGGCTGCAGGCGAGGCTGGGGTTCTGGGCCCTGCACTGTCCTCCAAGCTGGCGGGTACCCTGCTGGCCACCCGGCTGCAGCCCCGCCCGTGCCTGCCCCTGCCACCGCCTGCTCTCAAGCCCAGCAGCTAATGGTTTTGGAGAAGCAGCCTCGAGTCCTGGACGTGCCTCCAAGCCGCCGGCTCCTGTGGGTGCTGAGGGCCTGCGCTTTCTGAGGCGAAAGAGGCCTCAGGGATGGGGGAGGCTCCAGGCAGTCTTGCCGGTTGCTGGAGCTCCTGAAGGTGGGGCACTGCCTCCCTCTCCTCCGACTGCTGCCCACTGCCCACCACCCAGCAAGCAAGGCTTTGTGCCTGTCCCAACCCTTCCAGCACAGCGCATCCAGCCAAACCCCGTGCCCATGCCACGTATGCTCGTGATGCTGGTGCCCCTCCAGGGGCTGGCCTGGGTCCATCAGCTGTGAGTGCTCTAATCCTAGAGCAATTTGGTAAATTTCATTGATCATGAGATACTTATTTTATATTCCTCTAAAAAGATGGCATCGGAAATAGATAAAATTGAGTTTTAAAAGATAATATAAATGATCACTGAAAAATTTAGGTGGTTCTTTGGGAAGGTAAACAGAATGGACAGAGCTCTGGCTTAGTTCACTAGGAAAATAAGAGAGAAAAATCTAATAAGTAGACTCAGAAATGAATAAGAAGTTACAACAGACATCCTAGAAATACAGAATACCAGGGGAAACTATAATCTTTCTCCTGGGAACACCTTTATGCCAACAGATGGGGTAATATGGAGGAAATGAACAAAGCTTTAGAGTCATATGACCTCCCAAGACTGAGTTGAGAAAAAACAGGACAACCTCAAACCAGGAATGAGAAACACTAACCAAAAGTCTCCCCCAAAACAAAAGCCCAGGGCCAGAAGCTTTGACTACTGAGTCCATCAAACCTTCAAAGAGAAGGTTTCTGAAGTGTGCCTAGCCTCACACTTGGTAAAGAATTTGAAGAAGAGGGAATCTTCCAAACACATTTTATGAGCCCAGCATTACCCTGACCCAGACATGACCCAGACAGGACATTCCAGGGAAAGGAAACTCTTGACCAGCATTTTTTTTTTAAGATTTATTTATTTATACAAGCACTGGGTACAGTCAGAGCCGCGGGAGGGTGAGGGAATTCACCAGAGCCAGAGCGGGGAGCAGAGCAGGCAGAAGGACCGAAGTTCACTGCTGAGGGGAGCAGCGGGCGGCAGGAGAGGTCTGCGCGCCATGCAGGACCCTCCTCCCGTGGCCTGGGAGCAGCCGGGGATCGAACCGGTGCTGCAGAGGCTGCGGGCAGCTTCGCAGCCCAGCGCTCAACCGCTGCGCCGTCGGAGAGGCCCTGGACCAGCATTTCTAACAAGCATAGGTGCAGTGACTCTCACCGAGATCTAACAAACCAAACTCAACAAAGCATTCAAGGATGAGACATCGTGACCAGAAGTATTTACCTGCAACCCCCGCCCCCCCTGCAAGGACGGTCTTGCAAATCAGCTGCTGTAATTCGCCACATGAACAAAAGGAAAGAAGGGTCATGTGATCCTTTTCAGTAGAGAACAAGATTCACCATCTCTTCAGATAAAAACTCAACAAAATGCAGATAGAAGAAACACACCTGGGCATAATAAAGCTACCCGGGACAAACCCGCAGCTAGCATCCTGCTCCGCCACGAAGCGCTGGTCTCCCCCACGACGGGTGTGGAATGGGATGGGGATGCGCGCTGTTCCACTTCTATTCGAGCAGAGTATTGAAAGTTCTAACTAGAGCAATTAGGCAAGAGAGCAAAATCTAAGGATTCCAAGGTGGAAAGCAAGAAGTAAAATCCACTATTTGTGGATGGCATGATAATACACATAGAAAACCCTAAAGACTCTGCTAATTAGAACAAGTAAATGAATGCTATCAACTCACAGCAGCAAAATCAATGTTCGAAAATCTATGGCAATATTATAAGCAAAAATTAAAATGCATTCGAAGAGCAAGAAATGAGAACAATCCCATTTACAATCTCATCAAAAATATTTTATAGCTTTGAAATAAACGTAACAAAGCAGGTGAAAGACATAGGCACTGAGAATGGTAAGATGTGGTTGAAGAAACAAGACACGGAGAAATGGAAAGAAAGTTCAGTTCATGGACTGTAAAAATGAACATCCCTAAAATAGCCATCTTACCCAAAGCAACGTATTCTCAGTGTTTCAATACAACCCTCCTCGACGTTTCAAGGCAGTTCTTCAGGTTCATAGAATAAACATTACTGAAATTTATATGAAGCCACAAAACACCCTGATTAGCCAAAACAACTCTGACCAAAAAGAATGAACGAGGGTGTTATGTTCCCAGGCTGTGACCTGGGGGGCTCTAGCGATCTATTGCACGACTATATTGCAAAGCACTAGTAATCTAAACAGTATGGTGCTGGACGAAAACAGTATGATCCTGGACTGAAAATAGACAGACCTAGGGAATAAATTTGAGAACCCAGGAATAACCCACACTTATTGGATAATTTATAACAAAAATCCCAAGAGTATATTATGGAGAAAGTCTCTTCAACAAAAGGTGTTGGAAAACTGGACAGCCACAAACAAAATAATGAAACTGGGCCTCTGTTTCCCACCATGCCAAGAGGCTAACTTACGGGATAAAGACTTTCATGTAAGACCTGAAACCATAAAACACAGAGAAAACAGGGTTGACATGGACTTCAGTGATGTATTTCTGGGCTTGACCAGAAACTTGACCACATCAGCGAGAGAAACAAAAGTAAGAATGCACAGTGGGACTCCATGAAAATAAAAAGTCTGCACATTGAAAGAAACTGTCACTAGGACAGAAGGACACCCGCGCAAAGGGAAGAAGACGTCGCGCATCACCTCTGCCAAGGCGCCCACGTCCAAGACCTACAAAGAGCTGATGCGACTCAACAACAACCACCAACCCCAAAGAACCCAATGAGAAAAGGGCAGAGAGCGAACAGACGAGGGACAGAGCTCCAGGCCCAGGAAGGCGTCGTCACTGGCCTGGGGGGCAGGCCAGGTCCACAGGAGACCCCTCGCTCCCGCAAGAAGGGCCCAGAGCAAGAGACTGACTGTGAGGTCGCGGAGCACCCTTGCTCGGCCCCGGGAAACAGCCCGGTGGAGACAGAGCAGTGAGAAGCAGATCAGCCAGGGGCCGGCGACTCCTGCCGCGCCTTCCAGAGGAGCAAGCCGGACGCGGCAGCCACGCCCTGAGCTTGGCCACATGCGACCCTGGGTCCCAGGGCAGCCGGGCACCCAGTGGGCAGGCCAGCTCCAAGACAGTGGACCCTGCCCAGCGGGAGGAGGACAGGTCTGGGGGCGGCACGATGGGCTGGAGGGGGCGTTCAGGGAAGCGAGCCAGAGGTGGGGACAGACGCCCGTGGCCCCTCGTGTGCGGTCACGGGAAGGAAAAGGCAGAACCAAACAGTCCACCCTGGAAACCCGAATGCAGGCCTCTGGCTGCGGGGGACACGGGGTGGCAGGACGCAGGGGCAGGACGGCGGGGTGGGGGCTGGGGCCGGGGTGACGTGTGCGGAGGGGCCACGAATCTCACACGGTGCTGTGACCAACACCACCTCAATAAATAGGAACGATTCTATGTTAGAGAACAACGTAGAGAAAATAAACCCAAGAAGACGGCGCCGCCTGGATGCACGCGCTGCCCGGGACAGGAGGCCGGGCCTCGGCTGGGTGCGCGCTGCTCGGCGGTCGCGCCGTCTGTAAGGGGCCAGGGCTCGTCCTGCCTCTGTGTCCCCGCGCGTGTCGGAGATGCTCCCGGGCAGCCCCCCAGCCTGGCCTCCGTCACGGGGTGGGTGGACGGGCCGCCAGGATGCCTGCAGCCCCTGCCCTCCTGAGGCAGCGAGGCCCGGCGGGCGGCCTCTGGGCCACCCACCCCCGCCCCCACAAGGGATCAGAGGGAGCCCCTGGGCCCGTGGCATCTGCGTGCTTCCAGAGGGTCTGTCCTGGCCCGGCTTAGGCGAGCAGAGAAGCTCTGCCCGGTTAATTATTCATTGTCCTTCTGCATTTCTGAGGGCAGCATGGAGATGTGCCCCAGGGCAGAGGAGGGAGGGGGGCTGGCAAGTGGAAGACCCCCCCACCTCGCTGTCCCGGGGCTGTGCCGCAGGCTGGGAGGCGGGAGCTCCAGGCCACGGGGCTGTCAACAGGAGTGAGCAGAGGCGCTGTCCCTCCCCCCTTGCAAGGACTCAGCAGCCCCTCTTGGCCTAGGGGGTGCCCAGGGAAGCTGGGCCTGAGCCCTTGACTTGGGCTGGGGCCGCCGTGAGCGCGAGGCCCAGCCCGCGGTCGCCGTGCCCAGGTGCACACGTGTGTCTGCTCACGGCTGGCATCCAGCTGGCCCAAGCGGCTGCAGCAGCCTGTGTCCACTGTGTCCACAGCGCCCGGGGCTGTGTCACGCGGGAGAGCTGCGCGGGGGCGCGCTCCTTCCCTGGAGGGAGTCTGCGTCCTCTCACGGCTTCCGCGGAGCCAGACCAAGCATCTGCGGGTGTGTCTACCTCACCCGCCTGCCCGCCGGCCTGACCACCTACCTGCCTGTCTCATCCATCTGCCCATCCGCCCATCACCCACCCACCAGCTGTCACCCGCCAACCCGGAGGGGTCTACTGTACCCCATGGGGTGGCATTGAGGCTCACCCTATCCAGGACCCTGTCCTCACTGTCCCCTGGCGTCGCCTGCAGCTAGAGGAGTCCCTCCCTAACCCTAGCCCTGCCCCGCCCCGCCCCTGCCCTCACACCAGTGGGGGACAGCGGGGAGGGAGTGGGCCCGAAGCTGGGGGTGTTGGGGGAAGTCAGCGCCTGGTTTGGCGGCGAGTGTGTGCTTGGCCGGACCAGCATGGAACGTGGACGGGGGGGTCCTGCCCGAGCGTCTGGCCCAGACCAACTGCTCTGTCACACGTCTCCCCACCAGCAGCCGGGCCTGAGGCTTGCCAGAGCGTTTGGGAGGGGTTGGCAGGGCAGAGGATGCTGCTCCCTCTGCGGGGAGGGGAGGCCAAGGCCAGGGCGTCTGACCTGAGTGCTGGTGTGCGGCCAGCGACCTCCAGGCCTTCGCTTGCTGGGCAATCGTGCTGAGTTCAGGCCGAGGCCGCACAGAGTCGGGCAGGGGCGGCCGGCATGGGGACCTGCATGGGCTCCGCTCCCGGGCCTATATGGGGCTCTCCACCAGGACAGGGCGAGGACAGAGCCCACCGCCTGCTGGGCACCCCCTTTCTGTGTGGACCCATCAGCTCAGACACACTGTGGAGACGGACCCCAATTGGGGGGCAGCAGGCATTTCAGGGCCGGCAGCCCCAGTTTCTCCAGTTCCCTCGGGAGCTCAGAAACTGACGCCTGAGCTGGTGCCCACACCTGCCGTCATGGCCTCACCCGCGCCAGGGGACAGCAGGTCGGCCGCAAGGGCCCCGCACAGGCAGGCGGACAGGCAGGCTCTACCCCCACGCAGGGCCGCTCCCTGGGCGCTGGGGCAGCCCCTGCCTGCCCAGACACGTGACTGGGGGCCGGTGCCTCTGCCCCCGGTTTTGGGAGTGGGCCCTGTGGATGCGAGCGCCCGCTCCATGGCCACCAGCCCGGGAGGCACAGGGCGAGGCGAGGGGCTCCAGCCACGGGGGCGTGTGCAATGGCCACGGCGGGGCGGGCAGGGGCGCTGGACACCGTGGTCTGCAGCGAGCACTGACGAGGAGCCGGCTGCGAGGTGCAGGGCCTCCAGGCCTGGCCTCCCTTTCCCGTGGGGGACGGGCCGAAGCGCCGTCCTGGACCCTGTGGGCAGTGGCTCGGGTGCCCAGCGCGGCCACGACCTGTGCCCGCGCACGACTGTGGGGCCGGGGCGGCCGCGGGGCCGCGTCTTAGGAGCATCAGGAAAAAGCAAATGAAACAGCAAATAAGCGACACGGGCCGGAAGCCGCGGCCAGGCCGCCCTGACCCAGCCTCCTCCGGCCCTGCCGGACGCAGCAGCCCAGGCCAGCCCGTCCCTTTCCTGCTGTCCGGCGTCGCGCGGGCGCTGGTGATTTCGGTCTTTGAGATCAGAAACTGCCCGAGTTGTCCGTGGAGTGTGGGGCGGGCCCCGAGGATCAGCGCGCCCTGGGTGTAGGCGCCGTGGGGTGCGCAGCCCCCTCCCCGCCCCGTTTCCTGCCGTGGGGAAGGGCGCGTGGCAGCTGCTTCTTGGGAAGGGCGAGGACCCCGCCAGCGACCCCAGACCCTGCCACGGGCCTGAGCGCTGCGCAGACAGGGGCCGCCCCACGCAGACAGGGGCTGCCCCGCGCCCGCGTCCCTGGCTCTGGGCGCCCGCCTTGCGCTGTGCCCCCGGCCCCAGGGTGATGTCCCTGACGCTCCGCTCTTGGCACAGTGGCCAGAGGTGCCGCGGGGTGACGGGCGCGCCCCGGATCGCACTTGCTGTTTGTCCCTTCACGCGCCTGCGCACGGATGCGGAGGGCGCCGGCTCTCGGCTGTGGGGTGTCTCCAGCACCCCGCAGTGCCTGCCGGGTGGTGCCAAGGACCCCCGCAGGAGCTGCCAGGGCGGGGGCTGCTCAAGCGGTTACTGTCACGGCTCCTGTTCTCGTCTGGTCATGATCTTGTTTCCACTCAAGCACCGGAGCGCGGTTACATGCTGCCGCGGCCGCCGCGGTGCCGTGTCTGCTCTTCTCCCGTGTCTGTCGTGCCCGGCCTGCTGTTGCCGTCTCGTCCTCCCCCTGGGTCCGCCTCCCCGTCGTGCTGTCTCTGCTGCCCCGCGAGGCCGGCCTCCTGCCGGGCGGGCGGAGCAGCTGCGGGCCTGGCGTGGCCTGGCTTCGGGTGCCAGATGCCTCCCTGGGGCTGCTTTCGCCATCGGGAGGGAGGTGGCCCTTCTGCGTCTTCACCGGTTACCGCGGGCAAGTGTGGGCACCCCCACCCCCACTTTGCGCGAGGAGAGCTCCCCACACGTGGAGTTAGGGGCGAAGGCTGTGGGGGAGAAAGGTCACAAGGGCGGAGTCCTGTGAGGGGCTTAGTGCCCTTACAAAGGGCCCAGGGAAGACCTGGAGAGGCCGCCGCGGGGGCTGGAGTCCAGGGCTGAGGCCCACCCCGAGTTCCCGGGGGAGCCCAGAGTTGCCGCCCTGGGGGGCGCTGCGCCTTGGAGCCCACAGAACGGGGAGAATGTTTGCATCTGACATGGGGCCAATTGCCGAAATCTGTGAAGCGCTGACCCGTCCACCAGCAAAGAAACGAACGACCCAGTCAAAAGTGGCGCAGGCGGTTGAGCGCCACGCGGTGGAGCTGTGCGCAGCTTCTGCGGCGCAGGTTTGATCCCGGCCAGCAAGAATCCCACATGGCGCGGCCGACCTCTCCTGTCTCCCCGCTGCTCCCCTCAGCAGTGGATTTCATCAGTCTGCCTGTTCTGCTCCCTGCTCTGTCTCTGGTGGGTCCTCTCACCCTCCCCTGCATCTGGCCTGTACCCCGGTTCTTGTATAAAAAATAAATAAATCTTTAAAAAAAAAAAGTGGGAGAAGGGCCTCAGCAGACGCCTCTCTCGGGAGCCCCTCGGGCGCCTGCAGCCGCAGGGGACGCCGCCCGGGAGAGGCCACTTGCCCCAGAGGACAGCCCCAGAGCAAGGCCGGCCCTTGAGGCGCCCCGCCCGCTGCTGGGGCAGTTGTGGGGGACGGCAGAAGTCTTCCCAGGATCAAAATGGAAATTCCTACGACCCAGCGGCGCTGCCAGTAGGTGTTTATCCAGGTGCCGCGAGGCCCCCTCAAGACACTCTGCTCCCATGTCCACGGCGGCGCTGGGCACTGTGGGACCAGTCGGGCCCCATGGACGGACGGCAGATCCTGGTGTGGGCGGATGGGATGTGGCGCGGCCGTGAGGAGGACGGAACGAGGCCTCCGGGCAGAACGGAGGGACGTGGAGGTGACGCTGCTGCGTGCAGGCAGAGGCGAGCGCCGGGGCCAGCGCAGGCAGCAGAGCGCTCACCACGGGCAGCGGCAGGACGCGGGGCCGATGTCTGCCAGTTGCTTCCCGTCGAGGCTCCGCCTGGGTCTCCAGGGATGAGCTTCTGGTCTGGCTCCCGGGCGGCGTGGGCCTGGGCTCGGGGGCCCTGGGGTGCACCCCCCACCCCCCCCAAAGCCTGAGTGCCAACGGGAAGTTCCTTCCCCACCAGACTCAGGAAACGCGGAAGCGCAGATGCAGATTAGCTGCCAATCGTGTTAAAATGGATTTTTAGGAAGAACTTATCTGCGTTAAGAGCGAAGATGATCCTTCTGCTAAGTGATTTGCGTGTGTAATTGGCTGATGAGGGTGTGGAGCAGCAGTAATAGGAGGGAAGTGCGTTTAATTCCAGCTTGTCACTTCCAGCTTTACAAATTGGCTTATTCCAAATGAATCCTCCGAGTTTTCAAAATTAAATTACCTTGGTTTATTTTTATTTTTTTTTCTTCTCCAGCCTGCTTAGGTGACCCTCGGAACACGAGCCGGCCCACGGGCGGGGGGGCTGGTTCCTGGGCTCGCGAGGAGGCTGGCCGGGCTGGGGCCGCGGCTTGGGCTTGTCGCTGACACATCTAGGTGAGTGGCCGCCGGGGACTGTGTTTAACATACACCGGGTTTTTCAAAATTGAGCACCTACTATGCGCGGGGCTCAGTGTGGGCACAAGGCCAGCACACCCTCACTTTGGCCCTCAGGACTCTATCTGTGGACGGGGCTTCTGAGGCCTGAGACCTTGGCAAGGAGCCAGGCGGTGAGGCCCTGAGGGCCATCAGCACCCGGACGGGAGGGGCCTGCCGCGAGGCCCCAGGCCCCGCGGGCACATGCCTCGGCGCAGGCGGGCATCGGACAGGGCAGCCGGGCACATCTCTCGGAAAGCAGCCCCGAGTCCATCGTTGCAGTCACCTGAGTCCGTCTATTGCTTCCTGCCTTGGCCAGCGAGACTTGGATTTCATCCATTTCGTTCACAAAACGTCCTTCTGTCATTTTTCAAAGCTGGTGATTATTTTCTTATTGATAAAATAACTTGGAGGAAATTAGTCCCTTGTTTCCAATTTCCCTAATTAAAAAACTAACATGAGTTCTAGAAAAGTTAAGGAGGCTGGTGCCACTGAACCAATTATTTTAATGTTTACCAAGTGTCTACTCTTGTTAGCAGACAAAATGAATTAGTAAAGAGAAGGAAGTCAAGACAAAGTCTGCCTGAAGACCGGGGGGCCTGTGGCGCCGGGAGCCGATGTGTGCAGGTCCCCTCAGCGCTGGGTGGTTCGAAGCTGCATAAACAGGTGCGTGAGGCGTGTGTGAGCCGCCTCCAGGGCCCGAGCGGCACTGTGAGCCAGGTCAAACCTGGGGCTGGCTGGCGGCGGCACCGGCCAGAAAACTTGCATGCAAGGAGGACCAGGGTCTCCTCAGCTCCCGCTGGCAGGTGCCCGGCCGGGTCTGCAGCCAGAGGGCAGCCGAGCACCCCTGGGCGGCCCCAGCCCCTCCACGCCAGCCGTGGCCGCTGTGGGGCTGCGTGTCTGCCCGGGTTGCAGAGCCGCCCGGCTCAAAACTCCTCCAAGAACCGTCCTCGCCCGGCCCCGGGTCAGTCTCAGCCCACGGCGTCCCTGCATCGTGGTGCACACGCGCCCCCACATGCTCACCCTCCAAGGCAGGCTGGCGTGGCCGCCCTGAGGGTGCAGAGGGCTGGGCTGTGGTTGGCTCTGTGGCGGGACCTGGGGGGCCTGGTGTGCTCCCACCTCCACGGAGGTCTCAGGCGGGTCCTGGTAGCCAGCTCCTCCCTCCTGGCCGGTGGCCTGGGCCGGGGTCTCTCCCGAATGGAAGGGAAGTGTTTCTGGGCGGGCCCATGGGGAAACTGAGGCAGAGGAGGTGCCGAGGGGGTGAGGCCCCACAACCAGGCCTGGACCCAGCCCCGTGGCGGCTTCCAGAGGCCCCCGGGAGGCAGTCACCGGAGGGCCCCTGCCCCAGAGTGGCCCGTGACATAGGCACACGGCTCGTGGCTGCGGGGCCAGCGCCACGCACTGTCCGTCCACCTTCCAGGCCAACTGCCTGGCGCCCCGGCTCTGCGGGCTGCGGGCCTGGGCGAGGCAAAAGCAAACCTGGTGTCAGCGCACGTGCGAGCGCCTGACGCCGGCCTCCCCTTCCCTCCCTCCCCTCCCCCTCCCCTCCCCCACCCCCTTCCCCTTTTCCCTCCCCTCCCCCCTCCCCTCCCCTCCCCTCCCCTCCTCATCCCCTCCCTTCCCCCTCCCCCTTCCTTCTCCACTCTCTTCCCCTCCCCTCCCCCTTGCCTCCCCTCCCCCCTTCCTTCCCCCCCCCCCCCCCCCGGCCTCCGTGTGGCTGGCTGGGACGCTGGGCCGCCCTTGCACTCTAGAGACGACCCGTCCAACCTTGGGGCTGTCCTTCCGCGTGCAGCTGAGTTCAAGCTGCTCGCGGCCTGTCGAGGGCTTCGGCCTTGCTCCCCGGGGATCTCCGTCTGCAAGTTGGTCTCTTGCGGCCCCGGGCTGCTGGCAGCAGCGCGATGCTAGCCTCACCCCCTCCTCACTCGCCGTCACCCCTCTGTGTCCTGGAACAGTCAGGGGCACGGGCATTAATTCCTCCTCAAGTGCTGGGCAAGACTCCCCAGTATGGTCGTCTGAAGGGGCTCGGCCGGCAGTCCTGGGGGCGCAGCCCGGGCCAGGAGGCCGGGGCTGTCCGGCAGGGCCCTGCGGCGGCCCGGGAGCTCGCGAGTATCTCAGCTTTCGGCTGGAGCTGAGGGCCCGTGAGCACCGCCCACCGGCCGGCAGGAGCGTGTGCCGGGTGGGGAGTGGGGGGTGCCAGGTGGGGGCCCTCCCAGGGTGGCCGGGGCTCCTGGAAGGCTATGTGTTGGGCCCTGATCCCGGGGATCAGTGACAGGCGAGTCCCTCGGTGGGCTGCTCTGGCCAAGGAGCGGCCCCGCTGGATGCGTGAAGTCGGTGCCAACAGGAGGCTCCCACAGCCCCCAGCCAGGCCCGTGCCGCAGCGGGGGGCAGGCCTGTCACTTGCATCAGGGGGTGAAACTGACCACCCCCTCTCCTAACCCTGTCGGTGACACGGGCCGCAGCGGGCCAGACTTGGGGTGTGGGTTGTGGGCACGATGGGGCAGGGGCCGGGCGGCCTGGGCAGCCTCAGGGCTCTCCTTGAATGTGCGGCGTAAGGACAGCAACACCGGCCTCCCGGGTCCCTGTGTCATTGGTGTGGGGAGAACACGTGTTCTGGGGCGTCTCCAGGCTGAAAGGCTCTGCGGGGCCGGTATGTGCCCCTGCTGTGGGGCTGGCCAGCCAGCCCCGGGCTCCGCTCAGCGTCTGCAGCGCGTCTTCACCAGCCGGTGCTGCCCCAAGGCCGCTGGCCTCTCTGCAGCCTGCACTCAGAGGCGAGGGCCCTGGGGGCAAGGCCTGCCCCGCCTGGTGCTTGCTGGGCATGGGAGGGGGCATCGGCGACCGCTGTCATGGCCGCAGGCTGCAGGCGCCCAGGCCACGGGGGCCTGGGAAGGGGTGCAGGGGCTCCCCTCTGCCCTCGGCCGCACCCGGCTCGGCTTCTCTGGCTTGTGGGCAGAGGCACGTCGCCCCGGCACCTCCCCAGCCGCCATCTGCAGTCCCGGCGCTGCCTCCCTTCCCCTCACAGCGCGCAGGCCGCGCTCACAGGCTGCTGGCGGGGCCGGCTCGGGGCTGCTCCTCCCACGCTTTTTAATTTAAGAACCGGGAGCGGCGTGGGGGAGACACGGCAGCGGCTCTACTGCGGCTGGTGTTCTGAGGTCAGGAAGTGGTTGCAGCCAGAAGCCCAGGGATGAAGTAGAGCATTAAAAATAATAAAGATTAAAAATATGTAGCCTCCCAAGTCAGCGGAGCAGAGCTAACAACCCATATAAAGAAGCTCCGCGTGGGATGCGCCGTGGCGGGAGGCAGGAGCGCACGCAGGCGCCATAAATCTTCCTCTGCGCCCACTGCAGAGCCGGGCGGGGGGGCGCGGGCAGCAGTGAGGGGGGGATGTGGAGGTGGGCGGGAGCGTGTCAGCGCACGCGCGTGCGTGTGTGTGTGTGTGTGTGTGTGTGTGTGTGTGTGAGAGAGAGAGAGAGAGAGAGAGAGAGAGCGCGAGGGGAGAGAGGGGGGAATAGAGGGGGGAGAGAGAGAGGGAGAGAGGGGAGGGCAGAGAGGGGGAGACACAGAGCTGGAG
Source organism: Talpa europaea (assembly GCF_964194135.1). Taxonomy (NCBI): domain Eukaryota; kingdom Metazoa; phylum Chordata; class Mammalia; order Eulipotyphla; family Talpidae; genus Talpa; species Talpa europaea. The sequence goes on along the minus strand of NC_140072.1, from coordinate 421,519 downwards.
GGGAGGAGGGAGCCGCGCCGGGGAGGCGGGACGCGGGGCAGGCGGGACGGCTGGCCTGCCGGGGGTGGACGTGCTCATTTCTCTCTTATGTAAGCTGAGATGGCGGCTCTGCTTCCCCAGCGGCAGCCCATGCATTTATCTTTTAAAATTGCATTTTGCTATAAATCAAGATTTCACAACATGCGATTTTTCCCTCATGTCTGAATCTCTAGCAAATATCCCTCCCCCCTCCCCCAACCTTTCTCCTTTTCCGTCTTCCCTGGATCGTACCTAATGTGCTCCCTTCTCTCCAACTCCTGCTATAAATAATTTTTCAGGTGACAACGCTCTCCTTCAGGGTGGAGAAGCCTCCGTGCACGCACATGCACCGAGCGCCTGCGTGCGGGTCTGCGCGCGTGGTGCGGGGTCGCTGGCGGAGGCACAGGCCTGGGCCGTGACCCCCGGCTCTGGGTGTGAAGGGCACGTCAGGCCGCGGTAGGGGCGCGTGCGTGTGAGTGGCGTGACTGCCTCGGTTTGAACCTAACAATTGTGTCTCGGTTTAAACTACAGACACAGGTGGAAGGGGGAGGTGGGGCCGAGCCTGGGGCATCCGCCACATCTTCGCGCGGGGTGTGACGAGACCGAGCATGTCCCTGGGCTCCCGGGCTGGCACTCACGACGGCCCCGTGAAAGCTTGTTCAAGTCGTCCATTCACTGCAGAGTCAAATGAATTAATAGAAGAGCTGCATTTTAGTCTCCAAAGTCTCGGAAGGCAAGGGTTCGAGTCTCCCTTCAGCATGCGTCACTCAGGAAAATCAGTCCCCCAGCCCGCGAGGAGGGGTCCCCGCGCTGACCGCCCCCACCCAGGCCAGGCGGGTGGGCAGGGCCAGAGCGAGGGGCGCTGTCCAGGCCCCTGGTGCTGAATCCCGACCACCGTGTCCAGGTTGGGTGACCCCGCAGCTTTCTGGCCTATTTCTCAGATTCCTCATCTTAAATCGCAGATTATGAAAGTACCTTCTTGAAGGTTGTTGTGGATAAAATGTGTGACAAATGGGGCACGTAGGAGATTCACAACCGCCTCTCCGCCAGCAGCAGTACCCCGGGGGGTGAGAAGTCTGCTATCCTGTGTTGCCCTAAGAGGGGCTGGCCGCTGCTCAGTGCCAGGCCCCCTGCAGGCAGGAGGAGGCCACGGGGTTGTGCGCCGAGCAGGGCAAGCCCCCTCCGTCACGTCTCTTTAATGCGGAGGCTTTTCTGGTGCTTCTTGGTGAAGGTGACGGGATGTTGCAGGGCTTTTGTGCTGGCGGGAGAGCTCACACGTGAAGTGTGTTCCCCTGTGCTTGGCAGGAGCAAGGGGTCAGAGAGCTCCTGCGGTGTCCTCTGCAGCACTGGCTGCTCCCGATGGCTGGCACGGGCGGGATCTTGGACGGCTCTCAGCACAAGATTGCCAGAGGGTGATGAGTGGAGGGCGGGTGGGCAGATGGGCGGGTGGGTGCTTCAACATTGATTTATGATGGTGAAGAAATCACAGAGGATGTTATCCCAGGCCTTGATTTCAAAAAGGTTTCCAAGGAGGAAATTCACACAAGATTTATAGGGAATTCTTGGTGGGGAAGGGCCACGCGAGGCCCACAGAGTCACCTGCAGGAGAACGGGAATTCGAGGTGGCTCCAGGCCAGGAGGGGTCGGCGGCTGCATGTCAGCGTCTGAAATTCATACCTTGAAGGAAATTTGGACCAGAGACACAGGGGAAGTGCACAGAGGGGAAGTGCAGAGGGAGAAGGTGCCGCCTCGGAGAGGGCGCAGGAGAAGCCTCCCTGCGGACCCCGGCCTCAGAGCGCGGCCCCGGGACCGGGAGGAACAGCCGCGTTACGCTGCCCTGTCTTCGCCGTGCGGCCCGAGACACTGGGGTGGAGGGAAGGGGACGTTGGTGCTGCCTCCAGATACGCCCTGAAGGCCTCTGCAGAGGGCCCCCTCTTCTGCCCCCCCTCCCGGCAGTGACAGCTTGTGATGTCTTCAAACAAGTGAAGCAGGAGGGCGAGAGTGGCCGAGAGACAGGCGCCGCCTGGGTGGGCACCCACGGGGCAGGTGTGAGCCGAGGGACAGCCAGTGTCCCGGCCGCGGTGCTGGCTCTCTCCGGGCACAGGCCCGCGAGGTGGCCGCGGGGGGCCAGGCCGTGGGGGGGACCGGAGTTTTGAGAGGGGGGCAGGTGGTGCTGCAGAGCCCGGCGCAAGCTCTAGGTGGCGCCAGGCCTGGGGGCGCAGCACCTGCTGCCCTCAAGGAGGAAGCCAGTGCGTCGTGTGGGCGTGACCCTGCCCCAAGGCCCCGCGCCCCGTCCTTGTCCTCTGAAGCCCAGCCTGGGTCCCGGGGGCCGGGGGAGGAGGCTGACGGCGCAGCCCCGGCAGCCTTTGCCGGGAGGAGGAGCAGCCGCCCCATCTGGAAGCCTCCGGGCGCGGCTGCCTGCCCGCCAGAGGGAAATGCCAGCCCAGCGCCAGGTGCCGCGCAGTCCCTGCCACTGGCACAGGGTAGCCGAGATATTTCAGACACCTGAGGTTCCTGCCACATCCGAGTGGAGGGAAAATAGAGCTGCCTTCGCCGCCTCCTCCCACACAGCCGAATCCAGGGCAGCGCAGGGCGAGCTTCCCATCAAGGTGACATTGGCCTGAAATAGAAAATGGCGCTCCCTTGTTCAAAGGTGGACGAAGAACTGGGGAACCCGAGAGGCCAGCTCCCGCCCCGGCCAGGCCTTCGGCGAGCCCCACAAACGCAGGTTCCCCTGCGGGCTCTGGGCCGAGCCGGGACCCTCCCCTCTGACCGCCGGCCGGTGCTGGGGCGGGCGGCCCTCGGGGGCTCTCCGCCCTGGATGCGTGCGGGGGGCTGCGGCGGCTCGCCGGCGGGGACGCTGCGGTCAAGGGGAGCCGCTGTGTCCCCGGGGGCTTCCCCAGTGGTCAGCTGCTGGCAACTCCGGCCGGGCTCGCAGGGCAGCCCCGGAGTCCGTGGGGACGTGCTGACCAGGGAGAGGCGGCTCCCGCCTTGGCTGGGGCCCTCAGCTGACAGGGGCTGCCTGTGGGGCCTCGTCCCTGGGGAAGGGTCGCCGTCCCGCCTCCCCGGAACGTCCCGAAGCTCCGCAGAGCGGGGGCCGGGCGGGCGGCAACCGACGGGCTTGCGGCTCTGCTCAGCCCTGCCCTCCAGCCAGAAGCGGGATTTCTCGTTATTTCTCAAATACTTTTCAGGGAGGCGCTGCCCAAGTCGGCTGGCTGAGTGGCCGAGTCCGGAACATTCTGTGCCGACTCCACCTCCCAGGAAAGGGTCTGCTGTTTTCTCTCCCTCTCAAATGTCTCTGTCCGGGCTCCAGAAGGGAGGCAGAGAGGACATAGCAGCTCCCAGCGAGATACCACCTTCAGGGGGTGGGAACCAGCCCGCCCAGTCTGCGCGAGGCTGGGCCTGGGTGGCCGCATCTGGGGCGGGAGGAGCTTTTGCAGCCAGGCCCCGCGGGGCCCCGGGCCGCCTGACCCAGCAGCGCCACTGCCCGTCACGGGAGGGGGCGCCGCCTCTGTTCCACCCGGCCTCCGGGGCGTCCAGTCCATGCCTCCCAAGAGCAAGTTCCGGGCAGCGTGAGGCTGGGCTGGGCATGCTGCTCTGTCTCAAGAGCAGCACCGTCAGGGGCCCCTGGCTCCAAGGGGCTCCGTGCTGTCTGTGTGAGCCCCTCCCGCCAGTGTCCACGCCCCACAGGCGCAGGGCTGAGCTGGCCTCGGGTTCCTGAATTCACACCCTGGGCTGCTCCGAGGCCCCTGGCGGGTGTCCCCTGGGTTCTGCCTTATGGTTTAGACACCACTGGGCCCTGGTGCCTGTTGAGAGTGCAGGTGGTGCTGGGGAGCTCAGCCACACTCTCCCTGGGCTGGGGAGAAGGTGGAGCCACCGTGAAGGCCATGCCGAAGGGTCTGCCCCAGGGCCAGGGTGCTCGGCCCTGGCCCCGGGCGCTGGGCAAAGACCTGCAGCTGCCCTGGTCAACTCGGCACAGGCCGGGGCTCCGGGGCGGGTCTTGGAAAATCACAACGGGTTCCCTCTCTGCGGGCAGAGGCGAGGGTCTGCTGCCCCACTGGGAGGGGCCAGGCACCCAGGCAGTGGGCGGGGCAGGCACGCTGAGGCAGCGAGAGGGCACAGGGCCGCAGCCCAGGCCACTCCCTGCAGATGGCACCCCGTGGGGCAGGCCCCCAGCCTTGTCACAGCGAGGGCAGCTCCAGTCACTGGATCTGGTCACTGGTTCCGGCTTAGGTCAGCCTGCCCGCCTCCCACTGCCCATGCCTTGTGGGGGATCGCGGGTGCCGTGGCCACGCCCAGGGCCACCGGGGCACCGAGCACGGAGGAGGGGCCATGGGACCGAGGCTGTGCTCACAGGGCGCGTGCCGACACGTGGCCCTGGGCAGAGACCCCGTGTGTTCCCAAGAGCACGCGAACCTGGGGGCCCTCGGAGGCCGCGGTGAGAACCCGGAGGCTCAGACCCGCAGACTAGGGTGCGTGGAAGCCGGCGTCGGCGGCCCGTGACCGCAGACGGTCCTGTCTCCTCGAGCGTCCTCTCCTCCCTGCTGCGCTGCCACCCGCCCAGCTCCGTCCTGAATAGAGCGCCTGCGGCATCCGGGCCCGTAAAAATAGCCACCGCTATTAATAGCAGGACCTTTGAGCACGGTCACTCTTGATGTCCTGTGTCGCTTCTGTGTGTCACTCACGCCACCGTGCTCCAGAAACCAGATTTAACAAAGCAAGTCTTAAATACAGCGACTTCCAGGAAAATGGCCAATCCGTACAAGTTTTTGCATCGACTGGACTTTCTCTTGGCTGGTCCTGCCTCCGCCTCCCGCACCCCACACATTCCTTGAAGTCAGGGCCACATCAATTATTCACGCTCCCTGCAGTTCCGGTCTTGGCGCTAAAAGACCATTAATTCCTCACCAACCGAAGAGAGGAGCCCGCGTCTGCCCTGCCCTGCCCTGCCCATGGTCAGCGCCACGAAGCCCATGAGCCCCTGGGTGTCAGACTGGCGGCCTCAAATTCCCCATCTGTCTGTCTAGATCTTTCTATGCAACGCCAGCGTGCCGGGCGGGCCCTGCCACGGGGAGGTGTGTGCAGACATGTGACATGCTTCGCAAGATGCTGAGCGTGAAGTAACTTCTGTGCCAAAGGCAGATCATGGTATTAGTATTAGCAAGATGAGCTTTGCGGCCTTAGACTTGGAGAACTAACATCGTTATCGGAAGGGCAGTCACCGCGCCCCTACAATACAAGCCCCGAGAAGCCGAAGACATGGCAAGGAGCGCTCCGCGTGGGCTCGGCACGGAGGACAGTCTTCCAGCTCTGGGCCGAGCTCTGCCGGTCCCGGCTTCCCGCTCAGCTCGTTCCCGTGAAGGTCTCGTGGTCACGCTCAGATTCTGTTGGGCCGAGCTGCCGCCCATCCTAACCCGAGTGAGGTGGGTGTGGAGAGCTGGCGGCCGCAGGCCGGGCGGGTGGGGGCACGAGGGTGGAGCCTGTCAAGGGCGAGGGTGGAGGGGTGCAGGCGGAGCCCCCCGCACGCCCAGCAAGGGGGTTGCAGGCAGGTCTGGCAGGTCTGATGGGCAGTGGGTCCGGCTCTCGTGGGGGGTGGTCACTCTTGAGCGTGGGGGCAGCCATGTCCTGTAGTAGCTGGTATTAGCGAGGCGCACGTGAACAGAGATCAGGGCCCCTTTGCCCAGCGCCGGGGCCTTTGCTAGCTGTGACAGTGGTTGGCTGACTGAAGGACCGGAGAAATGAGTCTGGTACCTGGCAGACGTTGGCAAGGTTGTGAGGTGAGGTTCTGCCCTCGCGAACACACCAGCGCACCCCACGGTGCACACACTTCCTGCACAGAATACCTTGGAATATTCGTGTTTAATTGGAATGTTCCTGATACCCACGACTTGTCTCAGAACTCATTTTTCAAAGTGTGAGGGGCACATATGTGTACAAATATTCTTCTATCACTGCACCCACCCGTGCAGCCCCCCTCACCCATGATCCACCCGCACATCCGTCCACTCCGCCCTCCCCCACATCGGTCCCGCACTTGCCGGGAACACACATCACACGTGCGCCTCGCTAACACCAGCGACTACAGGACATGGCTGCTCCCACACCTGCCAGACCTGCCTGCAACCCCCTTGCTGGGCGTGCGGGGGGCTCCGCCTGCACCCCTCCACCCGCGCCCTTGACAGGCTCCACCCTCGTGCCCCCACCCGCCCTGCCTGCGGCCGCCAGCTCTCCACACCCACCTCACTCGGGTTAGGACGGGCAGCAGCTCGGCCCAACAGAATCTGAGCGTGACCACGAGACCTTCACGGGAACGAGCTGAGCGGGAAGCCGGGACCGGCAGTGAGCACCTCGGGAGGGGTAACTTGTTTCATAATCCGAAGAGCATCATGAGCTTCCCTCAGCAGACAGCACCAGGGACAGCCGGCCCGGGACGGAGGCGCTGGATGAGCTGTGGACACGGGTGCTGTCACGTCATCGGACAGAGGACAGGAGAGTCCCCGTGCGCCGGGGCGCATCGCCAGCACCTCTGTTCCCAGGAGAATTGCTTCCTTGCTCACAGAGTCTACGTGGGCTGTCGCCGTCTCTTGCTGTTGTCTGTCTACTGGCCACGGAGGGGTTGGGGAGGCCAGGGTCATCCCTGTCCTGTCGCACCATGTCCCGTAGTATGTCCTGTAGTAGCTGGTGTGCAGCCGTCCGCGCTTGCTTGTGAGCTCCGGGCGTGGCTGCGGCTCCGGCGCCGGCTGGGAGGGCGTGAGGCGGGAAGGGAGCGCGGCCCTGGGTGCCAGGAGGGGCCTGCGCAGGCTCTGGCGAGAGCTGGGGCACAGTGTGGGAGGCATGGACCAGCCCCCGCAGGCTGACCCCACGGGCTGAGACCGGGCGGGGCAGAGCTCACAGGCAGGCTGAACGTGGGGTTCGTGCCCCCGAAGCTCGCGCTGGACTTTTCCGCCCTGGCTCCCTGGAGTGACCGTGGGCGCGTGGCCCCTGCGGGCGGCAGCCAGCCTCACTGAGCGCAGGCCCGGCTGGCCGCTGTGCTGTAGGAGGGGGCTTGGGCCCAGAGGGACCCCAGGGGAGGCTGATGACCGCTGGGGACAGTGGCCTCAGGCCCTGCCGGAGCTGCCCACTCGTGGCTGCAGGGACCTGGCAGATGGACAGCCTGTGGTCGGGGAGACCCGGGGTGTGCGGGTCTGGGAAGCCTCAGGCAGAGATTTTTTAATAAACAAAAGAGGGATCAATAGTCTCACAGTCACTGAAAAATTCAGTAAGTAAGAGCTGAACGCCTCGGCCTGGCTCAGCGCTGCTGGGCTGTTGTCCCGGAGAGTCCGGAGCCGCCCTGAGGGGCACGGTCCCCAAGGCTGGTACAGGCTGGATGCCCTGGGGTGGAGGGGGGCCTTGCTGGGTGCCTGCCGGGGGTGCATTTGCTCTGAAGCGGGGCTGAGGCAGGGGCTGTGCCTGGGAGGCAGGGCTGGGCTGGGGGGACAGCCTGCCAAGGGCGGGAGGGGAGGGAGGGGGGCGGCCTCCGCTGGCGCTGGGCCGCGGAGGGGTCAGTGTGCCCGCTCTGGGCGGCCCGGCTCAGCGAGGACAGCGTCCAGGACGGCTGAGCCGGGGATGTGACAGCGTCTGAGTGACTCTCAGGCGCGTCGCGGGCGGGACACACGCGGCCCTGTCACTGGTCTCCTGCGAGTCTCGGAACCCGGCCAGGTCAGCACGATTATTCGGATAAAAACCCAAGGCTCGGACGAGCGAGGGCATCTGCACGGCCGGAGCCTGGCCTGGGCGAGGGCGGGGGGGGGCCGAGCCCCCTTGAGTGGCGGGTCGGGACGGGGAGGCCGGTCCCCCCACCTCCGACTCCTCAGACACCTGTCAGGGCAGCGAGGAGGTGCCGGCGGGAAAGGCCGCCTTGGACCGACCCCGCCGGCTGTGCTGGCCCCGCCGCTTCCTGGGGGGAGACTCCGCGTCTGAGGAGATGGGAGGCGCCTGGGAAAGCCCCCACGCTGTCTTTCTTGAGCTTAGGGACTGGCCACCCTTGAGATGCCGGTTTGGGGGGCACGTGCCCAGTGCATGCCCACGTCGGCGACGTGGGGGAAGAATCTTCTGGAAGGAAGGCCCTCTGCCTGGGGCGCGCCATCTTCCCGGCAGCTCTGCAGGCCCTGGCAGGCCTGCTTCGGGCGCAGGACACCAGGAGGGCAGCTGGGGCCTGGCGGGGGCGAGTGTGGCCGCCCCCACCTCCCCGATGGCGGCTCCGCGGGCGTGTTCTCCGCCTCGCGCTGCGGCCTGGGGCTTCCCGGGCCTGCCAAGCCCGCGCCCCAAGTCCAGGCTGCGCCGTGGGCCCTCGCTCAGGCTGACCACGGCTGCTCGTGGCCCGGCTCCCTTGGCTGGTCGGGAGCGGGCTGTCCGTGTTGTGACCCCGCGGCTGAGAGGGCGACTTGAAGGAGGGCCCGCGAGGCCTTCCGCCTCTGCGCGTCACCGCGACGTCCGGGCAGTGGACTCCCGGAGAGTGAATAAAAATGAACAAATGAAGCTGATAAAATTACTGCATAAATAATTGATGGGGAGGCCATCGCTGGCGGAGACTGACTCGAGTGTGTGCATAATTAACTCTGGCTCGGGCAGGCTGGGCTGGCGAGTCATCTGGAGCAGCCGGCCCGCGTGCCAGCAAGGAGAGGGCCAAGGGCCTCCAGGTCCCGGCCTCCCACCCGCCCGCAGCCTGCACCCCCAGCCCCTCACCTGCCCTCAGCCTGCCCCCACCTGTCTCCGTCAGCCCCCACCTGCCCCTGCCAGCCCTCACCTGACCGCCCCCACCCCCACCTACCTCCCCCCCGCCCCCAGGGCAGATCGAGGCCAGGAGCGGCTTCTGGCTCGGCCGGAGCTGGGGCCTGTGTCTCGTGTCTTGGCTGCAACCTGGAGAAGCTCCTCCCCGGAGGACCCTCCTGTCACGGACATGCTCTCTGGTGCGGGCACGGGGCGGCCGGCCGAGGCGCTGGGCGAAGGGCAGCGCGGGCCAAGTGGCTGCCTGGGCCTCTCCCGCCGCCAGGTCCCAAGGCGAGTCCTGTCTGCAGTCAGGCCGGGCTTCCTGCCTGTCCCCGTCTGTCCCCTGGGGCAGGGCAGCCCCTGGGGGCTGCAGACACCCTCATTTTGACGCAGAGGAAAGTGACAGATGAAACAGCAGAGCCGGCCTCTCCCCGCCCGGAGCGCGGGGGCCCCAGAGAACCGACGGAGCAGCTGTGGGCTCGCGGGGCAGCCATGGCCGTGCAGGTGTGGGGCGGGCGTTGTGCACATAGCGGGGGGGAGGGGGCGGCGGTGGTGGGAGCAGCGGATGTGGGGGGTGTGCCGTGGCGAGGCCTGTCTGCCCCGCTCAGCGGAGGAGCCTGCGGGCCGGCGGAGTGAGGCCTGGCCAGCAGCCGCCGGCACAGCGGGATCCCGCACACGCGGGTGAGGCCCGGCCCCGGCGTCTGGCCGTGCAGGCGGGGGCAGCCAGAGCGGCCTGAGGGGCGCTGGGCAGGGCCGGGGCAGCGGCCTTGCTGCCTGCTGCACGTGGAGCAGCCGCCGCTGCTCGTGGAGGAGGTTGCGGGGGGGACGGGCCCGCAGAGGAGGCGGCGGCTGGAAAAGGGCGAGAGAGTCTAGAATCCCGGGGCGCAGGTGCAAGGGACGGTGCCCAGAAGACCTGGTGTCAGGAGCTCGTGTGGCCAGGTGCCCGCCGCGTGTGCGTGGGCACAGGCCATGTACATGCCATGTGCACACCACGCTCAGGCCACTGCACGCATCGCACACCCGCGCGGCCCAGAGCCGGGGACCGAGACGTGGCTCCACAGCAGTGCGGCCCCCGGTGCCGCTTCCTCCCCCCAGGTGTGCCCCTGGGGAAAACCTGCCGCCTGCTCTTGCGAAGGGCTCCGTGTGCGCTGGACAGGCCGCGGGTGGACGTGACCCTCCAAGGAAAGGCCAGCTGGGGCCCCCAGGCAGGGGCCGCCCGCTCCCGGCAAGCACCGGGATCCCCCAGCCTCTCTGAGCCGAACCTCATGGTTACTCCGGGCTCCCGCCTTCTGGGTGAGGACACGGGCCCCCAGAAGGGACGCGGCGTCCAGGCCACGGGGCTGTCAGCGGCAGCCCATGTGCCCCCCACAGTGCAGAGGCGCAGTGACCGGGCCGCTGGCCAGCATGGGGGCGACCGTGCTGACCGCACCAGCGGACAAGGGCGCTCAGATGTGACCGCACAGTGGCAGCCACGCAGGAGCCGCTGGCAGGTCACGGCTGACAGGAGAGATGGCGCAGCCCTCCTCGGGGCCGGGCTGCGGCAGCGCAGGGAGCTGGTGGCCACCGGGGAAGAGGCCAAAGCTGGGCGGCCCTGGGCCCTGACCCTCGCTGCCTGCGAGAGGCGGGGGCCCTGCGGCGGGGGCTGCGGGTGCGGTGCGCGCTCTTTTCTGGGAAGCTAATTCGTAGGTTTTATCCAATTTTAAGGAAATGCAGCTAGAATGACGGGCGCCGCTGGAACAGGAGCTTTCGGGCCGGCAAAGACTTGCTGATGGAGTAACGCGGGAGAGCAATGGCTTCGGCAAACAAGTTGAATTTTAATTTAGACTAAAGAAAATGCGGAGGGAGATGTGGAAATGGATCCAGGCCCTGCGTCTGCCGGTGCCCCGGAGAGCCTGCAGGTCGGGCCCGGCCAGGCGTGGGGTCCAGCAGGCGCCCCGCCCCTGCCCCCGCACGTCCCGGGGCACTTCGGGGCCTCCATCCCGACACCGTCCTTTCTCAAGGGATACAGCGTTCCCCGGGCGGCAGTGTCGGCGCCCACGCGAGGGCTCAGGGCGCTGGGGAGCTGGAGAGACTGGCGTGCCCACTGCGTCTCCAGATGAGGCTGAGCAGAGCCCGTCCCCTCCTCCGGGGGTGGGCCCTGACCCAGAGGGCGAAAGGGCGCGGAGGGCACCGGCCTCCAGCCTGCGGCGCCCCCTCCCAGGCCAGCTTTCCCGTCTTGGGGTCTGGGATCAGGCCCGGCTTGGAGCAGAGCCATGGGCGCATGCGGGATGAAAGAGCCAGTTCCTCTCGCTCCACCCCCGGCGAGCTGTCCGCGCCTCGCTGTCTGTCTGTCCACCTGCCTGGTGTCTATTGTCTTCCCTGCTTCTTCCCTCCCAGGGTCCTCTCCCGCCCTTCCCCGCCGCCTTCCCTGCTGCCATGACCAGTCCACCCCGCCCCTCGGCCCTGCCCCCCAGGCTCGGGCAGCTGCATCTGACCACGGGTCTCTCCCCACGTCTCCCCCAAGTCCTGCCTTCCAGCTCTCAGGCGCGCGCGGGCCACGCTGCCGGCCTCCCCTGACGTGCGCACCGACGAGGGCCGCCGCGGAGGTCTGTCCCGCCCGGCCCAAAGCCCTTTCCCATCGCAGCACCTGAGACCCATTCAAACCATCTTCCAAACCAAGAACGTACTTGGCCCTCCCGGGGCACTGAGGACTCTCGGCAAGAAAGTCTTTCCCACATGCGCTCCTGCACCCCGGCTCCCCGGCCTCTGCATCCGGCCGTCTGTGCAGACACAGATCGAGCGTCTTCTGTTTATCCACCATTGATTCTGCTGCCGGGGAGTGTGGTCCTCCTGAGGCACGTCCAGGCGCGGGGGACGCTGCAGAGGGAGCTGAGCAGCTGCAAGTGCGGCCTGACCGTGGCGATCCTGCTTGGGGGCGGGGGGCGCTTGCTGCCATCTGCCACCTCATCACTGTCCGTGGGGCTGTCCCTGCCGAACAGGAGGTGGGAGCCAGGGCGAGGGCAGCGCTCCCCATGCAACTGTCGCTGCAGTGGACTCACCCTGTCAGGGCCGTCTAGGCCGGCGACCTTGTGTCCCGCTCCTGCCTCCTGACCCCCAGGATCCTCTCTGCTCGCTCTGCCCCAACGCCGTCCCGTCGGGCCCCAAGGGGCCGGACAGGGCTGGGTCTGTTCCAAGTCAGTGTTTGTGCCGAATTGTGGGTTGTTTCCATGTCCACACAGCTTTGGGGCCACGTCCACGCTCCCCAATACCTGTGCCTGCTTCACGCACCCCCCACGTCTGTGTCGCCCCACCCGGCGCCCGCCGTAGGCGGAGGAGGAGCGGACTCACCAAACCCGGCTGCTGCGGCCCGAGCGTTCAGGGGAAAGAGGCGGCGGGAGTGTTACGGCGCATGTTATTAGCCGGAGCAACAGGGTGGAGTCGCCCGGTTAAATACTCTCACCCTAGCACAGAGCTGCTCTCGTTCTCTGGTAATGGCCGGGAAGCGACGGGCTCTGTTTAAATTCAGTGTTTTGTGTTCCGTGTCGCTCCGGTGCCGCCGCGGAGCCCTCCTTCCAGACACAAGGTCTGTGCAGCCATTTCCTCAGGAAGGCGCCGCTTCATCTTCCCTTTAGTTTAAAATAAACATTGACTCTCACGTCAGCGCTTTACTGTGAAAAGACCAGCGTTTTTAATCAATCTAAAACAATAACCACGGGGATGGGGAGCGGGGAAGAGACTGTGGTCAAGACGCAGAGGCGGCTCCTGCAGACAGCGCCCTCCCAGCGACGGCTTCGCGGCCGCGGCGAGAGACCCGCGCACCCACCCGCGGGGACGGGCGGGTCTCAGTCCACCGCGAGCGGCTAATTCCGCCCGCGCCGCTCACGGCGTCTCTCCTCAGAGGCTGGGGAAGATGCCGGCGGGAGCAGCCTCGCGGCGGCGCTGAGCCGCGCTGCCTGCCAGTCCCCGGGCGGGCCCGCGGGGAGCCGGTGCCTGTGCCGTGCCCGTGCGCTCGGCGAGGCGGCGGGGCCGGGGGCGCAGGCGGGACCCAGGCCTCGGGCCGGCGCACCCCGCGTGGGCCCGCAGGTCCCGGCGACGACCCCGCGCGCACGCGCCCCGCCGCGCTCGGGAGGAAACCGGGTGGCGGCGCCGCGAGGCAGGGCGCGGCAGCCCCGGGCGGGCAGACACGCGGCGCGGCGCGGCGGCGTCCCAGGACGAGGCGCGGCGCCTTCCCGTCGCGGCGGGAGGGGCCCGCACGGGACTCCACTCGCGGCGGCCGCGGCGACGCTCCGGGGAGAGCTTCGGGGGCGCAGAGGGGCGCGTGGCCGCCCAGTCCCGCGCGCCGAGAACTTACCTCAGCGGGAGCGGAGGGCTCGGTCCGTTCGTGGCCGCAACTGGGGTTAGCGCGACCTCGAGGCCGAGAGCGGCCTGGGCGCGGACACTCAGGCTCGGGGAGCTGCTCGCCGGCCGCAGACGCCGTGACGCCTCCGTGCAGGGCGGGCGGGCGGCGCCCGGGCCGCGGGGGACGGGCCTGGGGCGCGCCGGGCGCGGCTGCCGCCAAGACGGGCTCGCCCTGCCCCGGCCGCCCTGCGCCGCCGCCCGGCCCCGGGACCCGCTCGCGCCCGGGCCGGCGGGGGGGGGGTGCAGGGGGGGCGGGGGCCGGCGGGGAAAGGCAGCGCCGTCCTGGCGTCCAGAGCGGGGAAGGCCGCGGAGCCCAGCTCGAGGGGCGGCCCGGACCCTCCGAGACGCCGGCCCAGCCCCGCAGGAGCCCTCTCAGCGGGGACCTGCCTGCCCAGTGGCGCCCTGGAGGGCGGGGGCTCCCCCGCGACGGGGGCCGCAAGCGGGCGGCGGCCAGGTGGACGGGACCGGACGGGACCCCCGCCCGGGCCGCGGCCAGAGGCCCCCGGGAAGCCCGGAGAGGCCCAGCACCCGGCGGCCGCGCTCCTCCCCTCCGCGCTCCTCCCCTCCGCGCTCCTCCCCTCCAGGCCCGGACCCGTCTGCTCCTCCTCAAGGGCTGGCAGCGTGTGCGCGCTTCGCAGTTTCCGACTCTGACTTATATTTTCTATCAGGGTGCCCGCCCACAGGTCTGATTGGACCATTTTTCAATCCTGTGGCTGATTGGACCATTTAACACCAATCAGCTCATGACTTGAATCTGATTGGTCCATTACACGATCAAGGAAGTACACTGTTACATAAAGGGGCACTGAGGAGCACCTGCCACAACTGACTTGTGAGCGAGGCTGGGTCCTGGTAACAAAAGTCTGATTGGGCCATTTAGCACCAATCAGCTCATAGCTCGCACCTTATTGGTCCCTCCCATGATCCAGGAAGTCCGCTGTTACATAAAAGCCCTCTGAGGCACACCTGCCGCCCGCGAGCTGCGGTGGAGCCCCGGGATGCGGGCGCCGCTCCTGCCCGGCTCAGGTAAGCCCCTCCCGGCCAGCGGCGTCTCCTCGCGGCCCTCGGCCCGTGCGCGTGCCGGCGCGGCGGGACACCGGGGTGTCCGCAGGGGCGCGCTCGGGGGGCGCACGCAGGGCCAGGCGGCCCGGGGCCCCCACCCGGCCGGAGCCCGCGGCGGCGACGCCCGCGCAGCGCCCCCGAAGCGCTCGTCGAGGGGCCGGGGCGGGGCCGGCGGGGCCGGGGGTCCCCCCGCGTCCCGGGTTCGCGGCCGAGCGGGAGCCGGGCCTCCGCCCTCGGCCTCGCCCGCGCAGCTCAGGCCCGCCCGGCCCCGCGTGGGGTTGGGGAGCCCCGGGGAGCCCCGGCCGGGCGCAGAGGGCGGCCCGGACGAGCCCCGCGGGAGGGGAGGGGAGGGAGCCCACCCGAGGGGCCGACCGCCGGGCGCCAGCGGGGGCTCAGCCCGACAGGGGCCGGCGGCGGCCGCGCCGGCGCCCGCGGGTTTTCTTGGTCTTCGCGCTGTTGGTGTTTCCTCCCGCGCGCACAGCGGTGGTGCCGTGTCACCCGGGAGGCTCCCGCCTGCGCTGAGCGGGCCTGTCAGCGAAGAGCGTGACTTGGTTCTACAGCTTGGGGACAAGGAATGGGTCGAGGACCTCTGCGGACATCAGAGCAGCTGCTTTGCTTGCTTCTTTAAGATGAGGTGGACGGGGGACCGCCCGGGGCCGCGGGGGTGAAATCTCGTGCCATCCCAGCCGCTGCTGCCTGAGTCCACCCCGGCCAGGGCGGGACCCGCGGGGCGCGGCAGGCCCTCCTGTCCCCGCTGCTCCCCTCAGCAGTGCATTTCAGTGGATCCGCCTGTTCTGCTCCCCACTCTGTCTCTGGGGAGTCCTCTCACCCCCATCTCTGGCCTGCACCCCAGCTCTTGTGTGCATAAATAAATCTTAAGTAAATGTCAATGGGTCAAAAATAAGGCTAGTCAGTGTCTCCCGTGGAGTCATTAGTAGGTCTCGATGTTTACGCCTCCAGGAGCAGCCGTTGGTAGTTTGCTTAAAATGCCGGGATCCTCGGGATCCTCCTCGAGTTTTGCCAGAAGCTGTTCTGCTTGATGCAGGATGAACAAGGGAGCAAGAATTTTGACCCTGCCCTCAGGTGATTCTGATGTAGATACTTAACCAGACAAATGAAAATCAGAAACATCTTCAAAAGAGCAAAGGAGCCAGGAAGGGCTGCGGAGGGCCTGGGCCTGGGGCCTGGCCGGCTGCAGGGGCCATAGCAACAGCTTTTACCAGAGGTGCCTGCATTTTAGAGCATGAGTTAATTTACTGAAAATGTTAATTCAGGTAAGACCAGAAAGCTAAAAACAGCAGAAAGAAGGCACCATTTCTGGCCAGCACATCTGAGGGACGGCCCGGCAGACCCTTGGAGCTCCTTGGTGCTCACACCACTCGCTTGTGGGGCCATGCAGAGCCCCCAGCAAGAGGGGCCTCACCACCTGTGTGTCGCTTGCTGTTTATGCAATGGCTGGGACACTTCACTGCTGACGTGGTCAGAATGACAAGTCTGTGACTCTTTCCTTGAGGCGTTTTCTTTCTGTTTATCTAGGTAATGTGGGTTTGCAGTGAGTGTGACTTGGGGAAACAGATGCCAGCGGCAGGACCCCAGGCCCACCAGCACTGCCCTCCTGGCCCCCCACAGCCTCAACTATCCGGTCACATCCCTGGGGCTGGCTCGGCTTTGACTGGCCCTTGGTGTTGTTCCCACTCCACCTGCAAATAAGACCGTTGGAATCTTTTTCTTCTGGTTGACTTCAGTTACTTTCATCCCCTCCGACTCTATCCATGTCGTCACACGTGGCCAGCGGTCACCTCTTCAGTCCTGGCTGAGCAGTGTCCCATGTGGACCCCATTGGTCCTGGGCCCTGAGCTGAGTCCATCACCCCCTGGCCTCTTCCTCCTCACCGGCGGGGCTGAGTTCATGGGCCGAGAGGCAGACCAGCTGTAAGTCTGAAAGGGAGGTGGACAGCGAGTGAGGCCTGGGAAGGACCAGGACCGGAGCGTCCCACTGTCTCCAAGCATGCTGGCAGGGAAGTCGCCAAGCACATGGTGGAAGTTCTGAGAGACCTGCGGGCTTGCTGGCCTGTCCGTGACTCCTAGTTCACACACACGGTCAAGAGTAGGTGCCATATTGGGCTGAAATGTTTGACCGCAGACTCAGACCATATCATGTGAGGCGGGGACAAGCAGAGAGCCCTTAGGGTCAGAGTAGAAGAGGAAAAGCCTCAGAGGAATAAGGAAGCTCCAGAGATGAGGGCAACAAATTCCAAAGGGGACTGGTCACCCCAGGACTCGGGGCAACAGGACGTTCCGGAACAAGGATGATGAAGTGCGCTGAGGTCAGGGCTGGGACAGGGACTTAGTTCTGGGCACAGAGCCATTAGGCAGTGAGTGAGGCCCCCGAGATCTAACCAATCCCGGAGACTGAGGGGCTTTAGAATGATCAGGGAAGCAGGTCTAGATCCCCAGACACGGCTCCATGCGGCTCCCCTGCCCCTTCCTGGCGTGGTTCCCCAGCCTGGGAGTCCCATTTATTTCTGTTCCTTTTCTCAACCTTTTTCTTCTCTAAACAATCTGCCTCTTTGCTTGCCTGAGCATCTGCGATGTTCCTGCTGTGGCTTCGTGAGACACCAGCCGGGTGGCCCAGTGGCCGGGACTCAGTGCGACCCCTGCAGCCAGGAGCCGTTGCTGGCTGGGAGACGAGGCTGAAGGCCTGACAGCACAGCATCAATTGGCTGAAAATTAAGCTGAACAGGAGCAAGGAAGACCCCAGCCAGGGGCGTAAATCAGAGGAGGGTCGGACGCACGTGGCTGACTCTAAACCCAGACAAAGGCTGATTTCTTGGTATATGCGGGTGTGGTACCTACTGGTAAGAAAAGGCAGACAAATTCAGGTCTCTGAAGAAAACAAAATCCAGAGCCGATACAATGTCTCATCAGTAAAACAATGGTGTTTCAGCCAAAATTTACTAGACGTGTAAATAAAGAGGCAAAGGTTCTCACACCCAGGAAGAGCCGCCCTGATGTGGCCTCCACACCAACAGCTTGCGGGCAGCTACTGCGGAGATGCTCAGAAGTTACAGAAAACTCTGAATGAGTCAGTGAAAATATACTAGTAATGAGCAGACAAGTGGAAACTCTTAATTGAGAAGTCAAAACCAGACAGAAATCCCGGAACTGGAAAGTACAATATTCAAAATAAAAATTCACTCCATGGATCTGTCAACAACATTGAAAACGCAGATGGATCGACTTGGAGAGCCCATGCGGACGAAGGCACGCAAGTCACAGAAATGAAAGGTTGAATGAAAATCAAGGTCTAGTCAGAGACTGAGCAAGCATCTCCACGTGTGTCACTGGGGTCCCGAGAGGGTGAGAGTAGAGAAGTAACAAAATATTTGGTCAGAACGCCCGAGCACTTCCTAAATGTGATGAAAACATTGATTTAGAAATTCCTGAAGCCCCCGCGAGCCCCAAGTGAGATCCACACCAAGAGAGACACACCCACGTGCTGCCGTCTAGCCACCCAGAATTCAACAATCAAGAAAACCCCAAAAGCAGTGAGAGAAGAGTGACCATTCACATACGGAAAAACAATGATCTAATTGCTTATTTCTCATTCCAAATGATTAAGTTCACAGAGAGTGGAACCCCACACCTTCTCTCTCCAGGAGACGTCCCTGAGGGGGCAGTGGCACTGACAGATGGGCAGCAGCAGAATGCCCGCTCTCAGGCTCGGGCTGGACGCAGGGGCAGCCTTGGGGCCACGAAAGGGGAACAACCTGGACTTGAGAGTGGATTTTATTATTTATGCGCTTGGTCCTGATGTCACTGAAGATGGAATCGTTAAAATGGCGTTCGCGCAGGGTGCTGGGTTAGCACCGTACACTGGCGTCCTGCTCGTGACGGTGAAAGGCTACGGAGCCGGGGACGGGTTTGCCGCCACCAAGCCTCCGCGCCGCTGGGTCAATCTCGGGCTGTCAGCGGACGCTGTGCCCGGCAGAGCCGGGCCCCTGGGGACAGCTCAGCTCGCCCACTGAAGCCACAGGGCGCCGAAGCGCACCCCTTGCGTGCAGGAGCATCCTGGGGGCCAGAAGGGCTGCAGTCCACGAAAGCAGGGAGCTCAGGGCCGCCAGCCCCACCCCTGTGCCAGGGCGACCGGGACAGGGAGGGCTCCATGTGAGGCGTTGGGGACGCAAAAATAAAAAATCATAACTTGTGGGGCCTCCCTGGTGGCGTAAGGGCTGTGTGTTAAGACACAGCCTATGAAGCTGTCCGCAGCACAAGTTCAATCCCCGGCCAGGGAGCAACACAGGTGGCGCAGCAGACCTCTCCTGTCCCCCCGCTGCTCCCCCCAGCAGTGTGTTTCAGTCAATCTGCCTGCTCTGCTCCCCACTCTCACCCCACACACCTCTGGTCTGTACCCCAGTCCTTGCGTGTATAAATAAAAAAATAAATCTTTTTTAAAAAATCACAACGTGTGCTCATAGTCTGTCCGCGGGAGGCCCCTGACGCCCGCGATGAAGCGTGAAACACGTGGCCCGCAGTGGGAGGACCTGCGGGGGCGACGTGACAGCTGCAGTGTGGGCTCCCGGTGCTGGCGGGAAGGCGCAGCCCCGGGGGTGACACCAGATTGGGGGGGCTAGAGGAGGGAGCTGGAGCCGCGCCTGGCGTGGCCTCTGATCTCCGTGTCTGCACGTGGGGCGGGGAGTGGGTGTCTGCGTCAGGTCCCGACCCCGCGCTCCCCTGCCTTGCGCCCCCCGGTGGCCTGGCCAGCCCCAGCCGCGGCCCCAGCCTGGAGCTGCCCGCCAGTCTCGCCGCTCCCAGGTGTGCCCGGCGCTCAGGCTGACCCGGAGCCAGCTGGGGAGACGGTGGAGCCGCAGCCTGCATCTGCGGGGGCACCCGAGCTCTTTGCCCCTCAACGGGAACCTGAGAGCCGAGCCGAGCCGAGCGCGGGCGGCCCCCCCAGCGCCCCGCACAGGGAGCTGAACCGGCTTTTGTGTCGCCTAATTTCTCGCTGAGATTTTCCGCGGGTGGCAGCGCGCCGTTGCGGCCGCGGGCGGGGCGCCTCCAGCGCGCCTCTTTGCACCGGCTCGGTGTGCCCCGGCCCAGCTCGCTGCCCTCCAGGAGGCGGAGGCAGTTCGGGGGCCCAGCTGTCAGCCCATCTCCGTGCGGGCCGCGGTCCTCTCCCGGGCGCCCCACCCTGACCGCCGGCCGGTTAATTCAAAGCGGCCGCGGCCCGTCCCCGCCCTGACCACCTTCCTCGTTGCCTGAGTCGGGCCGCGACCCGCCGTTCCCTCCAAACGCCCGGAGCCCACCGCCCGGGTCCCCTGCCACGCCGGCCCTGGGGGCTGCTCCGCGAGCCGGGTCCTGTGCTGGGTGTGGCCGGGCTGGCCCGCGGTGAGGGTGCCGCCGGCGGGGGGGCAGCCCTGGGCGCTGAATGGAGGCCCAGCGGGCCGGGCCGCGGCCCCTGCTCTCACGGCCCGGGACCTCCGGGGCCTGCGCGGTGCGTGCAGACTCGCGGCTTTGGCCCTGGCACTCGAAGCTCCCTGGGGGGCCCCGGACGGCACTGGCCCCAGGACGCGCTGCCGGCGGGCGGCTCAGGCCTGAGGCTGGCCCTGGCCGGGGTTGCGCAGCCCGAGGCCAGCATCTCCTCGGGCCGGGCCGGCTCTGGGCACGCTGGCTGCTGCTCCTCTGCCCGGGGGACGGGGCCCTCGTCCCGGGAGACGCGCAGCCCGGGCTGGGGGGCGGGTCCAGCAGTCCCGCCGCCCCTCAGCCACCCGCCCGCGTCTCTGACCGCTGTGCCCGGTCGGGATCCCGCGCTGAGTCGTGTCAGGGCCCGCGCCCCCCGCTCGAGGAGGATGCCCCTCGGTCAGCTGCGGCCGTGATGCCCGGCGGGGCGGGGGGCTGGGGAGGTGGGAGGCGTGGGGGTGGGGGATGCGGAATCTGACCCTGCATCAGAGCTGGGCCCTTACAGGCAACGCCCCAACCCCACCTGGTCTGTGCGCCTTGAAAATCGTGTAGGTGTTTCGTGCCACGTGACCTACCGCGGTGGGGGGGCTTGGGGGGTGTTGGGGGGCAGCGTAGCGTTGGGAAGGGACGGAGCAGGATGTCTGTGACGGAGCAGCGGGTAAAGGAGGAGAGTCCTGCAGCCCTCAGCGGCTTTTTGCAGCTTTTACTGAGTTTCCCAGGTACCCGGCGGGGGGTGGGGGGGGCGGCTGACAGGCTCCCAGCCCCCGGCAAGTCTTCACTCCCGCTGGGCTCTCCGGAGCCTCTCGTGGCCTCTGCTTCTCTGCTCCTTTCACTCCCTGTTTCTTCTTTTCACTCTGCTGCTCTGCTAGTTCCCCGGCGCCGCCCTTGGAACCCCGTCTCGGCCAGGCGCGCCCACACTCCGCTCCAGGCACCGCTGTCAGGCCTCGGGACCGCAGGGTCCACCGTCCATCCTGATGGCGGGAGGGCGGGAAAGGCTGGTACCTTTTACCCTACGGGCAGGTTCTTTTCCTTCAATTTTAGAAATGACGGACCTGAAATGGCCAAATGTGGCTTCGTTATCAGAGTTTAGTTTCCTGTGACGTATTCCGGAGTTACACACGCAGCTGCAGCCATCTCTGCCCCGGTGAGTGGTTTTCAGTGACTCAAGTCATCAGAATGGCGCCCAAGGTCAGCTTTGCTTTTGACCAGGAGGGCAGGGGCCAGGCAGGGCCAACCCCACAGGCTCTTCCGGGGGCAGCAGCGGGGGCACCACTGCGTCCTGGGCCGCTCCGGCCTCTCCTGTCCGAGCAGATGCTGGCGTGGGGCTCGGTGCTGGCTGAGAGGGACGCGTGTCCAGCAGGGAAGGACAATTAAGTAGCTAATTACAATTTTAATTAATAATCTAAGTAGCTAAATTTAATTACCCCTTCCCTTCTGGCTTTTCTAGAAAGAAGGGTGCAGGCGGCGGGTGCTGACGCCCTCCCTGGCTTGCAGAAGCGGGGTGCCCTGAGTCCTGTGGGGGGCTGTCTGGACAGCAGCCTGGAACTTGGCGGGCAGGCAGGGGACAGACAGACGGTGACGAGGAGGTGGGCGGGAAGCCAGGCCTCACCATCCCACATGCCAAGGCTCTGGACGTGACCAGGCACTCGGGGGCCCAGGGGCCGGCTCCTTCCAGGACTGGAGGCTGCGCCCTCCTGCACTCCCGCACCCCGCACCCCTCGGCCTCCCACTGCTGCGTCCCTGTCCAAGGAGTTCCCATGGCCCCCCAGCCTGGCCACCGAGCTGTCTGCTCTGGGGGCCGGTTTATCCATGGAGAGAATGAGCGGGTGGACCAGGGACCAGCGGACAGTGAGCTCTGGGCTCTTCTCCGCAGCAGGGAGACGCTGCGCTGCTCCAGTCATGGGGCTCCGGCAGCTGCGTCGCTGGGGGGGAGACGCGGCCCGAGGCTCCGCTTTCCGACAGCCGCGGCGTGGACATTGTCAGCCCTGCTCAGCACCGAGGGCCGCGTGGAAACAGGCGGCTAAGGGGGGTGAGCACACACATGTCTGCCCGTGCATGTGTGCACGCACGTGTCTGGGTCATGCCCGTGTGTGCACGCGTGTGAGTCTGGGCTGCAGACACATCCTGGGTCCTGGTCCCGCATTCCGCCTCCGCAGAGGGTGCATGGAGGCCGGCCGTGTGGGTCTGGGAACTAGAGCAGAGAGAGGCGGCTGCTGGAGGGCGGCTCTGAGCCCTTCCGGCGCAGCCCTGGGCCCCTGGGAGGCCCCCGACGGACCCCCACCCCAGCAGCCGAGCACCCTGGCTGCTGCCCACCGCATGGCCCTCGGCCAGGTCCGGTGAGGCAGCAGGTGAGGCCGGGCTGCTCCGGTGGGGGCCAAGTGCACTGTGAGCTGCAGCCTCAGGTGAAGGGAGACAGAGGGTCCCCGAGATGCTGGCTGATCCCCGGCTGCCTGCTAAGTGCTGGCGGGAGGGGAGGCAAGGCCTGCTCCTTGGGGCGGCAACAAAACAATCGCACCAATCACTGTAAAATTAGAAAAAAGCTGGACGTGGTGGTGGGGGGTGGGGGGTGGCACGTGCTCCGGAGCACACGTGCAGGCCCGCGCCTGGCGATCCAGGGCTGGGGGCGTCTGGCTGGAGCCCGTGGACGGGCCCTGGTCAGCACTCGGCAGGAGGCCAGAGCCGAAGGGCGGCTGGTGTGTTAGACTCATGCCTGCCCCTGGGCCCCGCACCAGCTGACCGCTGACCGCTGACAGCACTAAGGAGGGTGAGTGTTGGTTTGCATTGAAAAAGATTATTTTCACTCTCGCTGCACAACGGAGGGAGCTGGCAGGTGCCAGGAGTGCCAGGAGCTGCAGTCCCAAGGTGGACGCAGGCCCAGGCCCTGTGGAGGCAGCTCAGGCTGAGGAGGGGAGCCCCCCGTCCGCATGGGAGAGTGAGTGGCCTAGAGAGTCAGGAGAGCTGGGTGAGGTGGGGCTGGGCTGGCGCCCTGGCATTCGGCCATGTGGCCTGCTGGGAGCGGGCTGGCCATCATGCCTGCCCAGCAGCACTAGGGAGCAGGCCTACAGGCCTCACACTCCTGCTGGCTTCCCAACCGCAGCCTGTGGGCTCTCAGCAGCACCAGCCACAACAGAAATCTCCATGTGAATAAACTGCAAAGCATGTAAAATTCGGCGGATGGAACATTGCGCATGGGGCAGAGGCGTGATCAGTCCACAGAGTACCTTGCAGGAACAAATGCACCCTGTGGCTCTACGTTACGAGAAAGACTATCACAGGGTTAAGGAGCTGTGATGTTCTAAGCATTAGTCCCAATTCTAATGTGCTGGGGTTTAAACAAATGAATAGAATCTTTGACATCATAATTGTGTAGTTTACTTTTAATTAATAAGCTTTAGTTTTTAGAAAAGTTCTAACTTTGCAGGAAAATGAGCAGAAGCACAGAGTCCCCCTGCAATTCCTCTCCACCCCCTCCCAGAGTCCCTGTATTAACACCTTGGATAGGACCTTTTAAAATCCAGGAGCCAGTAGAGAACCATCTTCACAACTGAAGTCCGCAGCCCACATTGGTGGTCACTTTGGGTGGCTTTTGACAACCTGTAGCATCAGCCATCATTATAGCTCACACACAGTCATTTCTCTGCCCCAAGCTCCCCGGCCTAGCTCCTGCAGCCAGTGAGCTTCCACAGCCTCACGGCTGTGCTTTTCCAGGATGCCACAGAGCTGGATCCCTCTCTGTCCTTTCATGACCAGATCGCTCTTTTTTGGTGCTGTGTAATATTCCACCGTCTGTATCGGCAACCATTTATTTATCCAGTCACCTGCCAAAGGGCATCTGGATTGCTCCCAAGTTTGGGCAGTTAGGAATAACGCCTTTAAACCACCGGAGGGAGATTTTTGTGTGTGCGTAAGTTTCAGTTGTTTTGAGTAAATACCGAGGAGTATGATGTTTGGCTCCAATGGCAGGAGTAAGTCAGATTTTATGAGAGAATGTCAGGTTGTTGCCACAATGGCCACACTGTGCTGCGTCCCCACCGGCAGCGGCCAGTTCCTGGGCCCGCATCCCCCACACCATGTCAGTGCTTGGGGGGCGTGGGGGCATCGTGCGGTTCTCACCCTGCCTTCTTTTGTGCCACCCCAGAAGAACGAAGCCAGCTGGGCGCTGGCCGGCCTGTGTGTGCAGTGGTTTTCTCACAAAATGCCACTTCTCAGCTCGTGCGGAAGTGAAAAGGGCAGGGCCGAGCCAAGGGCTTTCCACGGGGCTTTCATGCTTGGGAGTGGCCGGTGGGGTGGGGCTGTCTCCCAGGTGGGCCCAGGGCAGCTGGCTGTGGCAGCTCTGAAATGCCCAGCGAGGGACCAGCCGCTCCACTGGGCTGCGGGCCGCCAGGGTCGGGTGGTCTCCGCCCTGCCCCGGAGCTGGCCCGGGCCCTGCTGCCTCCTTGGAGACGCCGCTTGGCCTTCGGCCGGCTTTCTGTCCACTCAGGGCCCACAGGCAGGACCACGCCTGGCCTGCACCCATCCTCATGGAGAGCCGCTGGCGTCTGGTTGCTGTGTCTGCTTGGGCACCGGGAAGGGGGTCTCCAACTTTGTTCTCCCTTGCCAGGGCGGTTCTGGCTCTTCTGGCCTTGTGGAATCCCACGCAGATTTTAGGATCTGCTTATTAACTCCCCCAAGGCGTCGGCTGCACTTTGGTGAGGATGGGTTCCACCAAGCATCCCCCGGCAGCGTGTGCCCAGGCTGCCAGCGATAGAGGACGCCCTGCTCCGAGAGAAACCTGCACCTCCGGCTCCCGCCCCAGCCACAAGCTGCCACGGGCCCGTTGATGCCCCAACTGCTCCTGCCCCGATGGGCCCGTCTGGAGCCACGTGACAGCTGACCCTCTGGCCTGGCTTCGTCCACTGAGCGCGATGTTACCACAGTCTGCCCACATCGACGAGTGTGTCAATAAGCCCTTCCTTTTCATGGCCCGGTAATATTCCGCCGTGTTGCTACGTTCTCTCATTCTGTTGTGAGTGCATGGGCTTGTGGGCCCTTCTCCCTTCCACTGGCGCGAGTGCTGCTGGTATAAGCATCGTGCTCAAACCTCTGTGCGCCTTGGTTTTCATTCGCTTGGCTAAGGCGCCAGGCGTAGCAATGCTGGGTCACACGAGAACATTACCCCCAGCTTAATGGGACGCATAGTTTGCAAACTGCTGGCTGTCTTCAGCAGCTGCACCATTTCACTTCCCCAGCAGCGGCACGAGGGCCCTGATTTTCCACATGCTCATTTCAAGCACTTGTCATTATCCAGCCTTTTATTCCAGCCATGTTAGGGGAGGGAAACGGTGTTTCATCATGGTTTTGATTTGATTTGATTTCATCTGATGACTAAAAACGTATAGCATCTTTGTAGACGCACGCTGACCATTTGTGTATTTTCTTTGGAGAAATGTCTGTTCAGATCTTTGGCCAATTTTTTAATTTGGTTGTTTGTCTTTTTATCATTGAGTTGTGAGTGTTCTTTATATATTCTTCATTCAAGTCCCTTATCTGACACGTGACTGCAAGTGTCTCCCACACCTGCGGGCTGTTTCTCCTGTTCTCGAGGGTGTGCTCTGAAGCGCGGATTCTACTTGAAGTTAGACGTGTCTGTTATTTTATTGTTTGTGCTTTTGTTATCCTGTGTGAGGGTTGTTTGCCAAGTCCGAGGTCACCGAGATCGACCTTCTGCTAGCTCCTAAGAGATTGTGTAGCTGCTACCCTTGGGTCTTTGGCTGATTTCGAGTTAGCCTCTGTGTGTGGCGTGAGGTAAGGGACCATTTTCATTCTTCGCCCGTGGCCACGCAGGTGTTCCCCGCACCTTCATTGAGAAACACCTCCTGCGGCTGGACAGTCACGTGCCATGGCGTCAAGGGCATGTCTCGGACCCTGGCCCTGTCCTGCTGGCCGGGCTCTCCTTACGGAACTGACTTCATTTCGACCGCTCTGTAGTAAGTGTTCAAATCACGAAGTTTCCCCACTTTCTCACGCCTGCTGTGGCTCTCCAGCCTTTAGAAATTCCAATGGAATTTTAGAACCACTCTGTCACGTTCTAGAAGGGCATCGCCTTTGGTCTGTGGTGTCCAGATGAATCCACCCGGCTTCTCCCCGGTGCCCTCCGCTCAGCTCCTCCTCAGCCGTGTCCAGTCTGCTCTGGGGCTGGCGTGTTTCTCATGCTAGTGGTGTGCTGGGTCCTTGGTTTTCTCTTTCTTCCTTCTCTTTTCTCTGTCCACCGCGCCTCTCTGTTCTCGCATGTTCTCCACGGCTTCCATTAGCGCGCTTGGCATCTTAAGCATAGTAATTCTAACTTGCGGGTCTGCCATTCGATTTTTGCGCTGTCTGGCCTGGTGCCGGCGCGAGGGCAGGTGTGGGAGCAGCGGGTGTGGGCCGGGGGGTGTGGGCCGGCGGGTGTGGGAGCCCCAGGTTAATTTTCTCTTGTTTGAAAGTGGTGATTTTAAGAAGAGACAGGAATACTAGACAGTTTAAGAAAAATCAGAAACAAATGTCAGAACAAAGGCCATTTCAGGAGGCAGCAAGGGGCCTCCAGGGCCTTCTCTCACTGTGTGCCAGTCGGTGGGTGAGGCCCCCATGGGCGGGCCGGCGCTGCTGCCCCTCTGCTGCACGCAGGTCTCAGACATGTCTGCCGGCCGCGCCCGATATGCCCACCACAGAGACTTCTGAGCCCAGCCTGGCTGCCCGGTGGCACTCAGCTCATAGAGCGTGAGTCATCAATTTTCCAGGCTTCGAGGAGACGCCCCGGAGCGATTTCACAGCATCCCCGAGACCCCAGGCTGCTGGGTCCTGTTCCTCAGCGCTGCAGCAGGTCGACCAGCTGCCCTCTAGAGAAATACAACATTATACAAATTAGAGGAGTGAAAGAGCTGGTAAAAATAAGTTGAATTATGTCAATAATCACCATAAATACAAATGTTTTTAAGTGTTCTTTTAATCAGACCAGAGAGAGGCTTGGAAGTGGTTAGCACGAAGGTCACTGGGTGGACACTGGCCCTCGGGAGCACGTGGTGGGGAAAGGCCACGCTTGAAGCAGGCCCTATGGTCTCCAGCCCCTGCACAGCCTCTGGAATTTATCATGAGACATGAAATTAGGAGCTGCCCACAGTTAGGTGGACCCGAAAGCATCTGGTAAATTCCGTCATGGGACAGGGTGGCATTTGAGAAGAGGGGGAGTTAAATCACAGAGTAAGAAGACTCCAGGCACTTCTTGATTTTGCAACTGTTGAAATGAATCCACAGCACAGGAAGGTCCAGCCTGGCATGGACACGGCCACATGGAGGATGAATACGGCCTGCAGGACAGCAGGCGTCCACCTAGTCCACCCGGGACAGCTGCAGCGCCCGCTTCCCTCACAATCTAGAGCCAGCAGTGACCGTGGTCTCTGTTTCCCTCACAAATAAGGTGCTGACCTGTGATTCTGGGTCATCACGGAGCAAACCCCAAGGCTGCATCTCTCGGGTCTCCTTGGTGCCAGAGTCCACCCCCGCGGCCACGCTGTGACCACAGGGGCCAGCCAGAGAGGCAGAGGCACTCACACGTGCGATGAGGGATGGACCTTTCACAGGAAACTCACCCTGGTGTCCGGTGGTGGTCCACCAGACTTGAGGGCCAGGGCACGTCCTGCAGGGGGTGCCCAGGGGGCAGCCCAGGGTGCGGGACGTGTGTGTTTTCCAAACCAAACTTGTCAGCTGACTTTCATGCTGTGTGTTCAGGCCGTCGCCATCCCTTGTTGGGCGCGGTTGGGTAGTGCGAGTCCGTGCGTGCTGTCCCTAGCGAGGGGGACGCTCCGCTGGTCTGTCGCCAGAGCCTTCCGCGTCCTGGCGGCGTTCTCCGCAGCGCGAGGGTCTGCTCCGGGACGGCCGCTGTGTCCTCCCGCTCGTCTTTCTTGCGTCACGTCCATCACCCCAGGCCACACGGGCGCCCACTTGTCTCTAGGCGTGTTGTGGTTGAGCTCAGTCTGGGCGCATTTCCAGTGGGCCAGTCCCCTGTGGGGCACAAGTGCCAGTGCCCGCATCGCCGCCAGAGAGGGGCTGCCTTTCCCGTCTTGGTTCCGAGGCCGCCCTGTTCTCTAGACCACGGGGAAGCCGCGTCCCTTTCTCTAGAGGTGCGGCTGGCATCACGGGGAGGCCAGTTAGTCTTCCCTGAGCACCTAGAGGAACGCGGGGGGGACAGGACTTCTCCGCACGCGTGAGATGCGTGAGATGCGTGAGAAAGGCTGTGGCTCCCGCGCACGGATGCCCCGTGCCTGAGCCCAGCCCCCACTGTGCCCGCAGCCTCCGGCCTGGGAGGTGCGCCGGGCCGTCTGCCTGCCTCTCTCTGAGCTCGCCCTATGCGATGTTGTGTTTGTATCTTCCTTCTCCTGATAAATCATGACTTCTCGTATTTTTCCAGTTTCCACATATCATTTCAGTTGCTGTGCGCTGAGGGATTATTAAAAACAAAGCAAGAGCGGGCTACGCCCACACATGTGGGCAATCTGCCGTCACTCCCAGAGGCCCGACCTCGGGCCTCCAGCTTTCTTTTCTTGAATTATTGAGAGAAATTACTGGAACTTGTTTTCGTTCGTGGTGTGAGGGAAAGCCCGCATTTCAGTTGGTGCCGTGTTTGCGCTATGCCCGCTCTCCTGCGACGACGGCAGATAATGTTTTCCTCTCTCCGTGATGCGGGAGGCGTCCCTTACCTTTCTGTTGTTTTAAAATACGTGGATTTTGTTTCAGAGCTTTTCCAGTCTCCCCAATAGCAGTTTTCTTTCCTGATATTAAAATTATACGTATTCATTTTAGAAAGTTTGCAAACTGTAGGAAATTCAACAAAGAATAGGAAAACTACCTTCTTCCTACTCCGCCGTCTACTTCCCAAGCGTCATGCTCCACTGTGCACACCTCAAGTGTCGAGCTGGAACTGGTCGCCCATGTAATCGAGCAGTCTCCGCTCGTCACTTAGCGTTATGCAGTAAATACATTATTATTGAATTAATTATTCTTTCAGAAACTGGTTTCTTATTGTGTGAAAATATTTTATCTTATCGACATGCCATAAATTGTTTCTTTAGCTAGTTTGCCAAAACTGGGTATTATGTAAATTTTAAGTTTTCTATTTCCAATTCAAAAGTGATTCTTCCCTTTAATTTGCAATTCTAGGATGGCTTGAACATCAACTTCCTGCCATATCTCTTTATTGAACATGTTGTTGTTTTTCTGAAAGTTCTGGAAAGCTTGTAACTGACTGAGTTAACATTCTGTGTCAGAGGCAGACAGACTACAATGTCAGCCAGTATTTTCATCTTGAAGGTTTTTTTCTTGAGATAACTTTGGTGTGCTGCACTGGGGGATATGATTTAGGGGTGTAGGGTCACCCCTCCTGAGACGTGTGTCGCCATACCACACCCACCATCGGGGCCCCCAAACCCTCCACCGCAGACATTTGGGGCCCTCGCGCTGTCTCTCTTGTGGCCTCACCTCTGCAGTCATATTCCTGCCTGTGGGGTCTGTTTGGTGCGGTTCCGTCTGTGCCTTTGTTTCTTTATGTTCCACATCTGAGTAAAAGCTCCTGGAATTTGTCTTTGTCCTTCTGACTTATTTCCCTAAACACAGTCCCCTTCAGTTTCATCCCTCTTGTCACAAGAGGCAAAACGTCACCTTTTTAGCGGCAGGTGGTATTCCATTGCGTGGACGGGCCGTGTGTTCTGAAGCCGATCGTGGGTTCCGTGGGTTGCTTCCACGCGTGGCTGTTTAGCGAGTGCTGCAGCGAGAGCAGGGTAGTCACTGGAGAGCGTTTCTTCAACAAGCGTGTGGGGGAAGCTGGACAGTCATGTGGAAAGAAGACAACTAGACCACTATTGCACACCACACACACAGAGGCGACGTGGCCTGAGCAGGAGGCCGAGCAGGGCGGTCTGGGGGCCGCGGAGCGGCCGCTCGCAGGGACAGGCAGGTGACCGGTGGCCAGGAGACATCCACGGACACGGGGGTTCTGGACACTTGCAGGGTGTCCACCGCACGGGCAGGTGAGAGGAGTCTCTGTTCACAGCTGGACGCCAGGTGCGGGACGGTGACGCCGGCCAGTGGCTTGTCCGAGCCGCAGGGAGGGCGGCTGAGGGCGCCGGGCTGGCCGAGGCCTTTGAGACTCGCCACGTGCAGGTGCTGATGGGCGCAACCAGAAATGCCGTTTCCTAAGATTTTATAAGTTGTAAGAAAATGTAACAATTCAGAATTAATTTTGAAAATATCAGCAATTGATACATTGGCGAGTTGGGGGACAAGGAGCCAGAGGGGTGCTCTGTGGGGGTGAGGGCGCAGGGAGGGGCACCAAGAGAGAGGGAAGGACTGCGGAGAGGCGGGGGACTGCAGCCTGGGGAGCATGGGGGGGACTGGGGGGCCGGGGAGATAGGGAGGATGGGGAGGGGGGGCGGGGACGGGGAGATGGGGAGGACAGGGCGATGGGGGAGCCGCGCCCCGGGGCCCCCACTCCCTCTTCACATCCAGTGTTTTTATTTTATTTATTTATGCGTCCAAGAGCTGGGGTGCAGGCGCGGGTAAAAGGACTCCCCAGAGGCAGGGCGGGGAGCAGAACGGTCGCCGGGAGGGTCTGCTGCGCCTGCGGGTCACTCCCGCCCCGCTTGGACGGAGCCCACGAGCCCGAGACCAGCTCCGCCTGGGGAGGCCCTGGGGGGGGTCTGTGTCCTTCCTGCCTCTCTTAAGAAGGGGCTGCGGCCGGAGGCATAGGGGGGCCTGGCCCCTCCATCCGCCACCTGGGGCCCCCTGGGGCCTGCTCACTGCAGGGGGCCCCCACCCCCACAGAGCAAGGCTCCTGGGCCGCGCCCTCTGAGGGCCGTCTGGGGTCTAGACCTTTTCGGGACGCCTGTGGGGCAGGCGGGCCGGGGCGGGCGCGCCATGGGGCCCGGCAGAGGGCGAAGGGGAGCCCTGGCGCCCTCAGCGGCTCCTTCCCGCGCGCGGTGGGGCAGCAGCGGGCACGGGGCCGGGCCTGGCTCTCCGCGCGCCCTGCGTCTTGTGGCCTGGCGGCCGCCTGGACCCCATAGCAAGGGCCCGTCCGTGACGTCCTCTCCAGTCGCCGACCCCGCGGTCAGGGAAGCAGCTGTCCTGAGGGCGGGGGGCCGGCACCCCAGCCTCTGAGGTGGTGCAGACCCGACAGGACCCGGGACCCAGCAGGACGCCCGCGGCAGAGCTGCCCGCTGCCCACCGCCCGCGGCCCGCCGTGGGCCTCCCGCTTGCGCCCCGCAGCGTCTGGGGCCGGCTCGTGGGGTGGGGGGTGGAGGGGGCCGTGCCCCCCGCTGCGCAAGCCGGACACCCGGGCCCGCCTCTGCCCTTGCACCCCGCGTCCAGGCGTGCGGGGTGGCGCTGCGGGGTGGGGTGGGACCCGCAGGACCCCAGGCTGAGCAGGCGAGCGGCCGCTGTCCTGTCCAGGGCGAGCTCGGCCGCGTCTGCAACAGCGGGCGGAGGGGCGGCTCCGAGGACCTGGGCAGGGCGGGCGCCTCGGGGGACCCCAGATTTCACCCGAACCAGCCTGAGGGGCTCGGAAGGTGGTCCCGGCATCCTCACTTCATCCACATCAGACTCCCCGGGTGTGTGCACACCACACACCCCACACCACACACCACACCCCCCATACCACACACCACATACCACACACCACACCACACCCCACACCACACACACCACACATACCATACACACATTCACCACCCACACCACACCACACCACACCACACACACACCACACCACACCATACCACACACACACCACACACACACCACACCACACACACACCACACCACACACCACACCACACCCCACACCACACACACCACACATACCATACACACATTCACCACCCACACCACACCACACCACACATACCACACCACACACACACCACACCATACCACACACACACCACACACACACCACACACACACCACACACACATTCACCACCCACACCACACCACACACCACAAACCACTCACACCACACACACCACACCCCACACACCACACCACACCACACCCCACACACACCACACCACACACACATTCACCACCCACACCACACCACACCACACACACCACACCACACACACCACACACACCACACCACACCACACACCACACCACACCCCACACCCCACACATACCATACACACATTCACCACCCACACCACACTACACCACACACACCACACCACACACACACCACACCACACCATACCACACACACACCACACACACACCACACCACACACACACACCACACACCACACCACACACACATTCACCACACACACCACAAACCACTCACACCACACACACCACACCCCACACACCACACCACACCCCACACACCACCCCACACACACCACACCACACACACCACACCACACACAGCACACCACACCCCACACACCACACCCCATACCACACACCACACCACACCACACCACACATACACCACACCACACACATACCACACACCACACCACACACACATTCACCACCCACACCACACCACACACCACCCACACCACACACACCACACCACACACACCACACCACACATAGCACACCACACCCCACACACCACACCACATACCACACACCACACCCCACACACACCACACCACACACACCACACCCCACACACCACACCACACCCCACACACCACACCACACCACACATACCACACACATTCACCACCCACACCACACCACACACCACACCATACATCACCCACACCACCCACACCACACACACCACACCCCACACCACACCCCACACCACACCACACACACCACACCACACACACCACACCACACCCCACACACACCACACCACACCACACACACCACACCCCACCCCACACACCCCACCCCACACACCACACCACACCCCACACACCACACCACACCCCACACCATACCACACCACACCCCACACACCACACATACCACACATACACATACGCCACCCACACCACACACCACCCCACACCACACACCACACACACCACACCACACCCCACATCACACACACCACACCACACACACCACACACACCACACCACACACACCACACCACTCACTTCACACACCACACATCACACACGCCACACACACACCACACACACTACACCACACACACACCACACCACACACACCACAGGTACACATACACCACACATACCACACACCACAACACACACACCACACCACTCACACCACACACCACTCCACACACCACACACACCACACACACACATACTACACACACCACATGCACAGACACCACACACACCACAAATATATACCACACAACACACCACACACATCATACAGAAATACACCACACACAGCACACATACCACAAACACATACACATCACACACACCATACCCCCCCACACCACATACACACAGCACACATACACCACATACACCACACACAGCCCCACACACTCCACACACCACACACACCACACACACTCACAATGACACGCACACACAGAGCCTCATGCTGTCTCTCCTGTTCTCTGGGGTGTCCTGACCCTTAGCAGGCCCAGGCCTCGCCCGTGTCCTGCCCACAGGGCCGTGAGCTCCGTGCAGAGGCTGTGTGGGAGGCAGGCACCCGGCCCCGCAGCAGGGAGGAGCTGCCTGGCCGGCTGCACCCACAGACAGGGCCAGGGCTGGCAGGGACACACACCACACACACACACCACACACCCCCACACATACACCACATACCACACATCCCATACATACACCAGACACCACACACACACACACACACACACCCTCCACACATAGAGAATAAGTGACACACAAAACTTGTGATAATGAGGGTATTGAAATAAAAAAGAACCTTTCTGTGCAACAGTCCACACTTTCTGCGCCCGTTATAACTGCATTTGAAATACATGTATTTAATTCTTCGATGCACCACCTTGTACATAGGCATAGGGCATTTGGCGGACGCATAACTTGATCGTGTTCTGGTTTTTAATTAGGTGATTGTATTTTCAGTGAATATTTAAAAAAATCGTCCGACCAGTGCACACTGGCGTGTATTCGGTTTGTTCTGAGCCAGAGGAATGTCCAGCGCAGCACCGCGCGTGACGGGTCGGTGTAGCCAGGCTGTCAGTCACCGAACCTGCTTCCTTCTCATTCCTCCCGCGCCTGCTTTCCTGACAGCCCCGCGCACGCCCGCCGGAGCCCCCGGCGAGCGGGGCCAGGACGCGGCTCCTCTTGCCCCGGCAGAGAACGTGCAGGCGCGAGAGCAGCCCCAGAGCGCAGCACAGGGGAGGGCCCGGGGGGGCGCAGGGCTGGGCGGGCAGAGGCAGGGCCAGCCCGGACATCGTCACCAGCAGTGGCCACGCGTGACGGAAGCAAACGCCGGTCTGCTCTGCTGAGAGGAGACGAGGGGCGGGATGAGACACGGACGGGGGCGGGCTGGGCGCTCATGGCCGCACTCCTGGGAGCCGTGCCCGGCCCCCACCAGACAGGACGGCACGGCCCCGGCCTCTGTGGTTCTCAGAGGCTGCAGACAGAGCCCAGAAAACCCTTCCGCGTTGTGCTCGTGCCTCCAAACTCGAAAGGAGAAGTCGCACGAAGTGAGCACCCACCCGAGGGGCCGAGAAACTCCCCGCGTGGGCTCTGTGGGGAGAAACCAGCCAGCCTGGAAACCGCGTGGCCACCGCGTGAGGAAGCAGCAGGCCAGAGGGGGCCCAGCCCCGGCCATGACCCAGGCCCGGGCCCAGCACCTGGCCCAGCGCAGCAGGTGTCTCTGAGGGGAAACTCGCGCCTTCTAAACAGACTTCGTGCTTGTGGGGAGCCCCTCGTCGCCAGGTGGGAGAGGCTGAGGAGACGGGCCCCGGGAGGACGTGGGTGGTGGAGAGTGTCCGCACAGGCCCCCCAGCCGCGTCTGCATGTTTCTCACCCGCGTCCTCCCGCCCGTCCCCAGCAGCCCCGGGAGCCTCGGGCCGAATACCCCGCAGGGGACTCGGCTGGAGATCAGCCGGCAAATACCAGTGCCCGCCGGCCTCTGCTCTCTGCTTTTCACGCTGCCGCTCTGGCCCCCGTGTCTGCCTCTGTAGAACGTTCTCGCTCTTCCACACAGCGCCCCGCGCAAGACGCCACCTGCAAGTGTGCGAGGCGGGCGAGGGCGGCCAGTTCCCGCATCTCAGTCGTGAGGAAGCCTCCCGCTTGTCCACGTCCAGAGGGGCCCCGTGTCCAGACGCGGCTCACAGGGAGGGTGGCGAGTAAACGGGAGCCGGGCTCAGCCCTCCCCCCAGCGCTGGCCACGCAGCCTCCCTGGCCTCTCGTCTGCCCAACGCGGGTGTCGGATCACACGCCCAGGCCGCCGTGGCTGTCGTCCTTGAGGCAGAGCCCACCCTGGAGTCCACACCGGCTGGCGGCCCCCCGGGGGCCTCGGAGGACGCCAAGCCCCTGCTCGGGGAAAGGCCGCTTTCTTCCTTGTTTGCCTTGAAGACGGAAGGCCTGGAGCGGAAGGTGAACAAATCAGAATCCCGGCTCTGGGTTCTTCTGTCCAAATACTCCTGAAAGACCGTCTCAGGCTGCTCTCCTGAGGACCCCCTGGGTGCAGGGGCGCGGCGGGATGGGGCAAAGGCAGGTCTCCCAGTGGGGGAAGCTGAGCCTGGAAAGGTCTGCGCTGGGGGTGCTCCGTCTCCCTAAATGCTTCTGCCTCCTGCAAAGCCTCGCATGCCCATCAGCTGCCCATGCAGGCCGCCGCGCCGCCCCCACCCCACTCAGAGCTGAGAGCCAGGCGGGCCCGCGGGCAGGGCAGCTGGGGCGGGTGGAGAGGGGCCCATGGACCTGCAACGCACTCGTGGGGCCCGTCGGGGTGACGTGTGTGCATTTGTAGGTGATGGTGGAGTCGCGTTTCTAAGACATGGATGACAGGAGAAGCAGAATGTTTATATTTAGCAAACACGCCCGAGGGCTTGGGGACCGGGTCTCCCGAGTCCTCTTGAGTGTCAACAAGCAGACGGCACCGTGGCCCGAGGGGCAGCGGCGCCCACAGGAAGCCGAGGACTCGGGAGGCCAGAGGAGGCGGAGGGGATGGCGGCACCAAGGCCTCGCCCTCCACGGCTGCGTCCTCGATGGAGCGCCCTTCGGGGGCCTCCAGGGAGCAAAGGGCAAGCCAGGACGTGTCCTGCCCCCCCAGAGGGGACTTGCCAGGACAACCGTAGGCAAAGGACGTTGCCTTGTTAGAATGTCCACTGGATGCCAGACAGTCAAACGCTGGCATGCGAACACCATCACTTTGCTAGTGAAACCCCCTGCCAAGTCACGGCTCATCCTGGGCTGGTGATGCCCCGACGTGTAACTGACGCTTCTGCGAGACGCTATCATCCATCATCCGTCTGTCCATCCATCCACCCATCTTCTGTCTGTCGAGAGAGATGCAGGCACCTACCCTGTATTTTGATTTCTCGATGAGACGTACAGCATTAATCAACAAACTAGCGAGAGCTGCTCTGAACTTCCCAGTAGAGGGGCTCAGTCTGCGCGACCCGCGTCCACGGCAACCTAGAGGATGCTGGGAATAATTCAGGAGAGAACTTGGCTCTCCGTGGAGGCCAGTGTCGCTGGACGGTACAGCCAGGAGGCCTCGCATCTGTGCAGTCTCTTGGGTGGGGCCCACACGCCCAAGGGCTTCCCCGGCTGCTGCCACAGGCCCTGGTCTCTCTTCAAGAAATCATCGCTCAGAAAGCACGTCCCTGTGGGCCTGCGGCGGGGCTGGGAGCCGGTGGCTGGGCTCTGTGCTTCCTGCTTGTCCATTTCCCTTCTCTTCAGAGTGTCTCGGCTCCGAGGTCAGGCCGAGGACAGGGGACGAGGACGGATGAGCTGGATAGGCCGCTGGGCCCTCAGGAAGGCGAGGCTGGCCAGGCGCCCTGACGTGCGGAGGCCATGTCCGAGGATCCCTGGGGCAAAGCTGGCTTCTGGTGCCCCGCCCGGCTGAGGCTCAGCAGGCTGCACCTACAGCTGCAGGCGTGGCTGCACCCTTGCATGTGCCTGCATGTGTCAGTGTGTGCCTGCGTGAGCCTGCGTGTGCCTGTGTGTGCCCGCGTGAGCCTGTGTGTGCGCGCTGTGGTGCCATCAACTGTGCAGCCAGGTCTCTGCGTTTGCTGTGTGTCCTCGCAGAGACGCCCGTGGCGAGGGGCCGCTGGCTGCGGCGCTATGGGCGCTCCTTCCTGCTGTGAGGCGCAGGCCGGGGCGGGGTGTCTGCGTGTGGGCTCTGCCGCATCCTTTCATCTGGAATATTGAGGGCCTCTGGGAAGACTTTTCCACTGTGACCTGCTGCGTGTCCATGCCCTTCACCAGGCGCCGGACGCCGCGTTTGACCAAAGGCTCCATTTTTCCCGTGAACTCGACTGTGCCTGTGTATTGGGGGCTGCTTTGTCCTCCCAGAGGGGAGCTCCCTGGGAGCTGCGCAGCAGCCGGGACCCTGCAGCCAGCCCTCCGTGCAGAGTGGGAGCCGTGCTCCCCAGCAGCTGCCGCCCGCCCGGGGCTGGGGCAGCGTCTCGCAGGAGGACGCCGGCCCCGTCTCATCCCCGTGCGCGACGCCGACCTCTGCTGCACAGAACATCCGATGCGGGGCCCAATCAGCCGCGCGGGCCGCGCAGACGTCACCAGTCCTGTGTGTGTGCGTGTGTGTGTGTGTGTGTGTGTGTGCGCGCGAGAGAGGGAGGGAGGAGGGGCGGGGAGGGGGGAGCAGGAGGGAGGGCAGGGAGGAGGGGGCGCTGCAGCTGCCTCGCTGCGGGTGCAGCAGAGTCTCCATTAGGGCAGCTCCATTGATTTCTGCCTCTGCAGCCACAGGCCGGCGCGGGCGAGACTGGGCAGGGCGGCGCGGGCACACGCAAGGGTGTGGGTCTGTCTGCATCCGTGTGTCTGGCTCGAACGTCCGGCCGCTGTCTCAGGAGGACCAGAGCGGGGGGTCAGGCGGCGAGCCTGAGGCTGCTAGTGACATAAAGTGCACAGAAGCGTGGCGCTCAGCAAGCTCAGAACCCGCTCACAGCCATTTTGACGAACAATGGGGAGGTGTCGTTTCCAGACGCCTCAAAGAAATCGAAACTGTCACAGCGACACTGAGGATCACGGTTTATTTAAGGGTCATCTTCACGCTCCGCCTGGAGTCTCACAGGCCACCGCAGCCCCTTGTCCCGCCGTGCCGGCCCCCCCTTCCTTTGCCGCAGCCCGCGTGAGTCTGGGCAGCAGGCGGGCGCGGTCCTCCCCGCCCGGTGTCTAGCCGGGAGCCCCGCAGCGCCCTCGGGCCGTCGCCCGGCTCTGGCTCCGATGGCTGTCATGGGGGACCGCGCTGTCCTTGTCTTCCAGGCGGCCGGAGACTCACTGGCCCCAAGCCTCGCAGCCGCCCCTCCCCCAGGACAGGGGTTGCCCAGCCGCGACCGGGGGGCCGGGCTGCAGCCCCGAGCAAGAGTGAGCAGCCCACCCCTGTGGCCGGCCGCACTCACACACACGCGTGCCCCAAGGCCGGTCGGGGGTGGGGGGAAAGGGCGATACCTTTTTAAAAGCTGAGCGGCGGGCACGAGCCATTATTAGCAAGAGCTATATCCAGCTCGCTCGCCAGACAGGCAGCGGAGCCAGCTCAGTTCCGCCCAGACATGTGCCATTTTCATTTTAATCAGCCTGCTCAGGGTGGCTGCTGATTCATTTTGCAGGATGTCCCCCTGGGAGCCGAGGAGGGAGCCCAGGGCCAGCCACCACCGCGCCCGGCAGAGCTGCAGAACTCAGGGGCGCAGGCGGCGAGGGCTCCCGCTGGGTCAGCCTTGAAAAGCCCCTCGTGAGCCACGTCCCCACGAGAAAGAGCAGTGAGAGGAGAGATGTGTCACCTTGTCACCCTCTGTGCAGCTATGCCCGGGCACCCCCCCCCCACACCCAGATATACACGCACACCCAGGCACACACACACACTCACACCCAGACATGCATGCACACCCAGGCACCCCCACACCCCAGACACCCCCACACACAGGTACACACGCACACACCCAGACACACACACACCAGACATACATGCACACCCAGGCACACACACATCCAGGCACACCCTCCCCACAGGCACACACACCCAGGCACACATTCACACACACACACACCCAGGCACACACACCCAGGCACTCGCATACCACACACACTCCCACACCCAGGTACACACACGCGCATACCCAGGCACACACACGTGCACGCACAGGAAACTAAACCCCAGCTATCCCCGTGGTCACTGGGCACCCCGGGCAGGCACACGTATTTGTATTTACCTGGTGGCTGGCGGGGTGATACCTGATTTAGCTGGAGACTTTGATTTGTGGGATTGACAACCTTATTATGCAGTGAGCTTATTATTGATATTATTCTGCTCTCGGTTGCCATGGCCACCTTGTGAGAGACATTCAATTTTCTCTCTTCCATCATCATTATCTATGAGGCCATCTGTTGTGGAAAATGAATTCAGCCTCATTTGCATGACTGATAAGCAATTTTTTTTTTATCTATTTAACAGAAGGTCATATGCCGGGGATTTGGAGCTCATGAAAAAAACGTGGAAAAAAAAAAGCGCATGAGAGCCGAGCGGGAGGTGGCGTGCGGGAGGCAGCGCGCTCGGGGCGAGCGTCCCCCGTGCCGGCCCCGCCGCCGCGCTCCAGAGAGGGCGCCTCGGCCCGCACCCCGGCTGCTCCCGGCCGCCCGGGTGTGTTTGGATTCTTTTGTGCTCCCTGGATGTGGTTCCGGCTTCAGTGCTCACTGGAGACAAAACAGCCTTGGCTGGGGCTCAGTGGCGGGCGCCCGGCATGCTGTGGCGGGCCAGCCCCGCGCCCCGCGCCCTCTGAGCGGCCCGTCACAGGTCACAGCTTCGTGCCCGCCCGGCTCCTGTGCCACGTCGTGAGGTATGTGACGCTCCGGCGCTGGCCTGCGGGCTGAGTGGACGGGCAGGCTGGCCGGCGAGCCGGGGCTGGGCTGCGGCGCCATTGTCTGCCCTCGTTAGAGCTATTTTTGCAGCAAGGCTGGGAGCTGCGGTGACCCAGGCTGGGGAGCCCGTCCCCTCAGGGGCCTCTCTGTGAAGCAGAGCAGGTATTAGGTTGCATGCTCGTCCGGGGTGTTGTTTCTGAGAACTGCTGCGGACGGCGCGGGGACACGGGCGCAGCAGGTCACACCCGCAGCCTTGCCGGGTCGGGCTCCCGCAGAGACGCTCGGGGCTCGGCAGCAGATGCTAGGGAGCCGCCGTGGTGACGAGAGGGTGCGTTTGGCTAATGGAAGGAAGTTGCCTCACGTTGTGGAAACAGTGAAACTCAAATAAAGATTTTTAATGATTATCCAGATGTTTGAAGTTCATAATGATGAGACAGTTTTTCACAAATAACAGAAATGTCTTTTAATGCAACTTGTTAATAAACCGAAAGTTCCAACTGCAAAATTTATCTTCAAGATAAATCAGAACAAGGTAATAAATATACATGTAAATAATCACACGATAGTTCTTCAAAATACAGAGCACTGGTTTTGAATGTGGTGTTCATTTGGTCATGACAATTTCTTGTGCCACTCAATGTATTTTGGGGGTTTTAAGGTATTTATTTACTTAAAAATATTTTTCATAGTAGGGGCTCTTTTGTTGAAGTGTTTTTGGTTTTTTTTTCCCCTGAACCAAATAGATTCAGACAAAAGCATCCCACCACCACATGACATGCAGAAGGAAATCTCTCCACTGTCCAACTTCATAAAAGTCATTTTAAATTGTAAATAAAGGCAGAGCTTCCAGATGAATACAAATGTGATTGTTTTAAAAATAAACAATGCTTTGCTTGATATTCCTTTTTGAAAATCAGAACCATGCATTCCTCTAAGTTTTCACCTCTCAAGAACTTTGAATCCAATGAGTTGACTATATATCGTACACGCCTCTGACATATTCTAGAAAAAGGGAAGTTTATTTTTTCTAATTTGCCTAACTAAAGTGCATGATTCTGTCACCTCGAGTGCAGAGGGCGGCTTGGTTAAAATCCTCCTGAAAGTGGCACTGCCAGGACAAGCCCTTTCTCAGAGACAATGGGCCACGCCAACTGGTCCGGGGAGCAGGTCAGCACTTGGTGGCACTTCCTGAGAGGCCCCCCACGCTGTCACAGCTGCCCGCACCAACACAGCTGTGCCTAGCCCGGCCCCGCTTAATCAGCCATGTTTTTTATAATTTAGTGTGAACATTAGAAAAACAAGCACATCTTAAATGCTGATTTCACACATAGAAAGTTCGAAGCAGTGAGCGCCTGATGTTTCCCAAAGATCAGTGACGGTGCTGGCACGGCTCCCCAGGGACCCTGGCTCTCTCGGACGTGGTCCCTGGGTCTGTGTCACGACACGACGGTGACCCCTCTTGCTGCCGCGCTGGGATCGGCACACGCAGCCCAGACTGTCAACTTCTGAGGACCTAGGAGACGGTGGAGTTGGTTTCCCCTCCCCCCTCAAAAAAAGTTAATTGCCAGTCTTGGGTGGACCCTCCTTGCCTCCCTGACATTTGCCTGCTGCTAATTCACTGATTAATCTCGTTAATGTGATTATAGTGGGATGGGAGCCGGCTGCCATTGTTCTGCAGACACTGCTGTTCAGTGCGAGCACTTGCCACCTCATTCAGTCTCACTGTGATTTTTCAAAGGCTGCTGGAGTGCGCTATTGTGGGCAGGCCGCGCGCCCTTCCTTCAGCACCGGGAGCTGTCCCCGCTGCCCTCGCCCGGCTGGGCCGGCGTCCCGCTAGTTACCGGTGATGTGGGAACAGCTCACTCTTGTCACCCTAAAGCCTGTGCTCACGGAGGTAGAAGCAGGAGTGACCTTTAGGGTTTCAGCTGGATGTTTTGAAGATGGTGGCAGAAAAGATAGGCAGTCTCCGTGTCTTCAGCTTGCACACAGATTTTTTTTACCCTGCTTTCTAGATCACCGAACATGAACTCATTCAAGTGACTTGCGTAGGTCTAATTGTGAGTTGAGACTGTAAACTACTTGGGGACCTGCTTTCCAAACGGAAGATATTGACATAAATTCATGTCACCATTCACAAAACCTTATTTGGGAAGATGAAGCAGGGTTCTCAAGCCAACTAGTCAGGCAGAAAGCGCACCGGACGCAAACGTCTCAGCTTCTCTTGCTTTCAACTTGAGTCCTCCAGCAAGACTCAGGCCCGCTCCATCCACCTGCATTAGAAGCTGAGATCGAGGCTGAACTCCCAATAATCTGTGGCCACGTACGTGTGGCACAAAACCCCCTCCAGAGGAGTGTGAGCTCACAGCTGCTTTCCGGGTTCCAGAGGCTGCGAGTGTGGTTCTGGGGATGCGGGGTCCTCTCTGAGGAAGGCGCCCCTTCAAGGTACTGCGTGCATTGTTCCTGTCGCGTTTTCACCTAAGTCACTGCTTTGTGTGCTCTCTTGAAAAGACTCCTGTCTCCCTTGGCTACTGAATATACCCAATTCCATCACTGGCTGATGTTTCGTGTTTGTTTTCTAGACCAACTTTTAATAGGTTAGGGAAAAGAAAGAAGTTATTTTGCAGCTTCAAAGCTTTTTTAAGTTTACCTATTTGTTAAAAACTATGCTTAAAATTCAAAACTTAGAGTTAATAATCTGATTATTTGTTGATTTGATTTTAGAAATACTTCACATGGGTGATAAAAAGTCCAATTACCAAAAGAGTTAAAATAAATCCAGTTACATATGTGTGAAAAATTCATTTTGTTGTCTAAAAACTGTTTTCA
Organism: Talpa europaea; assembly: GCF_964194135.1. Lineage (NCBI taxonomy): Eukaryota > Metazoa > Chordata > Mammalia > Eulipotyphla > Talpidae > Talpa > Talpa europaea. The sequence continues at coordinate 379,042 of NC_140072.1, read as the reverse complement.
AAGTCCCCTGTATAAGCTAGATTTCCAGCTCTACCTGTAAGATAACTGAGTTTGGGAGAAAAATACTGTATTATCAAGCATGCTGTGTTCTCTAAAATACTTGCTATGCCTTTTGGTGGCTTTATTTTTAACTTCAAATAACTTAAAATTTTATTTATCCCTTAATTTGTTTTCTATTAAGAAACCCATTCAGTGGAATCAGGGCCGGGCAGGCTGCTCCCAGTAGCAGCCTCCCCTCCCCCACTGCGGAGGCACAGCTGGCCGACCCGGGCCCCGGGCTGCCGTTTCCAATAAGTTACCAGCGTTTCGATGCACCTAGTACTGTGCCTTGAAGTCCACCTTAATGCAAAGTCTCATCAAAATCGTCCACGAAACAGATGAGGGCAGATTCAGAAAGAAAGATGTTCACTTTTGCTGAAATCTTGTAATCAAATTAGCCCACATCATGATTGGATTGCTTTGGCACTGTGCACCATCTGATGTTCAAGTTTTTTCAAGAGCCCCCTTTTTTTGTTGGTTTGTTTGTTTGTTTGTTTGGGTGTTGCTTGCTTTGGGAAAAATGCATAGCGTTCTTGAGGGGAGAGTAATGAGGGATAAACTTGAACAAAAACTTGACAATGATGAACGTATTTTTCACCGAGCTAAGTTTTAGCATAGGCAGCTCCACGCCACGCTGGACACTGAGCTGCACTTACTCTAGGCGAGAGAGAAAGCACAGCATGAAGCAGAAGAGAATGCTAAGATCTTTAAATGTTTTTATTTGGAGATAGCAGGGGATGGACACCTGTGTGACTAGCAGGGAAAAGATCGTGCGCCGGCATGCCCTGCAAATTAAGAAATATTGCCTGGGGTGAGCGTGACTTGTACGAGGAATACCCCAGCACCCCACTCTAGAGCAATTCAGATTGATGTTATTTATTTTAGAAATTCATTTTTCGTGCTTTCCCGTCGTCGGCACATTGCAGGGCAACACGGTTTCCGTGGGGGCCGGGCTTTGTCTGGCCCCCCAGCTCCGTCCCCGCTGCCTCGCGCTGCCCCTCTCCTCCCGTCTCTCCACCTGCATTGTTCGAGCACATCCGCGGGTGTCTCTTGCCTGTTTTCACAATGAGACTGTTTTAAGCTTTGACATCATAATGAGTCCTCAGGGTATCTGTGGAAGTCATCGGAGATGGCAGGGAAAATGTAAGCCAGGTGCTCTGGAGCCAGGAAGATGCTTCGTGCTTGTTTACTGTGGGAAGAGCACTGATAAGCTCTGCTGGGCTGGGCTGTTCTGTTGGGAAATTTTTCCTAAAATGTATCCCTTTAAAAAAAGCCCTGCTCCCCACGTGGTGATTATCAGGAAAGTTGGGAGGGGGAGGGAAATATTTTAGTTTGAGAGTGAGGTATTGTGCCGTCAGGAGACAGAGGGCTGTCCTCCCGGCTCAGACTGCGGCGCAGCGGCCGGCCGGGAGGGAGCGGCCCCGCGGGAGCGTCTGCTGGACCCGAGGAGAGAGGCTGGGGCTGGGGACTCCCGCACGCCCGCCGAGGTGGGCTCTGCCGCCTCCGACCGGGAGCCGCGGGGACGCGAGGACGCGGGGCCGGCGCCGGCCTCAGGGCTGGGGCTCCGGCGGCCAGAGCAGGACGACAGCTGTGGACGCCTCTGGACAGGTACCCGTCCCTGTCTCCCGGCTGTGCTCGCCGCCCCTAAGCTCTTCAGCAAACAGTGGCGAGGGGCCGGCTCCGCAGGCTGACAATGGCCAGCAATGGCCGCGCTGCGCTGCTGCCGGGGCTGGAGCTGGGCTCGGGGGCAGGGCTGGCTGCCCGTGAGGGCTGGGGGCTGGCGAGCCGGGTGGGAGCAGCACCGGCAGCCAGACAATCAGAGCTTGACTCAGAAGCCATTTATAAAATCAGCACTTTCTTTACCGGAAAGATGCTCACTGGAGTCATCTCTGCTCCCTTTTGTGTTCTCGGAGGCTCTCTGGGTTCTGGTCTTCCCTGATCAACTTTTGCTGGTTTTTATCTTTCAAGCATGACTAAAAGGTGGATCATGTTTTAACTTTCTTCGAAAATCAGTTCTGTCTTTTGTGCTAGAAGCAAATGCCGAGGGGCTCGTGCTGAGCGGTGTGGTTGGCAGGAGGCTCTGGAGTCGTGTTAACCCCTGGCTGGCCACTTCCTGGCCTGGGCAGGCCGGGGCGCCTCTGTCTGTTTTGTTTTGCTGCTAAGCAGTAGTAGCCTGTGCATCTCAGAGGTTCCGCTGACTTTGTGAGGCCTCTCTGGCCACAGCATGAATTACCATAACGTCGATAACGGGGGGCATTTTTAGATGGATGGGCGCCCGGGAGCTGCGAGCAGCCGGCTCTGGATTCGCAGTTCCCATCTACTAGGCTGAATACGGCGCTGCACATGATCCGCTCGCTGGAGATTCGGGGCCTGTGGGCACGCACGATGTAGGGCGCACCGCGTGCTCGAGCCGCCTGGCCCCGCAGGCCCGCGACCGGCCGGGCTGAGATGCAGGGGGCGCCTGCGGCTCTGCCTGGCCACCCATCCTGCGGGGCGCTGGGGGGCCGGCCTGCGCCGGGACCGCGGGCTGAGCACAGGTTTTGTGGCGCGTAGAGGATGCAGCACGCGGGTGAGTGGTCTGCGGGGCCTGCGGCAGGCGGGGGCGTCATTTAGTGCTGCCAACTTATTCATTCCCGTCTTCGACGTCAGGCCTGTTAGTTTCCTGTCTGCAAGCATGATTACTTTTGTCCATGTGGCAAAATAATTAGCATAGAGATGAGCAGCGCGGGAGGGAGAGGCGTGTGCGGACTGATGGGGAAGGAGAACAAATGGTGGCCGGTCCGGAGCCCGCGAGGCCGGGCAGTTTCTGGGCGAGTCCCTGCGGGGACGCGGGCGGCCGCGTGGGGAGGCTGCGCGCCAGCCTCCGGGGCCGGGCAGAGCCCTCCCCAGGTTCCCTCAGGTAAACAAGTCCAGCCCTGGGGTTGCCAGCCTGGGCTCTGCCTCCCCGAGGGCAGAGCTTCAATTCCCCAGCTCAGCAACACAGCTGGGTCGTGCCCGGGGCGGGGGTCCTGGCCCCTGCGGCCCCGTTGGAAGTGGAAATGCAGTTAGGACGGGATTGTGTGCTGGCGCTCAGCAGCCATTATTCACCGCGCTTCATTAATATCTTCTGGAACAGGGCAGCCAGGAAAATTAGCAAACAGCGTTGCAATTAAAGCCTGGACGTCATTTGCTTTGACTGGCACCTATTTTTCCTACCTGGGGAAGATTTTAGCTGGTTTGACCAGCGACTTGCTGGGGATTGTGAAAATCGAACTGAAGTTTCTATCGAGCTGTAGCATCTCCAGACAGGAAACGTACACATCGCCGCCCCCCACCCCCCACCCCGCGACCAGCTCTTCTCGGAAAGCTGGAGCCCGTTTTGTGGGTGGCCCCAGCTGGGCTGGGTGTGGAGGCCGCCGGGCGCCCGGCCGCCCATTGTCGCCAGCGGCACGCTTGTCTTATATAACCGGGCTGGGCTGCTGCAGTGTGGCTGCTGGAGTGTTTACCGCATGTGCTGCTGTCGCGGGGAACCCGCCGGTGACAGCTCAGGCTTGTTTTTATAATCTCCACTCTCCCTGAAAGGTAAGGTTTTCATTGCAACTGACCCAGTTATTTGGTCTGATTTAAGGTAGACCCGAAGAGGAAATTCTCGCTCCTGAGCTGTTGTTTTTTTTTTTTCCCCAGTTTCCTGGACCTTCAGGTCTCTTAGTGAATTTATTCGGCTTTTATTATTAGGCTGTTCCCAACTAGAGTGGCCTTCCTTGGGCTGAGTGCTGTGGACAATCACAGAGCATCTGACAGAAAAGGCAACTTTTTGGAGGGTCATTTCTTCTGTTCAACAAAACTGTGTCTTTCCATAAAAGAACAAAAACTACCTCCAGTGGACTTAACCCTCAAGTCCACGGGGCTGGAGACACATTAACCCCTTGCAGGCCGCTTCCCGCACTGGCTGGGAGACTCGCCCCCTCCAAGTCTCTGAGCCCTCCCAGGAGGGCTCTCCCTGTTGGGTGAACTCACTTCTCACATCAACCCACATGTGTGCGTCTGTGTGTCCTGACGTGTGCATGTCAGCAACATTTTTCTATTTTATTTTAAAATTTGCTGGTAAATTAGAATGGAAAAAAAAAAAAAAACAGCTCGGGTTTTTTATTGTTTTCACCCAACAACATCGAGTGCTGGTTTGTCACGAGACCCGCGAGCTCTGAGGGGAGAAGGTGACGTCCAGCCCTCCCGTGGACGGTCCCTCCACGGCCTTCCACGGCCCGACACCGTCTTTCATGTCAGACTCGAGTCGAGCTGTCTGTGATTCAAATGACTCCTGTTAGCCTGGTGATGGATTATTACTTTCTTGGGGCAAAATTCCAGCTCTGGCTTCTGCACCCCTGTGCACGCAGAGGCGGCTGCCCCCTGCCCCCCGCCAGCTCCGCGCCTGCCTCTGGGGGCACAGCCGGCCTTTTTTTAGGGCCACGATGATGCCCTGCTGGTTTCCGCTTGGCAGCGGCGCCCTCTGCCCGCGTGTGCTGTCACCCCCAGCTCCCTGGCTGGGCGGGGTTTGCGGGGGGCAGCCGGGGCTCCGAGCCAGGGCGTGGCTGCGTGTACCTGGGAAGAAGGTGGTTTCGGAAGGGGGTTTTCCATTTCGCAGTTTAGCTTTAAGGTGGAGCTTAGGCTTTGGAGAGAAAAGCAGCCTTTAAAGACAATTTTGAAGCCATCAAGGAAAGGCCAAGGTGTTTGTGGGGCGCGGGCACGGTGCGGGGTGGCCTCGCCTGGAGGTCCCGTGGGGCCGGCTGCGTGCCCGAGCAGGGCTCCCTGACCGCGGAGAGGGTGGGTGGGAACGTTCAAAAGGTCACTCGACCTTATTTCCTGAGCAAGCCTGGAACGTGCAGTGTCTGCTCCGGGGGCGCCGGCCAGGCTCTGAGGGCTTGTGAGTGCACATGGGGAGTGCCAGGGCAGGTGCCAGGAGATGTCCAGCCGCGGGGCCCGCGTGCGCCTGGCACCTGTGCACAGGCTCTGTCTCGCACAGACGCTGCCCCGAGCCTGGCTCTGGGGGGCACACGCGTCACCTGCAGCAACCTCCTCAGAACCACCAGGCGCTGGCCTTGGCCAGGTGGGGCTGCCAGTCCGCAGCCCCGAGCTAGGCAAGGTGGGGCGGGCAGTGGCAGGCATGGGGCTCACCCGTCCCTGGGGGCTGCCCCAGCTTGGACACGGCCGGGCTCGGCCCCTCACGATGCCCCAGCCTGGACTCCCTGCGGATTCGCTGGCACCAAGAACTTGTCTCTAGCAGCAAGTGTCCCCGTGGACCCCAGACTGCCTCCTTGGCCTCCAGTGCCCGCCGGGCTGCCAGCCTGCTGCGGGGGGCAGGGGACCGGTCTGCAGGGCGCCCCCAAGCCAACCTGCCCACTGGGGGGCATTCAGATCCCCACACTGCACCTGTGGTGGACTGCGGCCCCACGCCCACCTGCCAGACACCTGGGCACGGGCCTCAGAGACGGTCCTGGGGGTGAGCAGATGTGTCTCAGGCCGGGCACAGCAGGGGCTTCCATCTCTGTGCCAGGAGCCTTGCAGCAGCCTGGGGGCGTCGGCAGACACCAGGCCCCCCTGTGCCCGGGCCAGCCCCGGTTTCTCGCTAGGAAGAGGCTGAGGAGGACGGCCCAGCAGGCCACAGGCGCTCGCCTGCCTGGGGCTCGGTCAGGGCATGGGGGAGGGGCAGAGGCTTGGGAGGGGCTGTCGAGGCCACGGTGTGGGGGAGGGGCCCCACCACTGTCTGCTCGCAGCCCCCAGGCCTGTGCCGCTGCTGCTGGCCCCTCAGGTCGTGACTGGGCTCCTGGCAGCAGGCAGGGCCGCCCCCACGGCCTGGCTGGGTAGAGGCGGAGCTGGGCCGCGGGCCGCCTTCGGGGTGGCCGGCTGGTGGCGTCCCCGAGGGAAGAGCCTGGTCAGGGCTGGGCCTGCCCTGGAGGGAGGTGGTTTTGCCCCGTGGGTGTGACAACGGCCAGGCCGAGCACAAGACCCTCTGGCCCGCGGCAGCCGCCCCGGCCCCGAGCGGCACCCAGGGAGGTGGAGAGGGACACGGGCCAGCGCCCGCCGAGGCCCCTGTCGCCTCCCGAGCAGGAGGGACGGCGCCCTCTTTTGTCCCCCCTCCCTCAGCCCCTGCTGCCCGCGTCTGCCCTGTGGGTCCCGCGCGTGGGGCTGCTAACGGCCTCGCCGGAGCCCTCGCGCGCCGCAGCCGGCCCGCGCCCCCCGCTCCCGGGGCGGCTCCGTCTGCCCGCGAGTCACAGACTGTCTCCTCACACGCAGCCGCCGCCCCGCGAGGCTCAGGCCGGCGGGTGAGTGTCTGCCCGGCCCCCGCCCGCCCCCGCCCCCGCTCCAGACCTGCCCTCTCCGCGGCTGCGCTCGGGAGCAGAGGGAGCCCGCTGCAGGGCGTCCCTCCTCGGCCGCTGCTGCTTCGGGGCGCGGGCAGCCAGCCGGACGCGCTCCCGGGGGCCGCTCTGCTGTGTTTCCCCACTTCCCTCGGCTCGTGGCTTGCGTTTGCCCCTTGGGGTCTCTCGAGGACGGGTCTCTCGAGGACAGGCCTACTGTCCTGCCCGCGCCCCCCTGGGTGTGGGGAAGTGGGGACCAGTGTCCGCAGCTGCGCGGAGGGAGGCGCGTGGGGACACCCAGGCGTCTGCTGTGCAGCCTCAAAGCTGTGACGCCAGAGGCCACGAGCCGGGCTGGAGGGGGCCCCAGGCCAGGGCGCCTGCCCCCCTGGTCCGGACACGGGCCGCCTGCCCGGGGGCTGCCAGCGGGGCCCTGCGCACCTTTGGCTGCAGAGGCCTCCAAGGCAAGAGGAGAGGAGAATTCAGATTCGAGGCCGGAGCGTTTCAAGCTCCCGGGGCCCCGGCCGCCCGCCCCAGCCGCCCCAGCCGCCCCCGCCGCCCCCGCCGGTCAGAACTGAGCCTTTGCATGCGAGCCCGTGGGAGAAAAGTCAGACGGGCCTGAGGCTTTATATTCTCGTGGGGTCTGGCGTCGCCGCCAGCCCGGGCCTCCCGTGTTTGCTGAGAGGGGGGGCAGGCTGAGCCCAGGGGCAGCCCCAGCGGCCGCGTGGAGGGTCCGAGCCGTCTGCCCGGCAAGTTCCGGGCGGATCCACTCCCGTCGTCGCTCACGTGGCCGTCGGAGCACGTGGGGCTTGCTCTGGAGGGGCCCTGCCCTGGCCGGCGGCCCTGCCCGGTGCGGCTCCCCTCCAGGCCTGTGGCGTGTTCGCTCAAAAACAACCTTTCTCCTGAGAGACCCGCTCCGTGCGCCAGGCGCAGCGCCTGCTCCCCGGGGACGGGGCCACCTGTTACCCGAGGCCGCGCCACCTGCTCATCCCCGTCGCAGCAGCGGCCGCCCCGGGTGGGCGTGGAGGGCAGCGTGGACGCGTGCCCGAGGGTGACCGGCTCTCCACACCCAGCGCCTCCGTGGGCTGCCTCTCAAGAGGGGACCCCCCCGGGGGACCGCCGCAGCCTCGCTGGCCTCATGGGCTAGACCCGGGACGTGTGAGGGAGGCCTGGCCACAGGCGCTTCGGGTTTCGTGTTCAAAATCCAGCAGATGCAGATGGAGTCATTGATTTTGGCTCCGAAGGTCTCACTGAGGGGTGAGGGATGAGGGGTGAGGGTCGCTGCTGGGGCCACCGCCCCTGCCTCCCTCCCGCTCTGTCCTGTCCGTCTCCGAGCTCTGGGCACTGCCCACATGGCACCAGCTGCCCTGACCCGCTGCCATTACGTCCTCCCGCTGGCATCTCTGGGACTGGCCAACGAGCTGAGGGGCGGGAGGAAGGACCAGGACTGGACCCTGTAGGAGTCTCCTGCGGAGTCACGGGCGGCGGCGGGTTCTGTGAGGTGCCCGCGCTGAGTCCCAGGTTCTCCAGCCAGTGGCCGCGGGAGCCGCTCAGCTCCGGCGAGGTTGTGTGGGCCTGCGGGGCCCAGGCAGGGCCCCCTGCCCTGCGAGTGGGGCTGGGCTCAGCTCCCCTGGGCCGGCTGATTCTGCACCAGGCACAGCCACCCTCCCTAGCCCAGCTCCCGGCCCGAGGGGGCCCCGCACAGCTCCCGCGTGGGGCTGGGCTACGGGCTGACGGGCGGCCACCAGGCAGGGGCCTGAGAGTCAGGGAGGGGCAGCCCCCTTCCGGGTCTCGTCCAGGCCTCCGGGCTCCGCTGGGGAGACCAGAGCTGGCTCGCGGGAGGCTCTTGGTTCTAGGAAGCTGCCTGGACGGCAGGAGGCTCGCGCCTGACGCTGGGACTCTTGTCCCTCTGGTCTCCACCCTGGGCTCTGTCTGGGCCTGCGGTCCCGCTCACCTCGGGCCAGGCCTGGCCCCGCTCTCCCCACCGTGGCGGGCACCCCCGGCCCCGCGTCCCTGGGCCCACAGCGCCTCGCCTGTCCTCTCCGTGCGGGCTCCGGGGCCTGGAGCCAGGCTGCCCCCCAGCCCGGCGCCGCCACGGACTGGCCCCCCGGCCTTGGCCCCCGAGGGCGCTGGCGGACACTGGGCCTGCAGGGCTGTGGAGCGCTCCTGGATTGCGAGAGGGGCCAGCCTTGTCCTCACGACACCCGGTGACGCGGAGCAGAGGGGAGGACCTGCGGGGGGCGCAGTCAGACAGAGCCCACCCCGCGCTCACAGGAGCGAGGCCTCCCCAGGCCCCGGTTTCCAAGGAGGCTGCTTTGGGGAAATTCAGATGAAGATGTGCTGCTTTTAATAAAGCAACCGCCCTTCCGAGAGCTCACAACGCCATATATGGAACTTTTGAGCACCCGGAGCCGCGCCTGCACCGGGCCGGGAGAGGTGCGGGGAGAGAGGTGCCGTGCCTGGGGCTGGGGGGTGGTTGGGGGGGAGAGGGGCCGCAGCAGAGGGGGCCAGACGCGAGGATGACCCTCGAGGAGACGCCTTGGGACGGCCACGGTCTCCGCCCCGTGGCCCCAAGGACCCCATGCCCGTGCGGGACCAGAGGGCGCGGCGGCTCTCGTGAGACTGATGGGTCAGGTTCGCTCACGCCTGGGCAGGGAGGCCAGAGCCTGCGTCGGCAGCCGCGTCCGTGGCCACGGGAGGGTCAGCGTCAGCCCCCGAGGGCTGGATGCCCGCGCCCCTCCCGCGCGGCACAGCTCTGCTGACAGCCACGGCCGCCCTGGCTTCGCGCCCGGGACGCCGGCTTCCCTGGGGCGGCCCTCAGGGCAGGACATCACCAAGGGCTGTCCGGCCAGGGGCTGTCCGTGACGCCCGCGCCCTCCCCAGGCAGCAGGGCCCCTGCGGCTGGGCCGGCTCTCCTGGTCTGGGCCCAGCTCTCCGTGGCTGTAGGCCCCGAGTGGCTGACGGAGCAGACGCTTCATGTCGGCGCATTCAGTAGCGACTCCGCAGGGCCCGGCGTGAGCGTCCAGGCCTTGGGCAGCTGCCCTGCTGGCTCCGCAGCGGCGGGGGCCGGGGCTTCTCTGAGCCCGGAGGGGCCAGGCTTTGGGGGAACCCGGCCAATGCTCCGCTGCCGGCAGGGGCCCTGCAGCCTGGCCCCGGGCTGTGTGGGCCCCGTGCTCCCGGGCCCAGAGCCCAGCCCTCTGCTGGCCGGTGGACGGAGAGATGGGCAGGAGGGCCCAGGGTGCCCCGTGGGGAGCTGCAGCCAGACACGCCGAGCTCGGGCCCAGCGCGGGCTCCGGGAGGGACAGGGCGGCCCCTCGGCCTCGCGCTCGGGTTCCAGCGACCGACGGCAGCCACTGCCCGCCACTGGCAGCCGGGTCGGCCCCACGGCGGCGTGCTCAGGACAGACTGGACCCGGGAGAGCCCAGCCGCACCGCGGAGCTGCCAGCCCCCGCCCGGGCCCCGCCCAGGCCCCGCCCAGCTGCCCAGGCCACTCAGGGCCCGGCCGCAAGGTCATTAACTTCCAGACGTTTCCGGAGAGCTGCGCGCTGGAGCCCGCGGGTTCCATTTCCACAAAATGCCATTAACGTGCCACGGCTGGAAAACAAAGACGAGTCCTCCCTGCCCATCGCCCTTCTTCCCCCTCACCGTCCCCCCATCACCGTCCTCCCCATCACCGTCCTCCTCCCCCTCACCATCCTCCTCCCCCTCACCGTCCTCCGTCCCCCTCACCGTCCTCCCTCCCCCTCACCATCCTCCACCCCCCACCATCCTCCCTCCCCCTCACCGTCCTCCCTCCCCCTCACCGTCCTCCCTCCCCCTCACCGTCCTCCCTCCCCCTCACCGTCCTCCCTCCTCACCGTCCTCCTTCCCCCTCACCGTCCTCCCTCCTCACCGTCCTCCCTCCCCCTCACCATCCTCCTCCCCCTCACCGTCCTCCCTCCCCCTCACCGTCCTCCCTCCCCCTCACCATCCTCCTCCCCCTCACCATCCTCCCTCCCCCTCACCATCCTCCTCCACCTCACCGTCCTCCCTCCCCCTCACCATCCTCCTCCCCCTCACCGTCCTCCCTCCCGCTCACTGTCCTCCCTCCCCCTCACCGTCCTCCCTCCCCCTCACCGTCCTCCTCCCCCTCACCGTCCTCCTCCCCCTCACCGTCCTCCTCCCCCTCACCGTCCTCCCTCCCCCTCACCGTCCTCCCTCCCCCTCACCGTCCTCCTCCCCCTCACCATCCCCCTCCCCCTCACCGTCCTCCCTCCCCCTCACCGTCCTCCCTCCCCCTCACCGTCCTCCTCCCCCTCACCGTCCTCCTCCCCCTCACCGTCCTCCTCCCCCTCACCGTCCTCCTCCCCCTCACCGTCCTCCCTCCCCCTCACCGTCCTCCTCCCCCTCACCATCCTCCCTCCCCCTCACCGTCCTCCCTCCCCCTCACCATCCTCCTCCCCCTCACCATCCTCCCTCCCCCTCACCGTCCTCCCTCCCCCTCACCGTCCTCCCTCCCCCTCACCGTCCTCCCTCCCCCTCACCGTCCTCCCTCCCCCTCACCGTCCTCCCTCCCCCTCACCGTCCTCCCTCCTCACCGTCCTCCTTCCCCCTCACCGTCCTCCCTCCTCACCGTCCTTCTCCCCCTCACCATCCTCCCTCCCCCTCACCATCCTCCCTCCCCCTCACCATCCTCCCTCATCCTCACCGTCCTCCCTCCCTCCTCACTGTCCTCCCTCCCCCCCGCCCTCCCCCCTTGCCCAGGAGCTGGAGGGGCAGCAGCACAAGCCCCTCGCGCTCGCTGTCCTGCAGGGAGCAAGGATGGACGCTCGGCCTCTGCCCGGGCCTGGCCCACTCCCATGTCCGCGTGCCCAGCCCACGCTCTGCTCGTCTCCTTTGCTTCATTCACCCCCCGGGCGGCATCTCCTGCCTGGCTGGTCCCGCACACCTGCGCTCCCTGCTTCTGCTCGCAGCCTCCGTGTCCCTGCACAGCCAGCGGCCCCGGGTGGTGGCCCCTGCGGCAGTGGACGTGTCTCTGTATCCTGGGGGCCGAGCATAGGATGACGCTCTGGCCGACTCTGGACCGAGCATGGGCGGGGGTTGAGGCTGCCAGATGGCGATGGGTCGGGCCCCCGGGGTGGCCTCTCCGCGAGCCACTCGGGCTGGGGAAGGAGTGGACATGGCCCTGGGGCTGCCCGGCGCACCCAGGCCCAGTCCAGGGGCCAAGGGAGGCACCTGTGGGCTCCGTGTGCAGCCGGCCAGCCCCCTGCTGCCCCCTGGGAGGGACCCGGGCCACTGGCCACGCCACAGCAGGCGCTGAGAGGGCCGGCGGTGGGAGCTGCCAGAGTGGGGCCCGCTGGCCTCTCTCTGTCCCGCTACCCGAGCTGCTCCTCTCCTGTCCAGGCTGTGGGGAGGGCGGCCTGGCCGGTCCCGCAGGGGCACAGGTGGCAGGTGAGCGTGTGGCCAGTCCGGTCCCGCACCTGGCTCTCAGCGTGGCCCTGGGGGTGCGGTAGAGGAAACAGCAGGGTGGGCAGCACCTGGGCAGCCTTGGGGGAGACGCCAGTCCTTAGATGGTGCCGGGGGGCTTGGCGGAGAGCCGGCGGGCCGGCGGCGGGAGCCTGGTGCGGGCGGTTCTGGGGCAGAGCAGGCGCTCACGGAGGGAACCACCTGGGCCAGGTGCCCGCGGGCGCAGGACCCGCGCTCAGGCCTGGCGGCGCCGGGAGAGTGCTTTGTTCCCAGGGAGTGGGGGATGCTGCCGGTTGTGCCTGAGTGACAGGCCAGCGCTGTTCTCTGGGATAATTAATCTGGCAGCCAATCAGCGGCTACTTCCTGCCAATTCTGTCTCTAAAATAGCTCTCCCAACTGTTCCGTCCCTCGCGCCTTCCCCGGGCCTGGAGTGGGCTGTCATTATCTCGCTCCTGGACGGCTGAGAGCCCGGCGCCGCCCGCCCGCACGCTGGCCTCTGTCTGTCTCGGGCGGCCACCCGCTGCAGCTCCGGGACTCCGGCGGCCACCACGGCCTCGCGTCCACAGGCCCGCCCTGGGGCCCACCCGCGGTGCCTGCCTCCTGCTAGCCCAGCAGCCATCCTGCACCCCTGCCCTGGTGTCCCTGCAGTGTCCTGCTCACCGCGGGGCGGGCCCGAGGCCACTGTCCACAGAGCCCTTCGGGGCTTCCCCAGGACAGGCTCCCGCAGGGCTTCTCCTGGGCCTGGTGCCTCCTCCTGCGGGCGGCTCCTGTGCCGGCCTGGGGCGTGGGGCGTGGGGCGTGGGGCGTGGGGCCTGGGGCCTGGGGCGTGGGGCCTGGGGCCTGGGGCCTGGGGCGTGGGGCCTGGGGCGTGGGGCCTGGGGTGTGGGGCCTGGGGCGTGGGCCGCCTCTTGCAGGGCGAGCAGGACTGCGGGAGCAGAGCAGCGGCTGCAGGAGACGGACAGCCCCGTCCCGTGGGCCCAGCGCCAGGACCCCGCGCTGGCTCGAGGCCGACGGCCCCACAGGGCCGCCTCCTGCTGGGCTGCGTCCACCCCGAGCCCCGAGCTCTGGTCATGGGTGGCCGCCAGCCACACTCGGGAAGGGCTGCCGGTTCTTGCCCACCGCACGCTGACCTCGCCCTGCTGCCACGCTGGGCGCCCCCTCGTGCAGTCATTTGATGCATGGACTGTCGTGTGTCTGCCCCTGGAGCCTCCAGTGTGGGGCGGGGCTGCCGCTGCCTCGCCCCGGCTGGTCCTCGGAGATCCGGCTCACCGCCTGTGACACCAGCCGCGCGAGGGCATCTGCCCATGGGGGTTCCAGGGGACGGCTCACACTCAGGAGACGTGGGGGTGTCCCGCTGCCTCTGAGGAGGTGACTGCTCTTTTCCTTTTTTACGTTTAAGCTGGAACTAGCGGTGGAGCCGGGGCTGGCTGTGGACAGCGGATGCCCCGTGGGTCAGTCCCTGACCGAGCTCCTGGGACCGTAAACATGTGCTGTGGCTGAGGGGCGCTGGGGCTCACCCCAAGTCTCTGTGCACTTACTTCTGCGCCGAAGCGGTGCCTCCTTCAAGCCGAGCCCGGCCTCTGCCGCCGTGTCCATGGCTGATCAGTGGCTTTGGTTCGGGCCAAGGCCTGCCTGAGACCAAGGGCACCTCAAAGCCTTCGGGAGCCGGTGGGGTTGGCTCCGGCCTTCCTTCAGGCTCAGCCCAGAGGGCGCGGGAGGGTCTGACTTTCTGGGGCGAGCAGGTCTGTTGCCATGGACAGCTGCTGGGAAGCACCATCTGCACCCTCCGGCGGGCAAATCACTGCCACCCCCGCCCTGCCAGGTTGGTCTCCGAGTCTGGCACAAATGGAAGCTTCCTCCCTCCCCCGGCCTCCCAGGGCCCACTCGTCGAGGTAGGCGGCTCCTGCAGCCTCCCCTGGCCACCCTGCGCTGTTCTGCACGGTGTCTGGCAGGCCAGACCCCAGGGGGCCCGTTAGCGCATGAAGCCCTTGTTGGTCCAGCTCCTGGAAGCCCCGAGCTGGCACCCGGCTGGGCCTGTTTGCCGCCAGCCTCTGCCACCGCCACCATGCTGGCCTTTGTGGCATATCCTTGAGCGTCTCCGCGACCGCGGCGGGGGGTCCTCGTGGCAGGTGCTTTGGTGGGTGACAGTGATTCCTGGACATGGCGCCAGAGCAGACAGGGCCGCCCTCACCTGCTCCCCTCTGTAGCATGCAGCCCACCTTTGCTCTGGCAGCAGCGTGCCCAGCGGGGCCTGGTGTGGGCTGGGGGCGTCCGGCAGCCTGCGATCGAGGGGACGTGCTGTCTGTCACCTGGGGAGTGTAACACTTTATGTTTTCATTGAGGCCGTGTTGGTTTCTAGTATCAGGGACGATGTAGGGGTAAGGCACACCCTGTTTGGGTGTAATCGCTGCCCCCCGCCCTCCCAATGCCGCCCCGTCGGCCTTGCTGCATGCGCTGCGTGCGGAGTAGGGCAGGCTCAAAAATGTGAAATGCATATTTGCTAATGAAGTGATGAAAAACGAGCTTGTCCACCCTGCCGTGAAGCCGGTGCATTACAGCCATAGGCCCCAGCGCCCTGCTCAAGTCGGGGCCCCCTAAAGAGAAGGAGTTGAGAAAAAGCGGGGGTGGGGGCAGGTGGCTGCCCACTCCGCACTGCGCCCGTGTTCCTGTTTCTGTCCTGGGGCGGGGCCTGCTGCTGGGGCTCCCCCAGCCTGAAGGCAGGTGCACACAGAGGCCGAGGGTCCCAGCCAGGCTGGTCCCGGCCTCTAGGCCATGTCACCCTGTGTGCTCGGGCCCCCGTGTACCCCCGCCTGCCTCCAGCACCCATGGAGCTTTCAGTCTCAGAATTATTCTTGTTTTGCCAATTAGTTTTCCTTGGTTATTTATAATCCACAAATGAGCGAGACCGCCCAGCCTCTCTCATTATTTCATTTAGAATCTTCCCCACAAAGCCCATCCGTCCTGTCCCCAGAGGCAGGCTGTCGTCCTTTTTAACGGCTGCGTAGTACTCCCCCGATGCCATGCCCAGTTTGTTTATCTGGTAGCCTGTGGGCGGGCATCTAGGTTGGTGGCTCCTCTCGGCTGTTTGGCCTCTCCCGCCTACAGGGGTGGGGGGTGGCCAAGCTGGCTGTTCTGTGAGGAAAGCAGCTTGAGTGTCACCTGCCCAGGCCACAGCACCTAAGGGTCCAACTTCGTCCCTCCTGCACCTTGGGGTGGGCAGCTCAGAAGGGCCAGTCAACAAGATTCTTTCAAGTTGTGGCCTGATGGAGAAGAGGCTGTGATCTCTAGGGGAGTTCTGCCCGCTGTGGTCCCCGTGAGGGCTGAGGGCGCGTGGCCGCTGTGGGGGACACAGGTGTGGTTGGGCTGACAGACCCGACCACCGCACAGATGAGGAGGAGGGGGCAGGATGACAGTCTGCCTGGGGCCTGATCACAGCGGGGAACCCGGGCATCTGTAGCCCGCGCTGTGTCCACCGCACTGGGCAGGAAGCCCAAGGTGACCAGAGAGGCTCTGCTTGGGGCGGCTGCGTGTTGATCTGAGCATGGACATGTGCCGGCGTCCGTCCCAGCAGCGCGCGGATGGCCGGACACGCAGCAGCCGCATCTGCACACACAGGGCGCGGGCGTCCACACGGTGCCTTGCTGCAGGGACCGCGGACGCCCCCGGGCTGGGCTCATGCTGCCAGGCGGTGGCTGCTCCCTCTGCGGGCAGCGGTCAGAGGCCGCGGGCTGGGCTCCTGGGAGGCGAGGGGCTTGGCTGGTGCTGGCTGGTGTGACAGAGCAAGGGTCCTGAAGGGCCGGGGGCGGGTAGCAGGGACGTGACATTCACCTGGTGACTGAGGGGCAGGCCGAGGGAGGCCCCCTTCTCGCGCAGCCCCTCCCCCACCTGACCTCTGAGCCTGGAGCCAGTTGCAGACCCCTGGCTGCCCCTGGACGCCTGGCTACCCTTGGACACCTGGCTGCCCCTGGACGCCTGGCTGCCACTGGACCCCTAGCTGCCCCCAGACCCCTGGCTGTGCCTGGACCTCTGGCTGCCCCCAGACCTCTGGCTGCCCCCAGACCTCTGGCTGCGCCTGGACCCCTGGCTGCCCCCGGATCCCTGGCTGCACCTAGACCCCGGGCTGCCCCCGGACCCCTGGCTGACCCTGGAGGCAAGCCCGGCCCTCCCCTGACCGCAGGCTCTCCCAGGACCCGTGCCTCCGCCATCTCCGGGGACCAGGACACCGCAGGGCTCACTGGCCATGTGCAGAGAGAGGACCCAGTGCATCCTGTTCCTGGGATGACAGCGGATGCCTGACTGAGGGGGGCATTGTCCTCGCCGCCACCCAGTGACCAGACACAGCCCCGCATCCCCTGCATGTCCAGGCGCCCCGTGGCGTCCACCAGCCCGGCTTCGGACCTGAGCCTTAAGTATTATTTATAAAATACAGAGCGTTGACCATATTTTGGCTGTTTTTTCAAAGAAAAACCTCTAATTCGAATGAAAGTTTACAAACCTTCTGTGATTGAGGCCTGCTCCTTGACCTCACGGCTAGTCCCTGCAGTTCGCCCTTAAATGAAAGGGCTGGGCCCATGGGTCCACCCGGGTCTGCTGAGGAGGCCGCAGCCCAGGCCTCGCGGGTGGCTCTGCTCTCCTGGGGGGCTGCGGCCTGCAGGCTGGGCCAAGTCTGCGCTGAACTGGCCTCGTGGCTGTGGGCCGGGGTGCTGGCACCCCTGGGGCGTCTGCTTACCTGCAACTCCTTCCACAGTGAATCCCACCACCCCGCTGCCCCCAAGAATGTGCATGTGAGGGGTCAGGAGTGACCTGGAGGGTCAGCACCGGTCTTGGGGGTGGGTAGAACAGGGTCACTGCTTCATTGTGGTGGGAGCACCAGCGAGGGGTTCTGCCTGAGCCTGCAGATGACAATAGGCGTGGTCGATGTGCGGAGGCTTGGGAGACCCCTGTCCCCCTATCTCCCCCGTACCCCCATCCCCCTGTCACCCTTCCCACGTTCCACCCCCCCCCTCCACCCTCCCCCCGTGTGCGTGAGTCCCACTGTCTCCATCTCACTGAGCGTCCCGGTCGGCTGTGCCGGATTCTGCCTTGCTTGGTCTCCCCCAGTTCATCTTGTGGTAGTGGGGCTTCCTGCTTTTTGAAGGCTGAATAATATTCCCCCCAATATATACACGTGGTGCACACACACGCGTGCGCACACAAGCACACTCTTCTAGCTACCTGCCTGCGGATGCTGAGCTGCCTGCCTGCTTGGCCGCTCTGAGTGCTGTGGCGACCTCAGGAGAGCAGACTCAGCTTTGATTTCTTGCTTCCGATTACTTTGGATTACCTTGGATAAATACCCAGAAACAGGGCAGCTGGATTATATGGTAGTTCTATTTTTAGTTTTTTAAAAAAATATTTATTTATACATACAAGAGCTGGGGTACAGGTCAGAGGTGCAGGAGGGTGAGAGGATTCACCAGAGAGAGCGGGGAGCAGAACAGGCAGACTGACTGAAACACACTGCTGAGGGGAGCAGCGGGCAGACAGGAGAGGTCTGCTGTACCCTGTAGTTTGCTCCCTGGCCGGCTGGGAATTGAACCGGCGCTGCAGGGGCTGCGGACAGCGTCACAGTGCTGCGATCAACCTGCTGCGCCACTGGGGAGGCCCTATTTTTAGTTCTTGAGGCACCTCCAGAGCCCATTTCCATGGTGACCTTTACTGGCTTGCCCCTCCCTTCCCCCCGCCCAGCTCCTGCCTCCCTCGGCCTTGGGTGGCAGTGCGGGCACTAATTCATGTTCCGCTGATGGGAGACGCAGGGCACCTTCCTGGGCTGCGGGTGTCGGGTCTCATCCAGGTCAATCATCTGCCCGTTCTAGATTGAGTCACTCAGTGCTTTGCTCTTGGGTAGGAGGTCTTTGGGCCTTTTGGACATTAGCCTGGTCAGCCGTGAGGTCTGCGAATGCCCTCTCCCATCCCGGAGGCTGTCCCCTCGCTTTCTCCTGGGGTGAGCAGGAGGTTTTGCTTTGTTGCAGCCCCACTTGGCTATTTCTGCTTTTGTTGCTTAATAGAGTTAAAACGTCCATCCACACCATGCAAATTTGTCTAACGATTCAATGCAATCTCTCAAAATCTCATTTTACAGAATTAGAAAAAAAATTCCTAAAATTTAGATGGGCCCACAGATACCCCAGATAGCCAAACCATCATGAGAAAGAACAAAGCTGGAAGCATCACCTATCCTGACCTTAAAATATATTACAAAGCTACAGTACATGAAATAGTGTGGTACCGGCTAGAAACCAGTAGGAGAGAATAGCAGGTCAGGAAAACCCCACCCATACACTGTCACCTGATCTTCCACAAAGACGCACAATGGGGAGCGGACAGTCCCTTGCATTACTGGTGCTGGGCAAACTGGACAGACCCCAGGCAAGAATGGAGTGGCCCTTACCTGAAACCACGCACAAAGTCAATGATGAAAGACTTAAATACAAACCCCGAACCTAGATAAAACTCCTGGAAGACAAATCAGGGGGAGCGTCACACCCTCGGTCCTGGGAAAGATTTCACTGAGTGGCTTTACTTTCCTGACACTTAGGGCCGTTCCCCTCCCTCACATGCTCTTACAGGCATGTGCTGACTTTTGCCGGCTTTCCTCCCTCTGGGAGAGTGCTCACAAGGGAGCAGGGAAGAGGAGGTGATAGGAGCAAGACCCTTGGTCTTCTGGAGCAATCCCAGCCCTCTGGGCTAATGCCCCCGGCCCCATGAGGCACAGAGGCTGCCGGTGGAGGCGGGTGGAGACGTTTCAGCATCTGAACCGTGTGAGTCTTTACGCCAGTCTCTGGGGAACATTAACAGGCCCACCTGGCCCACCTGTGGAAGAGAGCCCCTCCCCGAGGCTCACGGGGTGGGGCTGGGGCCACACATGTGGGGGTGGGAACGGCCCCAGTCACTCCACAGCTGTCCTATCCATTGTAGCCTCTGCCCCGATCCCGGCTGCCCACGTGTCCCTTATCATGAGGGCAGTCCAGATACAAATTTCAAGGTGCTTCCTCCGGGAGCTGTGCAGGAGAACCACTCAGAAGCTTCTCCAGAAGCTTCTCGTGGTGAGACACCCTTGGGAGGGGGAGCCGGGAGGCGCAGAGCCCACGTGATGGAGGCAGCCACCGTGGCCAGGGTCTGGATGGTTGCCCGTGCTCTAGAAGTGTCCCTGCTGGTAGTGGTTCCAGCTGCCCCCATTTGGTGGCAGCAACCTGAGACGGGGCCGAAGGTCTCAGCTGCCCACACCCGAGGGTTGTCCGGGCGTGGTGCTGGCTGCGTCGAGCCCTGCCCCCACCTGGTTGGGCGCCTTCAACTGACCAGCATTGGAGAGGGCGGCCCTCCCTGGTGTGGCCCAGCTGGCCTCTCTCGGATGGGGGTACCACGGCCTTCCCTCCAGGAGAGAAGCCCCAGGGCCCCCCGTGGGTGGGGGGAGGGCGTGGGCTCAGCGCCAGCCCAGGTCTCCGTGCGGCTTGGGCCCTACTGGCTCCTGTTTGGCGCTGCCGGAGCCTCCCAGCCTCCTCTGTCCTCTGGCTTCCCTGTCCCTGGAGCGGACACACGCACGGCCGTCCTCCCCGTGAGACCGGGCACAGACGGACAGGTGCCTGTTTTGTCATTTCTTCAGCAGAGGGAGACACCCTCGGAATGGACTGTTTCCGGGAATCACGTCCTTTCTCTTACAATAATGACTGTGTCTAAGTGGACAGTGACACTCAGTGACCAGGCAGCCTCCCACGTGTCCTCCTGGGGCTGGTGTCCAGGAGCGGGGACCCTGGTGTCCAGATCCAGGGTCTTTTTTTTTTTTTTAAGATTTTTATTTATTTACACAAGAACCGGGGTGCAGGCCAGATGCGCGGGAGGGTGAGAGGATCCACCAGAGCCAGAGCGGGGAGCAGAGCAGGCAGAAGGACCGAAGGACACTGCTGAGGGGAGCAGCGGGCGGCAGGAGGGGTCTGCGCGCCAGGTGGGACCCTCGCCGGCCGGCTGGGATCGAACCGGCGCTGCAGAGGCTGTGGACAGCTTCACAGCGCGGTGCTCAACCGTTGCGCCTCCGGGGAGGCCCAGATCCAGGGTCTTAACCGCTGCTTCTCGGGCTCACTCTGCTGCTTGCACGTCCCTGCAGGCGGAGCAGCTCGGGTCTGCGCACTGACGTGAGTCCCCCGCTATCTGGGCCGCGGGTGTTTGGGTTGCGGCTCCTCCGCGTGGACAGGAAGGCCCCTCCCCGCCCCCTCCCTCCTTGGGTCTTTCTGGCGAGGCTGGTCTGGGTAGATCTCCTGGTGCAGCCGGCGTGGGGCCCCTGGCATGGCAGCGAGGGACCCCCTGGCTCGTGGTCTCGCTGCGCCGGCTTCCAGATGGACAAGCACCGCGGGCTGCATGCTCGGGGCCTGGGGCTCAGCTGCCTCACCGTCTGATCGCGTCTGGCCCCAGACTCTGCTCAGCCCCTGCGGCCGCTCTTCCTGGCCTGTGCCTGTCGGGAACACACGCGGAGACCAGCGCTCGCAGCGCCAGGATCTGAGTGGCGCCTCTAGCCAGGTCTCCCCAACCATTCTGACCTGGGGGCCCTGCCATCTAGCCGGGGCTCACCCACCACCTTCCTGCTTAGAACCTGCGGGTCAAGGGCTGGTGTGGTCTGAGGTCAGGCTGAGGCGGAGACAGAGGCATGGACGGGCGGAGGATCGGGGCAGAGACCACGAGACGGACAGACACAGACGAGCTGTCGCCGTGGGGGGCACGGGTGGCGGCAGGGGTGTGGGTGCAGACACGGAGACACAGGCGACGTGCGGGAGCTGCCGGTGCGGGCCCTGTAATGTGCCGTCGTGCTCGGCTACAGCGTCGGAGCTGACTTGATTCTGCGAGGACTAGACGCGCAGAGGGCGGAGCCGTGGCCGTCACCCGTGGCTCCCAGGCGCGAGGGACCGAGACGCCGTCCCTCGGGGGTGCCATGACGTGAGTGTGTTTATTTTTTGTTCCGCTTTGCCCCTCAGCAAACCACCATGCCGGCCCCCACTGCCCCCTCCCCCCACTCCCCCTCCCCTCCCCCTTTAGCTGAGCACTGGCCTCGTGTCGTGTCCTGCCACTGCCCGTGGTGAGCGCTCTGCCAGCTGTACTGCCCCGGCGCTCACCTCTGGCTGCACGCAGCAGCGTCACCTCCATGTCCCTCCGCTCTGCCCGGAGGCCTCGTTCCGTCTTCCTCGCGGCTGCGCCACATCCCATCCGTCCACACCAGCATCCACGGCAGCTTCCACCGTCCATCTGCGCAGTCCAGCTGGTCCCACAGTGGGCAGCGCCGCCGTGAATGTGGGAGCAGAGTGTCTTGAGGGGACCTCGTGGCCCCCAGAGCATGCTTAAGCTACGTGGTGTCATCTGCGGATGGAGAGAGCTCTCCTTGGAGGGCCGTGGCTCCCTTGTCTGTGTTCACACGTCTGACGGCGGCGTCTGGCCTACTCTCGCGCAGGGCGTGCGGGCGTGTGTCCACTGTATTCGCCGCCGGCTGGGGAGGCAACAGGCCTGGCTTCCAGGGCAGTTTGCAGAATTCGCGGGACCTGCAGTCCTTGCCAGCCTCGTCCTGGATTTTGTAAAGTGAAGGCATTCCTGATAGGCTGCGGACGGCCGTGTGGGCGTGCGCGCACCGGGCAGCGGGCTTGTGCCCTGGGCCAGCGCCAGCTCGGGGCTCCCCTCCATGACAGGGGCTTTCTGAGCCTGATCAGCCACCTGCACCGGCCTGTTGAGGGGCCACCGTCACCTGAACTGGACGCGCATTGCTCAATGTCCTCGGCCCCTCGTGGCCTCAGGTTCTCACTGACCTGATGTTTTTGCTAAAAGTTGAAGCTGGCCAGCGGGACGCAGCCTGCTGTTTCGTCTCTCCATCTGTGCATCTCCACTTCATCCAGCCTGCGCCTGGGCCTGCTGGAAGTGGCCAGGAGCCGTCCAGCAACCAGTGCTGACCGCTTCCTGTCCACTGTCCATGGCCTTACGCCCTCACCCTCCCCCTGCCCTTGCCTTGCCAGCCCCTGCCCAGCTCTGCCCTGCCCCTGTGCCTGCTGACCCCTTGGTGAGCATGGACATCTGCCCACCGGTGCCGGCACGTGGCCTGGGCACTCAGAGGCAGGGAACATGGTTTGCAGACGGGCTTGATTTACTGCCAAGGAGAAAGAGCCCGGAAAGGGCTCCCAGCACGGGGGGAGCCAGAGGCACACCCGCTCTGTCTGGCACACCCGCTCTGTCCCTCCGCGCTCAGCCGGCACGGCCGTCCTCGGCTGCACCTGGTGAGCGGCGTCCCTGCAGGTGGGGTGGTGCTGGGCTACCAGTGCATCAGAGCACAGATACGGCTCCAGCAGGGCCCCTGAGCCGGCTGGGGTCTGCCCCAGGGGGCAAATTTTCTTCCTGCCCCTCCCCCTCTGCCCCGCCTGGGCCCGCCCCTGGGGCCCTGTTTGTGGCTGGCGCAGGTGAGCTGGGGCCTGGAGGCTGCGGCTCCAGGCGACTAATTGGATCTGCACCTGCCCTTTCTTCCTGGCCTTCTCGGGATGCTGATAAGTCCCAGCCCTCCCCTCCCGCCTTCCCGGGCCTGGCGCCGGGCTCCCTCCTTCCACCGCGGCCCGAGCGGGCTCGTCCAGTCCCCAGCACGCGGGGCTGCTGCGTCCACGCCTCACAGCCGACACCCCGCAGGGCACACGCGGAGACAGCGTAGCGTGATGACAAAGCAGTGGGCCAGTTCCCGGAGGTCACGCGCTCGCCGCCTCCATGTCACGCAGGTCCTGGCTGGAGAAGCCGCCTGAGCGACGGGTGCGGAGCGCTCGGGGCGGGCGTGGCCTGGCGCCCAGCAGGGACGGCGCGGGCAGTGTGCTCCCCGGCGGGCGGGGCCCGCCTGCCCAGACAGGGGTCCACCCAGGCCCTGCGGGCACGCAGCAGCAGCCACCGCCTCGCCGTTGCGGGGACAGGAGGCCGCGGGCTGAAGGGCCCCGTGTCGTCTGGGGACCTGCTCGGGGCCGGCCAGCCCGAGCGGGCATGTCCTGGTCTCGGCGCGGTGCCCTGATATTGGGGTTGGGAGGTCCCGGAGTGGCCTGGCGGGGCCGCGAGCCACAAGACAGAAACGAGACACCGGAGCCCTGGCGTTGTCCCGCTTCACTGTCCGGCAGGTTGGGGCCCCAAGTGGACGCTGAGGCGCAGGGCTGGCTGGTGTCGCGGGCTCGGCCGCCTCGACGTTGCTGCTCCTGCGGAAGCTGGTCCTCGCCCGCCGCTCCCGGAGCTGGTTTAAGGGCCGGAGAGTGGTGTGGAGCCCCGGGTGCCTTGGGGGCACCCGTCATCACCCGGGTGTTGAGACCCAGGGGCCACCTGTTCTTTGAGGGTTTTGTCATCTTTCTACCTGCAGCCGTTAGAGGTTGATGTTTTTAGATAGAATTTTGTGCTTTTGGAAAGTGCGACTGGCCCAGGCTGGCGAAGGGGCCGCCGGGCCGCGCACGCCCCTCCCCGCACAGGCGAGCTGCGTCCTGCGGCCGGGCCCGGGCAGTCTCCCGCCACGTCTTAAATCCAGTCCTCGGGTTTTTATTTTATTTTGTTTTATTTATTTATTTATTTTTAAAGATTTATTTATGCAAGCACTGGGGTACAGGCCAGAGATGGGGGGTGCGGGGAAAGGATTCACCAGAGCCAGAGCGGGGAGCAGAACAGGCAGGCAGACCGAAAGCACTGCCGAGGGGAGCAGCGGGGAGACAGGAGGGGTCTGCTGCGCCCTGTGGGTCACTCCCTGGCTGGGGATGGACTCAGGCCGCGGCGGCTGGCGACAGCTTGACCGCGCTGAGGCTGACCCCTGTGCCCCGGGAGGCCTGCATGACCTCTTTTAAAAGCGAACGTATTCTTCGTTTGATTCTGAACTACCCAGAGTGGGTCCACGTCCCAGTAAGGGAGCAAGGGACACCCCCTCCTCTGATAAGCGCG
The DNA here is from genome assembly GCF_964194135.1 of Talpa europaea. Taxonomy (NCBI): domain Eukaryota; kingdom Metazoa; phylum Chordata; class Mammalia; order Eulipotyphla; family Talpidae; genus Talpa; species Talpa europaea. Next base: position 355,277 of record NC_140072.1, on the reverse strand, counting down.
AAGGAGCCGGGGCCGGGGCTGACGGGGCGAGCTCGCTGCGGCTGCTGGAGAGCGGCGGGCGCCAGGCGATGACGCCCAGCGGGAAGGGTGGCCGGTCCCCAAGGCTGGATGAGGTCACCGCGTGGCGCCGGGCCAGTCTGGCTGCCAGGGGGCCCGCCGGCGGGGAAGTCCTTGTCCTGCTGTCCTCACGCCGGCCGAGTGGGGAGCGTCACAGACCCCGAGGCGGGGGGCGAGAGTGTGTGTCGCTCTGCGTGGGGGTCCTGCGCCATTGTTCCTCCCCCAGGGCCGCTGCGATTGGAGTGGGTATGGGGGGGTGGCCAGAGAGAGCCGACCGGGCCTCCAAAGGGGCTCCCTCCTCTTCTGCGCTCACCCAGTCTTCCATGTAACCTAGAAGGCGGGGCGCCTCACAGCGCCCTCCGGGCCCCTCCCTCTGCCTCTCGAGCCTGCTCTCCAGTCAGCCTGGATGGCTTAGGGACGGCCTCAGGTCCTTGCTGGGCCCTGGTGCTGCCTACATTGGCACCGGGCACAGCCTGGCCGCCGGGGCCTACTGAGGCTGCCTGAGCTCTGCCCGGCCAAGCTCACGCCACAGCCTGGGCTCCGCGGGAGGCGGGCCTGGGGTGGCCCCACCTGACCCTGGGCTGGCTGTTGCCAAAGGACAGACTTCACCTCAACAGCAGGGGTGCAGGGGTGGGGGCAGGGGTGAGAGCTCAGCCTGGCTGTGGGTCTGGGACACAGTGGGCAGTGGACGGGGGCAGCCTCTCCACCAAGCACTGTCCTCTCTTTCCCACAGAGACACCCTCAAGGACGACGGGGCCCAGGTGCACGCAGCTTCCGCCTGGACAGGAGCCCAACTTGTGTCCACACCACGCGTGTCTCTGAGTGCGGTATGTGTCAGCGCCGGGTACAGGCTGCGGTCAGGACCGTGAGGGATGGTGTGGGAACCAGCCGTCCTGCAGGGCTGCCTGGGCGCCTCCTCCCGGCCCGCCTCCCCGCTCTGCCCTGTGCCGCAGGGCCGCAGGGGGCTGGCCCGTGTCCGCAGCCAGCTGGGAGCCTGGGGCCATGTGGAGACGTGGTCAGGCCGGAGGAGGTTCCCTGTGTCTCCCGCCATCGGCCAGGCTGCCCGGCAGGGTCCTGAGTCTGGGCCCCTGCTTACCTCCGGCCAGGCCTACAGCCCTCAGGGGCCCGGCCAACCCTCCCCGCCTTCCGGCAGCATCTACCATTGTTACCCCCGTGACCTTATCAGCCGGCTCCACAAACCCTGTTTAAAATGCCATGTAAGTGTGCAGAGGCGGCTGCTCCATCTTACACCTGAAACTCCTCTCCCCGCTGTTTCCTGAAGATCACTTGTGGCGCCGCAGCTGGGTCAGAGCTGCTGGGGCTGCAGGGAGGGGAGCTGCAGGTGCGCGGCTCCTAACATGTGCAGGCCGGCGCGGGACAGCCCTGGGGCCTGGGGGGAGCAAGGGCCGTGGGTGTCCCCGGAGGGGCTGGGGGGCTCTCGCTCTGGCAGGGTGAGAAGTTAGGGGCACGCGCCGGCCTCTCCAGGTCACCCCTGGCCGTGAGCGGAGGCGGTGCCGGTGGGGATGCGGCTGACGGGGGTGGCTCCCCACACACGCGCGTCTCCAGGCCTTCTGTGTCTCACGAGATGTATTTTGCCTGAAATAACTGGATTGTAATTCAAAACAAAACCTCCTCCGTCACCTTGGGGAGCCTGTGTGGGTGTCCTCAGGGGCCCGCACCCGGCCTGGCAGGATGAGCTGGTCACATCCGGTGCCCGCCTCCCTGGGGTGCCTCCGTGGTGGGTCAAGTGGCCGTGTGGGCCCCGCCAGGATCGGCCAGGCCAGCCCGGCGGCTGCAGCCCCTGCTGCTGTCCAGCGGCCCTTTTGCCTGTTCCCTCTTCCCCACGATTTATCTCCGGATCGCATCTTGCTCAGGCTCACACCTAGCGGCTGAACCCCCAACCCTGCAGCTTGGCTCCTGGCAGAAGCCAGCAGGGGAGGGAGCCCTGAACCCAGCACCGGCCTCCGAGGGGGCTCCGGGCCTGCCCCCCGCTGGCTGCCACCCTCGACAGTGCTTTCTGCCCGCCCTGCCTGTTCGGGTGCTTGTGAGCAGGGTCTGGAGACTCTGAACCCCACAAATGATGCTCACACGTTGAGGTTGGTCTGAGTGTGGAAAATCCACCTACGTGGTCTGTCCTGGGCCCCCACGTCCCCTGCCTCTGTCACCCCTCCATCAGCGGGCCGTCGCCCCACATGCGCGTACCCTAGGATCCGTCCCCGCCGCGCTGCGCTCGAGTGTGGAAACTGCACCTGCGGGCTTGGGAGGTAGATTCTGTTTTGCTTTCATATATTCGTCGTTATCTTTCACTCCTAGCTAACAATGACAGAGTAATTAATTATTTTCAGTTCAGAAAAGAAAATACTTCCATCCGGAATAGCTGCGTACGGGACTCCAATGCATGTGGGCTTTGGGAAATTAAAAAATGACTTCATTTTAAATTCTACATTGTGTTCAGAAATCTATTTCTAACGTTTTGGAATTCCCAGCTGCTATTCCCCCATCTCACCCTTTATTAACAATAATTAGAAGCCTAAATTCTAAATGAGTTTCCAAGTAAGACACTCAGAGCGAGTACTGGCTCCTGACCCGCGGGGTGCTGGGCTGAGGCCGCTCCCCCAGGTCCCTGTGCTTCTCCCCTGGTGCCACCCCGTCCCACACCCCTCGCCGCCCCAACCCGCCCCCAATGCGGGCATCTCTAGGTGGTGCCCGGTCACCCCATCTCTGCCTTTGGCCAAGTGCATCACATGGGTCGCCTCCCCTCCTCCAGCAGGGGTGCAGGTCCCGTGTCGCCCGCCCGCCTGTACCCTCTTCTGTGCGGCTCCTCCCTAGGGACTCACCGCACCCTCCTCCCCCTGGGGGACACCCCCTCCTTTCCCTGGGGGGACGCCCCGTGTGTCCCAGGGGCCCCAGTGTCCCCCGCACTGGAGTCATCAACACCTGCTCCTGCTGGGGCCGGCAGGTGCCCTTCCCCCACAGAATGTGCAGGGGCTTCCGGGGAACGCGGTCCCCCAGCTTCCCGGCCTTGGGGACTCGCTTCCCTGAGCAGGGCCGGCCCTGCCTGAGCGTGTGGGGCGGGTCCCCTGCAGGCCAACTCTGGGTGCCAGGGCCGCCGACGGGGTGCACGATGCCCCCTGCTTGGCTGCTTTCCCTCTAGCTCTGTCTGCCAGAGACCAGCTCCCCAGGCATCCGTGGCTGGGCAGCTGCTATCCCCCAGCTTCCTGCCTGCCTCACCTGCGCTGCCCCCGCCCTGCCCCCTGAGGCTCGGGCGTCTCCTTGCCCTGCCACCCCCGTGCGCCCCCTCCCCCGCATGGCGGCAGGACCCGCAGCCGCGCCCTGTTCTTGAACTGGCTGGCAACACTGTCCATGCCTGCAAGGGGGGAGCAGGCACCTCCCAGCCAGGCCTGGGGCCAGCACCCCCGTGGCCTGTGGGGTGGCCCAGCCGCGGGGCTCTCCATGCTGGCCGCGAGCTCCCGCTGAGGGGCCGCGGCTCCCGAGTCCAGCGGGGAATGGCCCGGAGCCGCAGGAAAGGCGCAGACGCAGGCGGGGGGACCGATGCCCAGCCCTGTCCCGCACGCGTGGATGGGGAGCCAGGATCCCCTCCGTGCGCAGGCACCGGTGCACCTGGCTCCCGCCTGTGGCTGCGGGGGGCACTTGGCCAGGCCGGGGGGGACTCCCAGAGGTGGTGGGGCGGCGGTGGGGGCTGCGCCGCTCTCGTGCCCGGGGAAGCCCACTGGGCTGTGGCAGGGCTCTGTGGTCCGCGCCACAGTCCAGCCCCACCTGGGGACCCGCGCCCAGGTCCCCCTCTGCGGCGCATCCTCCCCGCCGCCCCGCGCTGGCCATCGCCAGGGACACCCGGGAGAACCGGGGCCTCGCACCCGTGTGGGAGCCGCTGCTGGGGCTGACTCCCGGGGCTGCGCGCCCCACCATCCGTGGCCCGGTGAGAGGCTTTGTCCTCCCCGCCGGTAGCAGCCATTGCTGCTGGGCAGAGACGGAGCCCAAGCCCGGCTCCGCCTCCTTCCCCTTCGCCGACCCGTGCCGCCATCCTCTAGTTTCAGGTGCTCCAGAAATGCCCACTGGAGGCGCTGGCTCCGCTCCGGGGTCAGAGACGGGCTGCTCTGCCTTCTCCCCACTGCCAGCCCCCAGGCCGGGCAGAGGGGCTGCAGTTGTCCTGGTGGGCTGGTTCGTGAGCGCACACGGGGGTGGGGGAACGGCCTCCCCTTCCGCCCTCATCCTCATGTAGAGTGACTCCCGAGGGGGGCCCTGAGTCTGAGGGGGGCTGTGTGCAGCCGAGGTGGTGGGCAGGGAGACAGAGGGTCCTGCTGCGCACAGGCCATGGACCCCGGCCGGGGGTGGGCCCTGGTGGGCAAGTGGGCGGCACAGACACTGGTCTCGACCCCGGTCATCAGGAGGAGGACACGGGCTCACCAGCCTGCCTGGGAGGGGCTGGGGTCAAATCCACCTGCTGCCCAGGGTGAGCCTGCTGTCTGGGTACAGCCCGGCCCTGCTGTCCGCCAGCCAGAAGTCTCCCCATGTGAGTGTCCCACGCAGGCTGTCCAGCCAGAGGCAGGTGGCCTGGTGGGAGGGGGTGGGCACAGAGCACATGGGCACAGGGCTGACCGGAACGGCTCTCCCGTGTGGCCAGCAGCGGCCAGCTCTCTGCAAGGCCTGGCCCAACAGCCGCCCACTCGGCGCCGGGCACTGAAGGCTGGGGTCCGGGCAGTGGGCACCAGGGCCTAGCCCTCCCAGTGTGGGATCCCAGCAGCCGCTCCGCGCCACACGGGGACCGGGGCCCAGGCCAGGGAAGGGGCCTGCCCACCAGGTCAGGGGCTAGAGCGGCCTGTGCCCTTGGGGGCGGGGCGCAGGGAGGGGCCCAGCCCGGGTCTTCCCTCCCGTAATGTGCGAGCGCTACATCTTCCTAGACACCAAAAGAGGCCCGGCTCGTGGGAAGAGTGATTTGGTTAATTAACCCAAAAAAAGAGGTTCCATTTGGTCATTTAGGGGAGAATTAAATTTAACTGCCCTCGCCTGGGGCAGCAGCGATGCCCATTTACAAGTTATTAATTTTCACGGCTTTGCCATCAGGACGTTCATTGGTGCTTTCCTCCTGCCTTTCGAGAAAAATAATTGTATTTATTTACTTTGTGCTATTAATTCTCTCGGCTGAAAGAGATTTATTGCGTAAACGTGGCGTATCGACACGGGGGCTGCTGGGGGCCGGGGAGGGCGCCGCCGGGCAGCCGTCAGAGCCTCCGGTTCTGAAATAAAGTCGGGGGGCCCACAGTGGACTCTGCAGGCGGCAGGGGAGGGCGGGCGGGAGACGGTCCCCGAGGGCCGGCCCCAGAGGCCAGGTGCCGCGAGCCGCCCGTCGGGTTAGCGGCCTGTTTGGCAGGAGAATGTGCAGTTTATGCGGAATTACAGGAAATCAGAGACGGGGCCTGTGGGACTCAGGAGTCACTGCTCCTTATTCACCCCCAAACGCTTCCTCTTTCGTCCCCAACCCCCCCCAGCCCCCGCTCTCCTTTCCTCTTCACACCAGAGACACTCGATGTCCACCATGAGCCATGGTGTGGCTCGTCTAGTGTGGGATCCACAGCGAAAACCCCCCCACACTCACGTGCACACACGCCCACACGCGTGTAGCACACTGCACACACCCACACACCACTCACATACGCCGCACACTCACACTCACCGCACCCGCCCCCAACGTGCCAGCCCCCCAGCTCCTGGAGGGGCTTGGCCAGCTCAGGGGGGGCAGAGCCACCCCCTGCCCCCTGCTCAGCCTCAAGTCACTCCCCTCCCCCGAGGGAGCCGCCTTGTCTCCGGCGCCATCAGCGTGAGCGTCTTTCCTTCCGTGTGACTCTGGGTGTCAGTCCCTGCTCAGGGAGCCAGGGTGTCCTGGCTGGCTCTCCCGCTGCGGCAGGCAGGAACCACGGAGGCCCCGCAGGGCTCCCGAGCAGGCCCCTGGCTCGCCACCGCCCCCCCCACCCCACCAGGCTCCCCTCCTGTGCTAATGGCCCAGGCCACTCCCACGCTATTATCCTGATGTGCGTGGTCTGGCAGCACCCGGTTCCCGGCAGCCTCCCCGTAAACAAGCCCTGCCCCGCTCTGCTGTCACGCGGATAGCCCCAGCCCAGCGTTTTGAGGCTTAGCCTGGGTGTGGGGGGCAGCTGCGATCCCCGCTCCCTGGCGACACCCCCAGGCGCGGTGCCTCCCTCCGACCCGGCTGCTTCTGCTGGCGGGGCTGCACCTGCCCCCGGCCTCTCTCCACGCGTCTGCACGACCGCGAGCACAGTCACGGGAAATGACAAAATGCCCAAAGAAATGTGTGCGTCAGCGCCTTAGGAAGGGCCGTCTGTTTTGACTGGATGTTTTTAAAAACAATGAAATGGGAGTACATTGCACAGCTACGTTCTAAAACAAATAAAAAAAAATACTCCACAAAAATAAAAAAAATCAACAGTGGCTGATCTGCCGGGAGCCAGAAAGGCCAGGCCCAGCCCACCGGGCGCCAGCGAGCGGCGGGGCCTCGAGGTCTCCTGGGTGCGGCGGGCAGGGCCCCGAGTGACTGGTTCTCGTGCAAAGACACAACTTAGTCCTTTGAATAACAGGCCGAGGTTTAGAAAACAACAGGTAACACGATATCAGGACAGATGGGCTTCTGTTTACACACCCTCAGCCCAGACACCCCGACAGGCTGGTGACTCGGGACTAACGGGGTGTGGGCGACGGAGGATGGCGACCCCACGGGATCCCAGAAACTCCTGGGCAGTGTGGTGTGTGTGTGCTGTGTGTGTGCTGTGTGTGGTGTGTGAGGTGTGGTGTGTGTGGTATATGGGGTATATGGGGTGTGTGTGTGTGGTGTGTGTGTGGGGTGGTGTATGTGTGGGGGGTATGTGTGTGGGGTGTGTGTGTGTGGTGTGTGTGGTGTAGTGTGTGGGGTGTGTGGGGTTATGGGGTGTGTGTGTGTGTGGTGTGTGTGAAGTGTGTGTGTGTGGGGTGTGGTGTGTGTGTGGGGTGTGGGGTGTGGTGTGTGTGTGGGGTGTGTGGGGTGTGTGTGGGGTATTTGGGGTGTGTGTGTGTTGTGTGTGTGAAGTGTGTGTGTGTGTGGTGGGTGTGGGGTGTGGTGTGTGTGTGGGGTGTGTGGGGTGTGTGTGGGGTATTTGGGGGGTGTGTGTGTTGTGTGTGTGAAGTGTGTGTGTGGGGGGTGTGGTGTGTGTGTGGGGTGTGTGGGGTGTGGTGTATGTGTGTGTGTGTGGTGTGTGTGGGGGGTATTTGGGGTGTGGTGTGTGTGTGGGGTGTGTGGGGTGTGTGGGGTGTGGTGTATGTGTGGGGTGTGTGGGGTGTGTGTGGGGTATTTGGGGGGTGTGTGTGTGTGGTGTGTGTGTGGGGTATTTGGGGTGTGGTGTGTGTGTGGGGTGTGTGGTGTGTGTGTGTCTTGCTCTGCCCAGCGTGTGTGGATGACAATATCTCCCAGCATATCCGGGAGCATGATGAGGGCCCCTCTGAGTCTGGGTTGTGGGGACAAGAGGCCCCCCGAGACACGCGTGGATTTGGCTGTTTTTAGGGCTCCATCAGGGCCCTGACCTCAGAGCTGGTGCCTCCTGGGGGGTCCCGCGAGGCCTCCTGACTTACCCACCTCACCTCCACCCCGTGCCAGGCGGGGAGGCCCCGCTGCTGAGGGGACGAGCCGGTCTGGTGCCCAGACAGGGGTGCTAAGTGGGGTGCTCCCTGGGGACAGCGGGCCCCTCCTGACCTCCGCATGAGCTCCCAGTCACCCCGCCCCAGGGGCCCCTGGAAGGCTAGCCTGGGAGCTCCTGCCGCGGGAGCCCCACGGACCCCAGAGCGGGACTCTCCGCAGTGACAGAAACTCCGGTCCCCGGGACAGCAGGCGTCCCCCCCAGCTGTGGTCACGCCATCCTCCGGGTCCTGGCCCTTCTGCAACACTTAAGTCACCCCAGGACATGGGGGCCACCCCAGGACACGGGGGTCACCTCAGGACACAGAGGCCACCCCAAGACATGGGGAACAGCCGAGGACACAGGGAGTTACCCCAGGACACAGGGCTGCAGGAGGACGAGCTGGGACTTGGGTGTACGAGAGGCTCCCCGTGGCCGCTGGCGTGACTCCCCAGCCTCTCCAAGGTCTGCAGGCGCCTGCACCCCTGTGTACCCCGACCCTGGCCAGCCCCCAGCAGCAGGGCCCTGCGCAGACACCCCGCTGATGGCACACCCCGAGTGACCGCACGGCCTCCCCAGCCAGCCCCTGCTCCTCCCTGCTGGGCAAGCAAGCACCCAGGGGCTCCGGGCCATTGGCCTGCTCTGCCCCCAGGCCTGGCCTCTCCGGCCGCACAAATACGGGGTGTCACCCCGCATCTACCCGCCCGCGTCCCACCGCGCTCCCGGCACTGCTGAGCCGTGCCCGCCGGAACGGTGCAGAGGGTGGCGGCTCCGGGCGGGGCCCAGGCCCCTGCCCCCCGCGCCCAGGCACGCCCCCGCGCTCCGCTGACCCAGCGGCGGCCTTGGAGGCTGTGGATGCGGCTTCCCCGCGACTTCGCTGGGCCCTTGCGGCCGCAGGGTCTCCGGCTGGTCTGCGGCCTGGACCCACCAGTCCCTCCTCCAGACCCAGGGCTGGGGACATCCCTGCTGGCCAGCAGCGAGAGCGCGGTGTGGGGGACTGGGCTGGGGCCGGCACTGCCCGCCAGGGCACTGGGACTGAGCTCGGGGGATCTGGGGTAGGTGAGAGGCTGACGCTGGCCAGCTCCCGCCCCCTCCCGCTCCTGCCCCGGCCGCCTCTCTGGACGCCCCGCGGTCCACGCCTGCATCCCCTAACTCCAGGCCCAGGTCGCTTGCCGGGGCGTCCGGCCCCCTGGCCCACCGTGGTGCACACCAGACCGCGTTCTCGTGGCCTGGAAGCTCAGGGGTGTGCGCCCGCTGCCCGTGCCCACGCAGGACACAGGCTCCTGCCCCCGCCTCCGGGGCAGACGCTCTCCCCGCAGCCGAACCTGCGGGACCTCGCACCCACCCAACATGGCCACATCCAGAGGCCGCGGGGGCTTGGCCCTGGGGCCTGACCAGCACCCCCGGCACCCCAGATGGAGGCTCAGAGGCCCCTCTGGGCAGCCCCCAGCGCCCGCACCTGCCCTGCACCCACCGCCGCCCTCCTCGGAAGGACATGTCTGAGGAGCATAAGGACAGAGGCCATGTCCTGCCCAGGGACACTGGTCCTCGCTGCGTCACTCCACACCCCAGGGGGGCAGTGGCCACGGGGGCACTGGCCGTCCTGGGGCCCAGCTGTCCCCAGCCTCGTCTTCTGGGGGCGCAGGTAGGAACCAGATCCGGTGCCCAGGCTGGCCCCAGGGTGACATGGGTGGCACCTCCTTGCCCAACAGCAGCCCCTCCCCGGAGGCGGGCCGCGTCTGCACCCCAGAGTGGGCTGGACCTTCTGCGTGCTCGGCCAGGAGGGCGCAGCCTGGTGTCCGCCATGATGGGGAGGACACAGAGGGGACGGGAGCTCTGCTGCCCACCGCGTGTGGCGGGCACTTTCAGTGACCAGGCGGGTGCCCGGCCGCCCCATGTGCCCGTCCTGTGCAGAGGGGCGGGGCGGGGCCGGGCAGCTCGTCCAGCGGGAGCGCCTGTCCCAGGCCCAGCGGGCAGGAGACGGCGGCCAGTGCGCTGGGCGGTGGGGGGTTAGCCGGCCTCTGAGGCCAGCGTGGGTGGGCGGCGCTGGGCACTGAGGGACGCCCACCGGCCCGTCAGGAGGTGGCAGAGGGCGGGCGAGATCACACGGGCGGCCAGAGGGCAGAGGCGCGGGGAGTAGATGTGGCTCCCTGGGGACGCTGGCCGGCGCCCGGCGCGGAGCCTCCACCCCCAGAAGCGCCGAGGCCACGCGCAGCTCGGGAGCGGGCGGCCAGGCTGCGGCTGAAGCGGGCGTGGGGCCCACGGAAGGGACGGAGCGGGAGGCCGCGTGGACGGAGGAGACCAGCGCGCGCCCAAGCCGGGGGCCGCCTGTCGTGTCCCAGGAAGGGAAGGGGCAAGCCCTGCGGGGCGGCGGCCCCACCCGCGCCCTCCCCGCCCGCCGCGCCCCGCGTGACCGCCCTGCGGCTTCCTCCTGCCTTCCCCAGGCGGCGGCGTCGAGACGAAACCCCGTCGCTTCAGTTTCGTGTTGCTCTTTCCACGAAAGTCTTGGACATTTTGGGTGAAGACCCACCACCTGCGGCGAGCCGGGAATGAGCGTCCGTGGACAGAGGGCGAGACGGAGAGGGACGGGAAGGTGGCCGGCCGGCCGGTGGGCGGGCAGGGGGGAGACGGAGGATGCGGGGGGTGGAGGCGGAGGAGCGAGCCCACGGATGTTGGGTGGGGGGGCGGGGGCCTCCCTTCTCTGCGCCCTGGGCCCCTCCCTCCCCCGGGCCCCAGTGCCCGTCGGGAAGCACCGGAGGTGGAAGGGGGCTCTCCTGGGCGGGAGGGGGCCTGTGCCGGGTCCGGGGAGCCCGCCGGGCCGGGCCTTTGGACAGGTCACTTCTCCTTCCCGGGGGTGGGTGGACGCTTGGCCTGGATCTGTGCAGGGGTCTCAGGGGTGGGAGACGCCCCCCCAGGAGGCCCCTTTGCGTCAGAAGGCAGAGCCCGGCTCCCAGGGGGTCATGTAGGTGCTTTTCCCGCCACCGAGCCCATGACGACATGCAAGCAGCCCGGCGTGGGGGCAGGGTCGGGCGGGCTCCAGGGGGCCTGGCGCCTCCTCCGGGTGAGCCAGGGCCGGGCATCAGCTTGGTGGCGGGTTCTCCAAGCTCTGCCTCGGGTCATAGCCACTGCCATGGTCACCTGTCGCCTCGCGGCTCCCCGCTGGGGGGGAGGAGGTCCCCAGAAGCGTCCTGGCCCCCCCCCCGCCGGAGCTCAGCCACCGAGTCTCACTTGAGCACCGGCCTCACACGACCCCGCTGGACATCAGAGCCGTGACAGCCCTGGGGGACAGCTGGGGCACATTGCACCACGGGCAGGGGCGGGTGCCTGGGCCCACCTCCGGGTCCCTGGGCTGCTCCCGCAACGGCTGCTCATTTCTAGAAATAGGGCGCTCAGCAGAGGGGTCAGACCCTGAGGGTCCTGCCAGCGCCCTGGGCGAGGACAGGGGAGCGGAGCTCAGCGCAGAGCCGCAGCCCGGATGGAGCAGGGCCCCCCTCTGGGAAGACCCGGGCAGTCAGGCCGCCCCTCAGCGCAGCACGATTTCTGAAAGGGACACTCAGGCTCGGGCCGGTGGCTGAAGGGGGCAGGGCGGGCCACAGAGCGGTCCCAGGGACGTCCCATCAACCCGCCGGGACCTGGATGTGGGGACAGCTCCCCACAGGCCTGCAGGCCCTAGTGGGAGACCACGCTCCAGCGGGACCAGGAGAGTCCCTCGTGTGAAGGGACACGGCTGCGGAGGGATGTCCCTGGCCCCAGATCCCCAGCCCCTGCCCGGCCCACTGACTGGGGGACGTGTCTCTGGGGGGACAGGGTGGGGAAGGGACGTCTGCACGGCTGGGGGCCAGTGGGACAACACAGGTGGGGCGAGGGCAGAGGGACTGGGCAGTGGCTGTGGGGGCGGGGCGGGCAGTCTGCACTGCGCCCCTGGACGGGGCGGGGCGGCCGCTGGCGTGTTCTCACCACACAGAGCCACAGGTGGACAGCAGGCCCTGCTGGCGGGGGGACAAGGGGCGCAGCCTCCTCAGAGGGGGACGCGGCAGGTCGACTGGGTGTCACGGCGCGTGGCCCTTGACTGGGCAGCTCAGCGGTCGGAAGGTGCCCTGAGGCCCCGGGTGCGTGCAGGGCGAGGCGGCGGCAGCTGTTGTGCGTGAATAACACCGTGGGCGCCGAGTGTGCAAAGCGGCTTCCGTGCGCAGCGGGTCAGAGAGCTCGCTGCTCCGCCCCACGGAGAGCGGGTGCCGGCGAGGGGCTCGCCCGCGGCAGGCGGGTCTGCGCGCGCCACGGAGGCCGAGGGGCCCTGGGGGGCGGCCGCCATGCGGAGCCCGGTCCTCAGTGTGGGGACCCAGAGCTTCCGAGCGGGCAAATCCCCGCCCGTCCTGCGGCCCCTGTAGGAGAGGCGGAGATGGAGACCCGTCGGCCCAGGCCAATCCCGGCGGGAGCTGCGGTGCCTTCTGGAAAAGCCTCTCTAGGCGCTCGTGTAGAGGGTTAAAGTGGCTCTTTAATTTTTCCATTCTGAAAGCATTTGATAAAGGCGCACGGTGCACGCCGTATATGTAGAATGAGAAGATATGGAAGGAGAAAGTCTGTAATGTTGGGGACCCTCAAAACGCGGAGACCCCCACGCCCCGCCGTGCCTGTGGCTCAGCCGCGGGCGGGGGCACGTCGCGAGGCCCCTCCTGGCCGCACGATCACACGGCCTGGGAGGCCGGGCGAGGAGACTGGGCGCTGTGTGGGAAGCGGGTTCTGACCCCAGGGCTGAGGCCGGACGACAGGCCCCGCCTGGTGCCTGCGCTACCGGGGGAGCTCGGCACCCCCTGCCCGGGCGTCCGGTGGTGGGGGCGGCACAGGCGGGTGCGGCTGCTCAGTCACTGCCCGGTGGGAGCCACTGCGGGGCAGCCTCCGTCCTGGCACTGGGTGGCCTGCGGGCCTGCTGCAGGGCCGGCCTGCAGAGCTGCCCGGGCACATCCAGGTCCCGGCGGGTTGATGGGACGTCCCTGGGACCGCTCTGTGGCCGGCACTGCCCCCTTCAGCCACCGGCCCGCGCCTGAGTGTCCCTTTCAGGAGTCGTGTTGTGGTGACGCTTCCGTGCCGCACAAGCCGTCAGGCAGCACGACCCCCAGGGGTCACAGGAGTCACAGCCCCCTGCCCCCGGCCCCCCAGGGGTCACTGCCCCCGGCCCCCCAGGGGTCACAGCCCCCTGCCCCCGGCCCCCCAGGGGTCACAGTCCTCTGCCTCCGGCCCCCCAGGGGTCACAACCCCCTGCCCCCGGGACCCCCAGGGGTCAAAGCCCCCATGCCCCCAGCCCCCCAGGGGTCACAGCCCCCTGCCCCTGGCCCCCCAGGGGTCACAGTTCTCTGCCCCTGGCCCCCCAAGGGTCACAGCCCCCTGCCCTATCCATGTGCCCCCTAGGGGTCATAGCCCCCATGCCCACGGGCCCCCCATAGGGTCATAGCGCCCCTGGCCACGACCCCGGGCAGCTGCAAGTTCCCCACGGGCTGGGGTGCCCCCATGGCCGTGGCCCTGACCCAGCAGGAGCTGGCTCAACGGGGTCCGGCTCCCGCGGGCGGGAGTGTCTCTCCCATCGGAAGGCTGACGCAAACAGCCTTGGGGCCTTGACCTTGCAGTTGTCGTGAATCCAGCCCTGTGAAGACTCTGGCCTGTGAGGTCTCCGGTACAGGCACCAAAGCGAGTGGCGGGACATGTGGGGGACACCTCGCACCCCCACCCCGGTGCTCGGCCGCGGCCTCCTCTGGGAGAGCTCGGCTCTGGGACTTGATGGGTCGGGGCCAACATTACGGTCTTGCCCACTCCTGTTCCCCCGTGATTCACGAAGAAACGGGATCCAGCGGGCGCTGACCAGCTGGGCGCTGAGCCGGGACCGGTGGGCGCTGGGCAGCAGCTGCAGCACACACTGACAAGCGCGGTGAAACCAGCACTGCGGCAGCCGCTTGGACTGTGTGGTCACGTGCAGTCGCACACGGCGTGAAGGTGCGTGTTACACACGCGTGCACACAGTAGGCGTTTCATGTGGCGTTGCTGTGTGCAGCCGGCGGCCGCCCAGCACAGGCCCGTGCACCATGGTTCTCGGCCGGCGTAGCCCTGAGGCCCGCTGGGCTGTGGCCCTGGCTCGGGACCGGGGCTGGCCGGACGGCTGCTGCTGCCATCCAGGAGGGCGCACGGGGAGCCGGCAGAGCGCTGCAGGCTCTGAGCCTGGCCCGGCCGTCTTGTCCCGAGGCCCCGCTCTGCGCACCGCAGAGAGCTGGGTCTGGCCTGCCAGGGGCGGCCGGGGGTCAAGGCTGGGGCCAGGGCCGCCATGGGAGCTGCGGGGTCAACGCCACCAGGGGCCCATCCCCGGGCCCGCTCGCATTCCCACTCAGCACCATGGTTGCTCTGCTGGCCCTTCCCGGTGCTTGTCCTGGGCCCCCGGGCCTGGTCACCCCGCCGTCGCCGGCTCTGGGAGGGCCTCCCTCTGCGGGAAGCAGCGTTCTGCCACTCGCTGTGGGCCTGACCTGCATTCCCTTGGTGCCGGGAGGACACACAGCTCAGCCCAACAGGGCCATCAAGCTCCCTGCGGCTGCACCCCCATCTGCGACCTGGGGCTGGTCCATCTGCCCCCTTGGCCAGAGGCTCCAGGGAATGCCCAAAGCCAGGCGGTCGTGCATGCGAGGAACGGCAGAGCCGCCAGGGACAGGGCACGGGAAGGAAGCAGGTGGGGGAGGACATGGGGCCCCCACTCTGGGGTCTCCCGCCCGCTGGGGCTGCAGGCTGCTTGCTTTGACCTGAGGCTTCCTTTGCACCCCGCTCCTCGTGCTGCTGCGTTGAGGGTGTCAGGTCTGCCTCCCCGGCCCCTCCAGTCCTCTGTGCTCTGCCCACCAGGCATAGCCCCCCCACTCCGCGGCCCCTGCGCCCCATGTCCCCTCACTGGGTCTGGCCCTGGGCTCAGGCTCCCGGGGAGGAGGGCGAGGCCCCCCGGGCATGAGGGGGCTCCACAAGTTCAGCTCCAGACCTCCCCAGCCCCCCTCCCGCCCCGCTGCCCGGAGCTGCCCCAGGGCCGCGGCAGGTGCACCCGCCTCACACGCCACCCGGCCGGGCCTGTTGTCCCCGCGGCCTGGTGGTGCCTTCAGCTGCTCCGCGTGACCCGGCCCCTCGGCCCGAGGGGTCCAGGAGACCGTGCAAGGGGGTGGGGGCTGGGCCGCTCTTGTCCCGAGAACTGGGGTGTAACTGACATGACACAACCCCACGTCGCAGGGTGTGATTCTGGGGCCCTGATACGTGCACTCGGCCTGTCCCTGTGGCGATGGTGACTCGGCCTTACCCCAAACTTCCCCCCGGCCCGCCCTCGCCCCATAACTCTGGATCTGCCACCGGCGCTGAGGTCAGGATTCCCGGGGTCTCCCCACGTGGGTTCGCGCAGATGCGTTTTGGGAGCCCCACCCCCAACGCCGAAGCTGGGCCCCCTCCTCTCCCCCGGGCGCTGCGGGCCCAGGGTCCCGCGTGTTGGGGGGCTCAGGTGTGGACGGGGGCCCGCGGGGCCACCTCGCAGCCGGGGCAGCGCCTGTTTCTCCGGTGGGCGCCTGGCTGAGGGGCCAGCACAGTCACTGCTCTGGGGTGGTCCAGCTCCGGGGTGCCGGCTCCACCCCCTCTCCCGCCCACGGCCCTGCGTGCCCTGCTGGGCTCCTCCCCGCCTCCTGGCCTGGCCCTGGCTCTCTCCTGGCTGCAGACCCTGCTGGGAGCACCCGCGTCCTTTCCGTGGGGGGCGCTGGCTGCCGCGCCTCTGAGGACACTTTTTAAATTTTGATGAAATCCACATTAATAATATGTCCTTGCACGGATCGCGCGCCGGACACTGTGTCACCTGAGAACGCACCGTGGACTCAGCCGTGTCTCTGCGTGGGCGCTGGGGCTTCGGCCTGATCGATCGCGGAGCCGCGCACTTTGTGCCATGATGTCCGCCGCCCTGGTCCTGTGTGCTGAGGGGACTGTCCTGCCTCGGCTGGCGGCTCTGACCTCAGGCAACTGTCTCGGCCACGTGGTGCCGGTCACCGCGCTGAAGCAGGCCGCCATGGGGCAGCGCCCACTCTCCAGCTCTGGCCTGTGGTGAGTGGCTTTGCTAGCGGGGCCTGGGCCGTGTCCCGCGGGTGGTCAGCCGCGTGATTCTTCAGGCAGTGGCCTCAGGCGCCGGTGGGTTTGCTGCAGTGGCAGCTCCAGGCGTCGGGGGGGACCCTCAGGTGGAGGCCAGGTCTTGGGGGACGGCTGCCCTTCCCACCCCCTGTCCACCCCAGACCTTCTAGTTTCTAGTTCTCAGCACAGGGGTCATCCCCGAGGCGCTGATGCGGACGTGCATACACAGTATTTCCACTTCTGAGAGATTCTGGGAGGAGAATTAACACCGCTTTCAAGCACAGCGTTGGCACTCAGCAGCCCGCTCAGGCGCCGCATGTGTTCCAGGGGCGCTTTCTCTTGTGGGGTCATCAAATCACACCGGAGCGTATGTCATCTACAAATGCAGACATTTTGCTTTGTCAACCTCTATGTCTTTTATTTCTTTTTCTTTCCTATTGCACTGTCCAAAATATCCAGGATCGTGCCGACTAGAAGTGAATCAACACTGAATTGTTCCTTGTTTTGGGGTACACTCGGCTGTAAGTCTTGTGGAGGAGGCGAAATCCCCTTTCATTTGCACTTTGCTAAATGTTTTGATCAGAAATTGCTGCTGGATGTTGTTACAGGATCGTCTGTGTCTGTTGGCTTAAGAAGTAGTGTTTTTTCTTCATTTCTGGAGATTTTATTTATTTATTTATTTTTATACAAGAACTGGGGTACAGGCCAGAGGCGCGGGAGGGTGAGAGGATTCACCAGAGACAGAGTGGGGAGCAGAACAGGCAGACTGATGAAATCCACTGCTGAGGGGAGCAGCGGGGAGACAGGAGAGGTCTGCTCGCCCTGTGGGATTCTCGCTGGCTGGGATCGAACCCGCGCTGCAGAGGCTGCCCTTTACCTTGGTTCATTTTCAGACGATGGATGAAGTGATTTCACCCCACGTGGTTGAAACATCACATTTGTTCTGCCGCAGGTTATCTATGTTGAAAACGTGCTTGGAAGTGTTGCCCCCGTGTTTGTGATCGCGCTGCTCTTTCGTTTCGCTTCTCTCAAATATTTTGCCTCCCGTTTGTAACATTTCTCAGGAGGAGCATGGGGTGCAGCCGGCCTTGCATTTCCCGGGAGGCTGCGGCTGCTGCTCTGAGTCCTCCTCTCGCCGCGTTTGATGCGATCGGCAGCGGAGCGGCCGGCCTGTGGCTTCCCTTGCGGGGAGATTCTCACGCAGCTTCTCTTCCTCCACGGACCCGGGCCCCTGGCACGCCTGTTTCTCGCCGCGTGAACGTTATGCTTGGGGCCTTTAAGGGCAGTTTTTCTGTTTCTGTGATTTGTTGGCCGAGGTCGCCGGCGAGTGGCCCCATTTCCAGTGGAGGGTGCTCTGCACGGAGCTCCCCTCTCGCTGGACCCCCTCCCCGCCAAATCGAAGGCTCTCAGGCGCGCCGAATCAAACGAGCTTTCTTTTTCACCACTTTTTTCTACTTTTTTGCTTTCGGTTTCATTGGCTTCTGCTCAGGTCTTTGTAATTTCCACAGACTGTCATTTGCTCCGTGAGGTGGGAGCTGAAGCCGTCGGTCTTTGTCCTCTGCTCACGCCCCCGAGCGCCGCCAGTGTCCCCCAACACACCGCGCTGGCCAACCAGAAAGTCGAGGTGCTGCGGCCTGTTTTTTGTTCTGTTTTTTTTTTTTTTTTTTTACTTTCCCTTTTTCTTCCTCCTTTGACCCACTGAGGAGCTGGAACTATGCTACTTCATTTCCAAACTCCTGGGCAGTTTATTAAGAAAGTCCTGCCTTCAACATCTAGTCAGAGGACACACCTCGTCTGCCTCGACTCTGGCTCCGGGCCCTTGCAGTGCGCACGCGCTCTGCTGTGGGCGGAGGCTCTGGAAGCCACGTCGGCCTGGGGCTGCCGACTCTGCAGCCCCGCGGGTCAGCCGCCTGCCCGGGGCCTGCTGAGAGAGGGTGTCGAGGTCACTGGGGGCCTGTCCGTTTTCCCTTGCGGTTCTTCGGTTCTTGCTTCATGGGTTTTAAAGCTCAGTTGTTAGTTCCGTGTGTGTTCAAGATTGTTGTCTTCTTTAGTAATTTGTCATTATATGAAAAGAACTTCATCTCTGGTGACATTCCTTGCACTGAAAACTCTTCTGTGGTTAAGGTAGTTCTCCTGCTTTCTCCTGATTAGGGTTGACATGGCGTATCCGTTTCATCCTTCCTTTTTAGCCTCCCTTGTCTTTATTTATCAGGTATGTTCCTGAAGGCGACATGTAGTCAGGTCCTGCTTTTTAATTTAATTCAACAACATCTGCCTTTTTATTATAACATTCTGACAATTTACACTTAATGTATTAACATAATTCGATATAAGTCTATGATTTTACAGTAGATTTTCCATTTAAATCTTCTGTGTTCCCTTTTCCTGATTTTTGCCTGGTTTTAGATTGAGTATCTATAGTTCTAATTTATCTCTCTGGTTGGCTGATGAACTAGAACTCTTTTACCGTCATTGTTATTTTAGTTGTTGCTTTGGGTTTATAAAATAATAATCTTTCTTAGTTGACGGTCAGTGCTGTTACACACCTGACATTAGGGTGTGGATTGACACTGGTTACTCCACTTCTTTCGCCTTGACTTTTGCTGCTATGTGTAGTTTTACATATGTCATGAATGACATGCCACATTATTCTTGTTTAAACTGTCATTTAGTTTTAGGGACTTAAGAAGAGAGAAAAACAGTGTCTTCATGCACACGTTGTCCTCCGCGTCTGTCTCCAGCTCCTCCTGCTTGAAGACAGCCTGGACAATTCTCTGCTGCTGACCACCGCACTGTGTGAGTCCGAAAAGTCTTTATTTTGCCTTCACTTCTGAAGGCTATCCCCCCCCCCCCCACATACATACCCAGGGTCAGTGAGTCTAGGTCAGGGGGACCCTAGTGGCAGCACTGTCTCCCCACTCTGCAGACAGCGTGTAAAGTGGGTCCTTGTCTTTGCTCCCGACCGTGAAACGCCCGGTGCCCCTCTGCTTTGGGGTGTCCTCTTTATCTCTGGCTGGAACACACCAGTCTGTTGCTCAGGCTTTGCTGATGTTTTGGGGGATCTGTGGATTCCAAGTTTTCACAAATGTAGGTAATTTTAAGTCTTTTGACCTTTTTTGGCCCTGTCTCCTTTCCGCAGGTGCTGGAGGGGCAGCGTGCTCAGCGGGGTGCCAGACCCACGGGGACCCACGGCGGCCCTCATGGCTCGTGCCCCCGCGGGCGGGTCCTGGAGGTTATTCCAGGCACTGCTGTTGGGTGTATTTTTTTGAGCTATTTTTTCTACGTGTCCCATTCTGCTCGGCTTCTGCTGCCACTTCTTAAACCGCTGGTGTGTGGTTCTCCCGCCCCAGCCTGGTGCTCACCCCCGCTGGGCATGTTTCCCATCTTGGATGTTACAGCTTTTATGTGAGATGCGTGATGCAGGGTGTCTCTTAATCTTGTCCCCACGTCACTTGTGGGGTACGTGGAGTAGTTTATTGTCCTTCTCTGAAATCCTAGCTTCTCTGGACGTTCCGATCAGCTTGACTGATCACGTTTTATCCTCCTGCTTCTTTTCGTGACTGGTAACTTTTAATGAAATCCTGGACACTGCGAGGTGTGCCTCTCCGCGCCATGGCTGTCTTCCATTCCTGGAGATGTCTCGCGCTTTGCTCTGGGAAGCAGCGCTTGGCAAGAGCTCGGTCCTTGTGGGCCGGCTTTGCGCCGCGCCAGGAGCTTCTCAGTGACACGGTCTGTGACTCGTGATTCTGGCTGCGGGGCTGGGACCTCCTGAGCCCCAGCCGCGCCTGTGAGGGCGAGGCGCGCCCGGCCTGCGGGGCAGCACCCCCATGAGTGCCCAGGGCGCCTGCGGGCGGGCCAGCACCCCAACCCTGCGCTCCCCACAGGCTCGGGACAGAGCGAAGGGCGGTGCGGGCGACCCAGCGGCCGCGGGTGCCGTGCGGGGCTCCGTCCTCCGCGGCCGGCCCAGGGCTGTGGGAGAAGAGGCCGGGCGGGGCCGGCGCCCACGCGAGGCGCGGAGGACCCGGGGCGCCGCGAGGGCGGGCCCGGCCGTCACCGCTGGGGCGGGCGGCCGCGAGGCGCAGGCGCAGGGGGCGCGGCTGGCGCCTCCGAGGGGCTTTGGGCCGGGCCGAGGACGATCCAGGGGCGCGCGGGGCGGGGCCGGAGGTGGGCGGGGCCTGGCCGGCGAGTGGGCGGGGCCTGGTCGGCGAGGGGCGGGGCCTGGTCGGCGAGGGGCGGGGCGGGGCGGGGCCAGGCGGGGGCGGGGCGGGGCCAGGCGGGCGTCCCCTCCAGCCCGGCTTTTGACTCTCGGGCGGGGCGCGGGGTCGCTCTCGGGGGCGCTGCGGGGCTCAGCAGCGAGAGGAGAAGGGACGGGGTACGCGTCCCTCCCGGTGCAGGGCCGAGGCGCCCCACGGGAGCCCCAGTGGCAGCCTGAACCGCAGGGCAGCGGCAGGAACCCCTGGCGCCCCCTGCGCCCCCTGCGCCCCCTTTCGCCCCCTTTCGCCCCCTTTCGCCCCCTGCGCCCCCTGCGCCCCCTGCGCTCGGGCTGCTCGGTGCGAGCCGCGCCTACGCCTGCGGGGAAGGCGGCCCGGAGCAGGACGGCGGGACAGGCCCCGTGCGGGAGCGACTGTCGCCCAGACGCCTGGAAAGGGGGGCCTGGAAAGGGGGGCCTGGAAAGGGGGGGCCTGGAAAGGGGGGCCCGGAAAGGGGGGGCCCGGAAAGGCGGGGCCTGCACGGCACGACCTGCGGAAGCGGCCGCTCTCGGCGCGTGTCCCGCGGGCTGCTGGAGCCCTGCTGGGGTCTGCGGGGGTCACCGCTGGGCCGGGGCGGCGCGGGGGGTCGACCCCGGGCTTCGAGCGGCGACCCCGGCCCGGGCCCCACCGGCCTCGGCCTCTCCGGGTCTCCCGCGGGGTCGGGGCGTTTCCCGACGCCGCATCCCCGCGAGTGTCCTCCAAAGGGGTCGGCTGACGACAGGCCCCTTCTGCGGAGACACCCCGTCCCCTTCCCGGCCCAGGGCCTGTCCACGAGGGCTGGGGACGCTGGACACGCGTGTGGCCAGGGCCGCGCGGGTCCCTGGGCCCGGCCTGTGCTCTGCCCACGGCGCCCGGTTTGGGGTTCCCCTGGCGCCTGCTTTCCGTCAGGGTCGCTAGGACGCCTCAGGTGTGACCTCCTCCCCGTTCCCCTTCTGGATTTGGGTGCGTCTTGACTGGCGGTTGAGGAATTTCGTTACTTGTGGAAAATTTTTAACCTTGATCATCGAACATCCCTTTTGTGCCCCTCCTGATTCTCAGCGCACTACGGGGGGCTCCGGTGAGCCCCGTGTCCCACGCTCGTCTGGAGGCTTCAGACACTTGTCTCCGCACATTCACCTGCAGGCTCTGTCCTGGCGACCTCGGCCCCCACACATGCGCTCCCGACGCCGCGCGTCTTGGTGTCTGTCTAAGCCTTGGGTTTTTAATATTGTTTTTATTTCTCTCCTGGAATTCAGCGTCACGCCGCAGTGTTTCCATCGTGGCGTTTACTCCTCGTCAGAGCAGTCCCCGCGCCTCTCAAGCGTGGCCGCGCTCTGGTGGCGTCGGCTGCCCCAGGCCTGACGTGTCTCTGAGTGCAGGCGCCACTGGTGACCAGGGGCGGCTCCGAGAGTGGCCGGTTCGGGCACTCAGGCCCCGGGGCCCCTCTGGAGTCCACGAGTCTCTCAGACAGAGAAGCGTGCTGAGCGGGCCTCTGCCTGGGCGCCCTTGCAGGCCTTGACAGCGGGCCCAGGCCCTGTCCTGCCCACGGGCCATGTAAGTGGGCTGTCAGCCCGGCCGCAGGAGCTGTTCTGAGCCAGGGCCGGGAGCCGAGGCGGCGCCGGCGCCGAAGCCTTTCCCTGGAAGAGGCACTTTCCAGATCCCCAGTCGGACAGCCCGGGCCCTGCACCAGTTAGAGGACGTGGCGCGGGCGGCTCCGTCTCCTGGGTCCATCTTCAAGCAGCAGCCCGGCCCTGGGAGAGGGGCTGGAGAGGAGGGGAGCCTGGCACATGCCCCCGGGCCCCCACAGGCAGGCGGGGAGCAGCGCTCCTCCTCCTGATGCCCGCCCCCCCACGAGCCCAGAGCCCTCCCAGCCTCTCCCCCTCCCCGCCCCATGCACGGCGGGTTGATGTGACGAAAAGGCTGTTGGCATCAGAGCTTCTGGCGTGTTCTAAAGGAACATGTAACACGGCTGATAACTAAACACGCCTGCACTAGACGATTACTCTCGGGTTATGGGGGGAAGATTTACTAACAACAGAATGGCAAAAACAATCAGGATAATGGTCTGGGAGCCAGAGTGACTCCTTACTGAAGTCACTGTGTGGACGGCACCCCGCCCCGGAGCACAACGGGGGGCCGTGGCCGCTTTACCCGCAGAGATGCCTCAGCTCAGCAGCCCCAGGGGCCTCGCAGCAAGTCCCTGAAACTAGTCCTTCCTTGAGCCCTTGCCTGGGCCCACGCCGACCTCCAGCCCCCGTGGGCCTGCTGGCCCCTGCCGACCTCCAGCCCCCGTGGGCCTGCTGGCCCCTGCTGACGTCCAGCCCCCGTGGGCCTGCTGGCCCTGCGCTACCGCTGTTTTAGAGCCCTGGTCTTGTGTGTGTTTTGAGACTCTGTCAGGAGTTCAGGCACCTGAGGGCGGGAGGCGAGGCCGGAGTCGGCGGCGGTCACCACCTGCGGCGCCCGGACTCTGCTTGGACCGCGCAGCTCCCTGTGATTCTTACAGCGGATCATCGCGCAATGGTCTAGCCTTCATCTCGAGCTTTTCAGTCCAGAGCAGATTCCCGTGTCTGGGAGGTCGGGGGGCCTGTCCCCCACTGAAACACGCGTAGCTCCTGGGGCAGCGACGCCCGTCCAGGGTCCCCACTCCACACTTGGGCCTGGCGGCCCGGCCTGTGGTTCACGGCGCCCCACGTCCAGCAGCGTGCAGGCTCGTCAGACGACCCCGCTGTGTGGGCAGCCGGGAGGCGAGGGCAGCGGGTCCGGCTGTCAGGCAGGCCGCGGGTGTTTGCCGGAGGTAGAGACTAGGATGACGCTTGCCCGTGAATAGACTTTATTTCGGGTGCAAAAGTTTTATTCAAGATGGTGGGACTCGCACACGCTGGTGAGCACTGCAGTTTTGCTGATTTGGTGTGGACGCTGCAGAACCTGTGTGTGTGTGCGCGTGTCTGTGCGTGTCCGTGTGTGTGTCTGTGTGTGTGACTGATGATGTGTTTGGGGACCACGTGGGGACATGTCCTGAAATGCATTTAGGTCTCATTTGAGGGGTGAAACCCAAACTGCCGGTAGTCTCGCGTGGGGCGCCCTCTGTTGGGGGCGCAGGCGTGTGTTGCGGGGACTGATGGAGCCCAGGCCCCAAACGCCTCCCGCAGCTCTTGCCCGTCCTTCATGGCAGCTACTTCTCCCCCGGGCATGCCACTCCGCTCCTGGACACCTATCCCCGGCTGTCCCCGGCTGGGCGGCCGTGGCGGGGCCGGCTGGGAGGACCCACTGTCAGCACCACGTCAGTCTCCGGGCCCGACGGGTGGCGGCGGCGGGACGGGCTGCTCCGTGGGCTCGCCTGCGGGTCTCGCTCGCCTGGGCAGCCTGTCCGCTGTGCCGTCCCAACCTGGTCCCACCAGGCGCGCTCAGCGTGGGCTTGGGCTTGTGGGCGGGGCTGCGGCCGGCATCAGGCTGCCCCACCTGGGCCTGGACCCTGGCCGCCCGCTTCCCCTCCGTCTGTCCCTGGAAAGGCTGGGGCCTCAGGATAGCTCCCGGGCCCACGCGGTCGGGGCCATATCTGGACCCTCTGTCTCTCGAAAGGCAGGTGGGGTGCTCCAGAGCCAGCAACCCTTGGGGCTGCACAGCCTAACTGCCCGCCGGGTGCCCGGTGCTGGCAACGGCCCTGACCCCACGATGCACGGTCGCGTTGCTCTAAAGGGGCGTCTGACCTCGGCCTTGCAGCTCAGAGCCGGGAAGTGGTGCCAGGACGGGGGCCGGGAGGAGCAGGCTGCGTCTCCCAGGGGCCCGCCGCCCGCCTCGGCTTCCGCACGTCGCCCCGCGCCTGTCCCCTGGCACTGCTCCGTCACCCGTGGCCCCAGCCCTCCTCCCCACAGGCCGGCCCAACCCCGCCTTCCCCAGAGAGGCACCCCCCAGGGACAGGACGTGCTGCTTGTCGTCTCTCTGCTTTCACTGTCACACAGGTTCACCGGGATGGGTTTTATTGTACAAATGAGCTTTAAAAACACCACGAAGACACAGATGGGCAGACGGCAGCCGCGTCCTTCTCTCAGCGGAGGGAAGGGGGCCGAGGGCGTGTGCCCGTGGCTGTGACTGCAGAGGCCTCGGCGACGCTGGTGCCCGGAGCTGCCCGGGGCTCCTCGGGCTGCCCCGCCTGCCCGGCCATGTGGGCTGAGGGCAGCTGTGCCACCACAGACTGCGGGCCAGGGCCCAGCCCAGAACTCAGCCCGTGCGGCCTGCCAGCCCGCCCTCAGGGTGAGCTGCTCTGGGCGCGTCCCCCCACTCTGGCCCGAGGACCGCGGGGGGAGTCATGTTGTTTCTGTGGACGCGCCCACAGGGACAGGAGGTGGGCGGGCTGCACTTCTGGCCCTGCCCCCGCTGACTGGCTCCTGCTGATTGTAGACGCCGAGACGTGACGGTGCTGGGGGTCGCCGCCGCCGTGGGAAGCCACCCGTGGACAACTTGCCTCTCCGCTTGACAGGCTTGCTCTGATTCCAGTGGCTTCCTCCCGTGTGCACTTTGCAAAACTAAATGGAGAAGCCTGACAGCTGTGAGTCGGTGACCTCGGCAAGCAGCTCCAGCCACGAGGGCGTTGGCACCGAGGCCCACCTTCGCCCCTCCGCTCCAGCAGCCCTACTTGGGAGACCAACTGCCCTCCGGGACGTCCCAGGGTGGGGTGTGTGTGGGCGCACATGTGCGCGCGCAGCAACCCCACCAACTCGTGCTCCCGGCTCCCTCGGCCCTCCGGTGCCTGCTGGTCCTCCTGGGTGGCATCCTTGTCCCGAGAGACAGGTGCCAGCCGGACACTGGGGTCATCACCACCTCCTGTGATGCCAGCAGGCTCAGAGCCTACCGTGGTGCACTCCCATCCACTCAGGATGCGTCTCCAGGCCCTGGCAGCACGGAGATACACAGACAGACGCCCCAGCCCCCGCAGCAGTGATGTCAGCGCACCCCGGTGCCACTGCGCTGTCCCCCCATGAGCAGCCTGCACCCGCGCCAGGATGAGGCCAGGGTCAGGACAACATCCAGTGGACAGATTCCTGGATGCCCCGGAGGCCATGTGCTGGGCGGGGCGGGCTGGC
Source organism: Talpa europaea (assembly GCF_964194135.1). NCBI lineage: Eukaryota > Metazoa > Chordata > Mammalia > Eulipotyphla > Talpidae > Talpa > Talpa europaea. The sequence goes on along the minus strand of NC_140072.1, from coordinate 330,113 downwards.
CTGGGGCCTGGCCTGGGCGGGGCCGCCATCCCCCCGGCAGGTCATGCAGTCCCCGGACTTGAGGCGCCGGGAGAAGGAAGGGGTGAAGGAGACCTCTGCTCCCTGCTCCAAGGACAAAGCGCCTGCCTTGCCAGACCGGAGGCTGGGGGGGTGGGGAGGGCTGCACCCCACGATGGCCGCAGGGGCCCGGGACCCGAGGGGCCGCGGTAAGGCCCCGGCTGGCTCCGTGGCTGCAGTTCGGTTGCTGGGGCGGGTCCAGCCCCACCCCTCACGGTGCCGGCCGACCGTTGCTTCATTGCCTCCTTTTTTAATCGCTTTCCTCTATCATTTTGCTCGATCTGGGAGAATTCTTAATGAGCTGGGGTGAGCTGACTGGGCCAAAATGCGACTTCCTCGTAGCCCGTTTCTCGCTGTCCGACGGTCAGCAGATCCAGGGCCGGGCTGGCCGAGGGCCGGTCACTGCTACTCCCCGTGGCGGTGGAGGGGGTTTCAGAACAGGGAGCGTGGGAAGCCAGCGTCCTGCCTTTTGCAGTTCGTTCTGTTCTGTAAATGTTTTATGGATTCGCCGTGACAAGGAAATAGGAAGCAGTTAAGGGAAAAGTGAAACTCCTTTTTCTCAAGATCCTGCTCTTTCCCCTGAGAAAGCTGGGGAGCCTTTGGTTTGGACTCAGCCTACACGTGCCCTACACGTCTCCCAGCGCACCCCTGCCACCGCACCCCTGCCTGCGCACCCCTGCTACAGCACCCCTGCCAACGCACCCCTGCCTGCACACCCCTCCTACAGCACCCCTGCCACCGCACCCCTGCTACAGCACCCCTGCCAACGCACCCCTGCCTGCACACCCCTGCCAGCGCACCCCTGCCAGCGCACCCCTGCCAGCGCACCCCTGCATGTGCACCCCTGCCAACAGGCGTGGTCACGGCTGCGGGCTCGCCCTCGCGCCCCGGCTCTGCGTGCTCTTGTCCCCGCCAACACCTGGTGGTGCCCCCGTAGCACTGAGGGGCCGCACCGCTGCTCGCCCAGGAGCGTGTGCCCGGTTCCCACCCAGGCGCTCAGCCGTGCGCTCTGAGCCGCAGAGGCCCACGCGGGTGCGAGGGGGTGTGCTGGGTGGGCGCCAGGACCCGGGCCTCACGCTCAAGTGCGCATTTTAAATTGTCTCCCGCGCCGCCCTCCGCGGCCTCCAGGCACCCGGGTCTGCCTGTGCAAGGGCGCCGCCTGCCCTCCACCTGTGCCCACCAGGGGTGCCCCCTCCCACGCCCCTGGTGGGGGCCCCAGTGCTGCGGCCCAGCCCACAGGCCCACGGCTGCTGCATCTGACTGGGGGGCGTTGGGCGCGTCTGCCTTGTCCCGGGAGAGCTCCGTTCCTGGACCGCGTTAGTAAGGACGAGGGGCCGCGGGGCTCCCCGCGTGTGGCGCCTGCACGTGCGGACTCCTGAGGGACCGGGCGTTTGTGATGCCCCAAACGGCGTGCCCTCTGCGGACTTGGGCTGCGGCAAACTGAAGGCGCATCCTCGCAGGCAGGCGCTTGCTGTGGGGGTGTTGCAGTCACCGCACGGGCGACGGGCACCCCGAGACGCAGACAGCCTCGCCAGCCTCCTCCGGCTTGCCCTGCTTTTTCGGGGTGATTTCAATGCCTGTCTAGGCCCACGTCCAGGGCTCCAAAGACCCCGCCCTGGCTGGCTGGCTGGGCAAATTCTTACTGGGGAAAACAATGTAACGAGTTAGGTTGCAGGTTGGCTCGGAGGCCGCGCCCAGGGACCTGCGCTCTCCCACCCCAGCACCAGCGGGTGCCTTTCCCGGAGGGAACCCGCCTCGGGTCTTGTGGAGGATTAACGGGCGCTGCAGCCTGGAGACCCCCCACCCCACCCACCGCTGCCACCACCGGATTTGAGGAGCCCTGTACTTGGGGCGGCTCCAGAGGGCAGAGCTTCGGCGCCCGCCGCTCGCCACTCCCGTCTGCAGATTCATCTTCCTTTAAATGAAATAAACTCTTAAAGGAAATGTTGGAAATCATCCGGGTCCTTTCTTTCCTAATTACCGCAGTCAGTCATCGCTCCTGAGGCGGAAACAGTATACGGAAGGCCCAGCAAGAATCTAATAAATAAATTCTAGATTTACATTAATGAAGGTAATTACTCTCGTGTTGGTCTGTGGAAATCAAACTGAGCCGACATGGGCCCCGCCCGTCCCCCCCGTGCACCCCGCCCGTCCCCCTCATTCTGCTGCACCCCATCGCGTGGGGAGCTCCAGACCCGGCGCCTCTCGACTGGCTGGTAATTGCTCAGCCAGTTGTGAGGTCCCTGGTTTCACCTGCAAACTTAGATGAACTTAAAACCGTCGCGATCCTTGGGTCTCAGAGCCGGTGACCTTGGCGCCAGATGCCGGGTCCTCCCGCGAGCCAGGCAGCCCCCCGCGGGGCAGATGCGCTCAGCCTCGGCTTGTGCGGGCCCAGGGCCTGCTCCCGAGTCCTCACCTTACAGGTCTCTCTTGTGTCCTGTAGGGAACGTGCCGGGAGCAGAGCTGGTGATTCAGCGGCGGCGACTCCGGACCGAGGACCAAGCCGGCGAGGCTGCCCGCGCGGCCCAGCGCTCAGGTACCTCCTGCGGCAGGTGGGTGAGGCCCTCCGGCCTCGTGTCCGGCTTCCTGGCCCGCGGGGGGTGCTGAGGCCCCGGACCTCCCACTCCAGGCTGCGGCTCATGCTGACGGGTCTGCGCTTCCCTTAGCGACCGGGGCCTCGCCCTGCCAGGCTCTGGGGCAGCACAGGCGCCTCTTGGGGGCCTGGGAGCACCAGCGGGCAGGAGCCATCCCTGCCCCAGATGGGACCCCCTTTCCATCTGCGAGCCAGGGCCACGCGGCCCCGGGCAGGTGGCGGTGTGGGCACCCGTGCCGGTTTACAGCCTGGTGGGCGCAGGTCCTCGGGACTCGGGCTGCACGGGGCCAGGGCAGCTAGGTCCTCGCTGCGGCTGCAGGTGCCGCTGCTGCCCCCTCACGGCTCTGCCTGCGTCTGTTCCGAGTGAGGAGAGGGCGGCAGGTGGCGACGTCACGGCCCAGGCAGCTCTGGCTCACGCAGGTGCCTGGGGAGCAACCCGCCCGCCGCCCCAGCCCTTCTGCCGCAGCCTCCGTGGTGTTAGGAACCAGCCACAGGTCACGGCTGCTGCTGCTCACTCTCTGTGGCCCACTGCAGGCTCGATTCGGTCTGGGGGGCCACTGTGTGAACCCTCGCTCCCCTGGAGGTGAGGAGGCCGTCCCAGCGAGGGCACCAGTTGCAGCGCCTACTGCGCGCGGCCTGGTCTGTCTCACATCGCGGCCCTACGCGGCCACGGGCAGTGCAGCGGAGTATTTTTGCGTCTGGCCTCTGAGTGCCGCCTGGGGTTGGCGTCTCCGGCATGGAGTCAGGTATCCCCGTGGAAGGAGGGGCCGCGCGTGGTCACTGAGCATCCAAACATCTCCACGTGCCACCGAGGCCACCAGCCAGGCAGTTTTCAGAGAGAAATCCGAGTTTACAAACTGGCCGGGACTGACTTCCTGGTTGGGGCTGACGGCTGACTCGAGGGGGTGCGCCGGGGCCAGAACAGGAGCGGCCCAGCCCCACCTGCTGTCTGGAGTGGGTGTGGACGAGCTTGGCCGGCCCCACGGGGCCCCCAGCCGGAGAGGGTGCAGGCGGCGGGCGCACAGCCCAGGGTGGTGAGTGGGACAGCCTCGGCCCTGCAGCCCTGTCCCCCACGCCGCACTCCGGGCACTGCGCTGAGAGTCAGATACCCGCAGGCGGCGCCCGGCCTCGCCTATGGCGTCCACCAGGTCCTCTCTGCAGCTCCAGGCAAGAGCCAGACCCGCCTTCCTTCTGCACAGGCCCTGGGTGGGTGGGCGGGGCACCCGCGGCATCCAGGTCCTGCGAGTGTGGCCTGCGCCCTCCAGCTCAGCTCCGAGGGCCCAGGGCGGGGCGGGCGCGGCCGGGGGAAGGAGGCCACAAGCAGCAGGGCCAGTGTGGCCTGCACGCCCTGGGGCCCGGAGGGGCTCGGGCAGCCCGTGGAGCGGGCTCCCCTCGGCCAGCAGCTCAGGGCAGGGGCAGCAGAGGCCGCAAGCTCCTCCGCGTCGAGGGCTCGGGGAAGTGGGCGTGGGCAGACCTGGGGCGCAGCGGGACCTGCTCTGGGCCGGCCGCACGCGCGCCACCTGGCGGCCTCCGCCCTGGACTCGCCGCGCTGAACCCGGCGGATCTCGTGGAGGTGGGCGTGGAACCGGCCCTCACACTGCTGCAGAAGCCGGGCTCTGGGGTGTGTGGGGCTCTGGGGTTGTGGGGCTCTAGGGTGCGTGGGGCTACGGTGTGCGCGGGGCGGGTGCGGCCCTGGCCAAGCCGAGCGGCGAGGGGGACTCGGGGCATGGGGTCCGGCCAGCCAGGCCCCTGCGGCTGGAGCACTTCCCCAAGTGCCCTGAGTCGCAGCGGGGGCAGGCAGGGTGAGGCTGTGGCGCCCAGAGAAGACAGCCGCGCTCACGGGGTCTCTTGCGCAGGGACTTTGAGGTGTTTCTTCAATCTGTGATGGCTGTGACGCTGGGGTCCTTTCTGAGCTGCTGGCCAGGGCCACATTTGGGGCTGTCCTGCGGCTGATGGCCACCTGAGGCCTTTCAGCCTGACTGGCAGCAGGGCGGGCGCAGCACAGCCTCCAGCCCCAGGCACCCAGCCCCGCAGAACCGGCAGGGGCAGGCCCAGCAACCCCCAGCGCCTGTGAGGCACCGAGCACTGAGCGGGGGCGCGGGGGCAGAGCGGGGCGCTTGGCCATCCACGCCGTGATGTCGCCTGGGGCTAGATGTGCACGAAACCCAGGTCCTGATTGGCCCTGGCCGCATGTCCCCCAGGTCCTCCTTATGTTAGGAGGGGCCTGGGCAGCACCTGCGGCCGCTGGCAAGTGCCCAGCCAGCTGCGGAGCCCACGGGGACGCGAGGGCAGGACGCCCTCCTGGGACGGTGACTGCCAGGCCAGACGCATTGACTGACGCCCACCTCAGGGGTGTCCTTCGCCAGAGTGGGTGGGCAGTGGGGGCCCTGGCCCCGCCAGCCCTTCATGGACAGCCCGGAGAATGGTTTCGTGCCGCGCCTGTTTCCTGCGGGACCCGCCCGCTCAGGTTGCTGCTCGGTGCTCCTCACGTGGTGACCCTCGCGTTTTCACAAACCGGCCGTAGAACGTCGTCGCCCATCAGCTGCCACCGTGGCCATGTCAGAGGCGCCGTCCTGCAGCCGTGACCAGGCCCAGGGCCCAGCTCCGTGCAGCTGTGTGGCCGGGGCCGCGGGAGGCAGAGGCGGCTGCAGGAGCTGCTCGCTTTGGTCTGGAACTAGTGACGGTCCCTGTGGCCTCGCTGCACTGGGCCGCCCCACCATCTCCTGCCACTCCCTGCTGTCCCCCGCCGCCCCCCGCCATCCCCCGCTGTGCCCCGCCATCCCCGCCATCCCTGCTGTCTCCCGCTGGCCCCTGCGCCCAGCGCAGCCAAGATCCAGGACTTGCACGGCGCCCTGGGCGGCTCATTCCCCTGTGGGTTCTGCGTCACAGATGCTGATCTGAGTCGGTTCTCGTGGTGTTTTTCTGAAAGGACTTATGGGGCCGCCGCGCCAGGTGGGTGCTGGTGGCCCGCTGCCCGCTGTGTCCACGCCCCTGCTGCCCCAGGCTGAGCGTCCTCAGCACCACCTTCATCTCTCCGTCTCTTGTCCTTCTCCAGAGTGACCGCAGCTGGCGGAAGAGGGGAAGATGTAGCCCCGGAGCGCAGTCCAGCGTCCGCCCCTCCGGTCACTGACATCGGCCAGGAGGCTCTGGGCCCGGCCGCACGGCCTCTAGAGCTGCCCGAGGTAAGGCCCACCTGCTCACATGTCCGGCCCTCCCCTGAGGGGGACAGAGCTGGCCAGGAAGGGCATCTCCATCTGACCTGGAACAGCCCCTTCGTCCTGACGAGCAGGCTCATGTCGCCTGGGCTTGCGCCTCCTGCGGACCGAACCCCCACACCGCCCCCCCGCCCTGGCCCGCCCCTCACCCCTGGCGACACCCAGCGCAGGGACGGCCTCGCAGGCGGCCTGCTCTTCGCCTGCCCTTTGTGCTGGTCCCTGCTCCTGCGGGACGTGGGGTCGGGCTGTCTCGCTCCTGAGCGATTTAAAATTATGGCAAAATGCAAATGGAAATCTGCCGCCTCCGCGCTCTTCAAGCTGGCAGCTCGGGCCCCTGCACAGCGGCGTGGCCGTCACCTGCAGCCCTGACCTGGCCGGACGCTGCCTCCCGTCACCCCAGGCAGCCCTGATTGTCAGGCCCCAGGCACCGTCCTTCCCTGCGTCCCCTTTGCAGTGGTGCGTCCAGGGCTGGCGCGCCCTTGGGGTGACCATGCGTCTCTGTCTGTCCCTGGCTGTCATGCGCAGCCCCATCTGGGCCGCCGGTCAGAGCCATCTCGTGGTGCTCTGACCTGCACACCCCGCGGCCAGGCCTCAGGCCCCTCGAGAGCCTCTGGGCCATTCATGGCTTCTCTGACCACGCGAGTCTCTGCCTGGTCCAGGGGCTGGTGGTGGAGCTGTGGCTGCCAACTCTCTGAGTACCTGCCTGCGTCAGGCGATGCATGGGGCCTCCCTTCGGCGGGCGGACGGTCCACCCATCTCCCAGGGGTTTGCTTTGGTGGAACCCAGCTTGCCTGTGCTCTGAGGTCCGGTCAGGGTCCACGGCCTCTGCAGGGGGGCATACCGCGCCCACGGCCTGCAGGGTCCGGAGTGCCCCCCACACCTGCATTGTCTGCAGGGGACCCGCCTGCTCCCCGCTCCTACCCACCCTGGGCCCGGGGGTGGGGGTGCGAGTCTGAGTCTGGGCGCCCTGCGAGTTGGCTCAGGAAGCAGCGGGCTCCGGGGCTGCCCCTCGGGGGAGGCCGGGAGTCGCACGCCCTGCTGGTGAGGGCTGACCGTGTGCAGAGCCGCCTCCTGCCCGACGCCGGGGCCACTGGAGGAGCAGAGAGGAGGGCTGAGTCCGTGGGCTGCAGCGGGCACCTCTGGGGGCCACGCTCTACTCTCTGCCTGGAATGGCGGGGAGTGGCGGCCACCAGCCGCTAGGCCCATGGCCTGGGGGCCACTGGTGCCCCTGCCGTGTCAGAGCCCGAATGCCCTCTCCTGCCGCACCCCTTAGCAAACACCAGAGAACCTTCGAGGCCCCAAGAGCTGTGCGTTTTCCCAAAGCCGCGCCCAGGACGCTGGGGGATGTGCCAGCCCCTGACCCTGTCAGAACTGCTTGGGGGGTGGGGCGGGGGCGGGGTGTGTGCCCCACGGAGACAGCAGCCTCGGGCAGGCCCTCGGGACAGAGCCGGGAGAGCGATTGGTGCCACCTCGGAGCAGCCAGCGTAGGGAGGAGACGATTCCACTGTGGAGCGGAGGCGGGGAGCGATGCCTGGCGGGGTCTTGGCGGGGCGTGGGCCGGGCCTTGGGGTCCCCCACCTAGTCAGCGGGCCTGACCTTGCCACCCTTCTTCAAGCTTTGCTGCAATGGAAAGGCCACGTTTCCAGAAGCAAAGCGCGGGTGCCGCGGCTGTGCTGGCCCACCCGCCGGCCGCGGCTCTGAATCAAGGCTGAGCGGCGAGCGGCGAGCGGCCCCGTGACCAGCTCCCGGCAGGCGCCGGGCCCAGGAGGGGGACTGGGCCACGGGACCCGGGCGCCAGGCCTTCTCGGGCAGCGGGGGTCCGGGCTGCGGGGCCCATTCAGCGGCAGGGGCGGCCCCAGGCGGGAAGCCTGGCGAGCTGGGGGCCTTCCTGGGAGGCCCGGGCTGCGCGCTCGTGCTCGGGTAGCCGGACGGACCGGAGCGAGGACGTCTGTCCCGGAGCAGGGGCGGCGGCGCGAGGAGGGCAGCCTCGCCACCGTGTGCGCAGCCGCCAGGCCTCACGCTGCCCCGCTTTGCAGATGGAGACGTCGCGGCACAGAGGAAGGAAGTGACTCGGCCGCGGTCGCGAGCTGGGAGGACAGCGCCGGCCCCCAGAGAGGACCTCGACTCGCCTGTGTCCTGCCCCGGAGCCACGCTGCCGCCCTTCCTGGGAGAGAAGCCTTCCTGCGAGGTAGAGCCCCACCTCCCCGCCGCCGCCTCCCCGCCGGCGCCTTGTCCCTCCCGCCCTGAGGGGAGATGGGCCCATCCTGGCGTCCGGCACAGGGACGGGGCCTTCGTCCTCCCCGCACTGGCCCCTCTCTGCCTGGGGGTCCCGTCGTCGCTCTGGGCCTGGGCAGTCCCTCTCCACCTTCCGTCCGTCCCGGCCGGCCAGGGCAGCGCTCGCCTCTCCCCGTGGCCCGTCTGCGTGGGTGGGACTTCCAGGTGCGCAGCAGGACTGGGTCTGGACCCCTTGCCCCCACCCACGCTCCCTGCAGGGGGCATGGACGACACCCTCTGGCCGGCGGTCCTGGCCAGCCCAGCCCCTCCTCCGGCTCAGGTTGCGCGACGCTGTCCAGGCTATCCTCCAGCCTCCCACGGCTCTGCTCTGTCCACCTGCCCCCTCCCCTGCCCGCGCAGGGCCTGTCGGTCAGCGGTGTGTCCCCAGTGGATGAGGACGGGGTTGGGGAGCCGACGGCCCAGTCCTCAGAGGACGGTGGCCACACGCCGAGGTCCTGGTGCAGCCCGAGGTGGCGCACCAGGCCGGCCCCGCTGCCTCTGAGCTTGGCCACGCGCTCCTGCAGACAGGCTTGGGGACATCCTGCTGCTGGGGCAGTGCCGCCTGACTCCCTGGGGCCATGGGAGCCCCCTGCCTGGCATCCGGGGGTGCAGGCCATCTTCCCCGCAGGGCCCGGCCTCCTCAGCCCACCGGGCTCCCCGCCTCCCAACGATGGAGCTCTGTCCCCTGCATGCACCCCAGCATGTCCCTCCTCCATGGGGCGCTGCCCAGGAACCCACTGTGCCGGCCCTTGTCCTCTGGGGTGCCCCATGGGGGCCTCCCCTTTGATCGGACAGCCCTGTCCATGCATCTAGAGCGTTGTACGGGGGCCGCCTGCTGGGGGACGATGTTGGCTCTTGAACCTGCCACGGCAGCATCACGTGTTTTGGGGGCCGGCTGCTGCGCACGAGGAATCTGGGGTTCCTGTGTCTTCCATACCGTCTGCCCGTCGACACAGCTGTGGGGACAGGCCGTGGGGCTGCAGGCATCCAGGACGCCCACCTCCGACCACAGCGGCCCAGGGTAGCTTCCTTGTGCCCACGGCACCACCCGCGGCGTGGTCTCCCTCGCGGCCTCGCTGGGCGAAGTGGCAGCTAGGGGCTCAGGGGGCGCTCAGTGTTCTGGCGCCGTCCCGGCCAAGGGCAGGAGCAGGCGGGGCTGGTTGGGGCAATGGCGGCCGCGGAGGCCTCCGGGCGCCTGCCCCCACAGCACAGCCCTGGCAGCGGCGCACCAGCAGCAGGCTCGCCGAGCAGTCTCCCCCGGTGGACGGCGACTGTCCCCAGGGGTCAGGCCTCAGATGGGCAGCTGCCCCCTCGGCTGGCCCCCAGCTGCCCTCAGGTCCCAGGGGACCCAGACCCTTGCTCACCACCGCAAACCAGCGCCCCGTGTGACAGAGGCGAGTGCACGTCTGTGCTCCGTGTGTGCGTGACGTAAAGCGCACACGACGTGGGCCTGGACACAGATAACATGCAACGGATGTGAGAAGTGGCTTTATACTTGACGCTTTTGCAAACTTAAGTGTTTGTGATTTTATATATTTCTGTGTTGTCTTCACCTTCACGCGAGCTTGGTGGCTTTTTCCTGTATGCGTGGTGTGTGGTGTGTGTGTTGTGGTGTGTGTGTTGTGTGTGTTGGGGGTGTGTGTGTTGGGGTGTGTGTGTTGTGTGTGGTTGTGTGTTGGGGTGTGTGTGTGAGTGGTGTGTGGTGTGGTGTGTGGTGTGGTGTGGTGTGTGGTGTGGTGTGTGGTGTGGTATATGTGGTGTGGTGTGGTGTGGTGCGTGGTATGTGGTGTGTGTGGTGTGTGTGTGTGGTGTGGTGTGGTGTGTGTGTGTGGTGTGTGTGTGGTGTGGTGTGGTGTGTGTGGTGTGGTGTGGTGTGTGGTGTGTGTGTGTGGTATGTGTGTGGTCTGTGGTGTGGTGTGGTGTGTGTGGTGTGGTGTGTGGTGTGTCTGGTGTGGTGTGATGTGGTGTGTGTGTGGTGTGTGGGTGTGTGTGGTGTGTGTGTATGTGGTGTGTGTGGTGTGGTGCGGTGTGTGGTGTGTGTGGGGTGTGTGGGTTGTGGTGTGTGTGGTGTGTGTGGGGTATGTGGTGTGTGTGTGTGTGTGTGTGTGTGGCGTGTGGGTGTGCATCCCCTCCCGGCAGGCCGAAAGGCTGCTGTGTGGCCGGGTACTTGCCGTCCATCCCATCAGCCCGGCGGCTCTGGTTCCCCTCTGTGAGCTCAGGTGTTCATGTCCTTGCAGACTCAGCAACTCACTTGATGTGGATTTTCACGTCTTGGACACTAGTGACTAGTTCACACGTGTCTGTCTGTGAGGGGACATTTATTGTCATGCAAGCTCCCACGTCTGCAGTAAAGTCAGACACACGCACATGCGTGCGCATAAACACACACACACGTGACAGGAAATTGCCAAGCCGGGCACTCCTGGTGTGTCCTGGTGTGGAGTGCCGCTCGCTCGCGCCAGCCTGTTCTGCCAGGTCCCCTGGGGGCCCCTAGGAGGTTGCCACTCACGGGCTCCCGTCTGTCCGGGCAGAGGCCTGAGACTTCCAAGGCGCAGCCCCCCCAGAATGCAGCCCCCCATGGCCAGGCCCCGCCCGCTGACGCCCGCCGCTCTGTCCTCAGATGGAGGTGGATGCCGAGGAGAAGCGTCACCGCACTCGCTCCAAAGGGGTCCGAGGTACGTGCGCGCGTGGGGTCCGGGCCCCTCCGGGGCGCTGCGCCGGGTCTGCGGGGCCCCGGCTGGGCCCGGTCTCACTGCCCTCTCCCCGCAGTGCCCGTGGAGCCGGCCACGCAGGAGCTGTTCAGGTCAGTGCGCGGCGGCCGGGCCCCAGCAGCCGCCAGACGTCCAGCGGGTGCGGGAGGCCCCGCGGCCCCAGCCGCCCCCCTCCCGCTCGTGGTTCCCACTTCTGTCTGCCCTGCCCGCCCCTCTGCTGCCTCGGTCTCCCCACCCCATGTCCCCTCCCCCACCTCGGTCTCCCCCTCCCACCCTCTGCTGCCTCGGTCTCCCCAACACTCTGTCTCCTGTTGCAGCTGCCCCACGCCCGGCTGTGATGGCAGCGGCCACGTCAGCGGCAAATACGCGAGGCACAGAAGGTGAGTCCGCGCCGGTGCTGGGCCCGAAGCGGCTCCTGCAGAGCTGGGCCGTGGGGGCCGTGGGGACCGAGTCTCTGCTCCGTCTCTCGTGGGGGCGCCAAGCACCAGCCCTTCTAAGGGTTTGAGGGGCTAGTGGGGTGCACGAGCCGACGAGCCAGACCCCTTCCCGGTGCTCCCAGCGGCCCCCCTCCCTCGCTCGAGTCGCTGCAGGGGCTCCCCAGCGTGACCTTCCTGACCCTTCTGGGGCGTGGGCCGGGCAGGCAGCTGCAGGCCGGGGATGGGCAGCGGGGCCCAGAGCTGAGGGGAGGTGCGTGGGGAGCTGGTGGCTGGGCTGGGAGCAGCGTCTCGGGGCCAGCGTGCAGGGCCTTCAGACTGGCCTCTGGGGGCTGCCCCAGACAGGGAGGCACCGGTGTCCTCCGGGCCCTGCGTGGGGAGACAGGGAGGGCCCCGACATTCGTGGGCTTTCAGCTCACCCCACAGACTCGGCTGTGCAGATCGCTCCTGGGCAGACGGTCGCGGGCCCGGGGCTGCCCACCGGTCAGGGCCGGCCAGGCGCTGGGCGCCCCCCTCCGTGGCCTGCATGCACGCACGGGGAAACCCCGCGGCTGTGTTGGTCGTCCTGCGCGGAATCGAGGGGTGGCAGGCGGCGCGGCAGGCGGGGGCCCCGGTGAGCAGCTTCCTGGGAGCGCTTCTGTGGTTGAGGCCGTTCGTGGGTTGTGTCGTTGCTGCACGCAAGCCGCGTCGTGGGAGAAGGCCGCTTGCGCGAGTGCCTACGGGGTGTGCGTGACCTTCCAGAGCGCGTATCTGCAAACCCATAATCCGTACGTTTAAGAAACTGCTTTATTTGCGTCTTTGATGGAAAACAAGTCGGCGGGGCAGGAGAGGCCCTGATTCCCCCCAGCCCAGCGCGGTGACGTCACCGTGTGGGGCCGAAGGAAGGACTCAGCTTGGCTGCAAAGGCTTCACGGGGCCCTGGGGCCACTTCCCAGCCCGCTCTGCTGGGGGTGACGAGCCCCGGGGCTGTCCCCACCCGGCTGTCCCGCAGCCACTGACGGGGCGACCGCAGCACCCCTGCTCAGAACCAGCTCTGCGGAACCGGGGCTGCCGGCTTCTCCCGGAGGCGTGAGGCTGACGTGAGCCGCGCGCCCCTGTCCCTCGAGCTGCTGGCCAGACGTTGGGCAGCGTCCATGGGCGCCCACGCTGGGGGGCTTCCCGGCGGAGTCTCTGAAGAAACGTCACGTTCGCCGAGTCCCGCAGCACGTGGCTCCTAGAACTCCCGTGTTTCACTCACAGCGGCTGACTGGGCCAGGACGTGGTTTTGTGGACGAAGACGAACAGAGAGCAAGCCCGGCCTCCCAGCCGTCCCGGAGAGCCCGCGCGCTTTGGACAAAGCACGCGCCTTTCCCGGACCTCGGTTCCCTCCGTGTGAGGACAAGAGCCTTGTCGGCCTCCCTGTGCAGCCGCCCCCCACCGAGCCCCGTGGCGCGCCCCGCCCAGGCAGCAGGCCTCAGCGGCTGTTGCTGGAGGCTCCAGGGGGCTCCCGGGCAGACTTGGGGGGCCGACCCTTCAAGGGTGGGTGGGACCTTCGGACCCGAGGCCCCGTCGTGTTGGCCTGGGCCTCGGCCCGCAGGCTCCGCCCTGGCCACGTCGTCAGGGGAGCACGGAGGCGCCAAAGCCGGAGGCTCCTACAAAAACCCGCTTCAGAGCACTTGAGTAAGAGACCGCGTCCCTGTGCCCTCCCGCCGCAGTCCCCTCGGCGCGAAGCAGCGTCTGGCCCGAGGCGGGGCTTTGAGTGTGGAAGGTGTGGCCGCGAGGCTCGGCGTGCAAGCGGGGCCGATTCGTGGACCTTCGTTTCTCGGATTTCCTACGTAGAAACTGGAAATGGAAATTATCAAAATTTATTTCACCCTGTTACAGATTAATACTAAGCAAACAGAGGAATTTCAAGCTTAGCCTCCCTTGTAACAGTTACACAGACACCGGGACGTGTGGAGCTAACTAGACTCACTTTTTCTGGACCGCGATTTTGTGTGAGGCTCCAATAAGACGGGTGGGGAGACGGGGAGGCAGACGGAGACAGAGATGGAAACGGAGACAGAGATGGGGGTGAAGACAGAAGCGAGGCGGATTCCGAGGGCCCCCCAGCTGGAGGCGTCCCAGATCTGCTCTGGGGCCCCTGCCCTCCTTCTGAGCCCCGGTGCCCCGTTCGCACTGACCCTTCACTTTCCGAGCTGTCCTTTGCGAGGCGCAGCTCCTGACGGGTTTTTGACCTAAAGTTCGGCCTCGGTGCCCGCACCCCGTGCGCCCCGGCCAGGGTGGGTGTTGCTAGTGGGTGTCAACTCTCCCCAATTTGGAAAATCTCCGTCGGCCTTGGCACTTTACAGGCGAAGCCCCTCGTGGCGCCTGCACCCTCTCGCCCCCCTCGTGTGCACCGGCGCCCCCTCTTCCTCTCGCCCCCTCGTCGTGGACTGAGCTCGAGCTCGTTCTGGAGCTGAGGGCGCTGGCTGCGGGGCAAGGCCGTGGCTGAGTGGGCGCCTTGGGGCGGGGCTCCCCTGGAGGCCTGGGAGAGCCAGCCGGGAGCTCGGGCAGGCTGGGGCAGCGGACCAGCCCGAGGTGCCCACCTCTGCTCCACGGAGGTGGAAACGGCAAATGCCCTGAACACAATTGCGTTCTCGAGCCGCGCTTGAGAGAGTTACACCATTTTCCACATTTAACTGCAAAGCTGGTTTTAGTTAGGAAGGCTGTGGGTGAAAATTGCAGCGGCGCGGGCGCGTGGCTGCCCCTGCCCAACCGGCGGGATGGGTACAGCCTGGCTCCGCCTCAGGCTACACGGGGCCGCCGCGGCTTTCTGGCTGTTGGCAGCTGCAGGAGCGAGTGGGCGCGTCCCCGCGCTCTCCTGGCCCTTCCGCCCACCCCCTCCGCCCTCAGAGGCTTGTTGATCCGAGGGAAGGGCCTGTGCCCCCAGGAGCCAGGCGGCCCTGGCACCCTCCACTGCGCAGCGGGGACGAGCTGAAGGCCCAGGGTGGCACGGGGCCATGAGGCGCGGGCAGGGTGGCAGCCTCACGCGCAGCTGGCCGGTCAGGACCGCCCCCGGGGGAGGGGCGGGGCCGGGCAGAGCTGAGGTGTGGGCACTGCTGCTGCCCTGCCCCGCCCCTGGGCCGGTGCCTGTGCGATGCACGTTTCACTAAAAACGTGCTGGAACAGCGGCGTCCCCATCCCAGAGTCCCCGAGGGTGGGGACACTCCTCGGGCACGGCCCTGCACCCCCACCCGTCACACCGGCTCCTTCCCTGCGAAGGCCGCCCCTGCCTGGCGCCTCGGAGCCCCTCAGGTCACAGAGCGAGGCCATGAGCCCGAGGGGCCGAAGGGCTGGACTCCGGGGGCCAGCACGGCCAGAGACGCTTCATGAATCAGGCAAATTGATGACTGACTGCGGCAGAAGGGGGACAGGGGCCCGGAAATGGGCTCAGAGCCTGGAGGGGGGGGCTCTGCCTCACGCCCCTGCGGCAGTCACTGCGCCGACCTTGGCTCCCTGTTTTCTTTGATTTTAATGCATTTTGCTATTTTTTAAAAAATTGGTTTTGCGGATGTGATTCTCTTTCGGTTTCACTCGGCCCCACGCCGACCCGCCTCTTCCTGGGCCGGTCAGCGGGGGATCCTGGCTCTCCCCTGTGCCTCGGGCGGCTCCTGCCGTCCCCCAGCAGAGCTGAGGGCGGGCCTGTTCGCCGTGATGCGGACGTGTTTCTGGAGCCGTCCCGCTTACTCGAAGGGGCTTTCTCACTTGTAAAGGGACAACTTGTTACAGGGTTGATGAATCTTTGTCAAGACCTTTGCCAGAAAAATCTGGAAGAAGCGATGAGCTGTTTAGCCAGCGCCTTTCTCCTTTCCAAGAATGACTCAGGCTCCGTCACAGCGTACCCCCTCCCAGCTGAGTGGGCCAGCTGAGCACAGGGGTGCCCAGGGAGGGCTGGGGGGGGGGAGCCGGAGGCCCCAGGGCCCCCTGCTGAGCCCCCTGTGCACCTGCACCTGGGCCTCTGCCTGGACGTCCTCCTGTCCCGCTGGCCGGCAGGGGAGCGTCCCCGGGGCCCATCTGCGCAGCGTCACGTGGTTGTGGTTCTGAGTCTGCGAGCTGCTGGGCCGGTGCGGAGGAGTGTCCCGCGGCTGCAGGGGAGACAGTGGGGGTCATGGCCGAGTGCCGCATGCTCCACAGCCGGCCCCGGGAAGCGGCGTCCCCACGGGCCAGTGGCTCTCGGGCTCACATTTGGCAGGCAAGGCCGACATGGCCCGCAGGCACCTCCCCCCATGCCGCTGACCCCGGGTGACACAGGTGACAGTGGCACGGCCAGCCCTTGCCTCCCCAGAGGCCCGTGTCCCCACCACGTCCCACGGCGGCGTCCTCGCACTCAGCCCTGCTGGCCGCAGCTCCCCCGCCCAAGCCGCTGCCTCCTTCGCCGCGCCCCGGGCTTCCCACTTCCAGTTCTCTCCTGGGACCGTTATGCTCTTTCTGACGTTCGTGCCTTGCAAATTCTGTTTCACTCGAAACGTGCTGGCACAGCGGCGTCCCTGTCTTGTGTCTGCCCCGCATCCCTTCACCCGTCAGCGAGCACAATGGGCTGGTGCCGCTGGCGTGCCCCAGCCACAGCCGCATGGCGAAGGGTTCCTGGGGCACCCTCCCTGGGGGAGCCCCGTTACCCTGCCCCCTTGCCTTCCAGGGGAAGTGGAGCCCTTTGTCTGAAGCTCCTCCCAGGGGAGCTGGGCCCTGCCATGGGCCCAAAGATGGGTTCCCCAGCCATGAGGGCGCGTGCCACGCCACCCGGGTCCCAGCCATGCCCTGGGCCTGCAGCACGGGGCGGGGCCCGCCTGGAGCAGAGACCTTGCCAGCAGCGCAGGCCTTGGCTGCTGAGGGCTCCAAGTCCCGGCCATCTCGGCAGCGTTGAGTGGCCCCTGCTGAGAACACGGGGCTCATGCTGCAGGGCAGGTGTCGCCCCCGCCATCAGCTCACCCTTGGGGCCACTGCATGGGCCTGTGTGCAGGGCGGGGCAGCCTTGGGGTCCTCTGGGCACAGGCGGGGATGCAGGGTGCATCTGCGGTGACCGGTGGCTGCTGCCCGTGCCTGGGGCGTCACATAGGCAGCTCCTGGGCCCGCGCTGTGCGCGCAGCGGCCACGGGGGCCGCGTTTCTGGGGTTTCTGGCAGGTTCCCAGTGCAAGCGGCTGCTCTGCCTTGGGCGACGGCAGGAGGACCCTGGGCCCCGGGCGCCGCACACCTGGCACAGACATGACCTGCCTGTCTCCCCCAGTGTCTACGGCTGCCCCCTGGCCAAGAAGAGGAAGAGCCAGGACAAGCAGCCCCAGGAGCCCGCGCCCAAGCGCAAGGCGTTCGCGGCCAAGGCGGACAGCTCCTCGGTGGACGAGTGCTACGAGAGCGAGGGCTCCGCGGACGCGGGCGAGCGGGAGGACGAGGAGGACGAGTACTCCGAGGACGAGGACGAGCCCCGGGATGAGGAGGACGAGGAGGCCGAGCGGGAGGACGAGGAGGAGGAGGAGGAGGAGGAGGAGGAGGAGGAGGACGTGGACGACGGGGAGGAGGAGGACGAGGAGGACGACGAGGAGGACGAGGAGGACGAGGAGGACGAGGACGAAGACAACGGTAATGGCCGCGGCGCCCGGGGACAAGGGGGGGGGGGTCCTGCGGCGAAGGCCGTGGTCCTCGGGGTGTGGCCCCTGCAGCTCCCGGAGGCGGTGAGGCAGCTGGCCTAGCCGCGCATCTTCTCGGGAGCAGCCGCAGGAGTGGGGAGGCGCGTGTAGGGCGGGTGTGGCCACGGGGGGAGGACCCCCCTCGGCGTGGTTTGGGAGCAGGCTCCGTGCAGGAGGCAGCAGACCCTGCGCAGCCGCCGTGGGCAGCTGTTTCAGGAGACGCACCGCGGGTGACGCGGTCCTGGAGCCCGTTCTGTGAGCCTCAGGCTCCCACCTGGCTTCAAGCTCATCCTGCCGTGGAAGTGGCTCCTGGGGCGGTGGATGCTCCACGTGGCCCCCATGGGTCTCCAGGAAACGCCTCCTCTCCTCTCGCTTGAAGTCTTGGGGGCCCGAGTTCTGGAGGTGGGGCGGTGGGCGTAGGGGTGGCAGGGGAGGCGGGCTCAGGGGGCAGTGGGCGCAGGGGGCAGAAGGCACAGGGCTGCCAACCGGGGGTGTTGGCTTCTTCCGTGTCCTTTCTTCGGAGACACGGCAGTTTGCACCAAGGAACCTGGATTTCATGCAATGGTCCTCAGCTGTTACGCAGTGTCAGGTCCCGTGGAAATAATTCCCTTAGGTTCCCACGGACGCCCCTGCTGCCTGCCCACGTCCAGTGCCCACACACTTCAGAATCCAAGTGCTGGCCGCCAGGCGCCTCTTCCTGCCGTGGGCACTGCAGCTCCACATCCCTAAGTTGGTGATGCCCTGGAAGGGCCGCTGGTGGGTGCTTAGGACCCAGGGCCCCTGGCGACGCAGTTACTAGGGGCCAGCGCACTGTGGGGAAAGCACTTGCAGTGGGTGTGGCATGGCCCGCAGAGAGTGGGACAGGCCTGGGGGCTCTCGCTGCGGCACCCACGTGCTTCCTGCCACCCCTGCTGCTTTCAACAGGAAGGTCTGTGTGCCCCATGTCAAGTGACAGGAAGCTCATGGCTGATTATTCAAAATTGTGTTTATCGTTCAGTTGACCTTCCCTAAGCTTTTCAGGGATCTGTTGACAGAGAATTTCACTTGCAAAATCCATCGTGGGGGTCTCAGCGCACTTGTTAAATAAAATGCTCTGGTGTCCGTGTTTGGAAACGTTCGGGTGTGGATTTCCTGCTGGCAGACGTCGTGATGAGTGTCTCGTCAGAGCCTTGTGACTTGAGAAATGCAGGTGAAACGCCCACCACATCGAGGCGTGTTTTCAGGCCTCGTCCTCTGACGGATGAACCTCCAAATGCCGTCCGTGCACGCGCGTGTCTGTCGCCAGCCGCTGAGACCATGCGCTGTCGGGACAGTGCTGCAGCCTGTCCTGGGGTCGGGGAGCCATGCGCCCACACGTGGCCTGGAGCTCCATCTCTGGGGCTCCTTGCCCTCCGCACAGTGGGGCTGGCAGTGCTCACCGGCCTTCGCATCGGCTGGACCACGTGTGGGGCCTCCCTATTCTAGCCCAGGTCCATGTTCAGGGGAGCCTCGGGTGACTTGATGGGACCCGCGCATGACTGTTGAAGAGGCAGCGGATGACGCGCGGCAAGGACTCAGTCAGCAGCTGCCTGGGCTCTGCACCCAGGCACCTGCCAGACGTTTCCCAGGGAGGTGCTGGACCTTTTTAGCAGGAACGGTCCTCCCCGGGTTGTTCTTTGGCTGCCCACGTTCTGGGTGCCTTTTCTCTAAGCAGGTGGTGCGCTGCCCAGGTTCTGGAGGGGCTGACCACCTGCAGCCTCCAGGCTGGGGCGTCCGTCAGACAGGGCTACGAGCTCCCCAAGCCCCCAGGCAAGCTTCTGTGTGCTGCGACCCCTGAGTCTCTCTCAGGGCGGCCCCTGTAAGGGAGGTGAGCTGATAGGCAGACAGGCTGCGGAAATCCGAGCGGGCCGCTGGCGGCAGTGCGTGCAGAGACCACAGGGAAGCGGCAGCTTGTCCAGAGGCCAGGCCTTGGCCCTGCAGCTCTGCGGTCGGGGGACACAAGTCTGAATCTTCAGCACCTTAAAAATTAATCTCTCCCACACCCACCAGAGCGCTGTTTTGGGCCCGGCATGCAGTGCCCAAGCCTCCACCCACAATAGGGCGAGCCCTGCTTGCAGGTGAGGCCTCCTCGTTTGTCTGGGCTCCTTGCTGTTCCCAGCAACAGAGCCACGCCTGGGACCCTGGGCGCCCGTGAATGTGGACGCCCCTCCCTGAGGTCAGTGGCAGCGACTGAGTGGACAGGGGGCTCCGCTGCAGGCCAGCATCCAAGCTGCCCCCAAGGAGCCCCACACTTTGCCGGCTGGGCTGAGCCGGTGTCCCCCCAGCCCTGCCTCTGTGGTTTGGGGGAGGAGCCTGGCGATGCAAGTCTTGGCAAGCTCGGTCTGCAGTATGACCTTCAGGCCCAGAGCCGCGGTCCCTCGGGCCCCTCTGGTCCCGACAGTGGGAACCGGGCAAAAGCTGCAGGCTGTGAGTGCACGCTCACGCTTGGGAACTGGGAAATGTGGGGAGGCTCTGGGGCCTGGACTGGCCCTGCAACCCCAGCCCACTCTGGGCGGAGGGGCATCAGCTCCGGACCAAAGAGCAGACCGACCGGCAACACAGGGCCCGAGGAGCAGCAGCTGTGCGTCCATGGCTGGACAGCCGGCCTTTCAGGGGGCAGTGCGGGGCTGCTGGGGGCGCAGGCAGGCATCATGCCCAGCACCATGTCCACATGGGCAGAGCCTGGGACACTGTTGAGTCCTTCATGGCCCCTGAAGCTTCACAGGGCCGAGGGCTGGTTGTGGAGGGGACGCCCTGAGGATCGGCTACAGCCACTGACAGGCGAGGCATCGCAGGGGCGGGAGATGCTGCGGGAAGGGGTCTCCCGAGGACCCAGAGGGTGGCAGAGGCCGGTTGGCCACCTCCTCCTCAGTCACCTGCCCTCAGGTTCAGCTGCAGAGTCCAGGGCCCCGGGAAGAAAGATCTGAAGTCAGGCAGGCGCCGGTGTATGCAAGGGCCCCGGGCCCCTGCCCTCGACTGTCCATCTCCTCACTGCGGTCACGCAGCTGGAGCCGTGTCGGTCCTCGGGCGGGATGGGCCGGGCCAGGCCTCAGCTTGTCTATGTGGCGGGGGAGGGCGGCTGAGCTGTTGGCGTGGAGCAGCAGGAGCAGCCTGGCCAGCAGCGCAGGAACGCGGGACACCCGCCTGGCACCATGGCGGGGTCACTCCCGTCCTGGGGTTCTGCCCTCCGAAATTCCTCATGTTGCGCTTGCACATGGTGTGACAGGCCAGTCACCCGCTCTGCGCGTCCACCCAGGGCCGTGTCGGGCGGACCCTTCTCATCTGTCACGCGGCTTCCCCAGAGGAAGTGCAAACCAGGAGCGAAGAGTAGAGTCTGCAAAGCCAACCTGGCAGCTCTGGCTCCCGGAGCGCCCAGCCCGGGTCTTTACCTGCCTACTGGGATTCCCGTTGGGCCTGAAATGGGTGAAACAGGTGATCGGGCACGAGGCGGCGTGGTAGGACAGAACTCACCAACGGCCAGAACGCTGCCCACATGCCGAGGCTCTGAGACAAGAGCTGCCAAAGAGCCCAAAACCTACCCCGAGGGCCGTGGCCGCACAGCACCCACGGGAGGGGCCTGCGCCGGCGACAGAGGCCAGGCCGGGGACAGCCGCCACCGGCCGCCTCCCCGACTGCAGGGGACCTGGCCCGGGGCGGCCGCCGGGTCCCCCTCCCGGGCGGGGGCGGACACTCACGGGGCCTCTCCGGGGCCGCGCCAGGGGGAGCATCGCTGACGGCGCCGCCGGGCCCCGGAGTCTGGTCGGCCGGGCCAGTCGCGACGGCCGCCGCCGGGCCCTGAGGTGGGTCAGGGACACCCGCGTCACGGCTGCCGGGTAGAGGCCACGCGACGCCAGGCCGGGCCTCGGGGCTCCCTTCAGGCGACACCAGACAGGACGCGGCCCCGCCCCGCAGAGTCCTTTTTCCTCTTCTCCTTCCTCCGAGGCCTGGAGCAGAGTCTTCGCCTTCTTGCTTCTTCCCTCAGGGTTTGTCTCTCGGCTCCCGCTGATCCTGGCTTATATTCTCTCTCAGGGGGCCCCACCCACAAGTCTGATTGGGCCATTTTTCAATCCTGTGGCTGGTTGGATCATTTCACACCAATCCGCTCATAGCTCGCACCTGATTGGTCCATGCCGCGATCCAGGAAATAGGGGTTGCATAAAAGGGCTCTGCGGCCCGACAGCCACAACGGACCTGGTGGAGCCACGGGAGATGCCGGCCCCGCTGCTGCTGCTCCCGCGGCCGAGGGGCTGGCTCCAGTAGCAGGGCCCTTCCGTGGCCACCTCAGTCACAGTCCCGCAGGCCTAGGGACCCGGACAGAGAACCACTGCAGGGGGCTGCCTGGCCAGATGCCCACACACCGTCAGGACTTCTCCACAAACAGCCGGCGCCAGCCCGTCCCCTGCTCCCGAGGCCAGCCACGGCCAGTGCCACATGGCGGGCAGCCGCGCCCCCACCGCATGGGCCGAGTGCAAGTGCCTGCTGTGCTGCCCAGCGAGCCGGGGCCACGGCGCCCGTTCCTCGTCCTAGCTCCCTGTGGGGCAGCTTGTGAGGACGTGGCTGGCTCCATTCCCCTCCCCAGGGACGGCGACTCGGCTCGGCCTTGGGACTTGGGCTGCGTACCCTGCTCCTCCACCACCTCTCTGGCTGCAACCTGGCCCTGGGCCTGACCCTAGGACACATGGCGTCATGGAGGGAAATGGCCTTGGCCATGCCTGGGCCCCGAGACACAGCGACCAGCCTTGCAGGCTCTGGCTGGGCTATGGGTGGGGGCGCTTCTGTCCTTGGCCCGCTGATGACCAGGCCTCTGCAGCCATAGAAGGCCCTTCTGAAGAGACAGCCTGGGTCCCAGACCGTGCCAGGCAGATCCTCCCTGCTCGTCAGCACTCCTCATCTAGAGGAGGGTTCACGGGCTTTGATCACAGAAGCTAAGGGTGGGACGTGGCCCACGGGCCGGATGGGACTGCTGAGGGCCAAGATGGGCGCCACTCTTCTTGTGGGGATCCTGCCTGGGGCAAGCCCAGGCCCAGGGCCCCGTAGTGTGCAACAGGATGTTTCAGACGAAACAGGTGGCTCCGGCTGTTCCCACGTGGTCTCCGCTTTGCTGGTTTTCTTTAGAGGCCGGCCGTGAGCTCAGACACACGGTCCCACCCTGGCGTGTGCCCAGCTCCTGCACCCTGCAGCCCTTTGTACCTGTCCCCAGCCTGCGGGAGGCACGCCCAGGACCCACTACCAGGTTCACCCCCAACCCTTCAGTAGAGCGCCCTGGGCTCCCCTACGACATACGATCCGTGGTCTCTGGGCCCGGATCCAAATACGCTGCCCCGAGCGTGGGCTCTGACTGGGCCACCTGGGCGGCCACAGGCTGCCCTTGACCCGAGCTTTGCTTGCGAGCCTGGCTGTGGACCTGTGCGTGCCCAGTGCGAGTCTAGGGGTGGCTGCCCGGGGCAGTGTCTGGGCTGCCAGTGTGGGAGCTGGTGCGGAGAGCAAGTTCATGGGAAAGCCAGAGCCAACGGGCAGTTGCTGTTTTAGCAGCGTCTCTTGGGGCTCCCCCAGGGCGACGGGCGGGACAGACCGGCAGCTGCGCCCCCCTGGAGCCGGCCTCAGCCCTGGCCCACCCAGGGCTCTCGAGCGGACCCGCGTTCTAGCCACATTTTCTTTTCTCTCCTTTCTTGTCCTCTCTTCTATTTTCCTTGCAGAAGACCCCCACGTGAATGGCCACAGCGCCCGGCTGGCGCAGGCGGTGGAGAAGGACCGCCACGAGGAGGAGGAGTACGACAACTACGATGAGCTGGTGGCCAAGTCGCTGCTGAACCTCGGCAAGATCGCGGAGGACGCGGCCTTCCGGGCCAGGACCGAGTCGGAGATGAACAGCAGCACCTCCCACAGCCTGGAGGATGACAGCGACAAGAATGAGCCGCTGGGCCGCAAGGCCGAGCTGAGCCTGGACCTGGACAGCGACGTGGTGCGGGAGACCGTGGACTCGCTGAAGCTGCTGGCGCAGGGCCACGGCGTGGTGCTGTCGGAGGGCGTGGGCGAGCGGAGCTACGCCGAGTCCCTGGCCCCGCAGGACGGCCGGGGCCTGGGCTACGTGGTGCTGGGTAGGCCCGGGAGCAACGGGCTGGCGGAGGCGGCGGTGGAGGAGAGCGACGAGGAGGTGTGCCTCAGCAGCCTGGAGTGTCTGCGCAACCAGTGCTTCGACCTGGCCCGCAAGCTGAGCGAGGGCAGCCCGCAGGAGCGCGGGCAGCCGCAGGGGCCGGGCCTGCGCCCGCACGGCCGACCGGAGGACGAGTGCCCGGGCCGCACGCCCGACCGGAGCTACTCCGACATGGCAAACCTCATGCGGCTGGAGGAGCAGCTGAGCCCCAGGGCCCGGACGTTCTCCGGCTGCGCCAAGGACGACGGCTTCCCGGACCGGGACGACGACACCACCTCCGTGACCTCGGACCGGTCCGAGGAGGTGTTTGACATGACCAAGGGGAACCTGACCCTCCTGGAGAAAGCCATCGCCTTGGAGACGGAGCGCGCCAAGGCCATGAGGGAGAAGATGGCGCTGGAGGCGGGCCGGCGGGACCCGGCGCGGCCCTACGAGGAGCAGTCCCCGCGCGCGCTGCCCGGGGAGGACAGGAAGCCCAAGCCCGGCGACAGCCACGCCCGAAAGCCATACTATGGTAAAGGTAACGCGTGTGCCTACGGGAGGCGCGGGCGCCAGGGCGCGCGGTGGCCGCGGGCGGCTCCGTCCCGGCGCCTGGTCCTGCGAGTGGACGCCGGGACCCTGGCGCGGCCTCTGGGGCCCCTGAGCGAGGGCGTGCGTGGTGCAGCCTGCCCCTGGGCGGGACGGAGAGGCTGCGGCGGGGCTGGCGCCGCGGGGCAGGAGCGCGCAGACGGGGCTGGGCGTCGGCTGCCCGGGGTCACGACCTGAGCAGGGTCACCGGAGGACGCTGCTGACCAGACGCCTGTAGAAACACCCAAGCCAGCCAGCGGGTGGGCGGGGCAGCGCAGAGGGCGGCGAGGAGCAGCTGCCGTCGAGAGGGGCCCGTGTCCCTTAGCCGGGGCCGCACCTTGGCGCCTCAGTCGGGGCCTGCTCCGAGGAGGAAGCCATTGTGGACAGCGCTGGGGCCGCCGCACCCCTGGGTGTTGCTAACGGGGCCTGTGGCCCACATTCACCCTGCTCCTCCCGAGTCCTGGGTTTGCTCACCTGGTGCTCTCTGTCCTCAGGACGCGGGAGTGTGTCCTGTCGCAGCCGCGCGGGGCCCAGTCCAGGGCGAACTCGGCCGGAGGCCCAGGCCCCGGCAGGGCGGGGGCGCCTGGACGTGGAGGCCCAGGTGGGGCCATGGTGGGCTCCCTCCCGTGCCAGGGGACCCCAGGCCAGCCCGCACAAGTGCTGGGTCCCCTGCCAACCCCCTCCGTCTCCAGGGGTGTCCATGACTCAGAGGGGAATGAACCCCAGGGAGGCGCGCGCGGCCCTCCTGCGTGGCGCAGCTGGACAGGGCGGGATGGCCACACACTGCGTGTGCTCGGGAGTGTGCCCAAGCCACCGCGGGCTCCCCGGCGTGGCAGGCAGGCGGCCTTTAGTCAGGCGGCCTCGGCCGAGCTGCTTTTCAACCTGGGCGTTTTCTGGAGATTTCGACTTTTTATCCTGCTGTCGCTTCTGTCTTGCTTTCTTGTTTTGTGAGAAATGGAGGCCGCACTGCCCATGTCCCCGGATGGACGGGGGTAGGCGCCAGCGCCGAGGTGAGCCTTCCAGTGAGCCTGCCCGCCCCAGTGCCAGGTCATCCCCCTGTCAAAGTCTGTTTCCTGCCAGCTTGTGCCACATGCCCCCAAGTTTCTTTCTGAAGTGTAGTTTTATCCAAAACCAAATAAATAAAACCCAGTAAGGACCCCAGGGGGCAAAGAGGTGCTGGGTCCCCAGGGCAAGAGCGACTGGCCCCAGGGCTGCCCCCAGCAGAGGATGTGGTGTCCCAGCCCCAAAAGCACCTGAGGGGTAAGGGAGGACGTCTCCGTGATGACGAGGCTGTCCAGGGGCCTTCCTCCCGCCCGCACACAGCCTGCCGTCCTCAAAGGGCAACAGCCGCACTGCGCGCGGGACCGTGTGCCGGCCGGGGCCCCCGAGAGCCAGCGAGAGCCAACCCGCTGGCACGGCAGAGCCCGCGGTCCCTGCCCGCGAGGGCTGCGTCTCTTGCCACCGTTTTAAACAATGGGTTTTCCCTTGAAACCGCACATTTACCCTGTCGCGGCCTCGCCACGTGGGTCCCTCGGCTCACGTGCAGCCACGGCCACGCGGCGGGCAGCCCCGCAGGGAGAGCTCGCAGCTGGACCAGGCGACCTCGCGGGGGTTGTCGGCGAGCCAAGCAGCCTGGTGTGCGGCCCCGGCCAACCAGGGCGGGCACTGGCCCGAGGCTGCGCGGGCACTCAGGGGGCACCAGGTCCACGCCCCGGCTCCTGCCTCTTGTGGGCCCGGCAGCGGCTCCGAGGGGCCTTCGCATGTCACGACTCAAACGCCTGGAACATTAATTTATCCTGAGAGAAAGTGAACCTTGCGGCGAGAGCGAGACGCGTGTTCGCGCCTCAGGGCTGTCCCGGGCGGCGGCGCAGGAGTGAGGCCGGGGCTTCCCCCGCCAGCCGTCGTTTCCGTTGCCGTCGCCGGTTCTTCCCACACTCGGTGCCTTTGGCCTGAGCTTAATCTTCTGTCCTGAGTCATTCTCTGCACGTGGGGCTGCGGTCGGTTCCGGGCATGGAGGTGGCTTTGTCAGTGCCCCCCGCGCCCCTGGCCTCTGGCATCTGCCCGCCGCCCTGCCCTCCAGGCGCTGCCTTGCTGCGGCCGCTGACACCGGCCCCCCCACGCCCGCCCGTGTGCATGCGCCCAGCAGCCTGCTCTGGCCGCGCGCAGGGAAGGGGCCGCCTGGTGCCGCAGCGCTTCTGAGGCATCGCCACCACCGCCGCCGGGGGCTCCCCCACGGGGTCATTGCTTACGGGGCCTTCTGAGAGCTCGGCTTGTCGGAACGCGCTGGGTGGGTGCATGGGGCAGCGCCAGCCCCACTGAGCGCTGGCCCTGTCTCCAAGAAGGCCACTGTCTCCTCACGGCTCGCGTGGGTTTCTCTGAGTGGCTTGTCATGTAACACACGTTAAGGGACAGTCTTTTTGTGTCGTTAGTCTAGAAAGCAAAATATTGGATGATTTGTGATTATGCTGTTCGAGGTCCAAAAATCACCCAAAACCAAAGACCCGCCCAGGGTGACGCCCAGCCCGCGAGGTCTTCAGAGCGTTGGGGGCACCTTGACTTCGCTGGTAAAGTGCGTTCTCTTGACACCTGTTGTCGCTTTTAGATCCCTCGAGAACAGAAAAGAAAGAGAGCAAGTGCCCAACCCCGGGGTGCGATGGAACCGGGCACGTGACTGGCCTGTACCCGCATCACCGCAGCCTGTCCGGATGCCCGCACAAAGATAGGGTCCCTCCAGAAAGTAAGTGCGTGCCGCCGGCGCACCTGTGCCCTGTCTCATCACCCTCCCACCTCTGTCATTTCCATCTACGGCTCGTGCGCCCTCGCTGGCGAGCCCCGGGCCGGGCCGAGGGGCTGCCCGCCCTCCCGCCCGGCTGTGCCCTCACCTCGCGGCAGGCAGCTGGCCAACGCCCGGGGCGGCCCTTCAGCGCCAGCAGCCCTGGGGCCTGGCCCCACGACCCGACTCCATGCCCAGCCCCGCCTCCCCCCACTGTGCTCGTGACGTCTGTCTCGTGTCCAGCGGCCCCACAGTCCCACACGGCAGACCCGACACGGAGGTGAAACAGGCTCAGGCCCCGCCCACCCCTTGGGCCAGCCAGGCCGAGACGCGCTGTCAACCCGCGCAAGCAGCTCAGCGCCGCCTCCGCGCTGCTCCCTCTCGGCGCCCCATGCCGTCTGCCCTGCGCGCCCAGGCAGGAGTGCTTGCGCCCCGGCTCCCTGCTGGGAAGCCCCGAGGCAGGACAGGTGGACAGGCACGCGACAGGACCCCAGGACGTCCGTTAGGACGGGCTCTTGGGAGGCCCCTGTGGGACGGGCCGGCGGTGGCCGGCTCAGGAAAGGCAACGGCAGCCGTCAGGGGGCACTTGCCAGAGCCGTCACGGCGGCTGCCACGTCAGGCGGCGCCGAGGTCAGGGCGGGCTGTCCCGCAGGTGCAGGCCGGAGGCGTCTCCGCCGTGTGTTACATGAGGGCAGCATGTCCGCTTCCGGCCGAGGCCGCCCCCGCTCCCTGCCCCGCCGCGCCGGCCCTGCGCTCCCAGGCCACGCAGGCCCCGGGGTAGCTCGTGCCGGGAGGGGTGGCTCACGCTGTTTGAACTCACCTGAGCAGGTGCCATCTCGCCTCAGCACGTCCCAGGAGGAGGTTTCAGGCCACACCTGCCTGAACCCCAAGCCCGGCCGTCCTGCCGGGACCTGCCCGCCGCGCTCCGTGTCCCGGCCACAGCATCAGGCACAGGCGCCGCGTTTCAGGACAAGCTTCTTCGTGTGGTTTCCTTTAGAGCCTGCGTTCTCACCCCGCAGCACAACATCCTCCCTCCCACGCCCACCGCTGCTCCCAGCGCCACACCCTGCGGCTCAGCCTCGGCCACAGAGGCCGGAGCGCACATGGAGGGCCCCCCACCCGCTCTCCTGCAGAAACCCTCTGTCACAGCCCCAAGGGCATAGCAATGGCCCCCCACAGGGCACAGCAACGGGCCCCCCCTGCAGGGCATGCCTCCTTTTCTTTTTCACTTCTGAGCTCTCTCTGGGCAGGTTCCCCCTCGTCTCGCCCCCAGTCAAACCCAGTAAAGTGACCTACACCTCATTTGCCCCCCACGGCGCCAGAGCCACAGAGCACAGCAGTGAGAGGGACCCAGCAGAGTCCCCAGGGCGCCCGCCCAGGGGAAGGGGCCAGGGCCCAGCACAGGAGAGGCCTCGTGAGGGAAGCCCAGCCTGGGGCCAGGGCCGGAGGCCTCCTGGGCTGCCCTGAGCTCACGCAGGCCGTCCCTGGGAAGGGACCGCGTGGGCCTGCTTTGGGGAGTGGGCAGGTGAGGAGATGGCGGCGTGCAGGAAGGACAGCCCCGCTCAGACCGGGTTTCGGTGGCCCCCGCCAGCCGTGCTGGAGGAGGGAGAAGTGGACAGGGCGCCCCGGACGAGCTGGTGCAGGCTCTGCTTTCAGGCATGGGGAGCCCGGCTGGCCCCCCGCCTTGTACTCGCCAGGGCGAGGCGCTTCCAGGTCAGGACAGATGCCAGGCGGCCGGCTCCCCCCAGAGGCCAGCCCCGAGGCCGGCTGAGCACCGCCAGGGCCCACAAAGCAGCAGCTTCTCGATGAAAACCCGGAGCTCACTGAGTTCACCTGAACCGAGGCTAGGGTCTCTCACTGCTCACCAACCTCCCGCCCCAGCTCCGGCCAGAAGCAGGTGTTTCAGACCAGGGCTCCCTGCTGTCTGTAGGGGCGCCCCACGGCTCCAGTGCGGGGTTCCACGGAGGCCCGGCCCCCGTCCATTCGCCCACGTGGCGGCCAGCTAGGGCCAGGCGAGGTGCCCTCGTCCCCCACGCGTGTCCACGCCATGCCCATCGCCAGTGTCGGGGCTGTCCGCTGTGAGCACCCAGCCTGTGTGGACACGCTGCCTGGCGCTGCCGCGCTGTAACCCGCTGTTTCTCTGCTCTCCTTGTCAAGTCCTCGCCATGCACGAAAACGTCCTCAAGTGTCCCACCCCCGGCTGCACAGGGCGAGGGCACGTGAACAGCAACAGGAACTCGCACCGCAGGTGAGCGCGGCCGGCGGCCTCGGGGTCCTGGGGCTGGCGAGGGAGCCTCCTGTGGGCAGCATCCTTGCAGGCTGCGGGGCCCAAGGTGCCCTCAGAGGCTGCTGTGGAAGGCAGCCGTGGCCATCTGCAGCCCCAGGGGCCCGTGGCCTCAGGTGTGGGGCAGCCCTGCAGGCCACGCAGGGCAGGTCCGCACAGCAGGCCAGGGGCGGGCGACTGGACAGGGCTGCTGCAGAACCAGGCCCCAGTGTGGACTGACATGGCACCAGCAGCACCCCCGAGGGCCCGTCCCCCATGTCCCTCCTGCTGCCCCTGCCACACGCACTCAGCTGCGTGGCCAGGCGTGTCCTGTTAACCCTCGCTCGGCTGCAGCTCCCGCCTCAGCCTGCGAGCAGTCACAGCCCAGCAGGGCAGCTTCACTCTGGCCTCGGCCACCGCCTCGGGTCAGTCGTGGCCAATGGCGCTTTGCCCCGGGGGGGGGGGGCGCAGGGAGCTTGATCTGCAGGCTGAAGGCTGCTGGCCGGGCGGGCGTCTGCCCTCCGCCCACGCCCCATGGCTGCCCCCTTGGGACACACCTTGGGCATCCACGCCACATGCTGGGCACAGGGATGGCGCCATGAACGCCCTGAAGCCCCTGGGGCCGACTGCTGCCCCCTAGCCGTTTGCCTCCAGAGCCTCTTCCTGTCAGTCAGCACAGGGATGCCCCGCTCCCTCTTCTGCTTCTCTCCCTGGAGGCGTCAGGGCGCGAGACCCACCGCCTGGCGGCCCACAAGGCCCCAGACACCTGGTGTCCGTCGGAGCTGCTGTTCGGAATGTCCCCCCGCAATTCCTGTCCCCAGAGGTGCGCCTGTCCCCCTCATCCGAAGCTGCCGCCAGCTCGTCTCCTGGTGGCCGTCAGCACGGCCCAGAGGACACCCGCAGAGACCCGCTGCCCCCAGCCCCCCCAGGACAGCCCCACCTGCTCGGGGGCACCCGGAGGCCTTGCTGGGGGCGGGGGCGCGAGTGTGTGATGCGTCGGGCACCTCAGAGCCGCGGGAGGGACGACAGCCTCCCTGTCCTTGCAGCCTGTCTGGGTGTCCTATCGCTGCAGCTGAGAAACTGGCGAAGGCCCAGGAGAAGCACCAGAGCTGCGACGTGCCCAAGTCCCAGCAGGCCTCGGACCGCGTGCTCAGGTACCACAGGCGCCGCCACGGGCGGAGCCGGGGGTTGGGGGGCCCCGGGGGGCTCCCGGTCAGGCCTGCCTGGGTCTAGGGGCCGGGGGCCTGGGGCGGGCGCCTCCTCCACCCGCTGCGAGCTCCCAAACGAGAGATGTGGACCTTGTTGTTTCTGCTTTTCTTTCTCGCCTGAGGGCTCCTGGTTCTCCAAATGCTAGATGAAAGTCAAGCCCAGGGTAGTTGCGCCCTAACCTGCAGGAGGCGGCCGGGTGCCTGGGAAATGCAGAGGCCTCAAGCCGCTGCCCCCGTGTCCCGACCCGGGAGGAGGCGAGGCTGGCCCAGCAGCCCAGCCCAGGAGGGAGGCTGACCGGCGTCCTGCCGCGTCCCGCTGGCCGGGGAACACCCAGCCAGCGCCGCCCCCGCCCTGCGTTTCAGGCGTTTAGCAGAAGGTGACTAGTGAGGGGGTGGGGGGAGCAAGAGGCACCCGACAGCCTCTCACCTGCCCAGCAGCCTCCAAGGAGGGGCCGGCGGCCTCATCCGCCCCCCGCCGCCCTCTCCTGGCTGCCACCCTGGCCGCCTCCGTCCCTGCGTGTGAGCGCCAGGCGTCTCCACGGCGACGGACCCCCGGGCAGACCCAGGTTGCCGCGCGCGTGTGCGGACTCGAGCCACCGGCCACAGGTGCCGTGTGCCCGACAGCGCCCGTGCACACCCAGCCCGCCACGCGCACACCCAACCCGCCACGCGCACACGCCCGCACAGCATACGGGCCTTGCAAGGTGCTCTGTTTGCGGTAAATCACGTGGAAAACACGACGGGGCAAATGATACAAACCTCTCTGGGTCCCGCTGTGGATGATGCCGCCGCTCCCCCAGGTCTCACCAGCGAAACTCCCTTTGCCCTCCCGAGAGGAGGACACAAGGGCACGCGTGACGCCCCCACTCAGAGAGGCCCCAGCAGCCGGCGCCCCAGATCTTCCCACGGAGTTTCAGGTCCCCCCCACCGGGGCCTCGGCTGCCCTCGCCCACACGGCCCGGCCCCTAGAGCCCCCCACCGGGCCCCAGCGCAGACACTAGTCCGTCTGGGCGGGGCCGGAACGTGAGCCCCCCCGACCCCCCCAGCCTCAGCCTCAGCCGCGCAGGCGCCCACTAGCTGAGGAGCTGCCCGCAAGGCGACGTCCAAGGCTTGTCCTCATCTTTCCCTTTACGGCACCTCATGTCCGCGACGTCCTCCTGCTCTGTGGAGCGCAGGCTGAAGGGCGTCCGCGCTGTGGGCAGCCCCCTCTTCCCGGCCCAGCCCTGCCCGGGGCCAGTGGCGGCCCGTTTCTGGCTATCGCAGCAGCGCTGAGGGGACGCAGCCGACCTGTCCCTGTGGCCTCGGGCCCCCCGCGGGCGGCAGGCAGACATCAGGCAACACGGCCCTGCTGTGCTGACACGTCACCTCCGGCGCCCGCGCGGGCATGGGGCATGGCCGGGAGGGGCCCCTGTCCACCGCCTCAGGCTGTCTGGATGAGGCCCTCTCCCGGCCCCGCTCCCTGTGCTCTTGCTCCCCGCACCCGGCCCTGAGAGGAGGAGGCCAGACGCTGGACCTGCAGCCTGACTGGTCAAGGCCTCTGCTTGGCTGCCTGGCAGGCGCTGAGGCTGAAGCGCCCCCACCTGTCCGGTTCTCAGCCCCTTGAGGGACCTGGCCTTGGCCTCGGGTCCAGCCTCACTTTGCCCTCAGCTTCCGCCGCCCTCCAGCCTGCGCTGCTCCGGCTAATCCTGACCCAGGCAGGGGCTGACCCTGACCCAGCCTCTGGCCTTGATGTGGCGCCCACGCTGCAGGCAGCTGCTGCCCGCCCCCCCCCCCCGCTGCTCCCCTTCCTAGGCGCCCACCGCAGAGCGCTTCCCACGCCACCTCCCCACTGCGTGAAGCAACCCTCCCAGTCCGCGGCCACTGCTCCCCAGAACTCAGGCACTGCAGAGCTTGCACCCTGCCTGACGAGGGCCAGCTCCCACGCGGCTGCGTCACGTGCCCCAAGTGAAGTCTCTGCTGCTGTGGGGAGAAGCAGCAGCCGGGCCAGAGAGTCCAGTGACGCAGCCACCTGCTGTCCTTGCCAAGGCCTCCTGGGGGTGCGGGCGAGGGGGGCCACCATGGCCTGCTGAGTGGACAGATGCCTGCGGGCTAGGTGAGGGGTGGACACAGAACCAGCTAGGACACAGCTGGACGGAATCGCCCCCATCTGAGCTCCCAGGTGCAGAGGAAGGGCAGTAGGAGGGGACGTCCCTGTGGTGTTTGCTAGAACCATCCGCTCCACACCCCAGTTCTTGTCCGAGTGTATAGACTCTTGCTTCATCCGTCTCAGCCTGTGTTCCTGCAGGCGTTTCTTTTGTCTCTTCTGGTTTTGGGGGCTGTTTCTCGTCCGCTCCCTTCCCTGGGACGGCGTGGCCCTGGGATGGCAGTGAGCAGGGCCATCCTCGTGCCCCGGCCGTCCACCCGCGCCCGGAAGAAAACACTCAAAAGCGTTTATGTTCTGTCTCCCTTGCCGGCGGCGTGTCTGGACGGGCCCGTCTGGACGGTGTCCGTGCGGGGTGCGGGCCCCGTGGTGCTTCCACGTAGCGAAGCAGCTGGGCCTCTCTTCTTCGCTCACAGGCCCATGTGCTTTGTAAAGCAGCTGGAGATCCCGCACTACGGCTACAGAAACAGCGTGCCCACCGCCACACCCCGCTCCAACCTGGCCAAGGAGCTCGAGAAATACTCCAAGACCTCGTTTGAATACAACAGTTTCGAGAGCCACACGTACGGCAAGCGGGCCATAGCCCCCAAGGTGCAGAGCAGGGACATAGCCCCCAAAGGATACGATGGTAGGAGGTGCACACGCTTCTACGTGCCTCGCTCGTCTGCCGTGAATGCTCTTGTCTTGTGTCTGGTTCCCGCGCGGGTGGGCGCGGGGCTCACGCGGGCGGGGGTGCCCGGCCCTCCCATTCCAGGGTGTTCCGCCCACGGTGGAGGCAGGGCCACCCCCCCACTTGGGGTTCCCAACCTTTTGCGTGAATGGGGAGACACAGAGAAAGGGGGCCCCTGTGGGAGCCGGGACGCCCCGAGTCATTCCCCGGGGGCACCATCTTGCATGCCCAGCACAGCCCTGGTGCGGATCTGAAGGGGGCGGCACGTCGCAGCCCAGGTGCCCCTGGGGACCCCGGCCGC
Organism: Talpa europaea; assembly: GCF_964194135.1. Taxonomy (NCBI): domain Eukaryota; kingdom Metazoa; phylum Chordata; class Mammalia; order Eulipotyphla; family Talpidae; genus Talpa; species Talpa europaea. The sequence continues at coordinate 297,095 of NC_140072.1, read as the reverse complement.
ATCGGGGGGGCCCTGCCCGCTTCTCCCCAGAGCTGAGCCCTGGGCCTGCTGTCTGGTGGTGAGCCACACTCAGGACCCCCGTCCCAGGCCGTGTACTGGGCCTGGGCACCCACTAAGGCCTAGGACGGCCCCTGGGAGGAGGGCAGATCTGTGCACTCGTTGCGCTCTCCCTGCACCCCGGGGCTGAGCCCTCCCTGCACTGGGGGTGCGTGCTCCCCGCACCCCTGGGGTGGGCCCCTGCACCCCGGTCTGATGATGAGTGATGCCCAGCGAGGGCTGTGTCCTTAGGTGCCGCTCACCTAAGCTGCTCCTCTAAGTTCTGGGGCTCTTAGTCGGCAGATGTTACTGACTGGGATATGGGTGCACTCGGAGGGTTTAATGGTCTCGCCTTGGTGAACTCCGGCAGAGGCAGGTGAGGAGACAGGTTCTTAAAGATCTTCCAGCTCCACTCTGTAAAAAATATTTAATTGAAATCTCAACACACAAAAATTTCACTTACATGCTTGGGGAATTTCAGCATCTTTTGATAAGGTGACATGAATTTGCACACCTTCCTACGCTGTGCCAGGCGTCCCTTGCTCTGTAACCGTGGCCTCGTGTGGCGCGGAGCCTGCTGTTGGCTGGCACCAGGCCTGCCATGCCGGTGGCCTCTGCGAGTGTCGGCCCTGGATATTTAGGGCCAAGGTGCGAAGGGGTCAGGGGCGGTTATGGGGGTAACAGAGAGCAGTTGCCCTTGCTTGCTGGCTTATTTTGTGGTAATAACTTCCCGACTTCAGGTCTGTTACCTTTCCATCGCTTCGCCTGAAATGAAGGGCCACAGCCAGGAAGCCTCTTCGGAAAGGCCACGGGCGGCGGCGTTGCTGAGACGGCCTGGCCGCCCGCACCTGCCTGGCCTGGGGCTGGGCTGGCCTCTGGCCTAAGAACAGAGGGAACTGCAGGGGCCGGGGACCCCATGGGGCTGAAGTCACCCTCTTGGGGTTCTGTGGCTTTTCCGCGCACGGCTGAGAGTGGGCGCACCAGCTGCCCTCGTCGGCTCCCTGGGGGCTCGGGGGGATGGGCCTCCCCCACCAAGCTCTCAGGTCTGAGGGGACCAGAGGAGCATGAGAATACTCCCGGAGGTTCTGCTGTGGGGCGCCTGGGGCTGGCTTCTCAGCCGACCAGAGAGCAAGACTGAGATGCACCCAGGGCGAGAGTGAACTCAGGGGCCCAGAAGCTGGGGACGAGGACAGGCAGGGCGGGCTTTCCCTCCCAGCTCTTCAGGCCCACCGGGGAGTGCTGCGGCCTGGGCGGACGGCTTTCACCCATTTAAGTAACTAGGGAAGAGAGAAAAGAAAAGCCGGGGTTTGCGACACGAAAATGACGTGAACTCAGGTCTCAGTGACGGGGCGCCTGTACTCAGGGCCTTGCCGCCTGCTTGGGCGGCCCTCCACCAGCTGGGCCCTCTCCGGGGCTCCCTTCCAGTTCTCCGAGCTCAGGGCTCCGCGCCTCCCCGGCCCTTCACTGCCCGTGCCCTCCTGAGTCTTGCCGACCGCCGGGCCTACCAGCTCCCTCCAGCGGTCAGGGGCCGCAGACGCTCCATCCACTCAGCACACGGGAGCTAGGAGGGAGCCCCTGTGTCCTGTTGGGGGTTCTTTGTCCACAGTTCACTCCAGCCAGCCCAGAGGGCGCTGCCCCCCAGCAGAGGTCAGTGCTGGCCCAGCAGGGCCTGAGCCAAGGCCTGGGCTGGGGCCTGGGGTGCCTCCGGCGCGGGTCTCCATGGCCTGTTCCCTCCGCCTGATTTCCTTGGGGCTCCCTCTGCGGGGAGTCATCTGCCGTGGGGCGGTGCTCGCATACAGGAGGCCAGCGTGGGGCAAGGAGCGCCAGCTGGGGCTGATGGCCAATTCGGGGAGTGACCTGCAGCGGGAGTGGGCACTGGCGGGCCCGTGCGTGCCCCCAAGAGACGCGGTGTCCCCGTGTGCAGGGGCGTGGGTAGGGGCAGGGAGGAGTTTGCACAAGTGAAGAAAGCGCGCTCCGTCCCTGCTGCCGCCGCGCGGTGGAGCAGCCCCCGAGGTGGGGCATCAGTGCTGCGCACCGGGACGGCCGGGTCAGCCCGCGCAGACGCAGAGCTGGGTGGGCCTGTTCCAAGCAGGAGCCAGCCAAGCCGCAGCTGCCAGGCAGGGCCAGGGCTCCCTCCCGCGCCGACGCAGAGACGCTCATTTCACCCCGACCAGGTGTCAGCGTTTCAGGAAAGGGGCAGAAGGCCCGAGCGATGTCCTGGCCACCTGCCGGGGGCTGTGGTGGGGGCACGGGCATCCCCTCCTCTCCTGTAGAAACTGAAATTCACTCATTTCCAAACAAAACTCATTTTCTTGTTGGTGTGGAACCCGCGGCTCCATCCCAGCCACCGCCCCGTGGAGAGCCGTGGGATGGGGCAGGGCGCCCTGGGCAGGCCGGGCCTTGGCCGCGAGGGGAAGAGAGCGTGGCCTCGCTCCCGGGGCCCGCGTGGGTGCCGGGCTGGGTCCCGCTGTGAGGCCCTGCTCTCGGGGTGCTGCCCAGGTGCTGGGTGTGGGGTGCGGCCTTGTGTGGGGAGCCCCGCCTGCGGTGAAGGTCGGGGTGTGGCTCTTGTTTGCTTGTATCTGACCGAGGGGCATGGGTACCTCCCGGGGCGCCCACGGGGACCGGCGCACTGGCCTGTGGGGTGCACTGCCTTCTGCCCTTGGGGGGAAGCATGGGGTGGGGGTGCAGTGACCCCAGACTCATCCACGACTGGGGACCCCACAGTAACCCCCAGGGTTACCACAGCTGGCGGGGCCAGCAGGCCCAGGACCCGCGAGCAGACTGGCCACCCCACTGTCTCTGGTGGGCTGAGCACCTGGGAAGGTGAGGGCACCCAGGTGCACTGCCCGGGCCAGGGCCGGAACATGTGGGTGCTCGGGGTGCATGGCCTCCGGGTGCGTCTGCCCCCTCTGCAGGCTCGGGCCCTGCGGAGCTCCCAGCTCGGGTAGCGGTGGGAGGGCGCCTGTGAGCACGAGCCTGCATGGCCTGGGCGACGCTGGTGTCCAGGGGTGTCCAGTGGGTGCTCCTGCAGGAGACCACAGATGTCCCGATGGGGCGTGGACGGGCTGCAGGCACCTGGCCGTCAGGTGCACGGCTCCGCCATCTCCCCTACCTGCAGGGCCTCTGCGGCCAGGACTGCTGGGGCTTGTCTGCCAGAAGGGGTGTCCTGGCTGCTTTCTTGGGTGCGCCCCAGGATGGAACACATGAGGCGTGGCCCCTGGTGGTTCAGGACCTGGGCATCTCTGGCCCTGGGCGCTCCTGAGGGCGGGAGCGACCAGCGTCTGGGCAGCGAGACGGGGCTGTCCCTAGGGTCGCCTCTGTGCCTGGCTGGGTAGCAGCACAGGGCGGGCAGCGGCCCTGGGCCGGAGGGCATGGGCTGGGGCTGGGGCTGGCGCACGGCCCCAGGACGGCGGCCGAGTCACCCCCTGTCCCCCCAGCGAAGCGGTACTGCAAGAATGCCAGCCCCAGCAGCAGCAGCGCCAGCAGCTACGCGCCCAGCAGCAGCAGCACCCTGGGCGGCGGCGGCGGCAGCAGTGCCAGCAGCACCTGCAGCAAGAGCAGCTTCGACTACACACATGACGTGGAGGCTGCCCACATGGCGGCCACGGCCATCCTCAACCTGTCCACACGCTGCCGTGAGATGCCGCAGAACCTGTCCACCAAGCCGCAGGACCTGTGTGCTGCCCGGGTACGGGGCCCGTTGGGGGGGGGCGGGGCAGGGGCCAAGGGCGGTCTGGGAGCCAGGCCACTCGGCGGGGCTAGTACCCCGGCCTCCTCTTACGGTCTGGAACCATGGCTGTAAACCCACAGCCTTGAGCAGGAAGGTAAAGGGGGGACGTGCGTTTACCCCACGAGGGCTGGGTCTGGTTCAGGAGGCCCTGGCCATGCCCACAGGCCACCACGCAGGTGCAGGACAGTGAGGATCCGGCCGGCACGGACGCCCTCCTAGCCCACCAAGCATCAAGGGCACCAAGGGGTGACCAGCAGCCCTGGGCTTGTCAAGGCAGCTGCTCGTTTTGATCTGTTTGCACACGCGTCATCTTGTCACAGCGAGGCGCTCGCCCTGCTGCACTGCGCCTCGCCGCCCCTCCCGTGGTGACGCCTCAGCCGTGGGCTGCATGGCTGAGACCCGCGCGGCTCAGGGCTGCAAGTTCCGGCCTTCGCCCGTGGCTGCCGGCCTCCCCAGCCCTAGGTGGCGCAGCCAGGGGCCAGAGCGGGGAGGCGGGGCCAGAGCGGGCAGCCCTCCTCTCCTGACTACGAGGGTCTGCGGGCCGGGCCAGGCCCCTGCCCAGCCGCCCGCCCTTGGCCCAGCACTGACACGGCTGTTCTGGGTTGTTGTCACGTCAGCGTTTCGTGTCTTGCAGTCGCTTTTTTCCTATTCATATTTTTATGCCAGAATTTGGGGAAGTGTCAGGGGCACGCGGTTTCCATGGTGACCAGGTCGCTGAGATGGGGGCTCACGGGGAGGGGCCTGTGGCCCAGAAAGGAGACCAGTCCCTCCAGCGTCCGCTCCATTTACCTAACTACGCTCAGCCTGAGAATCACCTCGGCGTACCGAGGTGGACCCAGCGTGGGCGCTTCCGGGGGGGGGCGAGGACCCTGACGCGGGTCCAGGCAGACCGAGGCTCTGGACGCCCCACGGGCAGTGTCGCCCGGGCTCCCTCCGCCTCGTCCTCAGCTCGGCTGCGGGGTGTTGGTTGGAGCAGCGTCATGCCAGCTGGAAAATCACATTTTTGCTCCAGAGTGTGACTCAGGGCGAGGGAGGGATTATGAGGGGCTGGCCGCCCCCTCCCTGCCCTCCAGGCACCCCTGCTCCCCCCACCCCCAAAGGCCAGGCTGAGCTCTTGGTGTGTTTCAAAACATCTTTTAAAGAAACAAGCCCCTGTGCCTCCAGGCAGCCGAGCATGGCCCCTCAGGGCCCCTCCTGGGTGGGAGCGCGCTGCCCCAGGGGTTTGTGCTTGAGAGCCTGTCCTAGCCCCCCTTCCTGCCAGAGGGGTCTGGAAGTGCGAGCGTCAGGGCTCACCCACTAGGTGCAGCAGGTGCCTGTGCGTGTTTTCTGTGCACGAGTATTTCTGATCTTGGAGGAGCCTTCTGTGCTGGGATAGAACTGAAATCGGGCACTGGTTTCATTTTCTTCTGGGCAGGTTTATTTCTAGAGTAGAGATGTAGTCAGGAGATGCAGTTCTGGACAGGCGAGAGGCGAGTGCGGAGGACAGGTGGACGGAGGACAGGTGATTGATAGACAGAGATGGTGGCAGCACCTGCCCCTGGTTTTGCAGCTGAGCAGGGGAGGGCGGCGCTGTGCAGAGGGACCACCGCCCACTGGGGGGTTCTGTGTCAATGGAGGGCGGTGAGGACCCCACCCCGACTGCCGCCCGGGGCGGGGAGGGAGCTGCGGGTCACTGTGTCTGTCTGTCCACAGAACCCAGACATGGAAGTGGACGAGAACGGGACCCTGGACCTCAGCATGAACAAACAGCGGCCGCGTGAGGGCTGCTGCCCCGTGCTGACCCCCCTGGAGCCCATGTCACCCCAGCAGCAGGCAGCCATGAACAGTCGCTGCTTCCAGCTGAGCGAGGGGGACTGCTGGGACCTGCCCGTGGACTACACCAAGATGAAGCCGCGGCGCGTGGACGAGGACGACGCCAAAGAGATGGCCGTACGTCCCGCGCGCTGGCCCGTGTCTCAGAGCTGCAGTGGGGTCCGCCTGCTGGGCAGCCCCGGGGACGTGCCTGTCCTGGCAGCCCTCCCTGGCTGGTGGCCCTGGAGCCCGCCCTCCTGGGCAGGCGCTGTGACCGGCAGCCATTTCAGTGAGACGACAGATTCTTCCCCTTAGAGGCTGAGCTTCGTTTCCTAACAAGTGTGTTTTGTCACAAACGGTTTCCTAAGGAAAAGTAGAAACGGCACACCGGTCGCGTTTCTGGGGAACACTGGCAGAGCTCAGGGGTTTGCGTGCGGGTGGAGAATTACAGTGGGAGGCGTGAGTAGCTAAGTGGCTAGTGACTTGCTGGCTGCTGGTCAGCTCTTGGACACAAAGCGTGTCTGCCCGCAGAGAAGCCCGCCATGCCAGCCTGGAACTGACCGCCCGGGCAGTCGCCGTCATCCTGGCCCCAGGACACTACACCCGAGTGCTTTGAAGTAGTTACAATGTTTAGGTTCAAGTTACTAGAATAATTTAAACATCCTTCAGGCTAAGAAAAGAAATGAAGAAACTTATTCTTTATTGGACTTTTTCTCCAGCATTGAAGTATGAAAATTATGACGCCTTCTCTATCGGAAAACGGAAATTCTTTATGCCTAAACGGGGAGATCGCCATCAAAGCCGCAGCACCTTACAGAAACGGGGGTGGTAGGCAGCTCTTTGCAGGGATTGGCAGGGAAGGCGCCTGTTTATAAGGCCATTACATCTTAAGGCCTATTTTCTTTATTCTTCAAATTGATATAAGCATCCAGGCGTTGTAACGGGACTGCAGCCTCAGTGGCAAGCTAAATTCCAAAGAATTTTTTCTCTTTTACAGTTTTAAGTCGCTATTACCAAATAAGGCATGGTAGCCGAATCTCTGAATTTATTTTTATTAAAATTAAACCCTCATGAATCGACAAAAGCGTTTCCACCCTATGGCCTGTCTGTCACCCGAGGGGAAGCGGGCGCCCTGGGGAAGCAGGCTTGCCGAGCACTGCCACCTACAGGAGCTTCTGTGTTACTGCAATTGGACCCATTTACCAAAAGTAGATGCTTTCTATAAAAAAGGCAGTTGCATAAGGATGATCTAAAAGCACGAGGTTGGTCTTCCCCGCCTGGGGGCTGAAAGGCACACGTGTGTAACGCACGTACCAGCAGAAGGTGAAAGCCCCACTGTGAGTTGGGCCTGGTGCCGTGTGCGACCCGGCAGGAAAGTGTGGGTCCGGCATGGAGCAGGCGCCGGTGGCGGGCAGGGAGGGGCCTCAGGGTGGCCCCCAGCGGCCAGGCAGGCACGCGCCCCTGTGAGGGCAGCGCCATTCCCCGGCCGACGTCCGAGCGTCCTAGAGCGGCTGGCAAGAAGTGAAAGCCCACCATAGAAAGGGGGGTCTCGTCAGGGAAAAGCGGGTCACGGCTGCAGAGGGCCGGTCTTTTGGGAGAGGTGGGAAGGCCAGAGGCGCCCGTCCAGGTCCGTGTCCAGGGAGGCATCCGGGGCCGCGTGCTGGGGGGCCGGGGGGCCCGAGCCACATGCGGGTGGCCGGGTGGCCCTGAAGCCGTGTTTTGCCTGCAGCCAGAAGACCTGGACCCTTTCCAGGAAGCTCTGGAAGAAAGACGGTATCCCGGGGAGGTGACCATCCCGAGCCCCAAGCCCAAGTACCCGCAGTGCAAGGAGGGCAAGAAGGACCTGATAACGTAAGCATGCGGCCAGCTGCCCGGCCACCGCTCTTCATGGGCCCTCCTCTGGCTTAGCTCTGAGCGCGGCCTGGACTCGCCTGCCACCCGAGCATGTGCCGTGCACAGCGGCGGCGTCTCCAGCCGCGGCGGGTCGGGCGGGCGCGGGCCGCTCGCCTGGCGCTGGCTGGTGGCGTGGGCACCCTCCTCACCAACCCCTGCATCCTGCGGCTTCTCTCCAGGGCGCTGAACCCCTGCAGACATTGCGGCTAAACTGGAAACAATGAAACTTTTAAAGTCTCTTTTTCAAACCTACTCACTGTTCTGGCTGTTTCTGTTTTTGTCTGGTGGCAGATGTCCAACACCCAGGTGTGATGGCGGTGGTCATGTGACTGGTAATTACGCCTCCCATAGAAGGTGTGACTTCATCCCTCATGGTGGATCTGTCTTCTCGATTTATTGTTTTCAGCTTACCTCAACAATGCTGTCAGACCGCTGTCGGCCTGTGTCCCAGCCCCGCGACCCGCATGCTCCTGTGTGCTGTATAATGCCTTTTGCTTTCCAACCAACTGCCGATTCGCATATTTAAACCAAAGAAGCCGGATATTCCCGATCCTGCTCTTTAAAAACAAGTTGTCTGTGGCAGACGCCCTCCACGCGCACGTCCACAGACTTGGCCAGACAAAGAGCCAGTATACAGCACCCCCATCGCCTCTGCATCCGACTGACCTCAGTGTTGTCGTGTCTGTCCGGGAGGTGCCGGGGGGGCCTGCTCACCCACTCTCTGGCTGTCTTACAGTCTGTCTGGCTGCCCTCTGGCTGACAAAAGCATCCGGAGTATGCTGGCCACGAGCTCCCAAGAACTCAAGTAAGATTTCACAAAAATCATTCTTTTTCAAAGATCGATTCATTTAGTGCTTTACCGGGAAGGATGTGTCATTGGAGAGAGATGTGGCTCGTGCATGTCGGCGCCGGGGGCTCGCGGGGCCTCGCAGCCACACCGCGCCCCTGGCTCTGGCCTGCAGTTTCTCACGCGAGAGTGTCTTCTCTCCGGGGATACTCGTGCGGGGCCATTTCTTACAAAGTCACTCAAACTCTTAGGGAGCGACTGTAATTTAGAGAGGCAGAGGTACTTTCAGAAGCCAGCGCTTCTCTTGGGCATTTAAATGGTGCTGGCCACAGAGTCCGCCGTGCACAGTAGCTCCTGAGGGAGTCACAGCACCTGGTCTTCAGGACACTCATGGCCTGGCTGCCCTGCCAGGAGCTGTTCTGGCTTGAGCAGATGTCTGAGCCCCTGCCTCAGCACCAAGCACCTTCCCCGTTGTGCGGGCGTGACGGCCACGTTGAGTTCTGGGCTCTGCGCGAGCAGGCGAGGCTTCAGTGAACGTGCAGGCTCAGGCACCCGACGCTCGGGCCATCGGGCAGGCGCTGGGAGAGCTCTGCGGCCTGATGGAGAGAGTCCCGCATACCCGCGCTCGGCCCGTGCGTGGCGAGGCCGTGTCAGAGGCTGTGTCAGGGAAGGGCCGGACCCAGGGTGCGCGTCCACTCCATCTGCTCCCTCTGCAGCCTGGCCCACCCCCGTTGACCAGGCAGGCCGCCGCCCCAGGGCCCCGTTTCACACGTGTCATTTTTTGCAGGGTCCCTGCCCAAGGCCCTAGGGCCATAGATCACCTGCTCATGCCCACTGGCCTCCTCGGCTAGCCCCCGTCTCGGGACCCTTGGCGTTTCTTCGTGGAGTGTAAGCACCCGGAGGGGCCCTCACGTGCCGGCGCTGTGGCCGCAGTCGCAGCGCCTCCGCACGGACAGGATTAGTGAGAACGCCTCCGCCCGCTTTGCTCCAGCCACTGCTAGCTCAGCCCCTCGCGCCGGGCGATCGCCCGCTCGGACCTTAACGAGCGCCCCTGACACCACCGTCCGCATCTCTTGATGAGGAATACTCTGCTGGTCTGGCGCGCCTCCCGCTCCGGCAGGCCAGCTGTAAACAAGGAAATAGCCTTTGCATCCGCCTTTGTCGCTGACTGGCTGGGGTCCCAAGACCCCCGAGTAGCTTCCAGTGGCAGGGGGTTTGTGCCCCGTCATCTGGGGTTTGCCCCCCACCGGCGCTCCCAGCTACCTGCTCCCTCTCCAGTGGCCTTTCTTCCTCTCGGCCCTTCCTGGAAGGCACTGCCCTGGCCTCGCCTTCGGCACCCAGGAGGCCCGCCCTGCATCCAAGGGGAGGACAGTGCCGGTGCCTCCCGCCCTCCAGGAGGGAGCCCTCGTCTTCCAGAGGCCATGCCTTGGCCTCAGCTGCTCTAAAGGCCACACTTTTTTCCACACTTATCTTTGTAACTAGCGGGTCCCGATTCAGTGGCCTCTCAGGAAATCTGGACTTGACAGGTTTTCTGAAGTCTGCTGTTTCTATTCCCACATCTTCAAAACTAAGGGCTTCAAGTAACTATCGCCCGTCTAGTATCCAAGTGGCTGGTTCCCCTGATGCTATGTCCTCCAAGGCGCGGGACGTGGGCTACAGCTCCCTGAGGCCCTGCCTCAGCCCTGGGCCGCTGTTCCTCACGGGGCCAGATTGACCCCCAGGGTCCACCCCGGCTGGCACAGCCCGTGTGTGTGCCGTTGCCCTGCGGGCTCTGGGCATGCGGTTTTTCTTTTCCTAACGTTTTGGTCAGTTTCCATGGAAGCAGCCTCTTAGCTGATCACGGAGACACGGGGTCTCCGCATCTTCATGGCCATTTCAGAAAGTGGGTCCCAATTACCTCAAAACTTTTCTCTTAGGATTTTCTGGAAAAGTTCCTCTTGTCACCGCTAACACCAAATGCTGATGGCTGGTCATTTCCAGGATATCCTGACCACAGACAACGAGTTTTGCCAGAAAACTCTGCGTCTTCACTCCTCAGACCTTACACTTCCGCTTGGCTCCTGTCCCACAGCAAGTGCGGCCGCCCCAGGGGCCAGGTGTGTCCGTATAAAGGTGTAAGTGACGCATTAAAGCCGATGTGTGAGTGGACACCATGGCCTCCGGCTCTTGCTTTGTGGGCGCTTGCTCGTCCTTGGAGGAGAGAACAGCCTGGTGGTTCAGAGCAGGAGGCCACTCGGGTCCAGGGGACCTGGGCAGGACCCCGGGAGGCCCTTGCCTGAGTGCGCTGTGCCCCCTGGGCTGACCTGCTGGGGCTCCCTGCCCCACGCTGAGTTGTTGGCCCGGCTGTCAGCTGGGAGTCCTCCCAGGCCAGGCAGTTCTGGCTTCTGTGTCAGGCCTCAGCCTGGCCAGCCCCTCACACCGGCCTGTGTCCACACCCTTCAGGCACTTGCGCCCCTAGTCCCGCCGTCTTTTCCGCCACCTGCCAGTGTGAGCCACTCAGAGGCCGGCAAGTGTGAGGTGGGCCAGGCAGGCCTCGCTCCCGTCAAACGGGGCAGTCGGGGCAGGAGGATGGCTGGCTCGGCCGCCCACCAGCCTGTGCTGAGACAAGAGCTGCCACAGGGCCCAAAACCAAAACAGAGGCGCCGGCGACAGCGACAGCAGCCCGGCCGGGGACAGCCCCGCCCGCCGCCGCCCCCCACCCCCCCCCACCCCCCCGACTGCAGGGCCCGCCCGGGCCGGCCGCCGGGTCCCCCTCCCGGGCGGGGGCGGCGCTCGCGGGGCCTCGCCGGGCCGCCTCCGGGGGAGCGTCGCTGACGGCGCCGCCGGGCCCCAGGCGGGTCGGGGACGCCCGCGTCACGGCTGCCGGGGGAGGCCGCGCGACGCCGCACCGGCCGCTCCCGGGCGCCAGGCCGGCCTCGGGCTCCCGGCAGGCGACGTCTGAGGCAGGACGAGGCCCCGCCCCGCCGGGCTGCCGTCCGTTCAGGGGCCGCCGTCCGTCTTGTCTGTCTCGCTGCCTCAGCGCCGTCGGGCCCTGGCTTAGAGCCTCAGGGAGCCCCGCCCACAAGTCTGATTGGACCATTTTCAATCCTGTGGCTGAATGGGCCATTTAGCACCAATCAGCTCATAGCTTGCATCTGATTGGTCCACTCCACGATCCAGGAAGTACCCTGTTCCATAAAAGGGCACTGACGCGGGCGCCGCCGCAGGGAGAGGCCGCAGCCCCCGCCCTCCCCGGGCTCCCGGCTCCCCGCGCCCTCGGCGTCCTGCCGGCTCGGACCTCCCTGGCTCTGGGCCCCGGAGCGTTGGCCTTGTTCTGCACTTTCTAGGCATCCATTGTAGGTTTCTTTGACTTAAGCATAGAGGGATCGTAAAGCGTGTGCCACAGGCTTTTTTTCCTTGACTTTTCTGCATGTATTTAAAATAAACTTAAATCAAGGAACTGGATGCTGGGCTCAGGCCAAGCTACCCTCCCAAGAGGCTGCATCTTTCCGGGTCGAGAAGCTTCTCTCCCCTGCTGAGCCCCGCGGGCCCACCCTGGGGGCCTTGGGGGGGGGCGTCCCCACCCGCGGTGGTCGGCTGCTCGGCGTCTGTGCAGAGGTGGCTCCCGCGACCCAGGCCGGCGCGGGCCTGGCCCACACGCGGGGGTGGCGCAGGGTGTGCTTTGCCCTGGCCCGGCGGTTTGGGCGCGTGTGTGCTGGTTGTGCCGGTGCACACGCGTGTGCCTGTGTGCCACCTGCTGTTTGGGGCGGGTGTCTTTCTCCAAACCCGCTGAGCTGCCTCAGGCTTCCTCGCACATCACACCCCATTGACTGTGACCTCCTCTAATTATTGGTGACCCTGGCCCCTTTCACCCCACCTCTGTGCCTCTGGGGTGATTCTGAAAAATAGCCTCAGCCTCATTGGACTCGCAGTTGGTGCCCGAGCCAGGCCCTGGCCAGGCGGCTTGTGGGTGGAACGCTGGCCAGAGGCCCAGGTGGCCCAGCCTGTGACTGCAGATTGAAGGTCCCCAGAGCCAGGCGAGCAGGATTGGAAATTAAGTGGGTGTCCCCTTAGGGAAATTATCGCCAAGGATTGTGGAGGACATTTTTTCCAGGCAATTTCAGGAGAGACAATCATTCTCTTCTTGATCAGGAGACTCTGAGGGGTTGTGTGAGAGCCCGGGAGAGAGGCCATTGCGACCAGTCTCCCAGTCATTGCCTACACCGCCCGTGGCAGAGCGGTCGGAGGAGCCGCGGCCTGTCTACGTGGCCTGCGGGGCTCACGGGCCCATCGGGGCCTCTGGGGCTCACAGTCTCTCCTGCAGGACCTGAGTCACCACATCCAGGCTTCTGCACTGGTGCGGTCCTGGCCAGCCCATGCCCACACAGGGCTCAGTGGCCGGTGGCCGCGTCTGCACACTTGCCGGCCACTGTGCTCGGCCATGGTCCTGAGCCTCCCACCCCCAACCCTGGCCTGCTCTGTGGAGCGCGTGCATCCTGAGATACTGTCCTCAGATGTGACTGTCCCCACCTGTTACCTCCGGGCGTGGACACCTCACCACTTGGCCCCTCACGATCCCGGGTTCAAAGTGGCATTTTTCATCAGCTGGTCTCCCACAGGCCAGGGGAGGCCATAGGCCTCCGACCTGCCACTCCAGAGCTGCCCGGCCAGGTAGCACCGGGCTGAGCTGCCCCCAAAGGGGCGCAGAGGAGACACCGCGGCCACCAGGACCACTTGAGAGCCCGCCCATAGGGCGGCCGTGTGTGGCCCGGGGCTGTGAATGACTCAGTGGGCTTAAACAAGTCTAAACTCAGAGAAATTCAGAAAGTGAGGAAAGAAACTTCCTTCTTTTCTCTAGTAGACGCCCCGTCTTCTCCTCACGTCCAGCCCCAGAGCCCTTTGCTGACGTGTGGGTCGTGGCGCCTCCCTGGAGGGGGATGTCCTGCAGCTTCCATCTTAGTGAACTAGGTGGCTTCAACATCCCAGCACCCCCCACCCCAGCACAGGCCAGCTCCCCCAGCACAGGTCCAGGGTCTCCCCAGCACTGGCCGGCTCCCCCCAGCACGGGTCCACACAGGGTGGGCACACGCCCCGTGGGTGACGGCATCTAGCATGTCTTTCGGAACCGGCGCCACAAGTCTTCTTAGCTGAGCCTCAGTGAATGGCAGCAAATGTCCAGGGTCCTCCCTGGTAAGGAAGCCCGGGCACAGGGGCCCCTCCATGTCCCGCCTACAGTGGACACACCGAGCCCCCAGCCCTGTGTCAGGAGTGCCAGGAGGCAGGAGCCGCCCACGCAGGCTCACGGGACGCAGGAGGCCAGAAAGCACCAGAGCAGCAGCAGAGGTCAGGCCCAAGGGCTCGCCAGACTGCAGGGCTCTGAGTGCTGTTCTGGAAGCCATGTCTGCTGCCTGTTCCCACTCTCCCCATTGTGTGTGGGTACAGAGGCAGCCGGACATCCACCCTCCAGAAGGAGAGGCACCAGCACCAGCAATACCAGCGAGTCAGGGAGCCCTGTCAGAGCATGGGGAGCAGGGGAGCTTGCCACAGAGCTGGGGTGGGGCCAGAGAGGCCCGGACACCCAGCCAGACAGCCAAGACAGTACCTTCCACATCATGCGGGGACATCGTGTGCACACGTGCAAGGGGAGAGGCAGTGTGCTCACATGAGGGGAGAGGACAGAGGTGGTGTGAGCATGATGAGGGGAGAGGTAGGGTATGCCTGTGTGGGCTGCTGTGTCCTGCTCTGGGCTACAGGCTGCACGGGGGCGACTCTGCCCCTCAGTGCCCCCCAGGGCTGCTAGCTGAGCTTTACCCCTGCCTCCCGCCGGCACCCAGGCCGCTGCTTAGCCAACCCTCTGAGCACGTCCGCAGGGAGACGGTGGGGCCGATCGCCTGTTGAGCTGGCGCCGAGTGCTTGGGAGCCATCAGGCCCCTGGGGGCCCCTCTGTCTGGGCCTGGGCGTCTCTGTGTCCTGGGGTCCTACCTCCAGCTGCATCTGCTGTTCCTCCCTGGAGTGTGGCTGAGCCAGTTTTTAGTAAAAATAACTTAAATTTTGTTTGATGTTTCATTGCAACCTGTTACTTGTTTTCTTTTAAAAATTCTTTTTAAAATCTAGTCAGAATATTTTGATGGCATTTGGGAGGATTCCTCAGAGACCCCGGCATTTTACCAGTTTTGGGTTTTTTGTGTGATGTTGGAAATTCACCTGGCCTGAAACACTGAGACCGCGGGCAGTGGGCCTGGGCTGCAGGACGTGGCTTGGGGACCGCCGGGGTCCTCCTGCCCATGACCCGTCCCAGCTCACCGTCAATGTCGGCTGTCGCATCGGGACCGCGGGGCCGAGGGATCTGGGGCACTGGGCGGAGGGGCAGCAGGCCTGGGCAGTGGGGTGGGGACACTGGACAGAGCGCGAGGACCAAAGCCCCTTGTGTTGCAGCTCTGGCACACAAGGGCAAAGTGTTTCAGAGATAAAAGCGTCCGTTTTCCCGACGCGTCTTGTCTCTCGTCTAGCGTGGCACAATTTAAAGTACGTCTGCCAGGCTTGCGCATCAGCTTTATAGCCGTCAAGCGCAGCATCCCCAGGCCCTTAGTCCACAGAGCGAATCCCGTCCCCCTCCCCACACCCTGACCATCTCCCCAGCTGGCGCACTTTGCTCTTTCTGGCCTCTGTCTTGTGGTATCCAAGCTGCCCTGACGCCTGCTTTGGTTCTCCTGCCCGTGGGGGCGGCAGCTTGGGCCAGAGCACCGGCCCTCTGGGAGGCCTCAGCTGGGGCTCTGCATGACTCCCTGAGGGGCTGGGTAGGTGGCCTCCGGGCGTGGAGCTGTGTGGACACGCCAGCTACTGGCTTCAATTCCCTGAGTAATGGCCCCTTCTGAGGTTGTGTTACGCGTGTCGGCAACAGCGAGGGCTCCAGAGCCCGGAGAGACGTGATATAATGAGGGCACCCAGTTCCTGCCGGGCTGGTCTCATCCACACTGTCGACCGTGGTTCCGCCACACTGTCCTTCTGTGTGTCCGGCGCTTGCCAGGAGGCTGCGGACGGCCCGCAGGAGGCTCCAGGGCAGAGGCGAGGGCGGGAGGGCCAGGGCGGGCGGCTTCTCAAGCAGCCCCACCTTTGTAGCGGAGGAGAAGGTGGATCACCCCTGTCCCGAGCAGCAAAACCCCCGGAAGGAGCGGGGTATGGTGAGGTTCGGGGGTTCCCACCAAGCCCCGCAGCCAGTCCCGCACAGGCTGTGTGGCTGCGACCCTGGGAACCCTGTGGCCACAGGCTGTGCATGGAGCCGGGCACAGGCCCGAGCGGCAGGCCCAGCGCTGCCCCGGCCCGCGAGGAGGGACAGAGCTGTGGACTTCCCGATGGGGTCGGGTTTGGAGCTGTTGGGTGCAGAGAGGCGGTCCTGGGGTTCACTCTGGGAAAAGTGTCCCCAGAGCTTCCCTTTCAGCGGCACCGGCAGTTCCCAGGCAAGTTTCTCCACGACACAGAGATGCTGGCTGTGTCCAGAAGGGCAGGTATTACAAAGGAGAGGAAAGAATAAAGGACTCTGGTGGACACCAGCGGCGGGAGCTGCCCCGAGGGGACGGGTGTGCTGAGAGAGACCCACAGGCGGGCGCCTTGGGGAAGCTGCCTCTGCGGAGGGGGCGGTGAGAGCAGCCCCGGCAAGGCCACAGGTCCCGGGCAGCCGGGCAGGAGGCCGCTGCCCCGCGGAAGTGACCACGCCGGGGT
Source organism: Talpa europaea (assembly GCF_964194135.1). Lineage (NCBI taxonomy): Eukaryota > Metazoa > Chordata > Mammalia > Eulipotyphla > Talpidae > Talpa > Talpa europaea. The sequence goes on along the minus strand of NC_140072.1, from coordinate 281,160 downwards.
CTATCAGAGGTCACCCTGAGGGGGTCTCCTCTTTGGGGGCTTGCTCCTTCCTGGCGTGGTGCTTGCTGTTGATTTCGGGGGCCCATGTAGAACGTGAAATGGACGGAGACGCCACCCTGGGCACCCCACCCCCGTGTCTTTACCTCCCGTCTGCTCCGGACACTGACCCCTCTGACGTGGCCTGGGGCTGCGCCTGGTGCCCAAGGGGCTCCGGCTCTGTGAGCTGTTGGCACAGGCGAGCTCGTCTCTCTGCCCAGGCAGCCGGTTCCGCCATGTGGCGCCTCCTCTCCGCGTCTCTGTCCTCACCTCCGTGGCCCGCTCACCCTCCTGGCGGGCGGCACGCTGCGCTCACGAGGGGCGTTTCGGGACCCGCTCCGCTCGCCCCCTCCTGAGCATCCTGAGGCCAGTGCTCCGGGCCACCCGCGGGACAGCAGCGGGGCCTGGCCGAGGCGAGCGTCCCCACCGGATGCAGCGGGCAGGGCCACCCTGCGCCAGGAGCACACCCGGCGGCCTGTTCGCTTTGCTGCCTGAGCCGGACGAGCCGCTGGCTTCTCCGTCTTTTTCTCACTAGAATGGGGTGACGAGCCCCTCCTCCTCAGCCTGGGGAGTTAGTGTGAAAGCCAGGGTGTGCCTGGGGCTGCGCACCCACTGTGTGAGGCCAGGGCTTCTGGGCCCCGTCCCCCCACACCCTCCCTACCCCTCCTGCCCGTGCTCCGCCAGCGCCCGGCTGCCCCGCGTGCCCAGTCCTCTCCTGTGCCCATCCCGCCCCTGCCCCGTTCCCATCGGCCCCGTCCCCAGGCCTCCAGGAGGCCCGCCGTGGACCACGTGGGCCCCCCACCCCGCCTGTGCCATGTTGTGCTCAGGTGGCGACAGGAGGGCCGGCTCCGCAGGCCTGCAGGCCCGCCGGGACAGGGGGCGCCATGGGCGGGTCACTGCTTTGCTGACGGGAGCTCCGCGACAGCTCGCGTCTCCGGCTGTGTCTGGGCGAGCAGACAACCCCGCCCTCCCCGCGCCCCCTCCCCGCCCCCATGCTGACCCGGCGCTGCGTGACTGGGCACTCTGGGCCCTGCGGGCTGAGGCTGCTACCAGGGCCGCCCTGTGCAGGTGACCCCGGGGCCTGCTCTGGTCTCCAGGTTTGCCTGAGCCCCGCCCCCTGCCATGTCCCTCATGCCACACCCCTGCACCCCACCCGCCCCACCCCCAGGGCACCCTCTGCTGCCCCCTCAAGCAACCAGTGGGCCCACCAGGGAGGCTGGGGATCCCCTCGTGCCTGCTGTGCTGGGGGTGCAGATGCTGGGGAGCCCCAAAGGGCCTCCTCCCGGCCTGGGTGGGCGCGGGGCCTCTGTCCCCCAGGGGCTGCCCAGTGCGGGCATCTTCCCTGCTTTCTCTTCTTTCCTTTCCGAGAAAGTCATCTCTGCTCCCCTGAATTGCTTCCCAACGTGGCTTTCCCGCCTGAGCCCAGAGCCCGGGGTCCACGTGCTTTTCTCATCTCACCGGAAGCTGCTCCACTGAGCAGATGGGTGTGTCCCAGCCTCCTGGGGCTGCCCCCCCAGCCCGTAGCCCCCTCAAGCTTCCGCCAGGTCACCCCGGCCTCCGACGCCCCACAGGAGGGGGAGGCGGGAACCGGGCTGGGCCGAGCAGGTGTGCTCAGGGGCCGCCCCGGGAAGGGTGCAGGTGCTGGGCTGCCCGCTCCGGTCAGTGCCCGCACCTCAGCGTCAGGGTCGGGGTCTGACCTGGGGTCCCCCTCACCTCTGGGCAGCTCAGGAGCCCCAGGAGCCGCTCTCTCGGGGTCCCTCACGGCCCCATTCTCAGGATCTTCCCTGCTTAGGTCTCTGTCCTCACCCTCAGGGACACGTCTCCCTCCTGCGCCTCCGCTTGCCTCTGTCCCCAGCCCCGTCCACCTCACAGCCCTGCTTCCCCCAAGACACCGTCCACCTGAGCCCCCCGCTCCACCCCCCAAGACCCCGTCCCCCCTGTGATGGCTACGGAAGGCCACTCCCTCCAGGAAACGTGGGGTCTCTGTGACCCCCTAGCGCTCTCCAAGACCTGAGGTTACCGTCGCCCTCTGCTCCCAGCAGGCCCCCAGGGCGCTCTGGGCCTTGCGTGGAGGGACACGGGCCCAGCTGGGTGGGGACGGTCCGAGTCAGGGCTATGACTGTCCGAGCTCGGGGGGCCCTGTCACGTCCCACGGAGCCCCACCCCACCGGCGGCCCTGGCAGGGCGTCCATCCACCTCCCAGAGGGTGGCCCTGGTCACGGCTGGGCCCTTGCGCAGCGCCAGGAGAGCAGAACCTACTCGGGCCGAGCGCGAGTCTGTCTGTCAGTCCAGTCTGTACGAACGTGAGTGTCCACAGCCTCCAGTGTCCTGCCTGAGATGGGCTGGGGCTGCCAGGCCTCCCAGGCCCTCTGGGCTGTCCCAGGTGTGGACAGCACCGGGGCTTCAGTCTTGAGAGCCTTCTGTGACCCCAGGCTTGTGACCCCAGGCTTCTTGTGACCCCAGGCTTCTCAGGGTCACCCGGCTTCCCTTGAGCCCCGGTGTGGAGCGGGTCTCGGGCATGCGGCGCTGTGCTCGGCGACTGTGGGGAGGGGCACGCTAGGCACCTGGACACAGCATCCCTGCTTCTCAGAAGAGCCTGTCAGGTCTTTCCAGGCGCGGCCAGTCCCCTGGCCCCTTCCAGTGCATGTCTGCAGGGCTTGACCGTGCCCTCGAGTGGTGAGGCCGGGGTCCCTGCCCACCTGGTCTGCATGTGGCCACAGCCGCGAGGAGAGCAGGGTGCAGGCAGGACCAGCCGGCGGCTCCCTTGGGGCCCCGCGGGCGAGGCGGCCTGAGGCTGAAGAGTTGGTTGTCTGGCTGCTTGCGCGTGGCTCTCCTTGGCCTCTCTCCACCCAGCCCGCGCCACGTGCTGCTCCCAGTGCCCTCTGCCTGTGTCCTGTGTCCTGTGCTCTCCTGGTGTGGCTGGCGGGCGAGGGCAGGCCATGCTCAGCTTCTCAGGGTCTGGGGCTACGGGAGGGCCACAGGGGCCTCGAGGACATGCTCACAGATTCCGCCCTGAGAGGCTGCAGAGGGGATAAGGTCCCCCCCCCCCCCCCAGGACAGACTGGATGTGGCCCATGCCTCTGCTGGATGGGCACCCTGGTCTTGAGCCCAGTCCTGGGGCTTGTCCTGGGGCTCCAGGGCCACCTCCTCCTTGGAACCCCTGTGGCCAGCCTCTGCGACCTGGTGTCCGACTCCACTCCCACTGGAGGGACACTCTGACCCTTGGGGCTTTTAGGAACTGTAGGCTGTGGCTTCACCCCACTTTTCCACACCCCTCAGGCTCCCCCACCTGACTGGACACCTAGATGTCCACTGGTCCGAGGAGGAAGGGTGGCAAGCGGTGGACCCCAGGCGCAGGCTCCAGCAGGGCCTGCAGGACGATGGGCATAGGCATCCATGGAGAGCCCCGGTCAGCGCTCGGCGATGCTGGTGCGGCTTTCACAGCAGCCGCCGCTTCCTGTGATGACGGAGGCCTGACTGTTGCTCTATTTCTAAATACTTTTGCAAAGCAAAGAGACTGTCATTTGCAGATTGGACTGAAAAGCAGGATGAGGCCAGGGGAAGGCAGAGGTCCCGGGAAGAGGCGAGCCCCAGACTCGCTCCTCTCCTGAGAGGGGAGCCGAGTAGAAGGGGCAGCGGGGGTGCAAGGCCGGTGCCACAGAGCAGGGCCCAGGGGCTCTGGGACAGAGGTGGGCGAGCGGCCCGGGCCTGGCAGGCGCAGGGGGCTGCGGTCACTGCATCTCTCCTGGAGACACGCCCAGGGACCAGCCCGCAGCCTGGTGGACAGAAGACTCGGGCCGGATGGGCAAGGCAAGGCCGAGAACGTCAGGCCCCAGTCCTCCGGCCTCCGCAGCCTGTCCCCTCAGGAACGCAGTGGCCCTGGGAGCCGTGGCCTCCTTCAATTTGAGCTGCCTGTGGGCAGAGGAGCAGAATCTCGTGCCCCATGGCCACACGGTCCCATGTCCACCTGCTCTCCCGTGCACAGCTCCTCGGGGTCCGGGGCTACGGGAGGGCCTGGTGTCGGGTCTTTCCAGGCGCGGCCAGTCCCCTGGCCCCTTCCAGTGCATGTCTGCAGGGCTTGACCATGTCCTCCACATGCCCCGCTTTCTGGCGGCCACACGGAGTGGGGTACAAGCACCTGTGCCCGTGCCGCGGGGTCCGGTGCTGAGAGCAGGACCGTGTACAGCAGAGCCCCGCAGGCCCCTCCCCGGCGGCCCAAGTGGGCGCCCTGACCGCGGGAAGGCCGGCCGGGCCGGCCACTCTCCATCACAGCGGCACTGCCCTGGGCCTGGCCCGGGAGGCGAGCACCCGTCCCGCCCCGTCCTGGGGCTGGGTGGATAGACGAACCTTAGACTCAGTGTAACCCGCTGAAGGTGAGTAAGCCCCCAGCCTCCCTCCGGGAGCCGCTCGGGGGGCGGGCGCTGCGGCAGACAGGCGGTCAGGGGTGGTCTCGTTGCCGCGGCCAGCTACACCAGTCACCTTTGTATTTTTTTTTTTGCATGGGTCCTCGAGTCCAATTCCAAACCTGGCTCCGCTCCCCAGCCTTTGCTAGGCCGCGGCTCTGCTGCTGGACGTGCATGTGCTCCGGCAGCAGCCCGGACGCGCCCGCTAGAGTGGGACGTCAGGACGCGTAGGTACGTTGGCCGCACTGGGCAGGAGCCCCTCGGCGTTCCCGGGGGGCCTCGGCAGCGCTGCTCAGTGGGCGGCCAGGCCGGCCAGGCTCCCCGCTCCAGGCCGCGTGGCCCGACAGCTGAGGCCCGAGTGGCAGGCCCCTGCGTGCGCAGGCCAGGCCCCGGGCGCCCCGCGACCCCGGAAGCAGCTGGGCCAGGCCGCTGGCCGCAGCTCTGTGCTGTCCTGCCCCAGGGCTGCTGGCCGCCAACCCTGAGGGCCCCGGGGGGAGTCCACTGGGAGGGGGCGGAGGGCCCAAGCCCCGCAGGGGAGCCTCCGGGCCGGGCTCGCACACCTGGCAGACATGCTTGGGGAGGAGCTGCAGGGCGAGCCCCCCAGGGACCTGCCGCCCCCACGCGCCCCCGCCCGACCCCAGCCTGCAGCTCAGGCCTGCGTCTCCCACACGTGCGTGGGCAGCACAGAGGCAGCCTTGAAAGTCATGTTATGGGGCTTTCACAGTCTTTTCATTTACATGTTTGTTTTGGGGCTAATTTTAAAAGAACAGTGCTTGGAGCCAAGAGGAGGGCGAGCTCTGTATGTGCAGCTCTGACAGCGAGGCCTCCGCCGGGGCTGCCGCGCCAGCCCGCGGGTCACCAAGGTGTGCAGACACGGCCTGGAGGCCGGGAGTGGGCGGAGGGGGCGCCAGACAAGTGGGAGCCACCCCAGGCCCGGCACCGAGCGCCGACGTGAGCAGCGAGTGTCTTCGCTGTGGCAGACAGGAGAGGAGCCTCGGAGCCCCAGCTGCTCCGCGTGGTGCAGCACGGCCAGAAGCTGGGCAGGAGGTGCGTCCCAGGAGGAGGCTGGCCGGCAGAGGCGGCCGTGTCCCCCGCCTGCCCCTGTGAGTCTCATCTCCCATCCATACGACGAGGCAGAGGGGGTGTCCTCAGAGCCGCATCTCCTCAGGCAGGAAGGGGCGTCTTGGCTGCGGTCCTGGGTGAGGGCACACCCGCGGGTCACTCCAGTCTACAGACACGCTTGCAGCTGTGGCCAGGCCTGGCCTTACACGTCCATGGTTTCTCTTAAAAATGGTGAGGGAACCGTGCATCTCCGCGCCTGTGCTCACTGCCCGCGCCTGGCTCAGTCGGGGTAGGGGCACGGAAGGCGCAGCTCCCTGTGCCCTCGCGGCCAGGCCAGCCATGTCACTGCCGCGTGGTCAGAGGCGGTCTCCAGCCTATCTAGCCGCTGAGTCCCGGCCAGGGCAGCCTGGGAGCCAGCCCAGGGGGTCGGCGACACAGCACGGGAGAGCCGTGCCTGGGGAATCTTTTAAAGTAAGCGGTTGACTCTGTGGGGCAGGGCCCCCGGCTCAGCCCCAGTGCAGGCCGTGCCAGCTGAGGGTGGTGCCGGCTCTGGAGGATGTGGCTGGGCACCCCCAGCTCCCCACCTGGCCTACCTTCTGGCAGTTTCCATGGAAACGCAGTCACTCTGTCCGTCTCCAGCCCACGCTGTGACCACACGCTGTGGCCAGGGCCTCCCATGAGGCCTCCACTTCCCGCCGGCCGCCCCTCATGGAGAGGACGCCCCCAGCTGCGACGGGCTGAGAAGCAGGCGCCCCCAGCCGGGTGGAGGAGCACATCCCCATTCACCGACTGCAGAAAACGTTGCTTGAGAATGTCGGGATTTCTTAACGCTTGGAAATCCAGATGTAAAGCTAAGAGTTTAAAAAATCTTAAAGAACTGAACGTAAGAGGAGAGTAACACCTCGAGCTGTAGGGAGGAGGAGGGCCGGGGCCCCTCTGGGTGGCCTGACGTGGCCGGAGGCTCCCCCAGGGCTGCTGGTCCCGGTGACAAGTGGGAGCTTGGGCGAGGGCCCCAGGAGAACCCACAGCGGGGCTGGGTCCCTGGCATGCCCCCACTCCGGCCAGAGGGGCCGCTGGGCCTCAGCCCCCAGCCCAGGCGTGCGTGGGGGTCCTGCCATCACCCTGTCTGCCTTGTTTGACACCATGAGAATTAAAACCTTTTAAGGACGAAAGGCCTCTTTCTGAGGATTTTTTTTTTCATTCTCAACACAAAGAAAGCTCTGACAATGAGCCAAACCATACCTTTTTGGTCTGTTTTCATGGTGATAAATACACCTCATTTTCTGTCAGGTGATGTGGTTGTGAGTGAGACTCATGAGACTCTGAAGACCCCAACTTTTTAAATAATGTTTAAATTTGCTTTCCACTTGTATTATTTTGGCTATAATGCCTCGCCATAAATTTTAACAGAATATGCCAACCTCTCCCCACCCCCTTCAAAAATAAGAGGTGTATGTCTACCCTTGAGAACAAATACATTTAAAATAAATTTGCACTTAATGTTTAAATTAGGAAGATTTAGGTATTTTTTAAAAGATTTATTTTATTTATGCATAGAGAACTGGGGTGCAGGCCAGAGGTGCAGGGGGTGAGAAGACTCCCCAGAGACAGAGTGGGGAGCAGAGCAGGCGGGTCCACTGAAACACACTGCTGAGGGGAGCAGCCAGGAGACAGGAGAGGTCTGCTGTGCCCTATGGGTCAGCTCCCTGGCCAGGGATCGGACTCAGGCCGCAGTGGCTGCAGATAGCTTGGTAGCACTGAGACTGGTAGCACTGAGACCCCTGAGCCCCCAGGGAGGCCCAGATTTAGGGGTTTTGTGAACAGGAAGCAAGGCTGAGTCTGATCACTGACTCCTGAACATCTCAAAGCGGAGGTCTGCGCGGAGGCCAGCCCTTGAGGTGTGGGCTGGGTGGGGCCTGGACAGGCCACTTAGGAGTGGCATCAGCTCTGCAAGATAGGCCAGCTTGGCCGGGGGTGCCGCGCTCCCTGGCAGGCACAGAGGGGCCGTGAGTCTGCCAAGTCCATTGAGGGAGGAGCTCAGAGGCCTGTCCCTCGGTGTTACACCTGGACTTACACGTATGCTGGGTGCTGGGGGGTGGGGGGGTGGGCGGCGGCCGGCAAGGGAGTGGTGCTGACCGGGCCACGGGCTGTTGGGAGCATTACAAGGCTGAAGGAAAGAAAGAATTCTTTTATTTTTGTCCATAATTTTTCGTTGCCGGTGGGTGTGAATGCAGCGGGCATTTGAAGCGACAGCACCCCCTGAACAGCAGGACACCTCACGGGCAGGGACCAGGACAAGGCCTGGGCCTGGGCGTGGTTGGGCCACCCTCATGTCTTTGGAGTCCTTTCAGAGCGACAAGGATTCAGGGCAAAGCACAGCTACCTGGGGTGGGGTCTGGAAGCTCCGTTCCCACGGGCAGGGCCCCCCGGGCTGCAAAGAACCTGCTGCCCCGTCCGAGTGCCACAGGCCTGGGGCCTGTCTCTCCCCAAGCCCAGTCAAACATTGTCCAGGGCAGGCCCAGGGATCTGGGCTGAGCTCAACCCTGCGGTTAGGGAAGGCATGGGGCTGCTGGGGCACGCCGTGGAGGAAGTGGTGGCACCCAAAGACATCCGGAGCCCGTGTCCTACGTGGTCACGCCTGTGAGACTGTCCAGAGAGGCCCCGGGTGGCCGGCGTGCGTGGTGGTGAAGGGTGAGGGCTTCCGCCTCTCCCTGAGGGGTTGGCCGCAAGGACAGAGCGCTTTTTGGGTGAACGAGAAAGTTCACTGTTCCGTGATCTTATTTCTTTCGAGTAAATCGCCTGATTTGCATTTGTAATTTCAGGTGCCCCACCCCCGGCTGTGACGGCTCTGGACACATCACTGGCAACTATGCTTCTCACCGCAGGTATGTGGGGCTCCGCTTTCTCCCCCTGCCCCAGGCTCCCGCTGTCCACAGAAGCACTGACTAGGCAGGCAGGCGGGTAGGGGGCAGGTGCAGGGGTGGCCCCCGAGGCCCCACCATGGTGGCTACTCTGTGCCTCTGAGCTGGACCTCCGGGCTTCAGAGCCCGTGTGTGAAGGTGCAGGGGCCCTGCCTCCTGGAGCCCTGCCAGGGACGGGCTCGCAGTGTGCAATAAATAAAACTGGAAGCCCAACACCCAGTGAGACATGAGGAGCAGCGGGCTCAGGCGATGCTGTCCTGGAGGAGAAATAGCAGCCTGGGTGGCTGCGCCCAGCTCAGTCCTGGCCCGAAGGGGCGCTGCGTGCCCCTCCCTCACCGGGCCCGCGCCTGTCTTTCTGCTGGCCTTTGGGGGGTGGAATTTGGCACCATGGAAATTGAGTCATTTAGTCTGAACATTGTTCAGTGAACTTTTCTCCCAGCGCAGTGGAAGCTGTGAGCAATGTTGGTTTGAGTGGGAGTGGCCATGTGGGGCCCTGGAGCCAGCCCCAGGGGCGTGCACGTGGACAGAGGCAGCTCTGGGTGGCAGATGTAAGAGCTGGTGCAGATTAAGACCTGCCCTCCGCAGACCCCCCGCCAGGGTCCCCCCCAGCCAGGGATCCCCCAACCAGGGTCCCCCCAGCCAGAGTCCCCCGTCCTCAGCCTAGCAGAGCCCACCTGCTCAGCAGACCTCAGCAGACCATTGCTCTGGGGTCAGTCAGTGCACGGGCACTCGGGTGCGGGGGCCACCATGTGGCCACACCCCAAGCCCCACAGGGCAGTGGCTCTTCAGGCTCTCCTCAGGGGTGCCAGAGCCCCAGGCAGCCTTGTGGGGCACGAGGACCATGCGGAGCGGTGGTGGCCGAGGGACCCTGTCCCCTTGAGTGCCCCACCCCCGGCGATGAGTCCCGACGCGTCTGGCTCTCTCCTGGGTCCTGGCCGTTGGCCACTCACCCCTCATCTGAGTGCTGGGTCAGCTCAGAGGGTAGCCGGAGCTCCATGTTAGCCCACTCTGTCGCGCGAGGGTGCAGGGATGCCCCCCACCCTCTGGTTTCTTCTGAGGCTGGACAGATGGACACATGACAAAGGACAGAGGGCGGTAAGGGTGACCACCCACAGCCTGCACAGAGGCCTGCGCGGTGCCCGTGCTCCGCTGAGGGCGTCCAGGGTGTTCCCCCGTCAGGGAGCCGGACACCGGGGGCGGCGGCGGGTCATTCTCCACTCTGAGGGTGGAGGCAAGTTTCTCCACGGGGAGCTCACACCCGCTGGTAAACCTGCACCCACGAGCCTGCTGGGTGTGAAGAGGGGCTGGGGCTGCGTCCTCGGCCAGGAAAAGGCAGAGGAGAGCCAGTTCCTAGGGCGTCGTTGCGCCCGCCTTAAAGCAGCCTGCACCTTTGACGTGCCGGGAGCAGACCCCAGCCTGGTCACCTCGGGCACATTGAGTGGGCCTCCTCACCACGTCTCATCACGACCTCCACACAAGGGATCCCGAGGGTGCCCGCCCTGTCGGCATAGCCGGCCTGTGTGATTTGAGGCTGGATGCTGCTTCGTACGCGTCCCTGAAGGCTCCTCAGGGCCTGATGGCTGTGGGGTGTTCTGCCCAGTCCCTCACCGAGCGCTGTGCCCCTCACCATCCCCACAAGGAGCAGCTGCACCCCAAGGCTCCAGAATGCTCATGACAAAAGGCAACTCACAGGGCACTGGCCCTGGACCCAGAACCACGTGAGCACTGACCGTGGGTGACCTCACCGACCCACCCAAGGCCATCTACCCTGCCTGCCTGAGGCCCTGGGACAGCCCACCTGCTGCGCCCCTTCTATGGGGGCTTGCTCTGCTGTGTAGCGGGCAGTGTTGGTTTCCAGAACCGCCGCAGAAGGTCCAGGAGCCAAATCTGCTTGGCTTCAACATACTCTGGACATCACAGGCAGGACCCACAGGCTACACTGCCCAGCACAGCCACAGGTCAGCCCCACGCGTCTCCGCCCGGACATGCCACGATGGCAGAGCTTGCCTCTGGCCCCGCCACCCCTGCAGCCGAGAGCCCAGCGCCTCCCTCCTGTGCCATCCACTCCAGCTGCCCACTGGACACCCCAGCCCCGCCCCCCTAAAGAAGTCAGTTCTAAAAGTGCTGGTTTCCAATCTGAGAAGCCAAAGAAATGTGCGTCTGGACAGTGAGCCCCGCTCAAGGGCAGCCACGACCTCGCAGCTTCTGACTGGGACACAGCCCACCGCTGGACAGCGCGGGGACGCAGCCTGGAATGCTGGGGAGCTCAGTTCAGCACTTAGTGACCACATCCCGTGTGCAGCAGCTAAGGGCCAGTGCGAGCCAGGGTTCCTGACCTCGAAGGAAAAGCGCATCTAGTGGGAAAGAGACATACACAGGCGCAGGCGCAGGCGCAGGGCAGGTGCAGACAGAACAGATACGGTACAGCCACTGATACGACTCAGCTGCTGCCTCCCTGCACACCACGTGTCCTGACCTGGCGGCCAGTCGCAACCTGGCCCGGGGCTCTGCAGGGATGCACTGTGCTGGGGTGGGGAGCACGCCGTGTGCGTCGTTCCTTTGTTTCACACAGAAGTGAGGTGTGAAGTGCTGATGGTGCCGTCGCACTGTCCAGGGGCCCCATGATTCCTGCAGCTTAGCTGGTGGCAGGCACAGTTCTCCCACTTGCTCCCAGCTGGAGGAGGCTGTGCTGCAGGGCTGGGCCTGGACCCTGAGGGTGGGGCCGCTGGCATGTCCCCATGGGAGGCAAGGAGAGCCTGGCCCCCCAGATCCTGGAGACAGGAGCAGGAGGACGTGCTCCCCTACAGGCCCTGTGCGGCAAGCTCTGGGCAGCGGCCCCGGTTCTGTGCCCCCTGACACCTGCCAGCTCCCGGTGGGGGCGCCCTGCCCCCTGGGGAGGCTGCGGTGTGCCCAGAGGCTCGGGGGAGGACCGAGGGCCCATTCGGGAGGAGCCGCTTCTGGCACGAGCACAGGCTGCTCTGGGAGCCTCGTGGCTGCACCGCAAGGAGTTGAGGACGGCACGGGGCCGGGTCTCTGAAGTGTGTTTCTGCTTTAGCCTTTCAGGCTGCCCGAGGGCGAAGAAAAGTGGTATCCGGGTTGCCCAGAGCAAGGAGGACAAAGAAGACCAAGAGCCCATCAGGTGCGGGCCTGCGGGGCAGCGGGGTGGGCTCCGGCAGCCTGGTGGTCTGGTCCAGCCGTCAGCTCTTGCTTCCGCCAGAGCCGGTGGGGGGCGGGGGCATGTGAGCCGGGTCCTGGGCCACGCAGGGACGGCCAGTGGCACCCAAGCGGGGGTCTCGACTCCAGCGCCGGAGGGCCCCGCACAGGGAAGTCTCGCTGCCCGCGTCCTCAGCTTGAGCCGCGCTGCCCGGCGCCCAGGCTGGGAAAGCGCCTCCTCCCCCCCACCGGCCGCCTGGGCCGGGCCTCAGCCTCTGCTGCCCACAGAGAAGCCGGCGGCTGAAATCCCATCTCAATATCTTTGGAGAAAAAAAATCACAATACAATGTAAACTACGTCGTGAAACAGCCATCGGAACAAACAGGCAGCGCAGAGTCCACGGCTCAGAAACATGAACGCGGCGGCCCAGACCCGGGCGTCCGGGCAGGGGCAGGGGAGGAGGGCGCGCAGCCCGCGTGGCCCTGGGCTGGGGGTGCCTGGGCCACTGCTCCCCGCCTGCGCACACAGCAGGGCCGAGCCGCCATGCGCCCAGCCACCCCAGGGCCCTGCCAGACATGCCCCGCTGGGCCCCCCGGGGCCGCACAGGCCGTGCCGCTTAGCTGGCATGTCGGCCTCCTGAGGGGAGCGCAGCACCCCGTGAAGGCGTTTTCCCGAGTCCTGCCCGTCCCGTCGACGTGGCCGGAGCTGTGACCCTGCCCGAAGTGGGGTCTTTGAAACGGCCCGAGCTGCAGGCCTGGGGGAGCCAGCGAGGGGCACACCAGGCGCCCGCCCCGCCCACCCGGCGTGGCCCTTGCCTCTGGTCCTCCGCACGGTTGGGTGAACATGGCTCATCCTCGTGGCCTCAGGGACACGGCGGCCGCCCCCTAAAGCGAGTCCCCTCCGCCCGCAGGTGCCCGGTCCCCGGCTGCGACGGCCAGGGCCACATCACGGGCAAGTACGCGTCGCACCGCAGCGCGTCAGGGTGCCCGCTGGCCGCCAAGAGGCAAAAGGACGGCTACCTCAACGGATCGCAGTTCTCCTGGAAGTCGGTCAAGACGGAGGGCATGTCCTGCCCCACGCCGGGCTGCGACGGCTCGGGCCACGTCAGCGGCAGCTTCCTCACACACCGCAGGTGAGTGGCTGCGGATGCCGGCGGGGCCCTGCCAACCCGTCTGGCAGCTCAGGTCCCTCCTGTGGGTCGAGAAGCGACACAGGGGCCATGCTCCGGCCATGACCCGCGTCAGTCTGGAAAGCACGAGCTCGTCCCGCCTGCCCAGGCTTCAGGCATCTGGGCCACAGACGGGGCCACACGCCCAGGCATGTCCTGAACCTTACTGACCCTGGCACTGAGCACCGGCTGGCTCCGTGCTGCCCGCTGTGCTGCCCTGAGTCCCCGCGCATTTACCTCCTGAGCTGGCAGGGCAGCCCCGGGCCTTCCGTGCCCGGGCACCCCACTCTTGCTCCAAAGGGGCTCCAGGCCCATTAGGTGGGGAGGGTCGCGTGCCCCTGGCACAGCACAGGACCTGCGACCTCACGAGAGGCCGACACGTCCCGGGGGGAAGGGGCAGGCGTGAGGTCCCCAGGCCTCTTGGGAGCTGGGGCGGGTGGGAGAAGTGGAAGCACATCCACCGCCCCCCCCACCCCCGGAGCAGGGCAGGAGACAGAATTGCCACCCACAACCCTGCTGCTGCCTGCACCCTACTCACCCCAAGGGAGATGGAAGCACCCCCAAAGCTGAGGTTCACCGATTCGACCCCCGCTCGGGCAAGCGGAGCACGGCTCAGTGAGCCCACCGCCCTCACAGAGCTTGGCCAAGGCCAGCTTCACAGGCGCCTCCGTGGCCGCGCCCACACCCGGCGCAGCCCAGCTCCCCGGCAGCCCTTTCCGGGAGCCTGGCTTGCTCAGCGCCTCCTCGGAGAGTGGACAGGCCGTCCCACCGCCGTCTGGAGGACGGGCTGACGGCCCTGGGGCACTGCCATGCCAGCCCCGGGGGTCAGCTGGACCGGCCGGGAAGGGGCGCCGCCACAAAGGAGCGCTGACAGCCAGTGCCCGGCGCACCAGGCGCTGGGCGTGCACAGCGGAGCGGGGCGAGAGCCGCGCCTGCCTCCCTGGCCCAGCCGTGGGCGCGCACGTCCCGCCGCGCAGGAGCTGAGGAGCCCGGCCCCAAGGACGGCGCCACGACTCGGGGCACTGCCGGCAAGGAAAGGGCTGCGGTCGCCGGGGCTGGTCCCTGGCTGCCTCCAGGACCCGTGCATCCCCCTGGCCTCTGCGCCTGCAGGCCCCCCCCGGGACCCGCCCCCGGGCCGCGGCCAGAGGCCCCCGGGAAGCCCGGAGAGGCCCAGCACCCGCGGGGGCGCCCGCGCCGGCGACAGCGGCCCGGCCGGGGACAGCCCCGCCCGCCGCCCCCGGAGGCCGCGCGACGCCGCCCCGGCCGCGCCCGGGCGCCAGGCGAGGCAGGGTCCTTGGCCGCCTCCCCGCCTCCGGCGCGGCTGCCGGCGCGGCGCTCCGTGTCTTCGGAGCCAGGAGCAGAGTCTCCCCGCCGTCCTCGCTCCCGGAGGAGCCGCAGCTCCTCTTCCTTGCGGGCTGGCGTCGCCTCCCCTCAGGGCCGCCTACCCCCGCTTATATCCTCCCTCAGGGTGCCCGCCCCCACGTCCGATTGGACCACTTTTCAATCCTGTGGCTGATTGGACCGTTTACCCATCAGCCCATAGCTCCTGATTGGTCCATTCCACAATCCAGGAAGTGCGCCTCACATAAAAGGGCTCTGAGGCGCAGCTGCCACCACTGACTTGTGAGAGGCGGGTCCTGGTAACAAAAGTCTGATTGGGCCATTTAGCACCAATCAGCTCATGGCTCACAGCTGATTGGTCCACGCCATGAACCAGGAAGTCCACAGTTGCCTAAAAGGGCTCTGAGGCGCACCTGCCACCACTGACTTGAGGTGGAGCCGCGAGTTGAAAGAACCACTGCTCCTGCCGCTGGCCCCACTGAGGCGGTGGGTTCCGGTGACAGACTTAAGCAGAACGGAGGCTGGACAGAGCTGGATGGAGGCTGGACAGAGGCATTCTGCCAGCTGCTCAGTGTCCTGTGCCCTCAGATGTCCAGCTGCTGCTCAGGTGACAGGCAGAAGGGAGGGGACACGGTGTCGACCCAGCCGCCCTCCTGCCAGAACATCCCTGCCAGGGCCCGCACTGAAGATGCCCACTATGGCAGCAGGGCCCTTCCCCTCCCTTTCAGGTGAATACTGGGCCACTCTGACCAGAGGCCCTGTGGACAGAGGACACAGAAGGAGGGTCAAGTTGTCCTGTCCTCCAGATTCCAGTGTCAGGGCCCAGCAACGTCACAGGCTGCAGACAGCTCTCGGGATTGCTCCTCCTGGACCCTTGGCCCTGGACATGTGCCCTTCCCAGGGAGACCTCTGCCCCTCCTACTCTTAAGTCCACCCCTCCTGCCAGTGCTGCTGTGGCAGTGGGAGGCCTGGAAGGGCCAGGCCCAGGGTGGCTTCTGCACACCCCAGCACGTGAAAACACCTTATTCACTGACAACACAAGAAGAAACAAAACAGGGCACAACACAGCACTGAAGGACAGTGTCGGGGACAGGCACTGTCGGGGCTGTCACCCACATGAACAACTTGAGACCATTCAGGCTGGGGGCAGCAGCAGGGGTGTCAATGAAGAGGAGGCTGGGGTAAAAGGAAGAGTCTCTAAGGCCCCAGTGGCCACAGCTCACCCAGACAGCACAGAGGGATCAGAGCCCCAAAGGCTGTCTTACAAGGTTGTGCTGTCCTGCAACAAGGGCCTGGTGCTGGTAGCACACAGGTCAGCAGAGCCCCTCAGTGACAACTGGAGGCACTCACAGGTGACATCACAATAGGCCACAGCAAGTGTGTAGGCCGGGACAGCACCGGAGGCAACAGCACAGGAGGGCATGCTAGATGACCAGAAGCAGTAGACAGCTCTCAGCACTGCTATCCACCTGCAGTGCTGGTCAGCACTGGTCAGCGGTGCCTGTTACCACCCATCACTAGGAGGCCATGTCATACACTAGGGCATCAGTTCTTTGTGAGCTGTTGGTGTGAACCAATGGCACAGCAGCTCTTTGAGGCACCAGGCCAAGGCCTACAGCGCTTGTGGCTGTGATGTCAGAGGCTGGGCCAGGGCCGGGCCTGGGACCAGGTCTCTGCAGACAGGCTGTGTGGTCTACAGAGTCTACAGAGGCCTGGGGTCTGCGGGGGTCTGTGACGTCCCACGGCTGGGGAGCAGAATGCCTCAGGCTGGCGCCTGCCCTTCCTTACATCCTCTCTCAGGGACCCCACCTACAAGCCTGATTAGACACTCAGAAGTGGGCCTTCTGCTGGGGCTCAACCTGCCCTGAAAAGGGGGTGGGGTCCATGGTCCTTCTGGTCCTCTCTACCAGATGGAGCAGGGGTCAGGGCACCTGCAGGAAGCCCCACGGGACGCCTCTGCTGTCCCAGCTGCCTGAGGAGTGGGCACCGCCATGTTCCTTCGCCCGGAAGGAAAGGTCAACTCAGAGAGGGGACAGTGGGCCAGGCTGGAGACTGTGGGGCTGAGGTGGTCCCAGTGCAGAGGCGGAGACTGCGGGAGGCCCAGGAGCTGAGCAGGAGGCCTGGCCGGAGGAGCAGGCTCTCGGCTGCTGAAGCTGTGCCAGGCCCCGCAGCAGAGGAGAGAAACATGTCCCCAGCCACGGGGCCTCATAGGAACACCAGACAGAAACCACATGCACCTCCAAACAGCTGCTGAAAGGACCCTCTTGGGGAGCAGGGCGCAGGTGGAGGAGGGAGGGGGAGAGCCTCCATATGCCCCTGGGGTGCCCCCAAGGGGGGACAGGCTGCGTGAGGGGCTTCATCAGCGGCTCAGCTCCCAGGTGCCCCACGCACCCCCGGGGAGGAGCCACCCAGGGGCCGGGCTGGCAGCCGACACAGGAGGGCACCGCCCCCGGGGCCAGAGCTGCAGATGAAGGGGCACCTCTAGAGCCCTCCACGCAGCCCAGCCCCGGGGATCCGGCCCTGACACCTGGCACTGGAGGGCTGGCTCGGCGCAGCGTCCACGGCACCCCGACACAGAGAGCCAGCAGAGGACAGGGTTTGGGAGACACAGTCTGGAAGAAGAAGCGCATTTTTTAAAACACGAAGGTGTCATCAGCAGAAATAGAAAGAGTTGCGACTCCTCATGTTCATGGGCTAGAAATGTGCAGAAAACAAGAAACAAGATGGCTTCAAATTGGTCAGTGAAATGGAAAGTTCAGTTAGGAGCTAAGACTGGGAAGACAAGGGGTTCACCTTGAAATCATAAAGACATGAGAAGAGAAAATGACAGCATTTAGAAGACGGAGAAGCCAGTGGCGAGGCTTTTGAGGAAGGAAACAGAAGGAGCCGTGGAAGCGGCGGGGGCTGCAGTGAGGCCCCTGGGCTGCCTGGGCAGGAGCAGCGCGGCCACCCCGCCGCCCCCCCAGCAGGGTCCACCTGGGCAGGATGTGCATAGGAGCCCTCGCTTGGGCAGCCACAGCCAGTGCCCACCGTGACCCGGAGCTTCCCGACTCTGTCCCTGTGCGAGCTCACCTGTGTAGCACCTACATGTGCAAGCTCACACCTGTCTGTGCCTGTGACCACCCGGCACCCAGGAGGGCATGGGGGATGGGTTAGGGGCAGCCGGTCACCAGGCTGATGGATCGTGGGGTACAAGCAAAAGAATGGCTGCAATTGCCAAGCCTGCTGCTCCCTGCTCAGCCCCAGCTCACAACTAATGGGGAACCCCCCTGCCTTCCCGCCCGCAGGGTGCTACCTTGTGGAGACCCAGGAGCCCCGCTCAGAGACACCTGCTCTCTGTGGCCCAGGACACGCTCTTTGACACAGAACATTTGGGGACTGCAGAATGTTTGCGGTCTTGAACTGAGAAGGGACACAACACCCTGTTACGGAGATGGGAGCAGGTCGGGTTCAGGGACACCCTTGTGTTCCCCGTGCACACCCCTGGGGGCCCTGTCCTAAATCCTAAGTCCCAGGAAGCAAAGCCAACAGTGGCTGCTCTGGCAGATAGGACAGCCCTCCGGATGTTGATGCAGGAGAGGGGCTTGCCAGGTCCATGAAGATCTGCTTCCCTGTGCAAGCTCACCTGTGCAACACTCACCTGTGCAAGCACACCTGTGCAAGTTTACATGTGCATGCTCACCTGTATAAGTGTACCTGTGCAGAGTTTACCTGTGCAAATCCACCTGTGCAAGCTCACCTATGCAACACTTACCAGTGCAAGTTTACCTGTACAAGCTCATCCGTGCAACAGATAGCTTTGTAAGCTTATCTGTGTAAGTTTTTCTGTGCAAGCTCACCTGAGTAACACCTGTGCAGTCACCTGGGCAAGCTCACCTGTGTAACACCTGTGCTAGCTCACCTATGCAACATTCCCACCATCCAGGTCAGTTAAAGACACAGTGTCTAGGCACAGGGTAACATTCCCCCACCCCTCTGGGTTCAAGACTGGAGGAACAGCCTTTAACAGCAAAAAGGTGAGCAGGACCAAATTGAGTAACAAGTGTGGAGAATCTACATGGCTGTAAGTGCTAACGTAGAGACAGGTGAGCCGGGGTCTCTCCCCTCCTGTGGTGGGGGCCTGGGCAGTGAAGAGAGGAGGTGATGTCTGTGGCATGGCCCAACCTCTGGTGGTTTGCCCCAACGGGGGATTTCTGAAAATGACCCTAAAAATCTAGGTCACCTGTATTCTGTAAGTGCCACTAACTTCCTCCTGAGGCTCACAGGGGAGACCTGAGATCGCACGCCCAGATGATAGGGAGCACCCTGTGAAGGCTGCAGTCGCTCGGCCCCCAACCCCACCCTTGAGGAACTAAAACACACTTACTGACACCTTCAGATGATGCAGCCCCATCTACAGCAGCCAGAAAGGCCCAGAGGCCACCTCAGGGCCCTGGGCAGGGGACACCGTTCAGCCACGGGCAGAGGAGCCGCTGCCCTGTGACAGTGTAGCTGGAGCATGGGAGGCCTGTCGGGGCAGCATGGCAGGAGGGCAGGACAAGTGGACACTAACATGGGGACAATAGGACAACACAGCATCGCATGGGGACATTAATGGACAGTGAGGTTTCAGGGGGCAGGAAGAGGGTGACAGGACGGGTACCAGGCTGGCCGTCAGCCCAAAGGGCACAGCAGCCCAGTGAGCGGGGTCACTCGGACAGCATGAAGCCACCCCTGGCGAGCTCCCGGCTGGTCAGGGCAGCCTGGACTTGGCTGCCTGCCAGGAAGGCGGGGCCGGGAGCCCACTCCTTGCTCTTTACGCCAGTGTGTCCAAAGCAGTGTCCACTTCCACCCCTGTACACCCCACGCTCTCCATAACATGATGACACAAATAGCGAGTTTCTGCCTTGAACCCCGGCAGCCCAGCTGTCTCCACAGACCCCCGCGGCGGCGGCCCCAGAACCCCAGGCGCTGGCCCACCTGGGCGCAGGGGCCCTCGCCGGCCGCCGTAGGGCCAGCTGCGCGCGCCCTGGGCTCCCTCCCCTGCTAAACCCCTGTTCCGACTCTCGCCCGCAGCTTGTCAGGATGCCCGCGAGCCACGTCCGCCATGAAGAAGGCGAAGCTGTCAGGAGAGCAGATGCTGACCATCAGGCAGCGGGCCAGCGATGGTAAGGCCCACCTGCCCCGCCCCGCCCCAGGCCCCGCCCATCCCTAGGCTCCACCCCATCCCTAGGCCCTGCCCCATCCCCAGGCCCCGCCCCATCCCCAGGCCCCGCCCCATCCCCATTCCCTGCCCCACCCCAGGCCCTGCCCCGTCCCCAGGCCCCGCCCGCCCAGGCCCCGCCCCATCCCTAGGCTCCACCCCATCCCCAGGCCCCGCCCCAGCCCCAGGCCCCACCCAGCCCCTAGGCCCTGCCCTGTCCCCAGGCCCCGCCCCATCCCCATTCCCTGCCCCGTCCCCAGGCCCCACCCCATCTCCAGGCCCCACCCAGCCCCTAGGCCCCGCCCCATCCCCGGCCCCGCCCCATCCCTAGGCTCCACCCCATCCCTAGTCCCTGCCCCGTCCCCAGGCCCCACCCCTTCCTCAGGCCACGCCCCATCCCTAGGCCCCGCCCTGACGGGCAGGTGCGGCCTCCCATGGCCCGGTCCACCTGCCGACCCCAGCCCGGAAGGCCCACCTGGGCCTAGGCCCCTCCTTGCACAGCGGCAGAGCCCTGCCCCGGCGCCCCGCAGCTCTCGGGCAGTGTTCTCACCGCCCTCCCCACGTGCACCGCCCTGGGCCGGGGCGCAGGAGGTCCCCAGAAGCCGCGCCCAGCAACGCCCCTCAGCCGCCAGGGCCCTGCTGTCCGCCCACCGCTGTCCCCGGGGCGCACGGCCCTTCCTCTTGGCTGCCCGGCGCTGGGCTGGGGCTGTGAGCCGGGCCGGGGCGGCCTGGGCAGGGCTGGGGCTGGTGGTCGGAGGCTGGGAGAGGCCCTGCCGCGGCCCCAGGCGGGACTCAGGTGGGACTCAGGTGGGACTCGGTGCCGGCAGTGAGCAGACGCGTGACGTGGGAGTCTCAGCACCGCACACCTCAGGCGGGCGGGGGCCGGGGCCGGCAGTCCTCGATCCCCCTAGGGAGGGTTTGGCCACGGAGTCAGCGTTGGCCAAGGCACCACAATAACACCCCAAAACTAGCAGCCGAGTGCTTTGCGCAACTCGGCGCACGGGTCTAGCTTCCACGCTGGGGTCCCGCCTCCCATCTCAGGGGCGGGAGGGGGGGCTGTGAACCCCCAGAACAGTGGACCTGAGGCTTTGGGGAGCCCCCATCCGCGTCTCTCGAGGGAACCAACACCCAGCATCGCAGAGTGGAGTCCTCCTGCTGGCACTGCCTAGCCCAGACCTGGAGGGGATCCTGCCCCTGCCCTTGGGGCGCGGGGCAGCTTCCCATCAGGGCCGCGGTGGGTCACGTGACGTTTGCCCCAACACTTGTGCCTCCCTACCGCGTGGCCCACTGGTTTCTGGGAACAGTCGGGCCACACCCATGTCCTGGGCTAGGACCGTGTGCCTGGGCTGCCTCGCTCACGCCGGTGGGGCACTTGTGGGGGGCCTCCTCTCCCCTCCTCTCCCTACCACTCCCCTCCCCTCTCCTCTCCGTGCTCAATGCAGAGGAAGCTGCCGGCTCTCCCCGAGCTCCAGGCTCCCTGCACGTCCTCTGCCCACCTGGCCTCCCACCTTCCCAGAGCACCTTCTCTGCGGCGCCACCCGCTGGCCCCCGAGCCCGTGCCTGAGGCCTGACCAGCCTCCGGAAAGAAGGAAATGCCCATCTGGTCCTCTCTGCTGGGATGGAACAGGGGTCGGGGCGCCTGCGGGAAGCCCCACCCCTTTGCTGTCCCAGCTGCCCGAGGAGTGGGCGCTGCCGTGTCCCCTCACCCAGAAGGAAAGGCCAACTCAGAGAGGGGACAGTGGGCCAGGCCAGAGGCTGCGGGGGCCGAGGCGGTCCCAGCGCAGAGGCGCGAGCAGGAAGCCACATGGCTGGCCTGGCTGGAGGAGCAGGCTCTCAGCCTCCGAGGCTGTGCCGGGGGGGAACCTTGGGGTCAGGCGTCTTCCCTGCAGGCCCCTCTGTGGGCCGGTTCCCAAGTCCCGCTCACTCTGGCAGCGGGCGCTGCTGACCTGGAGCGCCCCTCTCTGAAGGCGGGTTCTCCCTGGGGACAGCTCTGGCCTCAAGGAAGTTCATCTCCAGCCCCTCCCTGCGGGGATTAGAGGGTTCCCAGGACTGTCCAATCCCAGCCTCAACTCCCTCTGTCCCCTGCCAGCTCTTCCCCTGCCCGCATTTCAGCCTCTATTGCCCCAGCTTCGGAGAAGAGCCCCCCCCACCCCGGACTTGCAGGAGACAGGGGTGCAGGGACAGGGCCCACACCTGGTGGCTGCAGAGGGTGGACCGGGCCAGGAGGGCCAGGGCCGGGGCCGGACAGCACAGGTGTGGCACCTGGCTCCTGCAGACTAACCCGGAGTCTCCTGCCCGCCTCCTGCTGAGGCAAATCTTGGAGCTGCGAGGCCGCCTTGGGGCACAGGCTCGTGTTTTTATTGGGTTTAAAATGACACTGACTTGAGTCAGAGGTGGATTGGGCCGCTCGCTTTGGTGGTGAGGGGGTTTCCCAGCTCATTTATATAACGGACATCTCTCCTGCATTTCATAAACCGGTGTCACGATCCAGGGTTTTGGTGGAAGTATGGTTAAGTCGTTCTACAACGCACAACTTTCCACAGGCGCACACACATATACGCTCAGCGACTATTCAGACTCACTGTACTTTTCTGTGGCAAATGCTGAGGTTCGTGCGGGAGCCCAACACCCCAAGAGTGCTCTGGCTGCCTGGGGCTCCGTGGGCCCAGTCCAGTCTGGTCAGCAGAATTGAGATGAGCCAAGGCTCCCTGGAGCCACGTGACCTTTGCCCTCAGCCCTGGATGGGGGCTGCCACGAGCCCCTCAGGGAGGCCTTTTGCCCTGAGGGACCAGTGTTGCCAGGATTAAGAAGAGGGCTCCCCCACACCCCACCCCAAACCATCTCCCCCACCCCACAAGACAGCAGGAGGCGGTTTCCTGTCTCGCAACCAGGTCCCGCACCCAGACCTGGGGCCTGGGGGCGTCAGTGCGGAGTGGACTGGCGGGCGGCTGCAGGGCCTGCCCTGCTGGGTCAGGGCTCTCCACGACCCCTGATGGGAACAGAGACCGTGGGACACACTCCAAAACACATGAGCCCGAGAAGTAGCCGCCAAGACCTCCCCACGCTCCTCTGGGAACCTCCTTGCCGTCCCATCAAGCTCGGCTACAGAATCTGGCAGAGGCTCCAGGGCCTCCAGACCATCTGGGGGCTCCAGGGCTCTGGCTAGCAAAAGCCGCCATCCCCTTCTCTGCCCCCGGGGTCCTGTCTCCGCCCCCCCCCACCCCACACGCTGTGGGCCCGTGGCTGAGAGCAGGCAGGCACACGGGACCCCCACTCCCAGGTGGCCTGAGCGGCCTCGGGTACGACCTCCTGGGGGACCCCAGTCATGTTAGGGGGAGCACAGCAACTTCGACAGGAGGCTAAATCTGGACACAGATGGAAAAGCCCTCAGAGGCAGCCAGACCTTAGGCCGTGGGGCCAGAGGAGTGACTCAGCACGAAACCCTGGGAAAGAAGCCTTAAGCGGGTCCAAACGGAAATGAGCTGCACGGGATGGACTTGCTGGGAAATCTCCACAGACCTTCTCTGTCAGCCCCCAGCAGCCCGGCCCCGGGTGCGTGCGAGCCCCTGCCGACTGGCCTAGGGACTCGGGCAGACGCTGGACAAGCCGGATGCTCTGTACTGGACCTTCTCCTCTGGGGGCTGGTGGGGCTCGCGCAGGGAAGTCCTGGCATCGCCCCGGTCGAGGGCCCGTGCATGAGTGTGACCCCCAAGTGCAAACGCTCACCTTGAGTGCCGGGTCATGGGGAAAGGGGATGGATGAGGGCCCATCCTGAGACTGTTCTTGGCCATCCTTTTATCCTCTTTGACTTACCTTTGGGGTGCAGCTGATAAAAAGGGAGATTTGGGAGCAGCACCCCGGAGGTTGGCTGACTGGCCAGGTCATACTGCCATCCTCTGGCTCCTGGTCCTCACCTGGCGTGTGGGCGCCCACACGGGGTGTGTTGTGGGGGGCAGGGTGAGGCAGAAGCTCATACCAGAGGTTTCTGCGCCTGAGAGGGACTC
Organism: Talpa europaea; assembly: GCF_964194135.1. Lineage (NCBI taxonomy): Eukaryota > Metazoa > Chordata > Mammalia > Eulipotyphla > Talpidae > Talpa > Talpa europaea. The sequence continues at coordinate 257,890 of NC_140072.1, read as the reverse complement.
ATGCTCAGGTGGGAGCAGGCAGGGGCTGACGGGGGCTTGCTTGGGGGAGGCGGGGGCTGGTGGGGAGACTGCCGGGGCTGGGGGGGCAGAGGATGGAGGGGGTTGGTTGAGGGGGACAGGCGGGCTGGCTGGGGGCAGGCTGGGTACCCACTCCTGCCATGCAGGACAACTGGGAAATCTGGTGCCAGCTCACTTTCCCTCATTCAAAACGAGGGGGTGCTTTTGCTGGTCTGTGTGTGTCCAGAAAGCTCTCAGCCACTGCCCAAGGGGGGTCACACCTGTCCTCCTCCTGTCACTAGGTGGACGGCCCTCAGGGTCACCGCGTGGGGGCTGTCAGGAGCTGTGGTTTCCTCCCAAAATCTAGGCTTCCGAGGGGAGGGGGCCCTAGAGGCTGCCCGGAGCCTGGCTGTTCCCCCAAGTGGGAGGACAGGAGCATCCGGGGCAGAGGGGGTGGGCGGTGACCACGGGCCCCAGGGTCCACGTGGAAGCTGCCCTCTCCAGGCCCCAGCCGGGGCTGACCACCGTGGCCCGGCCTCCCGCGGGGAGCCCCGGGAGCGGGAAGTGGACTCAAACTGGGGGGCAGCGCCCCAGGCCCGAGGCAAACACCAACGCGGCAGGGGGAGCCCCGCGCCCACCGGCCTCTGTCCACAGGCATCGAGAATGACGAGGAGATCAAGCAGCTGGACGAGGAGATCAAGGAGCTGAACGAGTCCAACTCGCAGATGGAGGCCGACATGATCAAGCTGCGCACCCAGGTAACGGGCCACGCCCCTCCCACGGCCCCCCGCCGCGGCCAACCCCCCCATCCCCCCCACCCACACCCCGCGCCTGGTCCCAGGGGCCGGTTCCTGTCCCCGGCACCCGGCTCTGGAGCTCCCTGACCCGCCCCCCCCCACGCCCCGACCTCCTGGTGCCGCACCCCCGCCCCGCTGGCCCCTTCTCCGGAGTTCGGGTCTCCCCGCCCCGCCTCTGCCCTCCTGTTGGGGACGCTGGGGCAGCACCCGGCGCCTCCCGCTCAGCCCCCCAGACGCGGGCCCGGGGCCGGTCCACGGACACACACGGGGCCAGGCCAGGCCCCGGGGGAGCCTGGTGGCCCCTGCAGGTTCCAGAGGGGGCACCGAGCACCTGCTGGCCGCCCCCCACTGGACACTCCGGCTGCAAGGTGCGCGGTGGACACAGCCCTGCCCCACCCTCCTGGTCGGCTCCTCCTCCAGGGAGCCCCAGGGCTGTGGCCCTGCAGGGGTAATGGAGCGGGCGAAGCCTCATGTCCACCTCCACAGGCCGCTGCCCCTGGCACCCTGCGTGGGGCGCCCAGGCTGACCCAAGTGCTGCACCCTCTGCCCGGGCCTCTGGCAAGGGCAGGACTGTCCCCACACTCGCCCAAGCCTGTGCTCCTCTGGCCATGGGCCACTGGGGTCTTGGCCCAAGGACTCCGCAGCACCCGCCACACCCAGACCCCAGTTCTGTTCTGGGAGAAACGGCCCGCAAATCCCCAAATCCCCTTGACTGGCCGACAGGCTTGCCTACCCCCCACGTGAGTGCTTGGGAGGGGGAGACCTCAGGGTTGGGACCATCCTGCTGCCCTGGCCAGTCCCAGACGCCCAGGGACACGAGACTCCTCACCTGTCAGGCAGGCACGGCCGGCTCCCGCCGTGGGAGCCACCCGCAGGACACCCAGAGCTCTGGCCCCTCAGCCCACCTCTGGGCCAGAGCTGCCAGCCGCCCCACCCCTCTCCCGTCCTCCTGTGTGGGTCCAGTGCTTGGTCACCAGGGGTCAGTATTCCCTCTCGTGCAGCAGTTTACGAGGACGTCGGCATAGTCACTTTAGGGGTTCGGGGTATTTCTACAGACTAGGCCACCTTCCACCCAACAGGTCAGGAAAGACTCCAGCTGAGCTGGAGCCAGGCCCAGGCTCTGTGCATCCGCTCTGGGCACCGGCCCTGGGCGCCAGGCCTGGGAGGCGCATCAGCTGGGTGGACGCCTTGGGAAAGCCTCCTTCCTCCCACCTGTGCGGCCCAGCCCCTCCAGTGAGCCTGCCCCAGCCCCAAGGGCGCCACTGCCTCAGGGCACATGTCTTTGCTCTGGAGGCAGGCAGGCAGGCAGGATGCCGCGGGGAGGGGCCATCTTGGGGAGGGCCAGCATGGCACCCACCCTATCTCATCTCTTGGGGAGGCAACGGGATGGAGGCTTGTCCACAGCAGCCACAAAAGGGCAAACGTCCACTTGCCTAATGTTGTTCTTGGGGTGACCGGGCCCAGCAGAATCCCAGGGCTCAGTGCCCTGGTTTTGCCCTATCTGCTGGCGTCCGGCCCACTGCACCTCCAATGTCCAAGTGGAGTCTGCTGCTTCGTCGACGCTGTGAAGGACCAGCCCAGCCCAGACCTCTTGTTCCACAACTGGGGAAACTGAGGCAGGTGGGGACTCCCTGTGCCAGATGCAGAGCCTGGAACCCCGAGAACAGAGGCCAGTGGTCTCCCCTGAAATGGTCGGATGGTGAAGAGTGACACAGATTTTTAATGTCACCAGTCGGTGTTTCTGAGCTACAGCTACTTCTCTGAGGAATCTTGTTTTTACCTGAGAGTCCCCCTCCCCCCAGATTCTGTGAGCCCCACACCTTAAACCAGCTGCAGGGCAGTTCTCGGTAGGTGGAGCATGGGGTGGGGAGATAAATGTAGGGAGACGCCCCTCCTCCTCCCAGGGGTCTGACTGGAAAGCCTGGTTCCCCCTCTTCACCCCCCATTGACCTTCAGATCCAGGACTGGGCTTTGAGCCTGGGGCAGGTCCCCCAGTGGGGGCGTTTGGACAGTTCCCCAGCTCAGGAGAGCGCAGCAGAAGAGCCTGCTGGCAGGGAGCCCGGCTGCCTGGGCCCTGCCCCCAAGGCCAGTCCCTGCCATCCCCAACCCGCTGGACTGACCAGCTCACACTGTCCTGCCGGAGGTGCCCAGACAGTCCCACCCCCAGACGCTGACCAGAGAGGAGGGCTCTCGCCCCCTGGACACAGTTCACACAACAGACGGCTCAGGACCTCGCCCTAAGAAGGGCATCACCCAGAGGGGCACTTGGCATCAGAGTCCAGAAAGAGCACTCCAAAACAGAGCCAGGCAGGGGTGTGGCAGTGACAAGGCTCGGCTGCCTGAGGTCCGAGAGGGGCCCAGGGCCTGGTGGGTGGAGGATGGTCCGAGGAGAAGCTTCCCAGGTCGGGCCGGGGAGGGGCGGGCGGTGGGGGAAGGGTCCCAGGCGAGCCAAGTGCTGTCTTGGGGCGCCCTGGTCTGATGGGGAGGGGACGCGCTTCCGGCTAGGTGGTCACCTGGCACGGAGGCTGCGGGCCCCTGGGCCGGAGTCAGCGCCCGGCAGCCGCCACGTTCTGAGCACGGGGGTCCGGCCTCTGACAAGCCACCACGCAGCCTCGCGCCTGCCCGCAGGTGGGGGAGCCCCACCACCCCACCACCTCTGTGAAGGCCCGGCTGTCCCGGAAGCATGTCCTCAGCCGCGGCCGCGGTGGCCGTGTGCAGGCGGGCCCTGCCCTGACCGGGAACGCAGAGCAGGGGTCTCAGGGTCTCTGGCAGTTTGACGGGCGGGGCAGCCTCAGGAATGAGGCTGAAATCACCTGATGCGCCACTGGGGTGCCGGGAGGGCACCCAGTGCTCCCCCACTGCCTCCTGCCACCGCCGCGCCCCCTTTGCCTGGGGCCATTGGGTCAGAAGCCCCAGAAACTCAGCGGCCGCCCCACTGTGAGCTGGGGGTCTCCACAGGCAGGGCACACAGTTTCTATAACCCAGGGACCCCGAGCTCCCCGACTCACAGGGAGCGCTGAGCGGAGTCCAGGCCAGCTTCTCGCTCTGGAGGCGGAGCCAGAGACCCTGCCCAGGCTGGCCGGGATGACCGCCCAGGTCTGGTGCAAGCTGCCAGGGCTGGGTGTCCTTGAGGCCCCTGACTGGTGTCAGCACTGCGTCCACTGGCCGGCTGAGGCCACGCTGGACCATCTGGTGAGTGGGGTGTTGGGGCTAAGGTCTGGGCCCAGATGTGGGGCCACAATGGAACCACAGGCTCAGCCTCTTTCCTCTGCGCCCTGAGATGAGGAGAGCAGGGCTGGAGGCCGCTCCCCGCAGAGCCCATGGGAATGCAGCGCATGTCCCTCTCAGCAGCCAGTGGGCGGAGCGCTGTGCCCAGTGAGAGCCGCGGTGTCGGCTGGCACCAGGTCGCCCGCGAGCCCGTCTCCGGGGCATCCCTCCCCAGGTTGGTGGCCCCCAGAGACCTCAACAGAGCATAGAAGCCGGACCCACCTCCGGCGCCTCCCCCTCAGGAGGACAAGCTTGGTCGCCCAGCAGCAATGTGCCAAGTGCAGGGGCAGGACAGGAAAACCAATCCTCAAAATGACAGTTTTTTCTTGTTTCTGTTTTTCTTGTGTTGTTTATTGAGGCAAAATGGTTCGCACCCTGTGTGATTCAAGACACAGGGTCGCTGCTCCTCAGGGTCGCCACCTGTCCTGCCGCCTCCCGCCCACGGCCCTCCCCACACCGCCCATGGCCGCCCCATGGTCCCCTCCCGCCCACGCCTCACCCCTCCAGGAGCCTCCTTGCAGTCAGCTTGCTAGGGTTCGCTCAGGTCAGCTCTGTCCTCCCTGTTTCCTTTCTCTGCGTCCGCCTGTGGGTGAACTCGCCGCGTCCCGGCCACCGACTCCCCTCACTGCACGGCCTGCACCCTGGGCCGGTCGGCGTCGGGAATGGCAGGGCTCGCCATTTTCCGCAGCAAGTCACGTTCATTGGGCATTTAGACCACATCTCTTTTCCTATCATCTGAAAATGACAGATTCTTAACTTTGAAGCCTTTTTGTTTAGGCAAACATGTTCCTTGTTTGCATGAAAAGTCCCCCCCTCCGAGGTCCCGGGCTCCCAGGATGCTCCCCAGGGCCCAGCTCCCAGGACGCCCCGCGTCACCTGCCGCACTGGCCCGTGTGTTCCAGATCACCACGATGGAGAGCAACCTGAAGACGATAGAAGAGGAGAACAAGGTCATCGAGCAGCAGAATGAGTCTCTCCTGCACGAGCTGGCCAGCCTGAGCCAGTCCCTCATCCACAGCCTCGCCAACATCCAGCTCCCACACATGGTAAGTGGCTGAGCCAGCCTGAGCCAGTCCCTGACCCGCAGCCTCGCCAGCATCCAGCTCCCACACATGGTAAGTGGCGAGGGCAGGAGAGTGGCGCCTCGGCCCCGGGCGGCCCGGCTCTGTCCGCGACCCTGGCCTGGCGTCCAGCATTTGGACGTTGGCGGTTACTGCCCCGAACCATAGCATAACCCGAACCCCATGGGGCCGCTGCGCGGGCCCAAGGTCGCGTCCGCTCTGCATGGAGTGACGGCCCCAGATGGGGCTCTGCGCGCTGCTGCTGTTTTATGCTGATGTGAATATCCTATTAAGAAAATTAAAGTTGTGTATGAACTACTATTTAATATCTCGTAGGATCCAATCAATGAACAAAATTTTGATGCATACGTGACTACTTTGACGGACATGTATACAAATCAAGATCGTTATCAGAGCCCAGAAAATAAAGCTCTACTGGAAAATATAAAGCAGGCTGTGAGAGGAATTCAGGTCTGAACAGCTGCTAGTGCTGGATCTTGCTTAACAAGGACGCCTCTTGTCCCCTGCTGCTGCCACTTACAGAGTGTTATATATTTATTTCTGTTTGAAACAGTGTTATGCTCCCAAGACTTCACAATGATTCGTGTCTTGCTTTAAAGATAGCATACCTGCAGGGTAGTTTGGACACACTCACATTTTGTACGTTTCCTATAAGCTGACACAGACGCCGCGAAGTTCTGGCTGCTGGTGCCGTGCCTTGGGGTAGAGACCGTGTTCCGGGGGAGGCCAGCTGGTCAAAACACGTAGAGTGTACATCCTTTTAAATGCTTTAGTGATTACATGTCTTTTAGTATTTTGAACTGAAATGGACAAAAAAACACAACAGCTTTGAATGGCCGTGGCGCGGCGGCTGCGCCCCGGCAGGGGGCTCGGGGGTGCGTTTGTGTGCATATTGTTTCATAGCGAGAATTGGTTGCAAAAAATGCTTTATTTTTGAACAATGCTTGGAAATATTATGTGCTGTTTTTGTTTGTTTGTTTTAGGAGGATGGTGGATGGTGGGGGCAATAAATGAGTGTTTTTGCATTCCAAGGAAATGGCATATGGATTAACTGTAAGAAATGAGATAAGTGATTTGTTGTAAGACAACATCAAGCCATGGGAACTTGGCGGAAGACTCTCAGCAGCTCACACAGCACTTTTAAGCTAACTCCTGAGTGCGGCGCAGCTCTGGCACCCGCAGAGACAGGCCCGCAGAGGCGGCCCGCGTCCTCCGTGCTCTGGGACCCGCGGACACTTGCCCGCAGAGGCGGCCCCCGTCCTCCGTGCTCAGTGGACTTTGGAGCAGCCTCTCCTGCCTCCCCAGCCCTGCGTCCTCGAACTGTCCGGGCAGTGTGGCTCGTGGAACGGAGTCTGTGTGTTTTAATTTAAGCTCAAAGATAATTTAAGAGTATTTATTTCCCCTTTCCACCTTCAGAAATCACTGTTGGCATAGTCGTTGTTGTCACGATTTTACTCCGGGGATGAAGGCAAGTGGCCCCTGATGGCGGCGCGACGGCTGTCCGCGGAGGAGTGGGCGGAAGGCAGCTCCGGGGGCTCCGCCCGGCTCCACAGGCCCCACAGCGCCCGCGCGGCCTCCTTGTTCAGTCTGTCCTGACCTATCTAAGAACGAATGCAATCAGATTTTAAGAATAACTAAAGCTACTTCAGCACTTTCTTTGCTCCACACTCGGCCAGCCCCGGCGGGCTGCAACTCCGGACGTGCGCCCCAAGGACCGCGCTGTGCCCCCTGGGCCGCCCCGCACGCGACGGCGCCGCTCCCTGCCATGTCTTGATGTTATGCAGGAAGTACAGACGTACTTTAAAATTTTGTTATGAAAAAGGATGGGTTTTGTAAAAATAAAAAAAAATATTTTTAGCAGAACAGGACTTACAGGGTCATTGTCCCCACAACGTGCCAGCCGACTATTTGCACTTACGCTGTCCTGTAGCTCCGTCGGAGAGTGCCATCCCGGGACCGCTCGCCGGGACCCTGGGAGGCGAGCGGCCCCGGGCCGACCCGCTGATGTCGCTGAGGGAGATTCCAGGGATCTCACCGCAACTACTCCGATACAATACTCGACCTCGGTATATACATATGTACAATAGACGTCCGTCCGGCGGCACTTTAGCGCACTGTACAAACCCTCGCGGCCGCCCCGGGACTCCCAGGCGCGCCGGAGGCCGCGGCCGCTCCTCTGTCCGCCGCTGTCGTCCCGCCCGCGGAGGCCGCAGCGCCCCAGCTTCCTTGCCAATATAGTAATGCTTTCGTAGAGTATAGCTAGTCTCGGTCTTGGGTCCCTATGTACAATGGAAAGGGGTTTTAAGCACAAATCTGCTGCTCACCTAACGTTGGTACCTAATATCCAATCCAGTTATCTGTGACTATTCTATAGGGATCACCAGTGTCACGTGTTAGAATGCTGACTTTCATATGGAATTATCGTGAGTCATCAGAGTTATTTATTATAACTTATTGTTCATATTCATTTCTAAGTTAATTTAAGTAATCATTTATGAAGACAGAATTTTGTATAAATATTTATTGTGCTCTCCGTGGGACTGAAGTCTGATTTATTTTTGTACTACACGGCATGGGTTTGTTGACACTTTAATTTTGCTATAAATGTGTGGAATCACGAGTTGCAGTGATACTTCATTTTTAAATTGTGAACTTTGTACAAATTTTGTCATGCTGGATGTTAACACATCTTACTCGAAATAAAAAGGTGTTGCCACATTTGTAGCACGATGGAGCTCTGCCCGACTGGTCTTCCCTCGAGCCTCAGCCGCCATGGGGCTGGTGTCCCCCGTGCTGCCCTGGGATGAACCCTGCCTCCTGCCCCCTCCGGGGACCCACCAGGGCACTGCGGGGTACCCCGCTGGCCAGCGCCAGGCGGGCAGACACCTGCCAAGCCCTGCCGGCGAACAAGCCACCCCCCCCCTCTGTTTCCGCCGACCCTCTGGCCCTTGAACCCCCATCGTGCCATGCCAGGGGGCCCGGCTGCCTGGCCTGTCCCACGGCCTCACCTCCAGCTGCGTGAGGCCCGGGCGCCTGGCGTGCAGGCCTCACGAGGGCCCTGGGCAGGGTGGTCTCCTGGCTGCCCGCTCCACGAGTGGCAGGGGACCACCATAAAGAGTAAATGCCCTCCAAGGGGGGCTGACGGTTTCACCCCAGGCAGACCACCAGCCCGAGGAGGTCAGGCCGAGCGCAGGCCGGGCCCCCTGGCCACTGGCAAGGGTGCCTTCCCGGCGGGCAGGGGCGGGAAGAGCAGACGTTCCGGAGCAGGGCTGGGCCATCACGTCGGAAGCGATGGGCTCAGCTGTGCCCCAGGAGCGCCCCAGCCCGCGCCCTTCTCCCGCCTCTCCCGGGACGGGACGGAGACAGCATCTCCCAGGCACAGAAGACGGGGCGGGGGGCCCCCCAGCTGCGGAGCTGCGCCCCAGAGCCTTCCCCGCCCCCCACCCCCCACCCCCTCCCCAGGGACCACGGCTGGCGCCGCCCGCTGAGCAGGACCCTGTGGAGACCGGGGCCGCAGCCCCAGCCCCCGCCGCCCTCGCACTCCCCCGGGGCCAGGCCGAGGGTGGAGGCCGGCCTGGCCGGGCCGCAGCGGGCAGTGCCTGTCCCGGTCCCCGCGCCGGGGCCGAGGCCGCTGCCTGCCGCTTCCCGCGGTCGGCCCGGGCACCTGGCCCCGGCCCCGGCCGCCTCGGTGCCTCCTGGTGCCCGCGGGCTCTGTGGCCGCCTGCCCGTCCCCCAGCCACCTGCCGCCCGCCGCCCGGGTCCAGCGCCTGCCCCGGGCCTGGCTGAGACACACTCCCGCGCCGGCGAGCAGGGCCCCGCAGTTGGGGCGCCCGTGCAGACCCAGCCCACGCTGACCCAGCACCAAAGACAGTGCCCGAGTCCAGGGAAGTGACTCAGGTGCCCTCGATACCACGGCTGATCCACCACACGCGCCGGCCCGGCCTCGCTCAGACGTCCCTCGTGGTGATGGGATGTGGAGTTCCCAGTGTCTTTGGCTTTGGCCTGGGGTGGGGGTGGCGTCCACAAAGCCTGTATGGAATTAGCTTTGGGACATCCTTTTCCCCCTAACACCTCCTTCCCGGGCCGCACAGGGACAGCCCAGCCGGCAGGCGGCCCTCCTGCCAGAGGACGCTGCCTTCCACGGCAGGAGGCCCCAGGGCCAGGGCTGGAGGCCGATGTAGGCAGACTGGGAGGCGCCCCAGGACCCCCAAACCTGCCTGCTCAAAATGCCATTTGCCACATCAAGACAAAACATACTCAGCGCGTAAAACCTTGACTAGGAAGGCCTGTTAGTCAGAGTCAACAGAGAGGAAGACTCGTTTCCCAGGAAGCACCCAAAGTCGCCTGTTCCCTCGTGGGTAAATGCCCAGCGAGCCAGGGCTGGTCCAAAGCGGGGCCGCTGAGGCCCAAAATCTCGCCACACGTCTAAGGCGCAGGGTGCAGTGAGATGGGACGGTCCCTCGTCCTGCCCCATTAGACAGCATCCCTACCTGCTGCCTGCGACAGGCTTGTCTTCTTGCGGGGCCTAGTGACCAAGGGTCCCAGGAGGACAGGATAGGGGTTAAGCATTCCCAGGAAGGTGACCGTCAGGTGTTGGCAAAGCAGGCAGGAGCCACCTGGATCTCTGTTGCCCGCATCCAGGGGTCAGGCCGACCAGCGTCCTCTCCCTGTGGTTCTACTCCTTTATGTGAGCACCCCTGCCCTCTGCCCAGGAGCAGGCGGAGTCTTTGGGTTGCGAGTCCGCTGCTTTCCTCAGTTTGTCAACAAATTAAACTACTTTCCCTCTCCTCAAACTCTGCTTCCTTCCATTGGCCGAGGGAACCGAGGCCGGTGTTCCCCATCAGCATGGCAGAGGTGGGGCTGCAGAGGGGCTGCGCAGAGAGCCCTACCAGGCCTGATGACTGAGCCCCAGGGCTTGCTGTAAAGGTAAGATAAGCTCTGACCCGCGTCCTTACGCAAAACCAAACCTCACATGTCCACCTGCAAAAAAGCACTGAAGCGTCCAGCCCGGCCAGGCGGCAGGCCGTGGCCAGGTGGCAGGCCGTGGCCAGGTGTCTCCGGCCCCACTGCGGCTTCAGTTAACTCAAAAAGTCTGGTCCTCCTGGCGTTGCTGAGCCTTGTTAAAAACATAGATCTGCTCTTGAAAACTGGGCCAATGTGGGTTTCTCAAAACTGCCTGGGAAGCAGCTGCGGGAGAAACAGCGGCTCCGTCCTCAGCCTGAGAGCAGGAGAGCCCGGGGGCGGGGGGAGCGTGTCCCGCAGCCCACCCCGGCGGTCTGGTGCACGGCACAGGACCCTGCCTGTTGCCCTGGACTCGGGCTCTGAGGAGCACGTCAAGGCCCTGCCCCTTCGGAGGCTACTGACCACTAGTCCCCGATGAGGACTCGGGAGGCTGACCCTACACCTGAACAGACCGCGAGCTGTGCGGCGCAGGCAAGACAATAGTTTCCAAGCCCGGCACCCACAGTCCCATCTCCTCATGAGTAAATATCCAGCCAAACAGGCTCGGCCCAGAGCAAGGCCCGAGAGCTGCCACGGCCCAGAGCCCCTTCCGGCGGGGACCCGCAGGAAAGGGTCAGAAGCAGACAAGTCTGGGAGGAAAGAGCTAAATCGAAATCAAGATAAAAGCTGTTGCTGTCCCCTCCCCCGGGGCTCACCGCGTCTGTCCCAGCCAGGCCAGGACCCAGGACCCAGCGCACCTGTCCACGCGTCTCTGCTCTCCATCCTCCAGGTCCTCCTGCCCCGCTCCTCCTCCTCCCTCCTCAGGCTCCTCTCCAGCTTCTCTCCCTGCTCAGCTCACTCTTTGGGGAGGGGGGGCGCGGGAACCTGATTTAGCTCTCACCCCCCCTTTTCCTGGGGACCCCGTTACATTTCTTGAGCCAGCGGCAGGAGTTAGCTGGGGCTGCGGCGGGAGACCCCACCCAGGCCCGCAGCAGGGACGCCACAGCCTACCCAGGCGAGGCTGCACACGGAAGGAGACGAACCTCCCCTCCCGTCCCTCCTCTACTCCCCAGAAGATTTTGAACCCAATATGGTTGAGGGGTGTGTGTGGGGGGAGGGGGTGATGGAGGCTAAGAGGAGAACACGTGGGAAGGAGGCATCACAGACCAGAGGCCGGAGGCAGGGCAGAAAAGAGGGGCACAGTCTGCTGTGGACCAAGCCCTTGGATTAGGTCAGCTGCCGGAGCGAGGTCAGAGGCTGCACGAGTGTCTGGGCCAGAGGTGGATGTGGAGACGGCCTGGGGAGACGCCCTGTCCTCACCAATCAACCCAGTCACACCCTGGAAGGAAGCCATTCCTAGTAGATAAGGACAGACAGACAGCAGTTCCTTCCCCAAGAACTTCACTGTCCAGGCAGCCCCGCCCCAGCGAGCAGCTGTCTTTCTTCTTTCTGCGGGGGCCTCTCCCCCTTCCTGATAACCTGTGCTCTTAGGAATGTGGCCCTCGCCCGCCTGCGTCTGTGCAAACGCTTGTCTCCCGTGCCTGAGAGGGGAGCTCTGGTGCTGCTGCTCAGAGGGAACCCCAGGCCCCGGCTCCCATCAGAGCATCACAGACCCAGGGGCATGGGGGGGGGGTCAGCCAGCTGGAGAGAACTGGGGCGTCTGGAGTCCTCAGGCTCCCAACCCCCGCCAGCCCTGGCCCAGCCCCCAGGCCCTCCAACACCCTCCACCTGCCCTCCCCCACCCAGGCTCCTCATTCCTCTGGGGCATTCCTGGGCTGACTCCAGCAGGGAGGAATGCGGAGCCTCCAGGGAGACAAGCTTCCCCCAGCCGTGTGGGCGGAAGCTCAGAGTCCTTTAGGGGGTGTTGTCGGGTTGACCCTGGCCTTAGGTGTTCCTCCATTCCTGATGCGGTGTAAGAATTCACGTCTTTAGCAGAAGCAGAAGCAAAGCTGATTTAGAGACAGAATGAGCGGCCCTGGGAGAGGCCCAGGCGGCAGGGTCCTGGGTGAGACGGCTGAGGGGACCTGGGGGCTCTGCCCAGGCCTGCGGGGAGTGGGGGGAGCAGCAGGTCCCAAGAGCGCCCTTTTCACTGTGCTCTGGGGCGGCCCCAGGAGTGGACGAGCTGCCTCAGAGGCCGAGCCCCTGGGCGGCAGCGGGGATGGAACCAGGGGTGCCCCAAAGCCACCTTCTGAGAGATGGGGGATCTTGCCCAAAACCCCCGATGTCTCAGACCGGCCTTTTCCAGCGAGCGAAGCACGGTCAGCCGCAGCCATGGGCGCCCCGGCCTCCTCAAGTGCCAGAGTCTGTGGCCGCCTCGGCCCCCACCATGGCCTGGACATCCCACGTCTCCAGCGGCGTCTCGTCCCACGACCCGCAGGTGCTCCTGGGCAGGACTCAGCTCAAAGGAGAGTTTCAAGTCAAGGGAACTGGGTGGTTAATCACCCAGTGCTGGCTGGGCCTGGGGGGCCCCTCATCCACCCCCCACTGCCAGCCCCGCGGGCAGCAGTGCCCAGCAGAGGCTGCAGGACCTGCCCTGCCCTCCGCCCTCCCCAGCCTGGAGGGGTGAGCGCTTGGGGGCAGTTCTGCTTGTCAGTCTAGGGAACCTCCTTGCGGTCCAGAGACAGGCGACTCCTGCCCGCCCCCCCCCCCACATGCTCCCTGTCTCCTTCGGCGTTATCGCCACCTGCAGGTGGGGTGGGGGCGTTTCCTGGGGTCCTGGGCGCAGCCCACTGCTTGATCTCCTTCTGTCTTGCCCTCCCTGCCCCAAACGTCCAGCGGGAGTGGTCCCCGGCTCCCGTGTTCGGCTGTGACCCACGTCAGGCGCTGGGGGGCGGGCGAGGACCCGGAAGGAGGCCTCAGAGGGTGAGTCTGAACCCAGAGGGTGGGTCTGAGCCAGAGGGTGGGTCTGAGCCTGGAGCCCTGGCCAGGACGAACAGGTGGAGGGAGTTTGTCTGCCGTGGCAGGGCCCCGTGGGCTGTGAGCTGGGGACACCAGGGCGGAGGGTGCCAGCACACTGGGGCGGGTCTTTAGGAGACGGCGCAGAGGGCCCTGGCCCGCGTGTGCCCCTTCCCTGAGGTCTCTTAGGCTGGAGACATGGCAGGGCAGGGCTGCCACTGGGAGCTGGGACTGGCCGCGGCGGTCTGGGGTGTGCTGGGGTGCGCCCGCCTGGCGCAGGGTGACACGTGGACAGGACTCTGACCTCAGCCCGGAGCCTGCTGAGGACGTGGCCCCGAAGCCCGGTCTGCAGGGTAGCTTGAGGGCGGCGGGGGCCGAGCCCCAGGCCCTGCCGGCCACAGGTCCGTGGCTGAGAGCCCGGCTGGGAAGCCTCGGAAGCCGAGCGGCGCTGGTGCCAGCTGCGCAGCCCAAGCGGGTGTCTGTGTTCCTCTGCCTCACTTAGAAAACTGGCCTGAGAAAGGGCCTCGCAGGCACCCGGCGTGAGGCCAGGGACTGCCTGGAGCTCAAGCCTGTGGTGGGAGGGCCCGGGCCGGAGACGTCTGACCCGCCTGGGCCGAGTGGGGCGGGACTGGCCGCCCCGCCTGCTGTGCCCTCCCTGGGGCTGTCTCTGCAGGCACTGGCCGCAGGCAGCTCGCCCTGGACACCGCCTCTTGGCCATAGCCCGACGGCACCCCGCAGGCCCCGGAAGGCCAGGGCGGGTGCACGAGGTTGTGGGTGTGGAGACCAGGGCCCCTCACCCCCAACAAGGATGGTCCTGAGCCGACCCCCATGGCCACCCGGCCCCACCCTCAGCCAGGGGCTCTGCAGGTGCCATGAGGCCCTGCCCTCCCGCAGCCGCCCCTTCGCCTCAGGGCCCTGCCAGTCTGCGCCAGAGGCCTCCTCCGGGCGGGGCTCCTCTCCAGGCCCACAGGGCCCTGGTCCTTCGGGTCACAGCAGACACTTGTCAGCCTCCGACAAGGGCCACCAAGCGGCCCGTTTTCATTCCTCTTACTGTACCCCCAGTTTCCCGCCCGGCCCCACCCCGCCGGTGGTTCGGCCCCGGCCCTGCCCCGGCTGCGCCTGCAGCTGGGCCTGGACTTGGGGGCCCAGGGACCACTGTGATGTGGCGCCTGTCCTCCTCCCCTTGACAGGAGATGGGCACTTGGGCCCCGCACTCCCGGGGCACCTGGCAGCGGAGGCCGCACAGGCACGGCCCCCACACCCGGGGGCCTCCTGTGGCTGCTGTTTCTCCAGCAACCTCCACACCAAGTAGCTGCATCTTGGGAGTACATTCTGCCCCCTGGGGACTACTGCTCCTCTGTCACCCCAGGTCCTGGGGGCTGGAAATGCTGGATAGGACCCTGGGCTCCCCCGTTCTCTCCCCACCTCCAGAAAGGACGCTGCCCTCTCCTGCCTTGCACCCAGGGACACGCAGCCACAGGGAAGGCAGCCAGCCCAGGGGTGCGGCCAGGCACCCCGCGGCCCCACCCAGCCAGGGCACGGCTGCGCCTGCACCATGGAGTGGCTGCTGGCTGGAGCTGTCCCCGCACCCCAGCACTCACCGCCCAGCGAGGGCCCTTGAAGCTATCCTGGAAGCCGCCCGGGCTGAGCTGAGATGCCTGCGGTAAATGAGCCGGCCAGCACCCAAGGGACAGGCCCAGAGTGAGGAACTCCACACTGCTCCTCTCGCTGGCCACAGGCTCAGGCCCAGGGCTCAGTGGGTGAGAGGCCTCGGAGTCTAGGATCCCACGTTCACGCGGAGAAACTGCAGCCAGACCGGACCCGATGGAGGCTGGGATGAGCTTTGGTTCCAGCCTGCCACACAGGCACTGGCCAGGGGCAGCCTTTAGGCAGCCCCTCTCCCTGCAGCGCGGGCAGGTCCTGCCGAGGCCTCTGTGCCCACCAGCTCAGGACAGCCTGCTTGGGCCAAGGGCCAAGGCACGTCCCTGGTGGGGCAGGGGCAGTCCAGGGATGGGTCTGGGCCAGCCTGGCCTTGTGGGGAGGAAGGCCCGCGCGGGCAGCGAGCTGAGGACTGGCAGGCCAACGGCCCTGGCGGGAGATGGCCGGGCAGTCCTGCTGGCCCCCAAGAAGCCCGCAAGGCAGTCTCAGACTCAGTCCGGAACCCGAGGGTGGCTCCTGGCTTTAGGCCACCTGGTCATGGCTCTGCTGCAGCCACCCCAGGAACGGCACCCGGAGGGCCCTGTCCTGCCCAGTGCTGCCTAGCTGCCCAGCCTCCGCTCCAGGGGGGCTGAGGGCCCTGCCGCTGTCCGGGAGGGCTCAGGATGAGCTGTGCCTGAGGCTACCCAGATGCAGCCAGACTCCAGGGACTGACTCACTGTCTAGGAATGGCCTGTGGAGCTTCCCTGCTCATTGGGAATGTCTCGGGGTGCAGGCAGCCCTCCACGGGCCCCGCGGGGATCCCACCGGAGCGGCCTGGCGCGTCCTGTGTGGAGTCTCATTGAAGACGAGTCTGGGTTTGCTCGCACGGGCAGGCCGGCAGCTGCTGGCACTGGGGCCTCTTCCTCCGCAGCCCCGAGGTCTGCCCAGGCCCCTCTCCACTGCAGAGGCAGCTCTGAGCCGTCTGGACCCAGAGACGCCGGCGCTGTGGGAGGCTGGCAGCTGCCACCTCATGCCTCTGGAGAAGGCCCTGCAGCGCCCTAGGCCGCAGCGCCCCAGGCCAACGCTGGTCAAAGCCTGTGTGGCTCCCAGCCGAAGCCGCTTCCCCATGGTAGGGCCGAGTCTGCCGGGCGGGCGGCAGGTGTGCCAGGGCCGCCGCTCTCTTGCTGCTAGTGGGGGCGGCAGGCGCAGCCAGGCTTACGTTTCACACGTCCACCAGTTGGCGTGGGGCGCCCCACACCCTCACTCACCCAGCCATCTTGAGAGGGGCCGGCCCCCTCGTGTTGGGAACTGGAAACTGAGGCCCAGAAGAGGGAGAGGGTCTCTGGCTGCAGGGCTGAGGGGCTGCCACCCCTTCCCCGGGGCTGGCGGCAAGTGAGGGCTGAAGGGCAGGCAGAGCCGCTCAGCCAAGGAGGTGCCGCAGGGTGGACTCCGCTGGGCAACCTCAGGGAGCTTGCGAGCTCTCAGGACAGTCCATTTTTCAGCCGGGTCCCCAAAGCAGGGCACTGATGGCCGGGGGCCCCTGGGGAGTAGGCACAGCAGCGGGGGAGAAGCTGGCCCCAGGATCCAGCGTGGTCTGCGGCCTAAGCCCTGAACCTTTGAGCTCAGGGGCAGAGCCCCAAGCACAGGGCGCCTGGGCCCCAGAGAGTCTCCTGCGGGGTGGCAGCCCACGAGGCAGACCCCAGAGGCTGAGGCCCAGGCCCGCGGCCGCCTAGCACACGGAGAGCGCTCCCCACAGGTTTCCATTTCTCCCACACACACCCCCCACTAGCTACAAGTCTTTGGGCAAGTTACTTGAACCTTCTAAGCATTTGCTCATGTTTTCATCTGCAAAACAAGGATGCTGACCCCTCCGTTGGGTCTTCTGGGGACCAGAAACGTAATATCTGCACACACAGTTCATGCAGCCCAGCTGGGGCAGCCCGAGAGGCCGTGGTGCTGGTGGTGGAGTGGGGTGCACACAGTAGAGTACCACTCGGCTGTGAAAAGGACGAGTCCTGTCACCTGCAAAAGCCTTAGTGCATGGCCCGGGGCCGGCCCGACCTGCTCAGGGGCGCGCACTCTGAGGGGCTCAGCCACCATGAACACAGCGAGGTAGACGCGGGGTGAAGGCTCTGCCAGACTGGGCGTGCAGAGAGAGGGAGCCGAGCTTCTAATGATAGTTTCCCAACAAAATTCCCCAAATCATCCCTCCCCTTCGGGCAATGCCCGACCCAACGGGGCTGGCCAAAGTGGGCCACTGAGGCCCGAAAGGTGGCCACAGATCCAGGCGCCTGCCGGCTTGGCTCTTGTAAGGGCAGGACTGGCCACAGTGCAGGTTTTCTGATCCCATGCAGACCGGGTAAAGGAGGAGTCAGAGTCCTCAGTGGTTTTGCAGGTTTTTTATTGGGGTTCACCAGGCATATGGCAGGCAGGGGTGCTGGCTGGGTGCTCTCTGGTATCTCACTTTATCTGGGCTCTCTGACGTTCTGTGCTACTGCTGCTTTGCTTCTCTTCGGCTTCTTTCTCAGCTTCTACTGCTGCTGCTGGCGTCCCCGTGATGCCGCCCTTAAAAGCACAGTCTCAGCCCAGGTGAATCCCATACCTATGCCCACACCCTGCTCCAGGTGCCGCCATCAGGCATGCATTCAGGACAAGGATCCGTCATCTATCCTGATGGCGGGAGGGCAGAAAAACCTGATATTTTCTTTACCCTACAGCTCTGCAGGACGGGGGAGGCGGGTCCTGCCTCCAGGAAGCCGCCGCCCAACGACCAGACGCGGCCCCCTCCCCTAGGCCCCCTCCAGGTGTCGTTGCCGCTGCCTCCCCGCCTGCCCCTCCGCCGGTCTCCTCCAGGTGCCCTCCCAGCAGAACCACCACCCCGTGCGTCCCCCACTCCCTCTGGGGACCCCGCTCAGG
The DNA here is from genome assembly GCF_964194135.1 of Talpa europaea. Taxonomy (NCBI): domain Eukaryota; kingdom Metazoa; phylum Chordata; class Mammalia; order Eulipotyphla; family Talpidae; genus Talpa; species Talpa europaea. The sequence goes on along the minus strand of NC_140072.1, from coordinate 240,357 downwards.
GCCAGGCTTGGCGTGTGGGGTGTAGCCCTGGGCCGAGACCCCTTCGGCGTGGAGGGGGGTGCGGTGTGTGCCGACGCCGGGGGCAGCGGGTCCCTCCGGCCACAGCATGCCTGACCTGGAGAGGTTCTGCTGCGGGAGATACCAGAGAGGGACCCTCCGTGTTTCACTCAGACGCGGAAGATAAAGAAATAAAACCAACAAACTCGTAGACTCTAAGAACAAAATGGCGGCCAACAGGCGGCGGGAGGGGCGGAACCGGCCCCAGCGAGCGCGGGCAGGAAGTGGCCTCCTGGGGCCGGGCGCGGGCGTGGTGGAAGGACAGCTGAGACCTGAGACACGGACGGAGCCCGCGCAGCCTCCACAGCATGAGAGGAAAGCAGAGGCCTGTGCCGGAGGCCAGCAGCCGCGGGGGTGGAGCCGGGAAGGAAGAGGACTCTCGGGCAGAGGCCTGTTCGGGGCTCCGCGGGGCACTGCCGGGCGTGGGCCGTGAGGGTTCCCCGTGGAACTCTGTGGGTTCCACGTGGCCACCTGGGCAGTGGCGGTCTCTGAGCAGGCCCGGCGGGAGAGCCCCGGAGGATGGCCGAGGCCACCCAGCGTTCACTGACCTGCAAGCCCTTTGTGCGGTGAGCAGGCGGGTGCAGGACACCGGCCAGCACAGTCCCGCTGCAGGGGGTTGGCGGGACAGAGGGAGGGTCTGGGCAGGTGGTTCGATGAGGGGAATCCCCGGGGGAGAGGCTGCCCCGCAGGCCGGCAGCAGGAATCTGGACTCTGTCATCCGAGGGCGCGGCCAGCGAGGACTCACCAGGCTGGGCTTCAGGGCCCCCAGAGCGCGGTGCACGCGGGGGTGGCAGCAGGAGCAGGTGCCCTTGTCTGGAGGGGGAGACCCTCTCAGGAGAGGCTCGGTTTCACCTTTGCCCTTAAGCTGGGGGGTGAGGTGCATCTTGGGGCAGCCATCCCTCCGCTGGACTCAGTGGCCAACCCTTTGCTGGACTCTGCTGTGCCCGGCACCACCCCACGTGTGCTGAGCGGCTGCAATGGAACCCCAGGGTCTGAAGAGCAGTGTCCGACGCTCAGGGCGCCCCTCTGGGGTGGAGGTGGCGGGTGCTGGACGGGAGGTGGCGGGTGCTGGACGGGAGGTGGCAGGTGCTGGGCGAGAGGTGGCCCTCGCTGGTGTCCCCGGAGGAAGGGCTGGGGCAGCCTGGCCAGGGTTGATGGGAGCGAGGATCAAAAGGCGAGAATCACAGGAGGTTTGGGGTGAGGACGGGCCAGTTTCCAGCAGCCGTCCTGCCCACGTGGGTGGTGCCGCGTGGAGACTCACATGTGCGATTCCAAGAGGAAGAGGGTGCTCGGCAGAGGGCTGTTTGGGGCTCTGCGGGGCACTGCCGGGTGTGGGCCGTGAGGGGGAGCGGTGGCCCCGGGGGCTCTGCGGGCTCCACGTGGCCACCTGGGCAGTGGCGGTCTCCGAGCAGGCCCGGCTGTGGGGGCTGACCCTCGAGAGGTGCGGGGTGCGTGCTGCCCTGGCAAGGCAAGGGCCTGGCACCCCGGTCGAGCCGCCCTGGGCCCCTCCAGGTGCCCGCTCAGCACATGCCTGGACACACGGTGGACACGCGCGGGGTCTGGACAGACGGGGCTGTGTCTGAAGCTGGCACTCAGTGGTCACCTGGGGCGACAAACAGGACTGGGGCCGCCATGAAACGCGGGCAGTGAGGACCAGCGGGCTCCTGCCTTCGCGCCTCAGGAGGGAACCCCAGGGGGCGCGTCCCGGCGCCTGGCCTCCTCGGTGCCCAGGGCGCCCAGGGCGCCCCTCCGGCTTCACAGCTGGCTCTGGCGAGTCCCGCTGGGCGAGGGGCGGGCGAGGCCTCCTGGGGGCTCCCGGCAGGGCGGGGCCGGCAGACCCTGCAGGGCGGGGGGCGGGGGGCCGGCAGGCCTCGGGGTTCGGGCGGGGCGTCCCGCTCCACGGTCGCGCCCGGAGCTGCGCGGGCCGGCGGCCGCCCCGAGGCGTTTCACGGCCCGCGAGCCCGTCACGCCGCGCGCACCGCGGCGGGCGCCGCAGACCCCCGGGCCCGCGGGCCGGAGCCGGCGCCCGCCCCCCCTGCCCGGCGCCGGGGGCGCCCGCCGCGAGGGCCGCGGGGCGGGGCCGCGCGCATGTGCACAGCTGGCGCCCGCCCCGCCCCCCGCGCACAGCTGGGCCGGCCGGGCCGCGGGCCGCGCAGTCGGGACCCGCCAGGGACGCGCCGCCAGGGACGCGCCGCCGCCCGCGCCTCGTCCGCCGCCCGGGCCATGGCCGCGCGCCCCGCCCGCCCGGCCCGCCCGGCCCGCCCGGCCCGCGGGCTGCTGGCGCTCGCGCTGTGCTGCGCGTGGGGGGCGCTGGCCGCGGCGACCCCGCGCGCGGGCCCCGGCTGCCCGAGCCGCTGCCTGTGCTTCCGCACGACGGTGCGCTGCATGCATCTGCTGCTGGAGGCCGTGCCCGCCGTGGCGCCGCCCACGTCCATCCTGTGAGCGCGGGCCGGGCCGGGCCGGGGCGCGGGGGGCGCGGGGGGCGCGGGGGGCCGGGGTCCGGGGCGCGGGGGGCCGGGGTGCGGGGCGCGGGGGTCCGGGGCGCGGGGGTCCGGGGCGCGGGGGTCCGGGGCGCGGGGGGCCGGGCCGGGAGGCCGGGCCGGGAGGCCGGGGTGCGGGGCGCGGGGGTCCGGGGCGCGGGGGTCCGGGGCGCGGGGGTCCGGGGTCCGGGGCGCGGGGGGCCGGGGCGCGGGGGGCCGGGCGGGGCTGGGCGGGCCGCGCGCGGGCCCTTTGTCCTCGCCGGGCGGGGGGCGGACCGCGCGCTGCGCCGCCTCGAGCCGCCTTTGTTCGGGCTCGGGGCGCGCCCGGCCGGGGACGTCGTCGGGAGCGGCGGGAGCCCCGCGCGCCCTGGGGCTGCCCCTGCGGCGCGCCCCGCCCTCCCCCTCCCCCGCGCCCGCGCCCCGCCCGCCCCCCGCGGCCCCCCGGGGCCCGCGTCCAGCAGCCGCCGGGGGCGTCGGGGGCGCGCGGCTGCCGGCGCCCTCTCCGCCGGGGCGGGCCTGCGGGCGGGCTCTGGGGCGCGGGTCTCCACTTCGGGGCGGCTCGGCCGCGGCCTAGCGGCGCCCCGGGGGCCTCCCCGCCTCTGCGCCCCAGCCCGGCGCGGGGCGCGGGCTCCTCCGGCCGGGGCACCCGAGGCTCGGCCGGGCCCGGCCCCTGCGCGCGGCGGGCGCCTCCGGGACGCCCCAGGAGCTTCACCCCCCTTGGCCGGCGCCGCGGCCCGGCGGCCGCGCAGGAAGTGGGCGGCGGCCGAGACAAAGCGCGGCCCGGGCGGGGCGTCGGGGGGCGCGCGGGGCCCCTTCCCCGTGCGGAGCCGCCCGCCCGCCCCGGCCCAGGGGACCCCGACAGCAGAGCCGGGGCCTCGGGACGGGGTCACCGCGTTCCTCGGGGCCCCTGAGGCCGCCCGCGTCTGGGTGCGGGGCCTGCGTGGGGCGCGACCCCCGAGCAGGAGGCGCCTCTGCCGGTGCCAGGAGGGCCGCGGCCCGGGAGGACGCGTCTGCGGGACCAGCGCTCGCGCGGGGGTTCGCGGCCTTCGCGCGTCCTGCGGAGGCCCTGCTGGCCGGGGCGAGGGGCGAGGGCAGGTGGACGCCGCGGGTCTCCGCCGACTCCGACTGCGCGGACCAGCGCCAGCGCCCTCCCGGCCGCGGCCCTCGGAAGCCCCAGGCCCTTCCCTGGGGCCTTGGCAGCCGGAGGGGCCGGTGGGCAGCACGGGAGACAGGGGGGGACACGCCGGCGGCCCCTCAGGCCAGCGGCCGCTGGGGTGCCCCGCCCCTGAAGGCCTGGGCGCGGCTGCTGGGGCTGCTCGGGAGATGAAGTCACTTCACAAACCCGCGTGCGGCTGCCTCTCGCTTTTGGTTTTGCTCCAGGCCTCGGCGCTCTTGGCCCGTTGTTTTCTGTTTTTTAAAGGGAAGTGTTTGGTAGAAGTTGGGGACACACAGGCATGAGGACCTGACCCCAAGGTCAGCAGCCAACTAACACCTCAGCGCTTGGTTTCCCGAGCCTCCCCCAGATCCAGGGACGCTGGGCAGGCAGCCCCCCACCCACACGAGCCCTGGGGTAGGGGGCGGGCGAGGCCCCAGCCCATCGTGGCGGCCTCTGCAGCAGAGCCTGGTGCTGGCCACGCCTGGCCTGGGCGCGGGGTCCCGGGCATCAGGGTGCACTCCACTCCCGCCAGCGCCTCCCAGCGCCTGCGCGTATGAAGGGCTCGTGTGACCTTCAGGCCTCTGTGACCTTCAGGCCCTGACCTGAGCCTGCAGTTGGAGAGGGGCCGTGCTGGGTTCGCCCCTGAGCGTTCGCGCTGCCCCCACGCCCCTTCCCTCCCAGGCCCCTTCCCTGTGGCCCAACCTCAGGGTGTGGACTTGGCGGCCCCAGTCCGGCCACTCCACGGCGGTCCGGCCCTGGAGCCCAGGTCACGTGGCCTGGGGGGGAGGGGCAGTGTGTCTCCGAGGCCCTGCTCACTCCGAGGGGCAGGCCTAGCCGCCGACAGCCGTCCCCCTCCCCTGCCCTGAGTGTGGACCGGCCCAGGCTCCGGTGCCCCGTGGACGGCTCGTCCTGTCCTGGGCGCCTCTGCGGTCTGGGCATTCGAGCCCGTGGAGCGCGCCTGCCCCGGCACTGGGCTGATGGGCCGGACCCCCTTCCTGTGCCCCACCACCCCACTGGGCACCCTGAAACGGCAGGGCCAGTGTCAGGTCACATCTTCCAGGCTTCCTGGGCACCACTGCCCACCACAGCCTCCCGCTCACTCACAGCTTCCCCCAAAGCCCTCAGAGGGGCCCAGCAGCACCCCCTTTCCCCGCAGCCTCCTTCTGCAGGGATGGTGAGGGCTCCTGGCAGCTAGACTGGCCCAGGACTCAGCCAACCTCTGGGATTGGGCGCTGGCCCCTGCAGCCCGCCCCCCCCCCCCAAGGAGTGGCTCCCTCCTGCCGGCTCTGACCGGGCCCAAGCGCCTCGTGCTCTGATGCCGCGCCCTGACTCAGTTTTCCTGCTGGGTGGTGGCTGCAGCTCCCTGTCGAGCAGGAGGGGAGCAGGGAGGGCCTCTCGGCGGCGGTGTGTGCTCTGGGAGTTGTGCTGAGGGGGCCTCCATCAAACGGTGGCCGCCACAGGACCTTCTGGTGAGGACGGTCTGGGGTTCGGCCACTCTGGAGCCCCCCCCCTCGGGACAGACACGGTCAGCCCCACTGCCCAGGGCTGCTGCCCACCCCCGCCTCCTTGGCACCCAGAGAAAGGGTGCAGGGGCCCCAGAGGACCTCGCCCGGCTGACGATAAGCCCCTCCTGCCTGGCCTGGCCCCGGGCGGGGGCATCTTGTTCTGCTCTGAGGGCTCAGGATCCCCAGCAGCAACCCCCCCTCACCCGCCGCCAAGCGTGGGCCTGCTGAGTCACTGCCTGTTTGCGTCCACCTGAAGAGCTGGGCCTGAGTCCAGCAGTGCCGTCTGAGCAGCCCTCAGCGCACAAGCTCTCCCCGCTGACCTTTGTCCCAGGAATTTCCACTTACGAGAAAAACCTTCTCGAGACACGGCTGGCCTTGAAAAGATGCTTGCACGTAACACGTCCGCTTTGGTAAAGCCGACAATTTGCCCACCCCGTGACACCACCGCCACCCTCAGGGTATGACCCTCCCCTGCGATCTCCTCCCTGGCGGTCCTCCCTGGTGATGCTCCTGGAGGTCCCCCTCCCTGGTGATGCTCCTGGAGGTCCCCCTCCCTGGTGAGGCTCCTGGAGGTCCCCCTCCCTGGTGAGGCTCCAGGAGGTCCCCCCCCACCGTGAGGCTCCAGGAGGTCCCCCTCCCTGGTGAGGCTCCTGGAGGTCCCCCCTCCCTGGTGATGCTCCTGGAGGTCCCCCTTCCCTGGTGAGGCTCCTGGAGGTCCCCCTCCCTGGTGAGGCTCCTGGAGGTCCCCCTTCCCCGGTGATGCTCCTGGAGGTCCCCCCTCCCTGGTGAGGCTCCAGGAGGTCCCCCCCACCGTGAGGCTCTTGGAGGTCCCCCCTCCCTGGTGATGCTCCTGGAGGTCCCCCCCCCCCGTGAGGCTCCAGGAGGTCCCCCCTCCCTGGTGATGCTCCTGGAGGTCCCCCTCCCTGGTGATGCTCCTGGAGGTCCCCCTCCCTGGTGATGCTCCTGGAGGTCCCCCCTCCCTGGTGAGGCTCCAGGAGGTCCCCCCCCACCGTGAGGCTCCAGGAGGTCCCCCTCCCTGGTGAGGCTCCTGGAGGTCCCCCCTCCCTGGTGATGCTCCTGGAGGTCCCCCTTCCCTGGTGAGGCTCCTGGAGGTCCCCCTCCCTGGTGAGGCTCCTGGAGGTCCCCCTTCCCCGGTGATGCTCCTGGAGGTCCCCCCTCCCTGGTGAGGCTCCAGGAGGTCCCCCCCACCGTGAGGCTCTTGGAGGTCCCCCCTCCCTGGTGATGCTCCTGGAGGTCCCCCCCCCCCGTGAGGCTCCAGGAGGTCCCCCCTCCCTGGTGATGCTCCTGGAGGTCCCCCTCCCTGGTGATGCTCCTGGAGGTCCCCCTCCCTGGTGATGCTCCTGGAGGTCCCCCCTCCCTGGTGAGGCTCCAGGAGGTCCCCCCCCACCGTGAGGCTCCAGGAGGTCCCCCTCCCTGGTGAGGCTCCTGGAGGTCCCCCATCCCTGGTGATGCTCCTGGAGGTCCCCCTTCCCTGGTGAGGCTCCTGGAGGTCCCCCTCCCTGGTGAGGCTCCTGGAGGTCCCCCTTCCCCGGTGATGCTCCTGGAGGTCCCCCCTCCCTGGTGAGGCTCCAGGAGGTCCCCCCCCCACCGTGAGGCTCTTGGAGGTCCCCCCTCCCTGGTGATGCTCCTGGAGGTCCCCCCCCCCGTGAGGCTCCAGGAGGTCCCCCCTCCCTGGTGATGCTCCTGGAGGTCCCCCCTCCCTGGTGATGCTCCTGGAGGTCCCCCCCCCCCGTGAGGCTCCAGGAGGTCCCCCCTCCCTGGTGATGCTCCTGGAGGTCCCCCTCCCTGGTGATGCTCCTGGAGGTCCCCCTCCCTGGTGATGCTCCTGGAGGTCCCCCCTCCCTGGTGAGGCTCCAGGAGGTCCCCCCCCACCGTGAGGCTCCAGGAGGTCCCCCTCCCTGGTGAGGCTCCTGGAGGTCCCCCCTCCCTGGTGATGCTCCTGGAGGTCCCCCTCCCTGGTGAGGCTCCTGGAGGTCCCCCCTCCCTGGTGATGCTCCTGGAGGTCCCCCTTCCCTGGTGAGGCTCCTGGAGGTCCCCCTCCCTAGTGAGGCTCCTGGAGGTCCCCCTTCCCCGGTGATGCTCCTGGAGGTCCCCCCTCCCTGGTGATGCTCCTGGAGGTCCCCCCCCCCCGTGAGGCTCCAGGAGGTCCCCCCTCCCTGGTGATGCTCCTGGTGGTCCTCCCTCCCTGGTGTCCTCCCTCCTGCTGGCCTCCGTGCAGGTGAGGGCCTGTGTCCAGAGGGCTCCCGGGCCTGCTCCCTGTGCTGTGGTCTGGGTGCTGGGCGGGATGGAGGAGCACTTGCCGCTGGGCTCTGGAGGGTGGGCGGGTATGGCTCGAGTTCTCCGTGCGGTTGGTGGTGCTTCCTGGTCAGGCGCCTGGCTGGCCTGGGCCTGTGTCCCCTTTGTTGGTGCTGCGACCGCCAAGGCAGCTGGGGGTGCTCCCTGAGCACCGCCCCGCTCTCAGCCTCGGGTCTGTGTGGCCCAACCCCCTGTGTTGCTGGCACTGAGGTGCGTGTCCTCAGCCTGCCTGGAGGGTTGGCTGGCTGGCCCGTCCCTGTCGACACTGCCCCCCACGTCCATGACTTCCCCTCCATTGCCCTCTGCGCTGTGGGTTTCTGCTCTGCGCCTGCTCCCCTTCCTCCCCTTCGCATTTCATTTCCTCTGCTGGCCTGCTGCCCATGGGCGGTGGCCAGGCTGGTGTGGCCAGTCTGAGCGTGGTCAGTCTGAGCATGGCCAGGCCGAGTGCCCGCAGCCAGGATTCTCTTTTCCCTGGTGCCTTAGGGCCGTCGAGTCCGCAGACCCCAGCGTCCTCTGGTCTCAGGCTGCTGCCTGGCCGCGTAGCTTGTAAACAGTTGTCTCTGGACTCCAGCAGCTTCCTGGGGGAGCAGGTCTGGTCTCTCTTCCTACTTGTCCAAGCGTCTACTCCTTCTTTCGGTCATTTTAAGACGTTCTTTAGGTTCTTGTCAACAAAGTGTGGTGAAAGTAGCAAGACGAGAGTGAGGTGCTGACAGCCACGCACCCCGATGGGGGGCATCGCCCAGCTCGGGCCAGGGCTGCCAGGGTGTCGGGTCCGGCCTGGCACAGGGCCCGGCCAGTAGACGGGACTATGGGCGCCTTCCTTGCCCCTCAGCTCTGGCCACGCGGCGAGCTGCCCTGAGTCCAGCCCTGCCCACCAAGCTCTTTGCTCTGGCCGCTGCACAGGTCATTGCTGGGTGGATGCTGGTCCCACACTCCACCTGGCTGCAGGGGCCTGGCGAGTGTCGTCCAGGTGCCCAGAAGGGGATGTGACGGCAGCAGCAGCCTGCTCCCCCCCTGGGTGCTGTGCCCCCCAGCCTCCCCCTGGCTCGGCACCCCGCCCCGCTCACACTAGCCGTCCACCGAGTTGGCGGCATGTGCCTGGGCCACGGGCCCCGGTTACGCGGAAACACCCGCTGTGGCCACGAGGAGGCTGGAGTGTCCTGGTGGGCTGTCGGGGCGCCCTCCACGGGCGGCTGGGCAGGCGTCTGCAGTGGCAGGTCAGGAGCCGTCCCAGCGCGACTGGTATCACAGGGTCCTGGTGACCCTGGGGAGAAAGGGTGCGTGGGGGATTGGGGGGAGGGAGGAGGGGCCCTTACTGCTGGTTGGACGGTCGGTTCCTGGAAACTGGGAATTGGCACTTCTGACACCCGGCCTGGACGGCCCTGCGGCCTGCCCGCCTGTGCCGCGCCTGCCCGACCTGCCTTCCTGGGTCTCCAGGCGGGGGGCCAGCTGGGCCACCTGCAAGGTCTTTGGAAATCCACCTCTGCCTGGGGGCCCTGTGTGGGCGCGGCCGGAAGCACAGCTGCGGGAGTCGGCCGCTGCCCCCACAGCCTTACGCCAGCCTCCCTGTTTTTGTTTTACAGCATTAAAAATAGTTTTTATGCCAGTCGTACATGTGCACGCAAGAAAAATGTGAAAACACAGAGAGACATAACAAAACAAATGACGCATTTCCCAAGCAGTCCAGGAAACCGTTAGCGTGTGACACACACTCGCGCATGTGCAGACACACACAGACACACGGACACGTGCACATGCAGACACACACACTTGCACCGTCGCGGGGGTCTCTGTGTCTGTCTCCGTGTCCTGTTGACCGTCTGTCTGTGCGTCATCCATCCGTCTGCCCCACCCCCCGCCTGCTCCCTGGCTTGTCCCTGCCTGGCCGGCTGACCTGTGCCTTCTTCTCTGCAGGGATCTTCGCTTCAACAGGATCCGAGAGCTCCATCCCGGGGCCTTCCAGAAGCTGAGGAGCCTGAACACGCTGTGAGTCGGACGTTGAGGGCAGCGCAGAGAGCACATCGTGGGCGGGGCCCAGCCCGAGGCTGCGGCCTGTGGCCAGGGCCTGGCTGGGCGGGCAGGTCCATCAGGAGTGTCCTAGCTGCTGGCTTAGTCCCTGACCCCTCACCCCTCGGGTCAGGCCAGCCAGCAGCCACGTGGCCCTCTGCTTCCCGGGCACCCAGCCTGTCCATTCTGTTAGGCTGCGAGTGTCCTGGTGCCTGCGCTGGCCTCTGCTGGACTCAGGCCTGCGGCTTCCCCGGCACCCCCAGGATAGCACTGTGGGGTGGGGAGACCCCCTTGGGCACAAACCCAGAACCGGCTGTGAGGCCTATGGTGCCCCCACTAGGGCCGCAGTCTTGCCCCCTAGCTCACCGCCTGGACCTTCGCCCGCAGGCTTCTCAACAACAACCAGATCAAGAGCATACCCAGCGGGGCCTTCGAGGACTTAGAGAACCTGAAATACCTGTAAGTTCACGACCCGCCTTGCACCCCAAAGCTCATGTTGTCTGGCTGGCCCCGACCACGCCCTGAGTTCCCCAGTGGCCGTTCGCTTTCCCAGGGTGAGTGAGGAGGCCGGGAGCTGGCCGGCGCAGCAGACGTCCGAGCCCGGAGGGGCGTGTGGGCGCCTGGCTGCTGACCCCGTCTCCCGCGCGCATGTGCGTGTGATTTTCTTACCTTTAAAAATGGCTTTCGGTGGGGCCGTCGCCGTCCAAACTCCTGCTTGTTGAAGTCAGCTCTGCAGCTTAGGAAACGGCCGTGCTGCGGGGTGTCCGGCGCTCAGCTCGCCCGCCCGAGGCCGGGACCCCGAGGGGTAGGGGGTCGCGTCGCCTGGACCCCCTCTCTGCCCCGTCCCCGCTGCCGCGCTGGGGCTGACGTCAAGGCTCCCGTGACAGCCGATGTCGGGCCCGAGCTTCTCACCGCAGTGACTTCAACCCGGTTCCGAAGCTCCGTCTCCCCAGTGGAGACATTCGAGGCGTGACCGTAACTTCTCCGCGATTTCCGCGTGGCTGAGCGCTGATTCTGTCATCGCTCATTTTGGAAATGAGACGCGGGTCGTCCACATACCCTTTGGGCTGCTGTTCCTTTCCTCTTTTTCCTGGAGTCCGCGCGTTCCGGAGCGGGGCCTGGGGCCTGGGGGCAGGCTCGGTGGCTGAGGGGCGACTTACCCGTGACTCAGCACACGGCTGGCAGGGAGGGCTTTGGGTGCTCCTAGGGGGGTCTCTGCCGGGTCAGGCTGCGAGAGTCCAAGTTGGCTGCTTCCTCCGCCAAAGCCCATCCTGCTGCCTGGGGGTGGGCGGCAGCTGGGAGGACGTGGGTCGCGGCGGCGCCCTGGCCCCAGCCACTGATGCGGCCCCCCAGACACCCCACTCCCACGCGGAGCCTTGCGCTCGCCCCAGCCGCGGGCCGGCCGGAGCTGCGGTGACGCAGCTGCCCCTGCTGAGCCTCGGCTGGGCGCTCCTGACGATGCCCTGACTCCTGTGCTGGCCGGAGCGTGTGCTCCGACGGCCAGCTCGGCGCGGTCCAGGCTCCTGTCCTGGCAGCAGAGGCCGTCCCTGCGGTGCCTCAGGTGCTAGGGCGCGGGTCTCCCAGTCCGGGCCCGGGGCGGGGCTGTGGCCGCACGGACCTCCCTGCACAGAGCCTGTGCTGGCCCGCTGCTGCTCGGGCTTCCAAGATAAGGGCCTGCTGGTGCAGTCCGTGGGCACCCGCTGCGCAGCCCCCTCTGGCCACGTCCTCTGGGCTGCAGGCGCCTGACGGCCCCTGGGCGCTTTGTGCCCTGCAGGGAGAGCTTCATCCGGCTCCTCCGAGACAGCCAGGCGGCGACTGGGGCGGCCGGGTCACTGACGCGGGGAGGCTCCGCTGAGGACGTCTCTTCTGGCTCATCTTGGGCGGCTGGGCCCCCAGGAGGGCACAGAAACCCGCCTGCAGGGAGGGGGATCGATGGGGAGGGGGCAGGGACCCAGCTCCCTCGTGCAGCGCCATGGACAGGGTGCGTTTGGCGGGAGCTGCGGGGCGTGAGTGCTGGCTGCAATCAGGGTGCCGCCCGTCCCCCATGTCTCCCATCTGGGCTGGAAGCCCCTGATCCAGAGCCGCGCCCAGGCCCAGCTGCTGCAGAGCCCACCGGTGCTGGCCGTGGCCGAGTGCCACCCAACCAGCTGTGGACACTGAAACTGGCATTTCATGTAATTTTCACGTAATTTCCTTTGAAATTGTCATCTGAAACGTAGGAGCGGGGTTCTGAGGGCGGCCCCCAGGTGTACCCCACCCGCCACGGCCCCACCCCGGCCCTGAGTGTGTCCTTGCAGCCCTGCCTGCCGCCAGCACTTGCTGGGGAGACGGCTGTTTCCTCCTGCTCGGGCAGACGCTGGCGCACGCGACCGGCGGGGCGTCTGGGCAGTGGCCCGTGCCAGGCGCGTGAGGTCAGAGCCACCGCACGTTGGCTGTTCTCTCCGTGTTGCTCGTGCACTAACCCCCTGTTTCTTGTTTTCAGCTATTTGTACAAGAATGAGATCCAGTCAGTTGACAGGCAAGCGTTTAAGGGACTTGCCTCCCTAGAACAACTGTAAGTGCCCTTCTCTGCTCTCTGCCTCGGGGTCTTGGCCGCTCCGCCTCCGCGGCCGCCGGGCATGCATGGTGCGCGAGCTGCGGGCGCTGGGTGTGCATGGGGGCTCGGCCGCCTGCGCTCCGGCGGCCCCACCCTCGCCACGCACAGACCAGGAGTCTCGGCCTGCCGGGGGACGCAAGCTCGCAGGCCTGGGCCTGGGCCTGGGCCTGGGGGGCCGATGGGCCGGGCTGCCTGCCAGAACCCCCGTGCCCCCAGCGTGCTCTCTCCACGCTGACATCCGTACTCGGAGGGAATGCGGCCTCCTCACGCATTTCCAGGCATCATGAGACGTGGTTCCCGCTGCGTCCTCCGCTGAGGTCGGCGCGTCCGTCTTAAGCAGGATTCCCCGGAAGAGGGTTTCCCTGGCTTGTTCCTCCTTTCATGGAGGAGCCAGCGGTTCCCTCGGGTAGGGCCCTGGGCCCCCCTGCTGCAGCTGCCCAGGCCCCGTACTGCCACTGGCTGGGACCTGCCCACAGAGGCGGGCAATGCTGGGGGCGGCGTGGCCATGGCCAAGGAGGGCGGCCCTGGGCAGGCCATAGGTGCAGTCTGAGGGTCCCTTGGATGCCCAGGGCCTGAGAGCCTGCAGGAGGAGGGAGCACTGGCGTCCTGCACTGGTGAAGGGGCGGCGAGCGGAGCGCCCCACTCGTGGTCATGGGGTGTGAGCGGCATGGGGCCAGCTGCAGCGGGCACGGGGCGTGTGCAGGGAGAAGGAGGCTGAGCCTGATGGGCCTGGCATCTCCGGCGCTGCCCCACGGTGAGCGGGTCCCGGCCAGGTGAGGGGTTTCTGGCCGCAGCTCTGTGAATGTGGGAGGTGGCAGTAGGGACGGTGCCCCACCTTCTGGCAGCTGAGCCCTGGTGGTGCTGGCCTGTGGGCCGGGCAGGGCTCAGCTGGCGCCTGCAGACGCTGACATGGGGTCAGGAGGGGTGCCTGGGTGGGCTGGCCTGGAGCACCCCGAGCTCAGGATGGGGGCCCCTGAGCGCCCACAAACACGCCAGTGCCAGGGTGCCACACTGGATGAGGGGACCTTCCTGGCCTCCGTCTGCCCTAGGGAGGGTGGAGGTACTGCAGGCAGCCAGATCTCAGGCCCAGGGCCCAGTCCCGCCACCCCGTGTACCCTGAAGCACTGCAGTGTCCAGCAAGGGCCTCCGAGTGGGGCCACGCCCCTCTGCCTGCCCACCCATGGGTCTCGGAGTTGCACAGCCCGCCTGGCCCTGCATGTCTGTCTGCAATCTGCTCTGTGGTGGCCTTTGGGGGCCCGCGGTCTTGGCACTGTGCCCCTGTCCTCGGCGTCGCTGCGTGGTATCCGCTGGCCCTGCTCCACTCACCTGCTGAGTTGTTGAGGCCGGTCTCCTGGCGCCCCGGGGCCGCACTGGCCGGGGCAGCAGACTCTTGGCGTCTGCGAGTCTCTGAGTGGACAGTGAGTCCTGTGTGGGTTCCTGGGGGGGCCCTGGTGCCCCCAAGCTGGGCCTGGGCAAGCTCTCGTCCCCAGCGTCCTCCAGGACCTGACGCGGGGGCTGTCGGGGCGGCCGGCTGGAAGGTGACTGAGCTCGGCTCAAAGGGCAAACGCTGGTTTCCGAAGGGAGGGACGCAGCAATTGGGAAGACGAGAGGAAAGTCGAGCCGCAACGAGTGAAGACAGGAAGGAAGGCGACCCCTAACCGGGAGGGCAGGAAGTCTGGGGCTGCACAGCACCCAGGGCACCCAGGCCACGTCCCGGCCCCCCGTGGCTCCCCAGCTGCACACATCAAAGGGCAGTGGCTGGGGGTCCGGTGCCGACAGGTGTGCCTGGCCAGGCCCCGTGTCTCAGGGAAGGCCCACGGGGGTCTCCCAGTGTGAGGAGACGGGTGGGTGTGGCCCTCGCCGCTGGCACCACCACTCGCCAGTGCCACCTCTCGCGCACCTGTGTTTCCTCCACGAGGGAGGAGACTCCGGCTCTCTCCATACATGTTGAAGTGACGTAGAGACACATTGCCAGGAGCCTGGGCACGTGGGCAGTGGCCGGGTCCAGCTTGTGTTGCTTTTCCTCTGTTTGAAATTCTCTAGGTACCTGCACTTCAACCAGATAGAGACCTTGGATCCCGAGTCCTTCCAGCACCTGCCCAAGCTGGAGAGGCTGTAAGTGGCCCCGCCTGCCCCCAGTGGGGCGCCAGCCCCTGCCTCCCACCCCAGGGTGCCCCTCCCCTCCCTCTTTGTCCCCCTCCAAGGGTACCCCCTTCCCCCGGGGCAGCCGCTCAGCACAGAGGGGTCTCCTCTTACTGTGGACATGGGGCAGAAGGAGGCCGAGTCCAGCACTTGGCTGCTCCGTCACCGTGTGCTCAGACCACGGCGCGGAGACGCGTGCAGCAGTGGCCATGCGGGTGGCGTGGCCCGTCTGGGGCCCCAGAGTCTCCAAGGCCCGTTGTGCTCCCCCAGGTTCCTGCATAACAACCGGATCACACACTTGGCCCCCGGGACGTTCAGTCACTTGGAGTCGATGAAAAGATTGTGAGTCTCCCCGGGTCGCGTGAGGGGTACAGAGGGCCCGCCCGCCTGCACCCCGGGGTGTGGAGCAGACCCACATTAGAGCTTCTTTGGGGGCCCCTCCTACTGGGGTCCCACCCCGGCGCCCCACCCCCGGGGCCCCCTACGCCCTGGCCGGCGTCTCACCGGTCGCCCCGCAGGCGCCTGGACTCCAACGCGCTCCGCTGCGATTGCGAGATCCTGTGGCTGGCCGACCTGCTCAAGGCCTACGCGCAGTCGGGGAACGCGCAGGCCGCCGCCACCTGCGAGCACCCCCGCCGCATCCAGGGCCGCTCCGTGGCCACCATTACCCCCGAAGAGCTGGACTGTGGTGAGTGGGCGCCCCGGCCACGCCGTTAGCCCTGGAGCGTCTAAGAAGCTGCTGGGCTTCAGGGTCCCTGAAAGATGGCAAATAAAACGCAGGACCTCCACCTCTCCCGGCCCCCAAGCCCCTCTGTTTCGGGGGCTGAAGCCCTCCCGTGGGGGCGGGGCCGGCAGGGCGGGGCTCCTGTGGATATGGCCCTTTCTGTTCCCCTCCTCAGAGGTCCAGTTAGTGACTAGGTCCTCGTGGTCAGAGTTTTTGGACAGTGACCTGGCTGTCCCCAGGGCTCACTGGTCACCTGGAGTGCTCCGGCCCCTGTGGATACGCACACCTGGACAGCACCCGTGGTTGCGCGGATGAAGCTGCTAGCGAAAGGCAGCAGGGGGTGGACCCAGGCTGGGAGGCCCTCCCTGACCCAGGACGGGGACACAGGGGTGCTGCTGTCAGGGAGGCCAGAGCTAGGGTCACTGTTCTGCTGACCCGCCCCTCCTCCTGGGTGGACGGCCAGGCCAGCCTCGTCAGCGGCAGCCAGCTGCTGGGTTCCAGGAGGTGCCCCAGGGCCTGGCTTCCTCGGGCCAGGCTTGCGCGGATTTTTCCTGGGCCCAGGGTTTGGTTTGGGTCTTTGCTTTGCTTGAAGCCTGAGACCCAGAACTTTTCCTTCTCTTGCTGGCACAGAAAGACCCCGGATCACCTCGGAGCCCCAGGACGCAGACGTCACCTTGGGAAACACCGTGTTCTTCACCTGCAGGGCCGAGGGCAACCCCAAACCCGAGATCATCTGGCTCCGGAACAAGTGAGTGCGCTTGGCCCTGCGTCCCTTGCCTGCGCCGCTCCCCTGCGCCCGTCCCCACCCCCTATCTCGCCCCCCTGCCCCCGCGGGCCCACTCTGCACCCATTTCCCCCACACCATGCCAGGTCCCAGCGGGCCGGCCTCACCCCCAGGGGCCTCCCTGGCCTTTAGCGCCAGCAGTGTGGGGGCCGTGTCGCTGGGGAGATGCGTTTCTCCCCCATTATCTGGAGTTAATTTGCCAAAATCAGTGGAATATGTTTCCTTGGAATATTTTCCGCTGTTCATTTTCCCCTTGGAATCAGGATGGGACTTTAAAACCCGGACAGCCGGCGTGGAGCTGAGCGCCTGCCCGGGTGGGTGCGGCCCCAGCCCTCCGCGGACGCGGGGGTTGGGGGGGCCAGGGAGGGCGGGCCAGCCGGTGACCAGCGCACACTGTCCCCGCAGCAATGAGCTGAGCATGCGCTCGGACTCACGCCTCAACCTGCTGGGCGATGGCACCCTGATGATCCAGAACACGCGGGAGACTGACCAGGGCGTGTACCAGTGCATGGCCAAGAACGCGGCCGGGGAGGCCAAGACGCAGGAAGTGACCCTCAGGTACTTTGGGTCCCCAGGTAGGTGGCCAGTGTCTCCCTGCGCTCCTCCCCCGCCCCCTCCAGGTCCCCCGGGCAGGCCCAGAGCAGGCGGCGTGCGCTGCCAGAGTCGTGCTGTTTCCTGGCCAGGCGCTGGCACGGTCAGCCGCTCACCCAGGATGGACACCCAGAGAGGCAGTCCCAGCGGGCATGCTGGGCACTCAGTGTCCAGAGGGCCGGTCTGCTCAGCAGCTGCCGGCGACCTGGGCTTTGCTATGTGGGGATGCGGTCTGGCCTGCCAGGGGCTCTATGGGGGGGATCCGGATCCTGCATCCATAGGACACGTCCTCCCAGCCAGAAGCTGTGGAGCCCGCTCTGCGCCGGGGTGCCCCGCACTTTCCTGGGAGGGGCCCGGCACCGCCCCAGGGCCCCACCCTCCCTTCGCATCTCCCTCGGGCCCTGGCTGTGTGGATGGGCGCAGGATGCCGGCTTATCCCTGCCCGGGCACTGTCGGCTCTGTCTCTGGAGCGACCACACGTCCGGGCCAAGCAGGAGGCACAGGCTGCACCGAGCCTCGGCTGGTTGCCCCAGGGCACAGGCCCTGCCGCAGCCCTTGTGGGCAAGCAGCTGGAATCCTACCCTCCGGGGCCCAGACCTCTGTCCCATGAGCTGGTGGCTTTCCCTGCTGGGGACCATGGATCCGGGAGGGCCAGGCTGGGGCTTGGTGCGGCCACAGGACCCAGGGGCAGCATCTGGACACGGGGCCGGCTCCCCCTGCCTGTGGCCCTCGTCCTGCAGCGGCGGGGCTGAGCCTCCTTGCACGCACCCGGCCCTCCCCACGGGCTGGCCCCGCCGGCTGCACACCTGCCGTGCATGGCCAAGAATGCGGCCAGGGAGGCCAAGACGCAGGAAGTGACCCTCAGGTACTTTGGGTCAGGCAGCCTTGGCCTTCACAGCCCTCGCCAGGGCACCCAGCCCGCAACGCTCGCGAATTCCTTTCTCGGTAGTTAACACTGCTCTGGCTGCCAGCGCTCCCGCCCTGGGCTTGGCAGACTCAACCGGTGCTCCTTGTTTTCTGCCATTTTGCTCTGAGGCTTCCTGTGTACTGTAGAGTAAGTTCATTCCCTTGTCCTAGTTAGCCGCCACTTACACGAGAGGCCTCGTGACTTATTTAGGGCTGTTTATCCTGCTTTTTGTGGTTTTGGCCTGGTTTTGGAGTAACCATTCTTGCAGTTGTGGCCTGTCTCGCAAGGTGCGCCTATGCTTACTCCCTGGTGGCGGTCCTAGGCGCTATGGCTCGTCCACAGGCCCCTGTGTGCCATCGCCTGCCCGCCCCCTAGTAGACGGCGCCTCCTCTCCTGCCACGGGCACCCCTCCCACCATAAAGCTGACCGCCCCGTCTCGGCCTCCCAGTGGCCTGCATCCCCACCCCCCGGGGCTGTCGGCTCTGCTCTCGATTTCCTTCAGCCTCACCTGTGCCAAATGAGGCCTAAAATGAGACTGACCCTCCCCTCTCAGCCGGACACTTGGGCTGGGCGGGCAGGGCTGGCTGCGGGCCTCTGCCCACCACCCTGCTTCCCTTCCGCCCAGCGCGGTTTTTGTCCAGACCCCGTGGGTGGCCCCACGCTTCAGTGTCTCCCAGGGAGCGGGTGAAAGCCCCGGGGTGCGGCCTACATTGCTCTCTGACCGCACGGCCCAAGACACCCCCCCACCCGGTCTCCCATGAGCGGCTGTGACGTGCTGACTACCAGGCTTGAGCTCAGCAGGCACAGAGACGTGGCGGGGTCTCTGAATCTTCCTCTCCCACATACCCCGTTTCGTTCCCTCCGTCCCGAATCACTCGGCATTTCTCCCTCTTCCGCCCAGCAGATGGCGGCCGTGGCCTCTCGCTGGTCACTTCTCTCTCGTCACCCCTCGAGGGTTTTCCTTCTTTGATGCGGCTCAGAATCCGCTGTCCACAGGAGGCATCAGCTGTGTGACTCTGGGGTATTGGCCATCACAGGCCCGTTTGGCTTTATCCCGAGCCCCATGGGCCTCTGTCCTTGGAAGGACCCCATGGGTAGCGTGTATGTGAGGGTGTGCAGGCAGGAAGCCCCTGGAGGGTGTGTGTGTGTGAGGGTGTGTGGGCAGGAAGCCCCTGGAGGGGGTGTGTGTGTGAGGGTGTGCAGGCATGAGGCCCCTGGAGGGTGTGTGTGAGGGTGTGCGGGCAGGAGGCCCCTGGAGGGTGTGTGTGAGGGTGTGTGGGCAGGAGGCTCCTGGAGGGATGTGTATGACGGTTTGTGGGCAGGTGGCCCCTGGAAGTGTGTATGTGCGTGTGTGTGTGTGTGTGTGTGTGTGTGTGAGGATGTGAGAGCAGGAGGCCCTAGAAAGTGTGAGGGTGTGCGGGCAGGAGGCCCTGGAGTGTGTGTGAGGGTGTGCGGGCAGGAAGCCCTAGAGGGTGTGAGGGTGTGCGGGTAGGAGGCCCTGGAGAGAGAGAGAGAGAGAGAGAGAGAGAGAGAGAGAGAGAGAGAGAGAGTGTGTGTGTGTGTATGTGTGAGTGTGTGTGAGGGTGTGCGGGCAGGAGGCCCCACCAGATGGGCTGGGGCTCACCCACCTGCTCCGGCGCAGCTCGGCCAGCCTTTGTGATCCAGCCCCAGAACACGGAAGTGCTGGTGGGGGAGAGCGTCACGCTGGAGTGCAGCGCCACCGGCCACCCCCCGCCGCACATCAGCTGGACGAGGGGTGACCGCACACCGCTGCCCGAGGACCCGCGGGTCAGTATCACACCGTCTGGTGGGCTGTACATCCAGGAGGTGGTGCAGGAGGACAGTGGCGAGTACACCTGCTTCGCCACCAACAGCGTGGACCGGGTGCAGGCCTCCGCCCTCATCATTGTGCAAGGTGAGGCCACCAGGCCTGGCCATGCTGGCCCTGGAGTGCGAGTCTCGCCCGTCCCTGCCCGGCCGGCTCTCGTCGACCCCGGCTGCGTGGCTCCCAGCGCTGTCTTCAGCGGCTCCTGTTTCTCTCTCAAAGCACTTCCTCAGTTCACCGTGACCCCCCAGGACAGAGTTGTCATCGAGGGGCAGACGGTCGACTTCCAATGTGAGGCCAAGGGCTACCCACAGCCGGTCATCGCCTGGACCAAAGGAGGTGAGAGGCCAAGCTCACCGCCATGGGGACTCAGGGCTGTCAGGGCCAGGCCTGGGCGAGGCTGCAGGAGGACAGGCCCGGGCAGCCGGTGGCCACCACAGGCCACCTGGAGGCGGCAATGCCCAGCAGGGCACAAACGCGTCCCAGGGGACCCCCACCCAAGCACTGGGCACTTCCGAAAGCTCAGAAACTCTGGGCAAGGCCTGAGGGATGGGGCATCGAGATGGCTACCTGCACTCCAAGTCGGAGCCCAGCCCGCCGTCCCATCCAGGACGCTGCTCCCCAGACACCAGCTAGAGGAGGGGCCGGGGTGGCTGCAGGCCAGTGAGCAGGATAGCATCGAGGGCGTCCCTGTGACGAGTGTTTGCTGGCCGAGGGCAGCGCTGCCCAGCCTTAATGGGCCGCCTTGCAGGGAGCCAGCTCTCCGTGGACAGACGCCACCTGGTGCTGTCGTCCGGGACGCTGCGGATCTCGGACGTCCGTCTGCACGACCAGGGCCAATACGAGTGCCAGGCCGTCAATATCATCGGCTCCCAGAGGGTCGTGGCCCACCTGACGGTGCAGCCCAGAGGTGGGGACGGGCGGCCCGTGGGGCGGCAGGGGGCGGCAGCGGGCGGCGGGTGAGCTATGCTGGCCCTTCCTGGCCTGGCCGATCCAGGACAGGCTTCTGCGTCCCACGACCCCCGTGTGCCCTGCTTGCTTCCTGGGCTGGGACTGTTCACCGGTGCTGTCTGTGCAGGTCTGTGCCCACCTGTGCTAGTATGTGCCACCTGTGCCCATGTGTGCCAGTCTGTGGCAGTGTGCCTACCTGTGCCACTCTGTGCCCACCTAAGGCCACATGTGCCTTCTGTGCCAGGTTGAGCCAGCCTGTGCCACTCAGTGCCAGGCCTGCCAGGCCATACCAGGTTGTGCCCACATGTGCCAGGCTATGCCCACCTGTGCCAGTCCATGCCAGGCTGTGCCAGTAGGTGCCACCTGTGCCAGGCAGTGCCAGTATTGCCAGGCCATACCACTCCATGCCAGAGTGTACCCATCTGCCAGTACATGCAGGCTGTGCCATGACATACAGGCTGTGCCCACCTGTATCACTCCATGTCCACCTGTGCCCAAGTGTGCCAGTCTGTGCTGGGCTGTGCTAGGCCATACAAGGTTGTGCCTACCTGTGCCAGTCCATGCCAGGCAGTGCCACTCTGTGCCACTCTGCCAGGCCATGCCAGGTGGTGCCAGTCCATGCCCATCTGCTAGTCCACGCAGGCTGTGCCATGCCAGTCTGTGCTGGGCTGTGCCAGGCCATACTAGGTTGTGCCCATCTGAGCCGTCCATGCCAAGCTTTGTCAGTCCATGCCAGTCATTGCTAGGCTGTGCCAGTCTGTGCCTACCCATGCCATTTCATGCCCATCTGTGCCAGGCTGTGCCAGTCCGTGCCAGTTGATGCCCATCGGTGCCCACCTATGTTAGTCAGTGCCCACCTGTGCCAGGACATACCAGTCTGTGCCAGTCCATGCCAGTCGGTGCCCACCTGTGTCCACATCCCATGTGTTGGCAGTGCAGCTCCTCAGCCCCCCCGTACGTGATGTCACTTACTGTTGGCAGCGCTGAGCCTGCTCTGCTCCGGCCAACGTGCCCGAGCGGCCTGGCTGCTGAAGCTTCTGCCGCGGCTTTCCTGGCGGCTCTGACAAAGCGCCCCATGGCCCCTGACCCTCCCGGCCCGGCGGGGAGGGCGAGCGCTGAGGGTGGCGAGAGGAAGGCTCGTCCATCCGGCGTGCTGACTGGCGTGATGGCCCTGAGCCGGGCCCGGGTGCCGGCCCCTGCGCCGATGGGTTCGCGGGGCTGCCGGTGCATCAGGCTGTGGATGGCGGAGCCCGGGGGGCAGTGTCTCTGCTCCCTTGCCCCGTGTACCCCGTGGGGGTCCCTGGCTGACCGTGCCCAAGGGCCCCGGGCCCTGGGGCTGCCCTGACGGGGCTCCCTGCTCTGAGCTCTGGCGCAGCGCCGGGCTTGCGGGGCCCCACGTTGACGGGCGGCACTCCTGCCTTCCAGTCACCCCGGTGTTCACCAGCACCCCGAGCGACGTGACGGTGGAGGTGGGCTCCAACACGCAGCTGCCCTGCAGCGCACAGGGCGAGCCCGAGCCGGCCATCACCTGGAACAAGGTACGCGGTGGCGCCGCGGTGTCCTGTCGCAGCCAGCAGCAGCCGGCGGGTCCCGGCGGTCTTGGGCTGTGCTGACAAAGGGGATGTGGACACACAGGATGGTCCCGGAGCAGGCCCGGCTTGGCCTCTGCCACGCTCTTCCCTGCGGGTGGCTGCTGGCCGGGTGGCCATGCGGCAGGGGCCAGGAGGAGCCTGCGCACAGCCCAGCTCGCCCCCGCCCGACCAAGGAGCCACGCTGCCGGCCTGCCTGCCGTGGCTCCAGCCGCCCAGGCCTCTGCTGGGCCTGGCGTCCACTGCTCAGTGTGCCCCCCACACACCCCATTCTGCACACAGTGGGGCTCCCCCTGCACTTCTCTCTGTTTTGCTCCAGGACGGGGTCCAGGTGACAGAAAGCGGGAAGTTTCACGTCAGCCCCGAGGGGTTTCTGACCATCAACGACGTGGGGACGGCGGATGCCGGCCGCTACGAGTGCGTGGCCCGGAGCACCATCGGGCAGGCGGCGGTCAGCATGGTCCTCAGTGTGAACGGTGAGCTGCCGGAGCTGCCCGCCCAGGGCAGCAGCAGGGCCTGCAGGCCAGAGAGCCCGGGGTGGGGTGGGGGGCACCGGGCGCGGAGGCAGGGCCCTTGCAAAGACGCTCAGCCTGCGCTGCCGCCTAATGTTCCTAGGACGCACCTGCGTGTTGCTCTCTCTGGGGGCGCCCTCCGCCGGCGATCGCTGGCTGCTTTGGGGTCCCCCATTCGGCCCCCTAGCTGTGATTTGGCCGCTGTGGGAGGCATGGCCGTTGCTGCACGGTCTGCCCAGCTGTGCTCTCCGCCCATGTGTTCTGGGGTGCTCAGGCCTGGCTGCGGTTGAACGTCCAAGCCGTCCCCCACCCCAGCAGTCCCAGGCCTGCCGACGGCCCTGCACTGCCTGCACCAGCCTGGAGCCCCTACCCTTGGCATGCCCCTCTGCGGTAGACCCGAGGCTGCCCCCGTCTCCCAGGCATGACCCGCACCCCGACTCCGTGCCCAGCCCGCAGCCCCACCTAGGCGTCATGCGGGATGCCACCTCTGGCCTTCCCGCCCAGTCTGCCTGCCCAGCCGGTGACCCCGGGGCCCTCGTGAGCCTGGCACTCGGGCGCCACCTGGCCACAGCCGGCACCACGCACGTGCTGATGACCAGCCCTGGGCATGAGCACGCTGCCTGCTCGATACTTGATTCCATGCTTGAGGAGTAGCGCTGCTGCAGCGTGATGAGTTGTGTGTGAGGCTGGGAGTCGCGTCCAGCCCGCAGCCTCAGCCCTGAAGTAGCCACTTGGCCGGATTAGAGGCTCTCGTTTGTTTTTTAACGTACACAGATATGTTTCCTGCGGCTGCTGCTTAGAGCAAAGTAAATCTAACTTAGAGCGTTGATGGTGATGAAATCTGGGCATTGTGAAGTCTTGTGAACAGCGGCATCATTTGCCACCTCTGTGGCACAAATCACGAGGCTGGCACTGCCGGCCACTCCGGCCGTGTCTGAGCTATGGCATGTGTGTCCCTGGTGGGGGCAGGGGCCCAGGCCGAGGGGGTCCCCCACTGAGGCCACTGCAGTGTCAGGCCCACGGAAAGATCAGTGTTGAAGAGGAAGCCGTTCGCTGCCCTTGGGGGGGTGACCGGTGATGCTGGTGGCCCGGCTGAGCTGCGTCGGGAGCTCACAGGCTGGGAGGGGTGAGGCCACTCGACGTGGCTGTAGCGTGTGCTTGGGGCGTGGCATGCGGGTCAGAGGGGCCCTAGGAGGGGGACAGAGGCTCCGGGGCACGGGTGAGGGTACATGCGTGCGTGTGCACAAGGGTACCTTGTACTGGGAGCCTGCACACGAGGGTGTGTGAGCCTCACACGTGCAGACAGCAGAGGGTCAGGCCGCGGGTAGGCACGATGGTCCTGGGCATCCGAGGGCAACTGTAGCAAGGCCTGGGCGTGAGGCCCTGCAGCTCTGTCCGCAGGCGGCTGCTGCCCGGGCCTCGGGGCCATCCTCGGCCAGGACAACGTCAGCGTTTCCTGCTCCTCTTGGGGTGTCAGGGGCCTCCAAACAAACGCATGGCTGATTCCCAGGCTGAAGCCGCTGAGACCAGCTTCCTGCAGATCTGGCGAGGGTCTGAAGCGCCGGCTCAAGGCAGCAGCAGCGTGGGCAGGGTCTGCCGGCCCCACCTGTGTCCCTGCTCCTGGGCCCTGAGGGTGACCGGGGCTCCTTGTCTCCTAGTCCCTGACGTCAGTCGGAACGGGGACCCCTTTGTGGCCACGTCCATCGTGGAGGCCATCGCGACCGTGGACAGAGCTATCAACTCGACCCGCTCGCACCTGTTTGACAGGTAAGGTGAGGGGACCCACCTGGGCGAGCCCCCGTCTCGTAGTCTTGACCCAGCGCGGCTGAAGAAAACCTTTAACTAAAATCCCTGACAACCGGGTCCAGTTTCCTGGGGTGGTGAGGAGGCTCCCCGCCCGGCGTGTGGCTGCTTACATGTGGGCCTGCGCTTGTTGCCGCGCGGCTCGGCAGCGGTACCCTGCCCGGTCTCAAGTCCCCACTGACGCGACGGTGTCCGGGGCTGACTAACCATCTGTGTTTAGTGTCTTTGCTCTCGCTTGCGTGTTGCCTGCCGCACGGAGGAGCCAGGTACAGTACTGCCCGCCCGGATTCAGTAGCAGCAGCGCCTGACGCGTGACTGCGCCCTCGGGGGGTGCCCGTGCTCAGCGCTGCCCCCTTGTGCCCCCGCAGCCGGCCACGCAGCCCCAACGACCTCTTGGCCCTGTTCCGGTACCCGCGGGACCCCTACACCGTGGAGCAGGCACGTGCCGGCGAGATCTTTGAGAGGACGCTGCAGCTGATCCAGGAGCACGTGCGGCATGGCCTCATGGTGGACCTGAACGGAACCGGTCAGTACCTGCCATCGCCTGGGGGCCCAGTGGGGCAGGGCCACCCTGTTCCCTGATGCTGCCGCTCTCTGTGGGCGGTGGCCCTGCTCTGTGCCCCCAGGGGGAGGTCATGGGGACCCCATCTGGGAAGCAGCGAGCATCCGTGCAGGGGCGCTGTTGGGTGTGGGCCCTGCCCTGCTATGCCGGCTGGGACTCCCAGGGTGCAGGCTGGCCCTGGGGGTACTAGGTGCACAGTGGGGGTCCTGCTGACTGTGTGAAAGCTCCTTCTTAACAGGGCTCTTTATTTTTAATTTTTTGAAATATTTATTTATGCATACAAGAGTTGGCGTGCAGGTCAGAGGTGTGGGGGGTGAGAGGACTCCCCAGAGACAGAGTGGGGAGCAGAACAGGCAGATCCACTGAAATCCACTGCTGAGGGGAGCAGCGGGCGAGGCAGGAGAGGTCTGCTGCGCCCTGTGGGTATCTCCCTGGCCAGGAATTGAACTTGCGCTGCAGAGGCTGCAGACAGCTACACAGTGCTGTGCTCAACCCCTTGCATCACCAGGGAGGCCCCACAGGGCTCTTTATTCAAGGTGCTGCACACGGCACACACCTGTGCACACACACCTGGCGCGGCTGCCAGGTGCAGGAGCTCTGGGCTATGAGCCCCCGCCGGGTTTCAGCATCTGGTCTGTTTTCTGGCTCGAGCGTCTCCCGTCAGGACGCAGTTGTCATTGAGTCTTGCTCTCAGATCCTGGGTGTGAGGAGCAGAGGCAGGCGGGAGGCCGTGGTGGGGGGCTGAGTGGCCGCCCCTGCTCCAGCTGTCCCGCCCGAGCTCCCGCTCTCCCCTGTGCCCCCGGATGGTGTGGCGGGGGGTCCCGGGGCCGCAAGAGGCCGGTGTGCAGACCCCAGTCTCGGAGGAGCTGCCGCCAGCCTCTGTGGTCGGCGCTGGGTGCGGGGACTGGAGATGAGGCAGATGGGTCAAGGGACCCCGCTCACCCCAGCCCCTGAGAAGCCCCAGCCCGTCCCAGCCACGCCCTGTCTTGCAGGCTACCACTACAACGACCTGGTGTCCCCGCAGTACATAGGCCTGATCGCCAACCTGTCAGGCTGCACGGCCCACCGGCGTGTCAACAACTGCTCGGACATGTGCTTCCACCAGAAGTACCGCACGCACGACGGCACCTGCAACAACCTGCAGCACCCTATGTGGGGCGCCTCGCTCACCGCCTTCGAGCGTCTGCTCACCGCCGTGTACGAGAACGGCTTCAACACGCCGCGCGGCGTCAGCCCCGAGCGGCGCTACCATGGGCACCCGCTGCCCATGCCGCGCCTGGTCTCCACTGCGCTCATTGGCACCGAGGCCGTGACCCCCGACGCCCAGTTCACACACATGCTGATGCAGTGGGGCCAGTTCCTGGACCACGACCTGGACTCCACGGTGGCCGCCCTGAGCCAGGCCCGCTTCTCTGACGGCCAGCACTGCAGCTCCGTGTGCGGCAACGAGCCGCCCTGCTTCTCACTGGCCATCCCACCCAATGACCCACGC
Source organism: Talpa europaea (assembly GCF_964194135.1). Classification (NCBI taxonomy): domain Eukaryota; kingdom Metazoa; phylum Chordata; class Mammalia; order Eulipotyphla; family Talpidae; genus Talpa; species Talpa europaea. The sequence goes on along the minus strand of NC_140072.1, from coordinate 214,358 downwards.
GTGCGGGGCGGCGCCCGCTGCATGTTCTTCGTGCGCTCCAGTCCTGTGTGTGGCAGTGGCATGACCTCACTGCTCATGAATGCTGTGCTGCCCCGCGAGCAGATCAACCAGCTCACCTCCTACATCGACGCCTCCAATGTGTACGGTAGCTCGGAGCACGAGGCCCGCCTGCTGCGGGACCTGGCCGGCCAGCGCGGGCTGCTGCGCCAGGGCGTCGTGCAGCGGTCCGGCAAGCCACTGCTGCCCTTCGCTGCGGGGCCGCCCACCGAGTGCATGCGGGACGAGAATGAGAGCCCCATCCCCTGCTTCCTGGCCGGTGACCACCGGGCCAACGAGCAGCTGGCGCTCACCAGCATGCACACGCTGTGGTTCCGCGAGCACAACCGCGTGGCGGCCGAGCTGCTGGCGCTGAACCCCCACTGGGATGGCGACACGTTGTACCATGAGGCCCGCAAGGTGGTGGGCGCCCAGATGCAGCACATCACCTACACACACTGGCTGCCCAAGGTGCTGGGCGAGGCGGGCATGCGCATGCTGGGCGCCTACCATGGTTACCAGCCCGGCGTGAACGCCGGCATCTTCAATGCCTTCGCCACGGCCGCCTTCCGCTTCGGCCACACACTCATCAACCCCGTGCTGCAGCGGCTGGACGAGAACTTCCGGCCCATCCCGCAGGGCCACGTGCCGCTGCACAAGGCCTTCTTCTCACCCTTCCGCCTGGTGGGCGAGGGTGGCATCGACCCGCTGCTGCGTGGCCTATTCGGCGTGGCGGGCAAGATGCGGGTGCCCTCGCAGCTGCTCAACACCGAGCTGACCGAGCGCCTCTTCTCCATGGCCCACGCCGTGGCCCTAGACCTGGCGGCCATCAACATCCAGCGCGGCCGGGACCACGGCATCCCGCCCTACCACGACTTCCGCGTCTACTGCAACCTGTCTGCTGCCCACTCCTTTGAGGACCTCAAGAACGAGATCAAGGACCCCAAGATCCGGGAGAAACTGAGGCGGTGAGTGGGGGCGGGCAGGGCGAGACGAGGGCCCTGGCGCATGGGCGGGCGGGGTGTGCGGGAGGCTGGGTGTGGGGGTCCAGCTGGGAGGTGGCGCTGGCAGAAGGTAGCTCCAGGCCAAGGCTTGAGCCCCTGCCCCCCCCTGCTCCCCTCTTCCCCGGGGCCACGCAACCTCTGCGGCTCCCCCTGCAGCCCCCACCCGGCTGGACTCAGAGTCACCAGGTGGGTGCGTGTTTTGTGCACGTGCGTGTACACAAAATCAGGAAAACATCCCTAAAACAATGAACAGGCACTTTAAACAATGCCGGGCCATCTCCGCAGTGAGGGTCTAGACCGTGCGGGGTGACGCACCCCGCATGCCCACGGGCGCCCCGTGATGCGGCCTGTCTCACACAGGCTGTATGGCTCCCCCCTGAACATCGACTTGTTCCCCGCCCTCATCGTGGAAGATCTGGTTCCCGGCAGCCGCCTGGGGCCCACCTTGATGTGTCTGCTGAGCACCCAGTTCAGGCGTCTGCGCGACGGGGACAGGTGAGCCCAGGACCCTGGGGACCAGCGAGCACAGGAGTGCGGGCATCAGGGGGCCAAAGAGGGGCAGGTGCGCTCATAAGCGTTGGGGCTGCTGGGGGGGCGGGGCAGGTGAGGGAGGGCTGGGACATCGGAAGGCAGGTGACCTGGGGGCACGGGGGGGACAGGAGAGCTGGGGGCGCCGGGGGACAGGTGAGCTGGAGGTGCCGGGAAAGGAGCTGTCATTGAGCTGGCCCTGGGCTCTTGAGGGGCAAGAGCGGTGGGGGCTGTGTGTCCACAGTTGCTTGAAAACAGCCTGGTCCCCAGAGTCCCCAGGGCCCCGGGATGTCCTGGCTGAGCCACCTGCTGTCGGTGCTGTCAGCTCTGACCCCTGCCTGATGGGAGGGTTTGAGGGTGCGTTCTGCCTCCAAGCGGAGCAGTCAGCCCGAGGCGGTGGAGCAGCTGGACCCTCTCAGGGTGCTTAGCTTAGTGGGACCTTCCTTCTGGCCTGAGGTACTGGACCAGCCATGACCAGGCCGCCCCGCCGCAGCCCAGTGTCGGAGCCCCTTGGCAGGCCTCAGACCACGGCAGTGGGGCCCCCAGACCGGGTCAGCAGTCACCCCCAAACTGGGGCAGCAGGGATCCCCCACACCATGGTACCAGGGCCCGGGCTTAGGCCTCTGAAGCCACCCCCTCTCTCTCCACTCTGTGGCAGGCTGTGGTATGAGAACCCAGGGGTCTTCTCCCCGGCCCAGCTGACCCAGATCCGGCAGGCGTCCCTGGCCCGCATCCTCTGCGACAACTCGGACAACATCACGCGGGTGCAGCGCGACGTCTTCCGCGTGGCCGAGTTCCCCCACGGCTACAGCAGCTGCGATGAGATCCCCCGTGTGGACCTGCGGGTGTGGCAGGACTGCTGTGAAGGTGCGCCCCCGCGCCAGGTGCCGCTCGGCCCCCGCTCAGCCCCCCTCACTGGGCTTTGCCCTCCTGGCTCACTGCCAGATTTGGTAAACGCTAAAGCACTTGAAGGTGTCTTGGTAAAGGGAGAATGGAAGCAGAATAGCTCTGAGGGGTTGCTAAATCATGGCATATTAAGGTACCTCAGAAGTTCAGGATGTTCAGGCCTTGATCGTGAGGGCCCTGGGACCCTGCGACCCGTGCGCTGTGCAGTCTCGTGCCTACTGGAGCACTCAGTAAAGGGCAGGAGTCGGAACTGTCACAAGACGCTCCCAGCTTCTCTTTGCGACTCAGCCCGTGTCCACTTGAGTGCTGGGACTGCCTGTGAGCCTCCCCGCCGGTGGGCACCTCAAGCATCAGACTTGGTCTTTAAAATCTGAGATCCTGGTTGTATTTATTTATTTTTAAGATTTATTTATTTATGCATACCAGAACTGGGGTGCAGACCAGAGGTGTGGGGGTGAGAGGACTCACCAGAAACAGAACAGGCAGAGCCACTGAAATCCCCTGCTGAGGGGAGCAGCGGGGAGACAGGAGAGGTGCGCCACGCCCTGTGGGTACCTCCCTGGCCGGGAATTGAACTCGGGCCGCAGCGGCTAGAGACAGCTTCACAGCGCTGTGCGTAACCCCTTGCGCCACCAGGGAGTCCCGGTCCTGGTTTTTTAATGTCTGTTTTAACAAACAGAACCAGAGGCAGGTGCCGCAGCTGCCTCCCCGGACGGGGTGGGGGTATCTCTGTGGGTGCCTGGCGGGGGGGGGAGGGTGGTCTCTGCAGGTGCCTGGTCGCCTGCTCTCGTGGCTGCTGTCCTGAAATCCCTTCGTAGGCAGCTGAGCTTCTAAATTGCTTGTCACCCTGTTTTTATTTGAGCTCTGATGGGAACCGCTGGGCAGTGGGGCTGGGGTGTTCAGGCCCCAGCACACCTGCTCTGTGGTCATGAGAAGGGGCCACGTGGCCGGGGAGGCAGAGAGGGGCACAGCAGGGCTCGCTCCACCTCCGCAGCCTTGTGGAAGCTGCCTGGCTGGTGCGGGCCTTGCTGGGGGCAGCTGAACCAGCTGTCTCAGCAGCAGGGGCTGGACCCGGGCCGATGGCTCAGGCGCTTTAAGAGCTGCTTCTGTGGGTCCGACTCTGGACCTACCTCCCCTTTGTCCGGACACCCCCCACCACGCCCTCCTGAGCCTCCAGACCCAATTTTTCCACCAGCTTGCATTCCCATTGCCACACCTGCTGGAAACGCGTGTCGTTTCTGCTGCACCTTTAAAGGGCATTCCCGTTTCCTCAGCCCAGACTCTGGTCCCCAAGGGTTGCAGCAAGTCTGATTCCCATGTTCGTAGGAAAGCGCCTCAGGGAACCCTTGTGGAACGCGCGTCCTTCATCCCAGAGACTAAGCCTCGCCGCGGGCGGGGGGCTGCCGGGCTTCCAGCAGCCAGGAGGGTGGGCCAGGCCTCCTGTCCTCCACTCACAGCCTGGTGTCTCCCCACCGCCCCTCTGCCATGCACTGGTGGGGAATCGAGTCTCATAAAGTGATTTCCACATCCCCTCAGAGCCGCAGAGTTTGCCCTAAGTTGAGGCTTAAAGAACGGGTGTACAGCTCTCGCTATATTTTTATTTTAGCCTAAAAGTCACATCTGAAATAACAGAAGAGCTGAGGTTTGACAGGCCCAAAAACCTGTCGCTATTTTTCAGTTTTAAAATGTGAGGTATTTAAAGCAAACATTTCGTATTGCGTTACATTTTTGTTGCGGTGACGGTGGTTTACAGCACAGGCTGTGACTCAGGGTGCAGGGTCTCCCCTCTTAACTGCGTATCACCCCCAGAGCCCAGCCCCCCCCCCCCCAGAGCAGACATTGTTTAAACCTGAGTCTGAGGCCAGCATGGCCCTACGGGGCTCCTGGGCGGATGTGGCTCCTACTCCTCCCCTCAAACTGTGAATCTGGCTTCTCCAGGGACCTGGGGTGTTTGGGGAACACAGCAGGGCTGGGCGCACACTCCTGAGGGGCCTGCAGGGGGGCGCTGCTGCGCTACTGGCCACCCGGCACTCGGCTGAGCCTCCCGGCGGTGACGATCTGCCATCCACAGCACACATGAGAGCGTGCACCCATGTACACCTGTGTGCGCCCAGGATGGCACTTGATGCGCGGCACGTGGTGCTGTTCTGCTCCAGCCCAGGCCAGCGGGCCACAGCCCCGCCCTCAGCCCCTCCCTGTGCGCACCTAGGCGTCTGCTGCTCTGCCCGCCCACCTGCCGGGCACAGGCCGTGTCTTCCCCTCGGTGGGTCCCTGCATGCGTGGGACGCCTAGGCCGTCCAGGACCGTGTGGGGATGCTGAGTCGCGGCCGCACGGCCTCCCCTCCAGGCATCCCATTATCTCCTGTTCCACCCCGAGAATGGTGGGTCCCACCTGCTCGGCCAGGCTCCTGGCCACCATTCCCCACTAGCCGTCAGGGTTGCCCATGACCAGCGCCTGGGAGCTCCCTGCAGGGTCAATGGCTGGAGGCACTGGGGTGACCCTGGGTGCCCACACGCTGGGGCCAGAGCCCGCTGGGGTTCCATCCTGCCCACGACACAGAGAGGCTTGCTGCGGGGGTGGCCCCCCCTTTGCCGCCCAGGCGGTGCGGGTCACAGCCCCCTGGACAAATGGCCCGGCCCTCTAGCCACGCACCACGTCACTGCCCAAGGGCACAGCCTGCCAGACAGCAGAGTCCAGTGCCTGCTCTCTCCACGGGGCTGCTGTCTGCCCCACCCTGCACACCTGGGGTGGGGCGGTGGAGCCAGTGAAGCTCTGGTGGCCAAGGTGCGGCCAGGGGCTGGCTGCGGACGGGTAGGAGAGCCGTGGGCGCCACTGGATCCCCAGGAGCCGCTGGAGAAACCACTCCGGCCTGCCCCCCCCACCCCCGGCTGGTGTACACGGCCAGGAGCCGAGTCGGGATGTCTGGGGGCTATCCTGCAGCCAAGTGGCCTTTAGGTCTTGACCCAGCCCTTCCGTCCACTCTGTGATCTCTCTCCTCTGTGGGCTTCCTCTCAGGCCTGCGAGATGCCAGATTGTGGCCTGTCGCAGGAATGGTGTCTCCTGCAGTGGGGTGACCCAGGGGGCCCCACGGCCAGGAGGTGGGCTCCTTGACTTCTGGGCAGACACGGGGCCTGAGGACGCGTCAGGGACCCAGTGCAGAGCCCAGGAAGGCACCCTGAGGGCAGCTGTCCCGGGAGGGGGACGGGAGGCCCCGAAGGGGGCTGCAAGGCAGGGTAGTAGGGAGAAGGCCAGGGCGCCGGGTCCAGGGCCCGCTGGCATGTAGAGGGAGGGCAGGCAGCGCCGCAGAGCATCATGGGGCACCCTGAGGACCTGCCGGGCCGCACTGCTGTCGGGGGCTCCTCCGCCTGCCCTGACTCAGCTCTTCATGCTCCGTTGTCAGACTGCAGGACCCGGGGGCAGTTCAACGCCTTCTCATACCACTTCCGAGGCAGACGGTCTCTGGACGTCAGCTACCAGGACGACAGGCCGATCGAGGGAGCCGGGGACCAGCGGGGCCCACGCGCGAGCAGGTAGGGCATCTGGGGCGTGGAGGGGCGGGCCCTCTGGCTCCACAGTCCAGCCTGCCTGCCCCCGGCCCCTGAGGGCTGAGCACCCTTCTGCTCCCGCAGCCACATGGGGAAGCACCGCGAGCGCCCCAGCAATGCCACGGACCCCGCCCTCGAGCACCTGAAGGCCCCAGGGACCAGCGACTTCAAGGAGTTCGTTTTGGAGATGCAGAAGACCATCACGGACCTGAGAAGACAGGTGCCCTGCCAGGGCTCCCCCTCGGCTTCCCTGGCACCCCTGTCCCGCTTCCACGGGCACCCTCGTCCACCTGGTGCCCCTGCTTTTCGGGGCCTCACGAGCTGCACCCGGGTGTCGGGACGGGATGCTCAGGCTGCAGCCGTGCAGTGAGGGGGCCCAGGGCTGCTCGGCCCAGGATGCTGCCTGGAGTCCTCGCCAAGATCCGGCTGGGAACGGACAAAGGGCCGCGGGGAAGCTCCAGCCTCAGGCTGTGCTCCTGGGAGGGTGTGGAGGGCGGCCCCTTGGGTGTGGGGAGGGACAGCTGGCTGCGCTCAGCCAGCGGCTCCTCTGCGCTGACCTGGCATGTCTCCCCGGATGCAGATCAAGAAGCTCGAGTCCCGGCTCAGCACTTCCGAGTGTGCAGATGCAGATGGTGAGCCCCACGCCGAGGGCTCCTCGTGGAAGAAGGACGCGTGCACTGCCTGCGAGTGCCACGTGAGTTCAGCCCACCCCAGCCACTGGCCACGCCCCTGGCCACTGGCCATGCCCAGCCACAGGCCACACCCTCTTCTCCACTGGCCACGCCCAGCTGTGCCCTGCACCCACCCCAGCTCCCCACTGGACCCAAGCCCCACCCAACTCCCCACTCCCATGCCCCCCAGGCTCCTGCTTGCGTGGTCTCCCCGAGAAACCAACTGAAATCATCCACAACCCCCCACCCCGTCAGCCCCAGGGCATTTGTACCCGCCAGGGAGGAGTGTTGGGGGAGAAGTGGGCCAGTGGCTGGGGTCCAGCTGCACCCCCGCCAGGTGGGAAGCTCAGGGTAGAAGGTGAGGAAGAGGGAGGACCGGCCACTATGGAGAGCTTCCTGCAGTGTGGGGCAGGCTCTGCCCCTGGCCTAGGCACAGGGAGGGACCCCAGTGTCCCTTGTGCTGGTCTGGCTTGGGAAGGACCCAGCCAAGCAGGGTCATCGTCTCCTCCAGCTGCTCCGGAGCCCATCTTCCTCATTTGGGGCCCCAGGGTCAAGGCAAGGCGGGCAGGTGCCTGAGGTCCTGGGGTCACAGAGCGAGGGGACCAGGGAAAAGGACAGTGGAGCCCGGAGCCCCGGACCCCACTCCAGGCTGACCCCACTCCTGTGTCACAAATCCGGCCGAGGCGGTGGGCACGGGGCGCCGTCCCCCAGCCTGACCGCTGCGCTGCCCCCAGGACGGGCACATCACCTGCTTCGTGGAGGCCTGCCGGCCGGCGGACTGCCCAACACCTGTGAGGCTGGAGGGAGCGTGCTGCCCGGTCTGCTTGCCGTCCAGTTCCAAGCAGCAGCCCTAGGCGCCAGGAGCTGCTGGCCCGTCGGTTCCGCCGTCCACGACCGGAGTGGGAGGCCGCACCGGAGTGGGACAAGGAACCACCACGAACTGGCCCTCTGGCCTGGCCGGAGCCGTGGGGGCAGCCGTGGGGCCGGGCAAGACTGCGCGGGGGTGGGGTGGGGTGGGCAGACACGTGTCCTAACTCACGTTAGATTTCTCAGGTTTATTTAATTTTCTAATGAAAAACTGGTGCTACTATTAAATCGCACAGTTAAGCCACGCCTGCTCCTCCATTGCTTCGCTGCGTTCCCCATGGGGGAGCGTGCCCAGGAGCAGGGCCTGGGGGGGTCGGGGCTCCGGCCAGGCAGGCATCTGCTGGGGTTAGGGTTAGGCCCGCCTCCCGCCCTGCCCCGCGCCCGACCCGTGCCAGGCCCCGCCCCGCACCCTCCCGCCTTCTTGGGGCCAAGCTCAGACCCTCTGCTGCCGCCCTAGGCTCTGGCCTCAGGGGTCCGCGCGGGCTCCTGCAGCTTGGGGCTGTGCGTGGCCAGGCCACAGCCGCGCCCTTGCTTGCCCTCCGGTGCGAGGTCCTGAAACCCTGCCGTTACCAGGTGTGTGGTGGCGAGGGCAGCGTCCGCTGCAAGGCCTGCAGGACGGTCATTCCTCACCCCGTTTTCCCAGTTGACCAAAACCTGCCATTTTACCCGAAGTATAAAGTAGAATCCGAGGTCTAAGAAGTGTCTCCCGGACATAAAGGTTCAGGCCACAGATGTGGGTCTGGACGAACCGGCCGCCCCGACTCCTGGACACATGGACTTTGCGCTGGTGTGGTCAGGGGATGACCCTCCGGAGCTGGGAAGTGGCCGCCTTGGGGGCTGGGACTGCGGGTTGGGGGGCGTACCCCGCCCTGCAAGGCCTGGGACTAGGAAGGAGGCACAGGCCCTGGCCGAGGGTCTGGCTCCTGGGGGAGGGTCAGCAGGGCGTGGTGGGCCACAGCCCAGAGGTCACTCTTCTCACTGTTGCCACAGCAGCGCTTGCGTACATGTCACAGTGCGTCACCAGAGCTGTCATCAGGACATCCCTGCCTTTCAGGTCACTACGCGGGCATGTCCTCAGATGCAGAGCGGCCTCCGTGATCTGCTTTACGCAGCCCGCGGCCACCCCGCATGGGTGCCGCTGGGGGCTGGGAGAGGAGAGCCGCCTGGGGCCTGGGGGTATCTGGCCCTACCTGACCAAACTGAGATGAATTAAAATGGGCCCTCAGGAAGGTCTCCAGCGGGGCTGGCTGCCTTGTTGCATCCCCCGTGGTGTCTGCTTCCTGGAGGTGCTCCCGCTCCTGGCGGGTGGGTGTGGACGGAGCCTGGGCAGCTCCCGCCACTCCAAGCCGACAAGCGGTGCTGCCCTGTACCTTGAGCAGACCCCACCTGTCTGTCTGCATGCGCCCCATGGCCCGTGCGCGGCCCCCCACCCCCGCCGGTGACCTGAGATGGCCCCACAGCCGCTCACAAGCCCCTGACCTTGGAAGGACCAAGGGGGACTGCACTGGGGGGGTGGGAGCCCCTCTAGCCAGGCTCCGGCCGGAAGCGGCGTGGGCATCTGCCCTCCCCGGAGGCCAGGGAGCGTGGGGCTGTGCTGCGGCTGCCCCAAACAAACGCTGTGGCTGGAGGCAGGGACCGAGCGCCTGATGTGCGGTTTCCCGCAGCTGCAGGAGGCGCAAGGGCCGCGCACCACACACCCGTGCTCTCGTCACAGCGCTCACCCCAGGTCCTGTGCGGGGCCTGGGCCAGCGCACGGCCTCATCTCTGGTGGGTTGTGGTTTTTGGAGTCTGTGGGTTTGGAGAGTGGGGTCCTCAGGTTCACTCTGGGGATGGTGTCACCAGAGCTCCCGTTTCAGCGGCACCAGCAAGTTCCCAGGCGAGTTTCTCCACGAGACAGAGACGTTGGTTATATTTAAAGGGCAGGTTTATTAGGGACAGGGCCAGGAGAGTAAAGGACACTAGCATAGACACCAGCGGGCAGGAAGAGCTGCCCCAAAGGGACAGGTTTGCTGAGGCCTGCATGGTCACAGGCGGGTGGCCCTGAGGGGAGCGGCCTCTGCTGAGGGAGGTCAGTGAGGAGAAGTCCCGGCTGGTGCAGCTCACAGGCAGGCAGGAGGCTGCCGCCCTGTGGAGAAGAGAGTGGGTGAAAAGAGGCACCTGCATAGGCACAGGTGGGCAGAAGGACAGCTGCCCCGAGCCAGGGCAGAGACTGCACTGATAGAGTCTCCTGTTTGGGAGGGGTCACTCCTTGTGAGCCTCAGTTGGTTGCTGAGTTTGGAAAACTCTGCGGAATCTGAAGGGACCAGAGATTCCAAGATGGGCTCCATCTCCATGTCTTTCCCTTGGATGCGCCCCCGATACCCGCTCGGGTGTTATGCTTTGTGATCCAGGCGTCCGCGCTAAGGATACTAGTTTCCGCAACTGTCGTCTGCGCCTAAGGACCTCGGTGTCCGTAGCTGTATCGATGGCTGTGCTAATCCCTTCTACCCCTGCCTTCTTGTGTGAGCTGGGTTTCTGGTCTTGTGGCGCCTGCTTTTCGTTTTTTTTTTTCTATTCTTGTCCTCCATCAGGGTCACGTCCCCAGAAGATCACGTGAGTGACCAGCGAACTCCCCAAGTGTGCCACGAACGTGTTGGACATTGGGGATGTGCTTCCCACCCCCCTCTCTCACATACCCCGGCACCCCCGCCCACTGCTGACACCAGGCGCTCCGCTGACTGGCAGCCAAGGCTCACGCTTGGGTGGGTGGGGCTCCCTCTGAGGCCACACGTTAGCTGGCTGGCAGTCTGCCTGGCTCTGCAGCTGCTCCCCGCGTCCCTCCCATGCAGGACCCCCACCAGGGCTGGCCCCAGCTGAAACAGGACCAGCTGAAAATGGCTCCCTAGGCCATGCATCATGGCCCGGCCAGGAACAGGCCCGGCAGGCCCCTGGCTCGGTGTCCTGCTGTGGTCACTCACACAGCTGGCCGCCTTCCGGGGAGGTCAGGCTCAGAACACCCCCCCCCCCCGTCCTTAATTATCCCCGACAAACAATGCCCGGCCGGATGCTGCTGCACAAACAGGAAAGAAGGCTCTGTGCTGGCTTCATCTTGTTCCACACGCCCCTGGGCAAAGGCCATTGGGTCCTGATGACCCAGGACATCTTGATTGTGGGGTTCCGGGTGTTTACAAGACACTGAGCACCTGCCGGAAGGAACTTTTCAGCTCCTGGCACTCGGCCGGCCACCTTCCTGTGGACTGAACGCCCTAGTCTCCCACACACCTTCCTGGCCTGTGCCCACTCCCCCCCCGGGTGCCCACGTCTCCCATGCGTCCACCCTCCCTCCCTGGGTGCACAGCGCCCAGCCGGGGCATCTCTGTGCTGTGGGCAACCCTTCTCTTCCTGCCACGGCAGCTGCAGGCCCCCTGCCCACTGCCTGTCCCGCGCTCCTCACAGCTGGCCACTGGCCAGGGATGCGTATGCGGGCAAGCATCTCTTCTCTGATGGAGTGCGTGGCCCTCTCACTGGGTAAAATCGCCTCCCTCGCAAGGGCTGCTGGCCATAAGCAAGGTGACCGCGGGGAGAAGTGGACATCTAGGCCAAGCAGCCCAGCGCACCCCACCGCGCTCCAGGCCTGGCCCAGCCCAGCCTGACCCCAGGCCCTGCCTCCCCACCTGGCCCTGCCCCGCCGGGCCCTGCCCTGTGCCTCCGTTCAGAGAGCAGCTTCTGGCCGCCGTCCAGACTCCCTGCCCCACCCGCTTGCCGTCCTCCGGGAGGCCTCATGACCTCCTGACCAGGCCACACCATGGAAGCATAGCTTAGTTACGGGATTATCTCTATCCTTGTTTAAACCTACAAACAGAAAACTGAGCCTTGCATTGGGAGTCAGTGTTTACACCTGTGGCCCGTGAGCCCTGTGGTGCCCCGTGTCCCCTGACCCGTCTGTCTTGTCCTCCTGGCAGCGTGTCTGTCACGCACGTTGTGAGGACGTCAAATGCGTGGCCTCTGCACAGCAGGACTCCAGCATGCCCCCTCTGCCATCCGCGCCTGCTGGCTAGGCGAGGCCACAGGTCAGCAGGGGTCATTCTCAGCTCCTGTCATTCAGAGGAGACGTGTCTGCTGGAGGCCCCAGGTCCCAGCCCACACCTCAGCCTGTGCTAGCCACTGCCAGCAGAGAACCCACCCAGAGCGCGGGTTGGAGTGGGGAGGGTCCTTGCTGCGCAGGCAGCGCCAGTCCTGGGCCGGCATCCTGACTGGGCGGCACTGTGAGGATGGCCTGGGTCACCGAGACCTAGAGACCAGCTGTTTCAGCCCCAGACGTGGAATCGGCACAGAGGGTGGGGGGGGGTGCAGGGGGCGGCTGGCTCCAGACTGCCCCAAGCAAGTGGGTCTCTCCCCCATGCTGGTGGGCACCTCTGACCACGGCCTCTGCCAGGACCCACCGTGGCTGCCCCAGCTGGAGGCGCCAGATGCAGGAGACGGCACAGGGGTGGCCTGTGCCTGCCGACGCCTGGCGGAACGGGTGGGCCGAGGTCCCTGAGGGGCTTCCTCTGACGTCCACGCCAGCCCTTCTGGGCCAGTGGCCCCCACTTTCCCTTTTCTTCTGGAGAAGCCGGCGTGGGCGGGTGTCCCCTGCGGCCCTGTTTCCCCTGCCCCGCGGCCCCAGCCCGGCAGAAGGCACGTGTTTCTGGCGGAGGCTCCGGCACATCTGGAAGCTCCCCACAGGGGACCACGGCCGAGGGAGGCTGCACATCGCTGTCGGCCAAGGCCAAAGAAAAGTATTTTTCCAGCTTGGGTTGGAGGGAAGCGGTTCAAGCCGCCCACGCAAAACTTTCACATGACGGCCCGAGAAGACTCTTCCCAGCACGGGTCCCTGCCGCCCGAGCCTGCTGCTGCAGGGGGAGGGGAGAAGCTTGTCCTCCACTGCCAGGCTTCTGCCACACGAAGACTGGGACAGGGCCCCGGAACCGCCAGAATGTGGCTCCCTGGGCCCGGGCAAGGAGCATCAGAGCCCGGGAGGCTGTGGTGGTTGTTAAATCACCATCTCCACCTCCAACACCATCACCACCTCCATCACCACCTCCACCATTGTAACTAAAATCTCTTGCTGACTTTTGAGTAGCTTCAGGCCCATGGAGGGGCAGCTGACCCCAAAGAGGACTCAGACTCAGCAAGAAGTGACCAGTGATCAGAAAGGTTCCACCTGGAGCCTCCTCCAACGCTGGCCTGGGGGAGTTTGCCCTCACCTTGGCCTTCCAAATGTGCCCAGTGCTCCACATCGTCCACTGCAGTGCTGGGGCAGGCTCTCTCCCAGCTGCACCGTGCAGCCCCTCCCGGCCCCAGATGCCCGCACGTGGCATGTTCTGGGAGCAGGAGCTGAGAGGCCTGCTCTGTGCCGGCCCTTCTCACAGTTGAGAGCAGAACTGACGAGCCCAACCGTCTTTGCTCACACTGCCTCTGTCAAAACCCCGTCTGTGGACCTCCTCATGGTGCAGCTCAGGGCAGCACCAGGGTGGGGCACAGGAAGGGACCAGGGCATGAGGGGTCACCGTGTCCAGAGACTCCCAACACGGACCGTCGGGGCTGAGCTGGCTGCACCAGAGCCCGCGGGTGCAGGCCCCTCCCCCGAAACCGAGCGCTGAGGCTGCTGGAAAGGGCTTTGGACCTGGGGCAGAGTGTCCTGTTGGGCAGCGGGGTGACTGAGTGACTGGCGGCACCCCAGAATACTCCAGGGCAAGGGTCTCACCACATGCAGAGGGCAGGGCTGAGACCGGGCGGGAACGGGGAGCCCTCTTCTTTCTTGGGTGTGGACCCAAGAAGAGGACCAGGGAGGGCAGAGGAAGGAGACAGGAAGCAACCCCAGCTCCAGGAGGTGCCACAGGCAAGACACACACAGGCAGCCGATGCCCTGGCCTCCAGGGACACACCCGTGGTTGGCCCTGGGGTGGCCGCCAGGCAGTGTGGTCCTGGGAAGAGGGTTTGCCCTCTGGTGTGGGCAGGGGCAGCTGGTGCAGGGCAGGCTGCGGGCTCAGCCCGCACAGGAGGGAGCCAGAGGGTCCAGACTTGTCCACACACACCCGGGATCCACCTCAGCCCTTAACCCACAGGCGGGCGAGGCCAGGCTTGGGGAGCCCACTGGCATGACAGCCCCCCAGTCCATCCAAGCCAAATCTCTTCAGGAAGGAGCCTTGCACACAACGTGGGTCACCATCGGGGTGGGAGCCAGCGGGCCCCCGAGATGCACTGCTGTCCTGCTCCTGCTGCAGGTTGGGGGTTGGGAGGGGGAGGAGAAATAAGCCGCCCGGTCAGCTCCTGATGGCCGAGATCCTGTCCCGAGCTGGACCTGCCCAGCCCGCTCCTCCCCCCCCCCCCCCCCCCGGGGAAGATCCAAGGGAAACCGGAATTGGGAGAAAATCCAAGGGAGCCGTTCTGTGGGGTGGTCTGCAGGCCTGCCTGTTCCCTGCAGCACTAGCGCCCCCTGGGGGCAGATCCTTGAGGTGCTGGCAGGCACCAGGGCCAGCCCAGCCACCGTCCAACTGCTGTCCAGCGCGGCCAAAGCTGGCTGCCCTGGAGGCCTGTCCTTTGCTGTCTCCCTCCACGGTCGCTTAAAGGCACGTCAGGCTGAGGGGCTGTCCTGGGAGGTCCCTGCGGGCTGGGCTGTGCCCAGGGAGCAGGAATGCGCATCCATGGACCCCGCCTGCCCAGGCGCCCCTGGCCACAGGTCGATGGCCAGTGCTCCAAGCGTCCTGCCGGCACACACGCTCAGCCAGTGTGCACGCCCGCACCAGCCTGCTCTCCCGCCTCCACCGCCCTGAGGCCCTGACCTCTCGCGGTAGGTGGGGTGCTGACCCGGCCCCGGTGGCGCTGGCACCAGGCTCCGGGAGCCGACCGCGTCTTCTGGCTCAGCCGGTGGCGGCCATCAGAGACAAGAAGGGACACAGCTGGGCCTTTATTTGTTAAAGTCTCAGGCTGAGGACTTGCTGGAGCGCATGCACAGGGTCCTGGTGGGTGGGACACCGGGATCCGTGGGCTCCCGCCCCCCGTGTCTGGGCAGCCTTCGGGGGACAGGATGGCAGCGGCCTGAGGCGGCTGGGAATGCCAGCGGGGACGCCGGAGCAGAGTGGGGCTGGAGACCCTCAGGCTGGTCCTGCAGGACAGAAAGCGCTGATGGGATCCTGGCCAGGCTTCCCTGCCCTGCTCCCCAACACCCACCTCCACCCAGGGCCCCAGGACGGCCCGGCAGCTCTGAGCAGTGGGACATCAAACATCAAGGCCCAGGGCAGAGAAGGGCCCAGTGTCACACACCGGGGCTAGGCGTGCCGAGTCTAGATGGAGGGCTCCTGCCCTGTGGGGTAAATGAGTGTCAGGCTTTCCCGCCCTCCTGCCAGCAGGATCGATGGTGGATCCCTGCGGTCCTGCACGCAAGCCTGACAGCGAGACCTGGGGGGGGGTGTGGGCATGTGTAGGTGGGCGCACCTGGGCTGAGACTGGTTTTATAAGGGCGGCATCACAGGGGCGCCAGCAGAGCAGGAGAGAGAGAACGAGGCCACGAGAGATGCCGGAGAGCAAATGTAGGGTAAGTGAAAAAGTATCAGGCTTTCCTGCCCTCCCGCCATCAGCACTGATGGGAGATCCCTGCCGTCCTGCACGCGGGCCTGAGGGCGGCCCCTGGAGCGGGGTGTGGGCACGCGTAGGTGGGCGCACCTGGGCTGAGACGGGGCTTACAAGGGCGGCGTCACGGAACCAAGAACCAGGAACAAGCGAAAGGGCAGAGAACGGAGCCAGAAGAGACAACAGCAGAAGGAAAGAGAAGCAGGGGAGAGAACGAGACATGAGAGATGCCGGAGAACCCAGAGACAGGAAGACTCCCTGGGGACTGGGAGCCTGCCAGCCCCGGCCCCCGGCCCCCTGCCTGCTGGGTACCTGGTAAAATGGCAAGAAAAGCCTGAAAAGCCACCGAAGGCTCCAGGACCCTCCTTTCCCCATCTGCTGGGATCGCGGAGACCTGCTCTGCGCCTTCCTGCTGGCGCTACACCCCCTGCAGCCTCCCGTGCTTTTTAATCTCATCGTGAAGGCTGACATTTTCTTCATGCCTCCCGCTACTGCCCCTCGGTCTTCAGCTGCGCGCAGAGGGGCCGGGCCCGGGGGCTGCCCCGGCTCTGAGCCCCTCCCCAGGGGGCCTGGCTGCACCTTCCTGTCCACTCTTCTGTGCTTTCCGCCAGGTGGGCAGACCTGGGTCGTCAGCCCCATAAACACCATTCGTGGGGGAAGAAGCGCGAAGACGCCAGGACGTGACTGCCAAAGGCAAGGTGTTTCCCCTGCCCCTGCCGCCCCAGCCCCCCCACAACCCCTGCCCTCCAGGCCCTGCTGTGCTCCACCCCCCAGCCCCTCCCAATCCCCCCCACCCTCCCCTCCCCTCAGGTTCAGCTGCACGCCGGCGAGGAGGAGGGACACACCTGCCTGCCGGGGGCTCTGGACGGGACCCCCGGTGAGCGGCTCGGCCCTCTTGGTGTCGTCTGCACCCCCCAGGGTCAGCGCCTGTCCCCCGGTCTCCACGGCCAGCAGTGCGCCTGCTCCATCAGAGCGCCTGTGGGTTCAAGGAGCCGCGTGAGGAGGCCCTCTGGACGGGGCCCTGCCCAGCGCCTGCCGCAGCTGCCAGCTGGGCCCCAGGCCGGCGCCCTGCTCCTCCTCGCGGGCATGGAGGCCGCCGCAGGCCGTCGGGAGGCTGGCAGGTCTGCGTGCAGAGCGCACGCTCGTGGCCCGAGACCAGCCCCACACGGGTCGGGACTGGGATGGGTGAGCTGCCCTCACAGAGCAAGCCGCAGGCTGGCGCTGGACCCCGTAGGGAGCTGCGGGCTGGGCGCCCTGCCCAGCACTCCAGTGGGGACACTGCACAGACAGAGCCGTTGTGGGGTGTGGGGCGGGCCCTGCGGGGCAGCCACCCTGGCAGAGTCAGGCCTCCCTCCATCCTCCCAGCCCACGAGGGTCGCCCGCCCAGTCTGCCCTGAGGGAGGGCAAGGAGTGGGTGATGCCCTCCTCTCTGAGATGCCCTCTGAGCAGCCTCCCTGGTGCCAAGCGCAGGACCCAGGGCTGCTCCGCGCCCGCTGACCCCTGCCCAGCACCTCCTGCCCTCCACTCAGCAGGCAACACAGGGAGCTCCCTGATGGGGCAGCTCTGGAGACCTTGGCTTTGGGTGCGAATAACCTCTTCAGAGAAAGGAAGCGCATGCGACCAGCCTTGGGTGCGGGCAGGGCAGCCCGAAGTCCAGGCAGCGGGGTGGGGGCAGAGGGCAGGGCGCTCACCGCCTGCAGAGGGTTATCCAGGTGGCAGCCGCCAGGCCGCAGACCAGCAGGGTGCCCAGCACCAGGGAGACCAGGGCCGCCTTGGGGAGCCGCCTGGAGTCTGGAGCAGAGAGCAGCAGTCAGCGGGCTGCGGCCCTGGCCCCTCCCAGCCCGAGCTGCATGTGCACGCAGACTGGGCAGTTGGGGCGTGAGAGGGGGCGGCAGAGGCCTGCGCCCTTGCCCATGGCCCTCACCCCAGCGTCCGGCCCGGCTCACCCACACAGGTCCTCCCGTCCTCGCCCGGTGCGCTGGGGTCCGAGCACATGCAGCGGAAGCCGCCCTGGATGTTCGGGCAGCGCGCCGACGGGGGGCGGGGCACGCGGGCTGCATCTCTGCACTGGTCCCCATCTGCAGAGAGCGGATGGTCGGCGGGGGGGTGGGGTGGAGGGGTGGGCCAGTGGGGGGATGTGAGGACATGGGGGGTTGAGGACGTGGGGGGGGTGAGGACGTGGGGGCAGCCATTTAAGCAAATGCAGTGACTGACCTTTGCACACGGGGCACTGGGGCGCCCATCCGTGGGGGGTGCAGGCCACCTGCTCGGGGCTCTGCAGCTCAAAGCCGGGGCGGCAGGAGCACACCAGCGCCCGCTGGCCCTGCTCCCGGCAGAGCATGATGTCCCCATCCTCCACGCCCCCGGGGAGGCCACAGGCGTCCTCTGCAGGGGCGAAGGCCAGGTGCGGTCAGCGCCCTGCGCCCCTCCTCTCGGCACCCGGGGTGGGCCCGGGCGGGAAGCTGCGGTACCTGCAGGCAGGGCCTCCCTCCAGGCCTCTAGGTCCAGGCCTGGGATGCGCTCACAGGGCGTGAAGTCCTCGGGGAACCGCCCGACACGGAAGGCGTCCACGGGCACGTGGGGCAGCCCCGTGTTGTCGCAGATGAGCCTGGACAGGGAGTAGCGCTGCAGAGCCCGCCTCTGGGCCTCCGTGAACACGCCGTCCTTCTCCCACCAAAACCTGTGGGCAGCCCGGGTCAGGCCCGCTGCCCTCTGCAGGCCCAGGCGTCCCTCCAGGCCCGGTGCCCAGACCCCGCGGTGGGCGGTGTCACCAGGCCTGAGCAGGAGGGACTGGGCTCCCACTGCTGCTCCTGGCCGTAGGCGGGACAGCGCAGGGCCCCTGGTGTGTCCCACCCTGGGGTGGCCATGCGTGCTGTCCCTGGAGGGCGAGCGCCTCCCAGGAGATCGTAGCCCCCGCCCCGCCCTGTCTTGTTAGCCAGGGTGACTGCGGGGTGGGAGGGGCTGGTGTCTGGGGGGGCTGCCAGTGTCTGGAGGGCTGCCAGTGTCTGGGGGGCTGTCAGTGTCAGGGGGGCTGCCGGTGTCAGGGGGGACTGCTGGTGTCTGGGGGCTGCTGGTGTCTGGGGGAGTTGGTATCTGGGATCAGCCACTGAGGGGCAGCCCCAGGGCCGTCTGGTCCCCAGCCTAAGGCATCACATGTCACCGTCGGCTCAGGGTCCAGGAGCCTGGCTGCTGGGGAGCCCTCCGGCCCACACCCTGCAGCATGGCCAGGAGCCCCACCTGGTGCGGCTTGGCTGGGCCTCAGGCCCCGTGAGTGGGTGCGTCTGACTGCTCTGCCTGTTGTGCGAGTGACTGGAAGCCGCCACGTCGCAGCTGCAGAGACTGTGTGAGGAGAACCAACTGCTGGGCCACAGGGCCCCGGGGCTGGGTGTGGTGGGGCCGGGCAGCCGCGGGGCCCACAGTGGGGGTGCTGGCCACCTACCGGTCCCCGTCCCTCAGTGCCTTCATCTGCCTTCCAATGATGCAGGCAAACAGGGGCCCCGTCCGGGCTCCGGGGAGGGCACGCTCGGCCAGGCCACCCAGCCAGACGTCCACGTTGTCAGGGTCCCCGTACAGGGCGAGCATGCGGGCAGCCATGCGTCCGCTGCCCATGGCGGCCTGCAGGGCGGCCAGGCTCCGCAGTCTGGGCAGGCCGCAGAACTCCCTCCACGCGTTGTACCCTGCGGGACAGGCACCTTCGCGGTCTGATGGCCTGGTCCCGGCCACCGCCCCCGGGGACAGTCCAGCGAGGGCCTGTGCGGTCAGCCGCCCCCCGCCCCTGGAGCTCAGCCTGCTCCCTGCAGACTGGGGCCTCAACGTGAGCTTGCTCAGAGACACTGCGTCCAGCTGGGGCCCTGTCATGCCGCCATGCATGAGGCAAGCAGAGGGATACCCCCACACACGCATGCGTGCACATGGAGAAGGGCGTGAAAGCGTCCTACCCGCCTGGCCAGTGGCTTCTCCCCTCCCCACCGGCTGGGGCTCCTCACGCCTGGCCCCTGAGCCTTGTCGGCCTGTCCTCCCGAGCGGTACCAGCCTGGCTCCTGCACTGTCCCAGCTCCCTGCTGTGGGCCTCCCTGTGGCCCTCCTCTTGGTCGGGGGCTCCCCCCAACAGGTGCTCCTCCCCCCTCAGGCAGGGACATGGCCTCAGTGGGGGGGGGAGGCCTTGACAGTGGATGTTTCTAGGGGCTCTCCTGGCAAGCCTGTTGGGACAGTTAAACTGGAAGAGCCCTCCGCGTCTTTCCTCTTGCCTGCATCACTGGAGGCCAGCACCCCCACTGTGGGCCCCGCAGCTGCCCAGCCCCACCACACCCAGCCCCGGGGCCCTGTAGCCCAGTAGGGAGGGGCCGCCCCGGCGGGGGGCGCCCCGGGCCCCCATGTTGGCCAGGGGAGTTTCAACTTCACAGAGTTGTCCCCACTCAGTCACATCACAGACAAGACCCAGCATCTGAGAGCACAGCCGCCGGATTCACTGACCCCCCCGGGGCCCGTAGCATGGGGCGTGGGGCCCGGGGGTCTGGCGTTCTGGAGCGTGGTTTCTGGGGGTCTGGGGTGTGGGGTCTGGCCGCTACTTCTGGGAATATTCACTGAAAGGACGCCCTCGTGTTCAGGGGAGTCAAAACTCCAGGTATGAACTGAACCGAGAGCTGAGCTGAGGGGTGCTGTGTCCACTGCAGAGAGGACCAGCTGTGCTGCAGAGTGGGGGAGACCCCAGCCTGGAGTCTGGAGGGCCAGGGGGAAGGAGGGGCCTGGCGCCCTGGGCTGGGGAGAAGCTTGCTCACTGGCTCCTGCTGCGGGGGAGGGGAGGGACGGAATGTCAGGGGGATATGGGCAGGGGCCGGAGCTCAGGGAGGGAGAAAAGGGGCGGCTGCTCTGGCCCAGGCCGAGGCTGGGCACACGCTCTGGGGAGCAAAGGCCCCGGCACATTTCAGGAGGGGCTGAGGTCAGCCCACCTGGCAGGCCATGGTCCCGGCCCCTCTGGAGGTTGAGGGATGCCAGGTCCAAGGTGTCCGGGCCGGGCAGCACGAAGAGGTGCTCGGTCAGCTCCTCGCTCACCAGCTGGTCCTGCAGCTGCCGCTTGGTGGGCCTGGCGAGAAGGCCCCGCACCAGGGGGTCCAGTCCTCCTGGGGAATCAGGGGGCAGGCTGGAGCAGCCCCTCAGCTCCTGCCCATGGTTCCTGGCTCCCAGAGTGGCCAGTCGGACTCTGAGGGGCTGGCTCCAGGCCACCAGGCTTGGGGGCTGCTGGGGACACACAGGTGCGCCCCCGTCCCCTTTCCAGCAGCAGAAATGCCACAAAGAAAGGTTTGCCAAGCCCGAGGTTGAGAACAGGAAAAGTAAGACGGCTCGGCTCAGGAGGCAGTGGCCAGCCAGGGATGCCCCACCCCCAGGCCAGCCCCAGCCCCCGCCCCCCTGGAAGCAGACCAAGCTGCTTCTCAGCCCCGTTTCATGGATCAGCCCACCAATTACATGACACCTGGAGAGGCCACCTTCTGAGGCTCTAGCGTGTCCAGACAGAGGTGGGGGGCACAGAAGTGATGGGGGCACGAACCGTGTGTGTGTGTGTGTGAGGGGGGGGGTGCTGCCTCTGCTCTGGCAGGGGCCTGTGCCAAGCTGCAGAGACCTGCCCCATGCCCACCTGAGGAGCCGTTTCGCCTTGAAAGGTTTCGGGTGCATTTATTTCCCAGAGGTGTCCACCCCATGGGCGCCAAAGGCAGGGCGGGGGGAGAGAGAGAGGAGGGGCAGCTCCACCCAGAGCCAAGGCCGCCCACCACTGCTGCCCACACACCTTCCGCGATGAGCCTCCAAGGGCTGAAGAAGGCATCGCGCAGCGGCAGCCCCGGCAGGTCGGGGTGCTCCTGGAAGCGGGCGTCCAGCCTCCTGACCAATGGGTGGACCGTGGCATGGCCAAAGCGGAAGGCGGCAGTGGAGAACACGTTGGACACGGTGGGGTCCACGGTGGGGTCGTACCCCTGGTAGCGGCCCACGTGCTGCCCAAAAGCCTCAGGGCCCAGGATTTTGGGGATATATTCCCGCAGAGTGATAATCTGGAGGGTGGAGAAGACACCTGAGCCCTTGGGCCTGCCTCGGTGCAAGAGGGACCCGCCCTGGGGGCCCCCCACCAGCACAGAGGGGGACCCGCCCTGGGGACCCAGGGCTGCTGAGCTGGCTGGAGCCTGGCGCTGGGGTTGGCCACGGAGGTCGGGACAAGAGCCTGCGCGGGACAGCCACCCTCAGGGCTGCCGAGCCAATGTGGACACGGGGACTAAAGGGCGACGAGAGGGTGGAGGGCAGCGGCTGCCCGGGGCCAGCTAGTGTGCCCCAGCAGTGAGGGAGCAGCGCGTCTCCAGATGGAAGAGCTCGCCCAACCCCACCGGATGCAGCGCCACAGAAGCACCAGCCACCACCCGGTGCCCCAAGTCCTCGGGCGCGGCCAGACCCCTTCGGGTCTGCGGAACCCGCTCGCTCTAGAACATCATGCGGGAGGTCTGGGGCTCTCCTTGGCTCCAAAACATGGACTCACCAGCATGGCAGCCGACCCATCTGGGAGGCAGCCTGAGGACTGGCCGGCCTGTGGAGCCCACAGTGGCCTGGGCCTGCTGTTGGGCTGGGGAAGTGGGGGCTCTGGGGAAAGTCACCCCAGCCCGGGGGTGGGAGCAGTCGCTGGGACCCAGGAGCCAGGACCAGGGCTCAGCGGCCGCAGGTCAGCTCCGGCGGGGCCCAGGCCCGCGGGGCCGGGGCGTGAGTGGGGCGCCCGGGGCATCCGCACGCCCAGCCCCGCGCGGCCCGCGCACCTGGTGCAGGGCGCCCACGAGCTTGCGCGCCTCCTGGTAGGTGGTGTCCGCGCTCCAGTGCGCGTTGAGGGCCTTGAGCGCCGCGGCCAGGCGGTTGTGCTCGCGCAGCCAGAGCGTGTGCAGCGCGGCCAGCGACGGGACCTCGGCGGCGCGGCCGTCCCCCGCCAGGAAGCAGGGGCCGCGGGCCCCGCGGGGGGCGCCGGGCGGGGGCGCGCAGGCGGCGGGCGCGCCGGGCGGCGCGAAGGGCAGGTAGGCGCGGCCGGCGTCCTGGTGGTGCGCGTTGACCCGGAGCAGCCCCGCCGCGCTCGTCCAGTCCCGCAGCCGCTCCTCGGAGGCCGGCGAGCTGCCGTACACGGTGGACGCGTCCAGGAAGGAGGTCAGGCCGTTCATCTGCTGGCGCGGGCTCGCCCGGGACAGGTTGCCCAGCAAGGCGCCTTGGCTCCCGGTACCGCAGGCTGCGGCAGAGCGGTAGAAGGGCAGACACCCCGGACCCCCGCCGGGAGAGGCGTTGCTGGGGAGCTGCAGAAGGGAGATGGCCGTCAGAAGGTTCTGGACGCCCTGTTGAGAGACACTAGGAGCTCTAGGCTCCCCATCGCCTGAGCACCAGTGTCTGCTGCCCAGTCCTCTCTGGGCTAGCTGGGCCACCCTCCCCCATGGGTCACCTGCTGGCCAGAGGCAGACCCCTGCCCCTGTGGCTCCTGGACTTGCAAAGTCCCCCCTCCTGCCTCCCCTGGACCCCCCACTGTCTGGCAGCCTCTGACTTTGGAAGAGCTGACCCCCTCTCTCTGGAGACACAGGGCTCCCTCAAGAGCAGGAGGGGCGGGGGCTGGGGGGCCTGGGCTTCACCGTCCAGGTGAGGTCCTGGCTGTGGCTCAGTCAGCTCCCCAGGGCCTCCCGCATGACAGCCCCAAGCCCCAGTTGGGCTACACCTGCAGGTGCTGGAGAGGGACCAGGCAAGTGCAGGGGCACACGTGGCCCCACCCAGAGCCCTCCGTCAGGGCTGCAGAGACCCAGAGAGGGGCCTCACGGGAGCCCCAAACTGATGCATCCTGAGAGTGAGCAGCTGCCTGCTCCAGGCGTCTCTGTGGGCCTGGAGAATAGAGGAGCCCCCCAGCAAGAGGGGCCGCTGGGGAGGCTCCAGTGGGGCAGGAGGAGACACGGGCGGGCGGGCGGGTCCCCAATCACAGCCCACACCTGGCCCTGCACACCGGCCGGCCAGTGGCCTGCAGCTGCAGGGGGGAGGGCGCTGCAGCTGGACAGGTCCAGTGAACAGGCCGGGGCCGTGTGTCCCTGGGGCCTGGACGCTGGCCCTCAGCCAGTCGGGAGGGGCGCGCCAAGGGGGCGGCCACAGGTACTGAATGGACCAGGCAGAACCATGCTGGCCCCGGCCGCTTTTCGGAAATCAGGGGAAGATTATCTTGCATTCAGCAGTCTAAGCAGCAAAGGCTTTCCTCTGAAAATCCAGTCTCTAAATCACTTTCATGAGACAGAGAAAAGGAGCAAAGTAGGGAGCTTCCGGATTCAGTGAAAGGACAATGAAATAAGCCAAAAGAAAACAAATTTTAAAAATGCAAGACAAAAATCACTAAAGAGGAAAGATGTGATGGAAGGGAACCCACCGACCTACATTTCACAAGCCTGGACAAAGGAGATTGACTCGAAACAAATGTGAGGGTGGCGGGGCTGGTGGGACAGGAGTGCAGCCACTGCCCACACTCTGGAGACCTGCTTGAGAAGGGCGCCCGGCCTCTGGCAGGCAGAGGAGGCTGTGCCAGGGGTGGTGGCCAAGAGGGCCGCGGGGCAGGGGCGGTGCTGGCATGCCCGCCAGGCAGTGGGTTCTTCTGGACGTCGCCTGAGAGCTCAGAGACCTGAGGGTGGGGGCACAGCCCGCAGGGAAGGGGTGGCAGCGAGGTCGCAGGGACCCTGCAGGCTGGAGGTCCCCTCCCCACGTGGTCACGCGCTGTGTCGGCGCCTGACACGGAGGACGCCACGCACTCTCGGCCATCCCTAGGCGCCAGCGTTGGAACAGGGGGCCGCAAACACCCCGCGGGACGTGATAAGCCCCGCTCCACGAAATGGGGGTCACACCCACCATTATCACTTAACACTCCCTACAGAATTGAAAAAACTTTGGTTAGACGAAGGGCCAGAAACTAAAACAAGAACTGGTAAAATTATTAGAAGAGAAAGTCAAATTTTAGAGTCATATAATCATCTCTTGTACCTGATAAGTTAGATGCCTACAAATAGCTACAAATCCTGGAAAATTAATAAAATTTCTGGCAAAGAATCTTCACAATCCTGGAAAAGTGCATAAGCCCCCCCCCCCGGTTTTTTCTTTCTTCTCTATGAAGTAGCCAAAATGGCAATAGAGAAAAACTCCTTTTACAACAGCAACAAATTTAACGAGACTACCTGTATAAATTTAGCAAAAAAGATTATATGAGCTACAGAAGAAATTATAAAACATCACTAAAAAAACAGGAAAATCTGGAAAAAAAAAAAAAGGTCAGTTCTCTTCAAATGAATGCATGTGTATCCATTAAATGCGATTCCAGTTAGAAACAACTAGTACTTTTCCTTTTTGAAACGCTTACATTCAGCTTAGGGTTTACCTGAATAAATTCCATCACTTTACTCCTTCGTAAGTTATGTCGGAGAAGCACAGTGATGCAGGTGACCCCAACGGGCAGCGGAGCAGCCTGCCGACCTGGGCCTTGGCTCTAGAGTTTTCATCCCAGGACAGAGAAATAGGTGGGTGATGGAAGTGGGGGGCCCAGAACTGGGCCCCACTGATTTGTGATAAGTGTTATTAAAATCAGAAAAGAAGGCTGAAACGGCTGGCCAGCCACGGAATGAGAAGAGCCACCGTTTTACGTCAAACTGGATGAAGGGAGGCGCTGGCCACTGTGCAGGAGGGCCCGGCCGAGCAGTCATGTGAAAAAGAAACATAAAAACAAAAATAAATACATATCAAAGATAAAAAATGGGTAGGCTCACAAGGTGCCTAATTTACTTTAAAATCAGAAAAAAACCTTTGGAGGCAAGGGAAAGGCTGCTGCGCGCTGTTAGGGGACCCCCTGGGGGGCAGCGGCGCTGACCAGCTTTTCGTGTTCTTTGTCTTCTAAAGAGAAGGAGTCACGTCCCCTGCCGGGTGAGGGCCGCGCCCATGGAGCCTCGAGTGCGCAGTCTTGGGGCTCTGGGGACGCCCCCCACCCCCTCCGCCCCCCAGCCTGCGCGCGGAGTGGTCGGCCTCAGAGTGCTTCTGCCTCACTTTGCGCGGACCGGACGGGGCCGCGGAGCCGGCGACCTGGGGGTTCCGAGCGCGAGCCGGGCTGGGCGGCGGCTCCACCGCGCTGGACTGGCGTGGGGAGGCGCGAGGCCCCCAGGCCCCCCCAGCGCGGCCCCAGCCCCCCCCACCCCGGCGCGGCCCCAGCCCGCGGGACGCCGCGCACGTGCGAGCCAGGGCTGCCGGCAGGGCCCTGGTGTGGCCGCTGGGTCGGTGGCCGGCGTCCGGCGGGCCCACCTGGATGGGGAAGCAGGGGCTCCCGTGGGCGCAGGTGCGCCGGCAGCCGGCCGCCCACCTGGATGGGGAAGCAGGGGCTCCCGTGGGCGCAGGTGCGCCGCAGCCGGCCGCCCACCTGGATGGGGAAGCAGGGGCTCCCGTGGGCGCAGGTGCGCCGCAGCCGGCCGCCCACCTGGATGGGGAAGCAGGGGCTCCCGTGGGCGCAGGTGCGCCGCAGCCGGCCGCCCACCTGGATGGGGAAGCAGGGGCTCCCGTGGGCGCAGGTGCGCCGCAGCCGGCCGCCCACCTGGATGGGGAAGCAGGGGCTCCCGTGGGCGCAGGTGCGCCGCAGCCGGCCGCCCACCTGGATGGGGAAGCAGGGGCTCCTGTGGGCGCAGGTGCGCCGGCAGTCGGGCCCGCCCCCGAAGGCCGCGGCGCTGGCGCTCTGCGGCGTGAAGGCGACGTCGTGGCTGATGTACTGGCCCCACGCGGTCAGCAGGTCGGCGTACTGGCCGTCCTCGGTCACCGCCTCGTTGGGGACCTGGACGAGCTCCCGGCTCACGCGGCGGACCTGCGGGGAGAGCAGCGCGGCTTGCGGCGGGCGCGGGCGGGCGGGCGGGCGCCCCGGAGGCAGCGGGGGCCACCGCCGCGACCGGGGCGCAGTGACCGGGTGCCTTGGGCCCTCAACTCAGCCTCCTCAGCTGTAAGGGACGCTGAAGGTGATTTTTCAGAGCTACAGTGAGAACTAAACGGAGACACTCAGAAAACATCAGTTTAGTACCAGGTAGGCCATGGCGGAGGGGGCAGGGCCGGGGCTCGGGGGCGGGGCCGGGGCTCGGGGGCGGGGCCGGCGCTCAGGGGCGGGACCGGGGTTCGGGGGCGGGGCCGGGCTCGGGGGCGGGGCCGGGCTCAGGGGCGGGGCCAAGGCCCAGGGGGTGGTACCCGGGTCCAGGGGCGCAGCCTCCGCCCAGGGGACAGAATCAGCCCCCCAGGGTGGGACTGAGGCCTCTGAGCGGGCCCGATCCCGGGGCCAGGGCCCGCCGGGGCCGGCTGCGTCGGCACAGGGCCCCACTCCAGTGGGCTGCGCTGCGAGGTGCTGACCGGGGGCAGCGGGAAGCCGTTGTGCAGGAAGCCGGGGTTCCAGCCTCGGGGCTCGCCGACGGCGTCCTCGTAGGCGGGAGGAAGCCACCTGGCCAGGGCGGTGTTGGCGGCTCCCCACCTGGGGTGGGCTCTGGGCGGGAGGAGCGCCGCGTGAGGCGGGAGGAGGGCGGGGCGCACGCGGGGCTCCCTCGGCCTCGCTTAGGGTGGGGTCTCCCGCGGGGCGCGCAGCCTGCGGTGCCCAGAGGCCTCCTGTGGCCTGTGGCCCTCCAGCCTCGTGGGCCTGCCTTCCGCTGCCCCCGGCTCCGGACACCACCAAGCCCGCGGCAGCTGCACCAGCTGCGCAGGCAGGGCGCGGGGTCTCCACTCCTTCAAGGGCCCAGGGTGGCCGCTGACCCTGGAGGGTGGGGGCCCGCGCTGCGCCCAGCCCCCCTGGCCTGCCTGCTCTGCGGCTGCCTGTCTGTGGGCGGCCGGCTCTTGGGAAATGGCCAACCTGCTGACCCCCAGGCGAGCTGTGGTCAGGGGACAGCCCTGATTTCCCGTGACCCTGTCGCCCCCGCTCCAGGCCCCTCCCTGCCCTCCCCCCACCCACAGGCCTGACCTGAAGCCACCAGGTTTCTGGCCCAGGCAGGAGAGCCCCAGTGGGTCAGTGGGGAGTTTAGAGATCAAAATGCTTCTCTGCTCTTCTACACATTGGCACGTTTTGGGGTCACATAGGACAAGCTTGAGGTCACATAGGAAGATTGTGCCTCCCCAAGAAAGGGGCTCAGTGCGGAATCTCAGGGACCAGAGCTGCCATTTGGGGCCATGGCAGGCCGCCCTGCACACCATGAGGCTGACCCACCTTCTCCCTGTCCTTGCAGATGACCCGCACCTGGGTCCCGTTGAGGGTGTGTCTGTCCCGTGTGGCCCCACCCCTCCCCGCCCACCCCTCTGGGCTGAGAGGATGGAGGGCTGGCGGTCAGGCTCAGCCCAGAGCCGTGGCTGCGACACCAGTCAGCCTCAGTGGGGTGCTTCCATGAAGTGCATCCCTGCTTGGGAGAGAGGCAGGTGCTGGCCTAGTCCTGACCTGTCGCTAAAACCTGGGGCCAGAGTGAGAGGCCAGGGGTTGTGGGGCTGGGCTGCAGACCCAGGGGAGAGGCCCCTCAGACAGAGAAGCAGGCGCTTGGGAGGCTCAGGGGCGTCCACGCGGGAGCTTGCCTGGGGCAAAGCGGAAGGAGATGGAATGCCCATGTGCAGGGAGACCCTGTGCTCCTGACTGGACACCGGCCCAGGGTATCAGGCAGGTGACGGAGTTAGACCACCAGGGGTGGGATCCCCCCATCTCCCCGCCAGAAGGGTGTAGGGGTGGGGAGCCCAGGGTTGGGTGGGGCTGGTCCTCACCTGTTGTTGCAGGCCCCTGTGATCAGCCGGTACTTGTCTGCCAGGCAGGTGTCTGGGCATTTTGGGGGGCGCATGTACGGCAGGCACCCTGACAGGTTTGCGATCATGGTCAGCATATCTTCTGACCAAGTGTCTGGAAAAAGCCCAAACCACACACTGTTACTTTGCTTCTCGCAGTGTGAGCTGGCGGCAAGAAGCTCTGCCTTCTGGAAGCTTCTGGAAGCCCAGCTCCCATGTCCAGAGCTCCAGGGTGTGTAGCTAGCTTCAGTTTTGCTTTGTGATCTTGCGCCCAAGGGTTGCGGGGAGGGCTGGGGGCCCCGGGCCACGGCTTGGGCCGTCGGTCACACGTGCAGCGGCCAGGCCAGGCCAGGCCAGGCTGCCAGAGCCAGCGGCCAGTGGTCTGGCTGGGACACGTCCTCCTGAAGAGGCCCTTTCTCCTGACTGCCGGCTCCTCCCTGCCGGGAAGAGGGGCTCACTCCCTGCTCAGCAGCCACAGCAGGATGCTCTTGTCTCTCAGCAGGGCGACATTTCTGCCCTGAGATGGCCCTTACATCTCAAAGCTGCGAGCGAGTAGCCGGACACTGCTGGGCGGGTGGGTGGGCAATGTTTTGCTCAGGCCCGCAGGGCCACACCCAGCTACCTGTGCGGGCAGCCCCGAGGGACAGCAGTGGCCCCGGCCTTTCTGCACACAGCAGGCTCCCAAAGGGCCACTGATCTGTGCTGGGGGCGGGGTGGGTCACCGGCCACACTGCCTTCCTGATGCCTGAACATGCCCTCGGGCTGTGCTGCCGCCAAGAACAGGAAACATCTCAGGGGACGGCTCTTAATTTGGCCTCTTGGCCTGGCCCCAAGCGCTACCGCCCCCAGGGCCCAGGCCATGGCGCTGAGCCTGGCCCCAGCAGACCCGGGACCCATCCTCAGACACGTTTTGGTGGTGTGGCCACAGGCTTTGAAAGAAAACTCACTTCTGACACGTCTCCGTTTGTGTGAAGCGGTGGTGTGCATTCAGGCCCGCACACCCACCACTCTGGCCCAGCCCAGTCTGTCTTTCTCAGGCTGTGTAACTGGAATCAAGGTAGTGCACAGAGCGGAGGGCTCGGAGGCCGGGGTCTTGAGGCGCCACACTAGGCAGCTCGCCTGAGAGGGCATCCCTGGGCCCACCGCAGCGCAGACCCCTGGCGCCTGCCGGCCTCGCCCTGGCTCTCCGCTGCAGCCCGCCCTGGGCCCACACCCCTCACGCCCAACTTGAGCGAGGCCCCGAGGGTGGTGGCGACACCTCGGTGAGCGGTGGGGGCTGTGCGTGGCCCCTTCTGCGTTTGTGGGTGATGCCCGGAGGTCAGCCAGGCGCTGGGGCTGCGTCTCTGTCACTGTACCCAAAGGCTGCGCCGGGACGAGCTGGTTTTGAAGCGCAGAGGAACAGCTATTTCCCAGAGTAACAAAACTCTGTGACTATTTATTTTTGGGAGAAGGTGAGGTCTCCTCCTGGCTGGAGCGGGCGAGAGGCCGGTGTGGGCAGGGGAGGGGGCAGGGCCTGTGGCCTCCCTCAGGGCCTAGCGGGGGCAACAGGGACACGCAGGCCAGGCCAGACAAGCCTGCACTCTGACTGCGGAGCTGGGCCTGGAGGTGGTGGGTGGGGAGCACGGGCCGGGCTGCGTGGAGGGTGCTGGCCTGGAGGGGTGTGAGCCTGAGCCCCTCAGACACACGGCGTTGTAGAGCCCCACAGCCCCCGTGAAAACAGCACAGCAGACATATTTGAAAACTTTAAAGAAAACAGGCAGAGTAGAAGGCTGCCCCCGTCCTCCGGGCCAGCGGGACGAGTAGGTGACAGAGACACCCCGCAGGGCCGTGGGGCGGGGGGAGGGAGCTCACCTGTGGGGGCCCCGGGCTGCCCCAGCCCCGGGGGGATGCGCCCCCTCAGGGCCTGCAGCGCCGCCTGCATGATCTCTGCCGCGCGGGAGGCAGCCCGGCTTGCGGGCTCAGGGCTCTTGGCGAAGGCCAGGAGCTGGGACGGAGATGTGACTGCCCTTCTCTGGAGGTTCCTGTGGCGGGAAGAGGATTGAGGTGTGTCTTCTGGCTGCTGCGGCAAGTGCTTACAGACCCGGGGCGGCCAGTGGTGCCTGGTGGGGCAGGGTGGGTATAGGCCCGAGCTGACCCTGGGGCTGACCAGGAGATGTGCAGATTCTGTCCACGCAGAGCGCAGGAACTGCCAGGTGTGACCTTTGACGACCTTCTTGCTTAGCCTGCTGGAGGCCCATGTGGCCCCAGCAGAGATGGCCTGAGGCGCGTCTCAGAGATGAGACCGGAGCCTCCCCACCCACCCCAGAGTCCACTGCCCCCACCTCTGCATGGTCCTGTGGATGGCACTGTCCACAAGCAGCCTGCTCTCCTCCACGATGCGGGCCACCTGCGATTCGTCTGTGCTCCCTGCAGAACGAAGTGGACACAGTCAGGCTGCCGCGGCGTCCAGCCACTCTGTGCTGTCGGCGCAGCCCACGTGGAGAGGCTCATGGGCTGTGCAGGTGGCTGTGGGGCCTGGGCCAGCCGCCGCCTCCACCCCCTCGGCTGCTCCCCCAGCCTCTGAGGAGGCCAGGACCCCCTATGGCGTGCCCCCCCCCCCCAGCCTGGCTCCTCTGTCCTTATCTGCAAACGCCCCTAGGTGGCTGTGGGGGGATTTGGGGGGCAGCCACAAGCCAGTGCAGAGGACAGGGACCATGGTGCTTTCAAACCGGCCCCTCCTTCAGGTCTGCAAACTGACTTCCAGAGTGTCAGCCACCCAGCCTCTAGCCCAGAGGTCCTGCCGCCACCCGAGCCCTGGGGGTGCCCTCTGGGAGGTCACCTCCTGTGGTCACAGGGGAGGGGAGAGTGGCCCTGCAGGCTGCTGACCTTCTTGGGTGGAGTGACTGGCTCCTGCCTATGCAGACAGGTGCCGCATCTGTGAGTGACCAGGCCCGGCCCAACCGGCTTTAAATCGTGTCACTTGTGCCACCTGCACACTCTCCCGGTGTCTCCACTTGCCAGAGGGGGAGGGAAGTAGCGTCCTGCACCAGGGCTCCAGGGCAGTGCAGCTCGTGGGCCAGTGAGAGCGAGTGTGTTTGGTCAGGGCTAGGAGTTTGTGGGGATGTTGGGCCCCTCTGGCGTGTCCTCAGGACGACGGGGCTCCCCACGGTCACTGTGGGGGTCCTGTCTGCTCACACTCCCGCCTGCTCCCACCCCAGTGTGACCCTGGGAGGCCGTGACCCCGGGAGGTGTCCACTTCGGCTTCAGTAAAGCCCGGGATGTCGGAGTGCTATCTTACCAGCACAGGAGCAGTGCACCATCACCCCAACATGCGTATGTGACTTTCTCACCTGAATCTGTGACCCCAACTCCAGAAAACACATCACAGAAGTTACCATGAAATGTTTTGTAGTAAAAGACGAAGCAAACATTCTCCCTAAAATTTGCCTTCATAAATATGAGCAAGTGAAATCAGGATGTTGTACTGTGTGAGCAGAGAAAGTTCAGTTCTTTCCAGAGAGAGTTGTATTTTCACCCTCTGAACTCAAGAATTATCCTTTTCTTGTACATGGTAACAGAACACACCCGTGGGGCTTGCCCCTGCTGTGGTGGCCACAGGCTCGCTGTGCGTGGACAAGACACGAGGCCACTTACCCCAGAGGAGGCCCCGACCTGTCCAGGAGGACGAGAAGCAGCTGAGGACTCCGGCGACAGCCAGCACGATCGCCAGGGCCACCGGCACTCGCATCCTGGGGGACAGAGGGCAGTGTCAGGCGGCCCCATATGGGGACGTGCCCCCAGCTGCCTCCAGGCCAAGGAGTGCACCACCCCAGACCCCTGCACCTCCCACGGCCCCTAGGCCAGCTACTGGATAGCAGGCCCTCCCGCTGGCGTCATGGCCCCACAGCTGGCCCGGCACTGCCACCTCCATTCATCAACACAGGGTTGGAAATAAACCCAGTCCTATAACAGGCCCACGGAGAGGATGGTGGGAATGCGACTTGCGCCTGTGGGAAGTGAAGCTCCCCCTGCGTGTGGCGGTTTGTCAACCAGTTATTTTCTCTGCTCACAAAACAGCCCTGAGTTAGAGCTGACACAGCAGACTCTGCCCGTGCCGCCCCCTCTCATCTCAGCCCTGCCTGTTCCGGGCTACTCAGCTGTGAGGGGGACAGAGGCTCAGCAGTGGCCACCCGGCAGGGCCCTGGGACCATGTCATGTCTGTCCTTGCTGGGAGGGCACCACCAGGCCAGTGTGCTGGCCACGCTGCCCCAGCACCCTGGACAGCCATCAGCCCGGCTCCCCTTGGGAAACGCAGTCAGAAGTGTGTGACCCACCTTCTCTCCTCAGCCTCCAGAAGCTGGCGGGACGGAGCACCTCTGCGGCCACCTCCTCCAATGTGAGCCTCAGCCTTGCCCTGGCCCAGCCACCCAGCCCAGCCATGCTCCAGCGCCCACTCCAGGGCGGACGTCCTGTCCCGCCCATGCTCCAGTGCCCACTAGAGGGCAGACGTCCTGTCCCGGCCACGCTCCGTTGCCCACTCCAGGGCAGTAGATGTGGCTCTGTCCTGGGGGAGCCAGCTCAATGGACACCGGGTGGGGGTGTGTGGGGGAGGGTTCTCATTCAGTCCAAGTCACACCTTGAGCCCAGGGGAGAAAGGAAAAGTGTGGTTTTCCCGTGGAAACAAGTGAAATCAACACAAACACTTGCATTTTCTCTTACCTTCCCAATACCGTCTATCTATGTGAGGAAGAGGTGAAATGCAGCAGGGAAGCAGGGAAGACCTCAGCTAAAAACTATGACAAGGAAAATTTAAGAGAATTCAGATTTTCTGCATGGAAAATGATCTTAATTGCTGAAGGTGAAGCTGGAAATGAGGTCAGAACTTTCCCCAGAGAAAATCAGAATCGCATAGGCAGAGCATCCTGGGGAGGCATCCAGGGCTGCTCGTTGCCTAGACCAGGGCCTGTGCCTCAGCAGAGGGCAGGTGGAAGGGGGCCCTGCAGGGCTGCGGGCAGGGCGGGCGCTGTCCCTGGTGCTGAAGCCTGTTCTGCCACTCGTTCAACAGGAAGACATCCTTCCTGCGTCCACTGACTTATCAGTGCCTGCCCAGCATCCACTACAGAGGACAGAGGCATCAAAGCTCCTGCAGTCATGGGGTTCACACATAAGTGATAGAGAGTCCACCTTCTGAAGTCCAGGTCCCAGACCTCAGAAAGTGCCTTTATTTGGGAGTGGGGTGTTAGCAGATGAAATTAGTTGAGGCCACACGGCAGTAGGGTGACCCTGACCCAACAGGCCTTACTGATAGGCGACGGTGGACACATCAGACTCACAGGAGGAACAGGCTGTGGGAGGCATCTCTGAAGGGGAGGGAGGCCAAAGGCCGTCTGCAGCCGTGGGGAGCTGGGGAGCTGGGGCCAAGCCTGGGGTGTCTCCCCAACCATGAAGGAGCCCACCCCTGCACCTTGGGCTGCTGAAGACTGGGGGTGGGGGGTGGGGAGTGGCCTTCAAGAGCATTGCTTCCTAACGGCGGCCCCAGAGGGGTTTCCTGATTCGGGCAGGAGATGGGGGTGAGGTAGGCAGTGGGTGAGAGGAGTCCCATCTTGAGGGCTCCCCTCTTGCTCACCTGCTCTGGGCCTCACGTTATCACCCCTCTCACATTACACCTCAAACTCAAATTTCTGACCCTTCACTTCTGTGAGATTTAAAAATGAAAATGCCAAATACAAAGAAACTTTAAAAATTCGGGTCAATGTGTTTTAGATTTTCAACAGGGAACATGGTAACCAATTAGAAAGTTGGGCCTGGCACCAGGGCAGATCCAATCCTAATGTCCGTCAGAATTCCAAATTGATGTGCTCATTGATGCCAGAGCAGATTTAAACTAGATGAACAGCAGTGCTGTTCTCTCTCCCTGGGCCTCCACCATAAGCCTTTTTATCAGTGGTGGCAGTTGCGCCTCAGAGCCCTTTTAGGCAACTGTGGACTTCCTGGTTCACGGCGTGGACCAATCAGCTGTGAGCCATGAGCTGATTGGTGCTAAATGGCCCAATCAGACTTTTGTTACCAGGACCCGCCTCTCACAAGTCAGTGGTGGCAGTTTTATGTGAGGCGCACTTCCTGGATTGTGGAATGGACCAATCAGGAGCTATGGGCTGATGGGTAAACGGTCCAATCAGCCACAGCATTGAAAAATGGTCCAATCGGACGTGGGGGCGGGCACCCTGAGGGAGGATATAAGCCAGGGCGGAAGGTGCCAAAGGCAGAGAGGACACCGGCCCTTGAAAAGCAGCGGACGGGTCCTTCTTCTGAAGAGAGAGGGAGCGCCGCGCCGGACAGCTGCCGCCGGAGGAGGGGAGGTGGCCAAGGACTCTGCGGGGCGGGGCCTCGTCCTGCCTCAGAAGTCACCTCAGGGGAGCCAGAGGCCCGGCCTGGCGCCCTGGAGCGGCCGGCGCGCGGCCTCTCCCTGCAGCCGTGACACGGGCGTCCCCGACCCGCCTTGGGGCCCGCGGCAGCCGTCAGGGACGCTCCCCGCGGAGGCGGTTTGGCGAGGCCCCGCGAGCGCCCGCCCCCGCCCGGGAGGGGGACCCGGCGGCCGCCCCGGGCCGGGCCCTGCAGTCGGCGGGCGGCGGCTGTCCCCAGCCTGGCCTCTGTCGCCGGCGCAGGCCCTCGGGTGGGTGTCGGGCCTTTTGGCAGCTCTTGTCTCAGAGCCCGGGCGGGTGGGCGGCGGATCCATCCGACTGCCCCTATTTCAAAACCCCAGATCCGCTTGCCCGCCTCAGTGGAAGGCAAGTTCGCGAATAGAGCAGAAAGCAGGGCCTCCCTGGGGGCGCAGGGGTCAGTCTCAACCACGAAGCTGGCCGCAGCCGCAGAGCCCGATCCCCGGCCGGGGAGCTGCCCACAGGGCGCAGGAGGCCCTCCTGGCCCCGCTGCCCCTCAGCGGTGTGCTTCAGCCAGCCTGCCTGGCCGCTCACTTCTCTGGGGAGTCCTCGCAGCCCTCTGGCCTGCACCCCAGCTCGCGTCTGCGTAGGTATTTTAAGACGCACAGGACACACTGTTTGACACAACCCGTCGGGATTCCACCGCGAGCCCAGCCCTGACGGCTGCGGGAAAGGCCGCCAGGGCCCGCGGGGACGGGCGCGCGAGGTAACCTCGGACGCGCAGGGGCGCGGGACAAAGGACCAGGGTCAAGGACTCGAAACACGCCCGTGAGGCGAGTGTGGGCGGCACGGCCACGGGAAGGGGCGCCCCGCGCGGTCTCGGCGCGCGGGCGTGGGCGCTGTGCCCGTGACCTGGGCGAACGCGCGGCACACGCCGCGCTCAGCCGAGGGGAGCGACCGGAACACGCCCACGATCGGGAAGGCCACGTCCCCGTCCCACAGCGCGGGCCCCGCGAGCGCCCGCCCGCCCGCCCAGCCCTGCAGCGCCCCGCGGCCGGCCCGACGCGAGGAGCGGGCGCGGGCGGCCCCTGGCGGCGACGTCGCGCCGCCGGCGGCGGCGCCTCGCGAGAAGGGGCGGGTCTCGCGAGAGCAGCGGCCGCGCGAGAGGCCTGGGGCGCGGCGAGGCAGCCGGCGGCGGGGCGGGCCCTGCGGGGAGATGCCGTCCGCCTTCTCGGCCCGCTCCTTCCCCGTCAGCATCCCCGCCGTGATCACGGTAAGTGCCGCGGGCCGCCGACTCGGCTGCGGCGACGCGCGCGCGCACACCCACAGCGCTGCCGCCCCGCCGGGGACGCGGAAGCCCGGGGGGCGGGGCGGGGCGTCGGGGACGCGGAAGCCCGGGGGGCGGGGCGGGACGTCGGGGACGCGGAAGCCCGGGGGCGGGGCGGGACGTCGGGGACGCGGAAGCCCGGGGGGCGGGGCGGGGCGTCGGGGACGCGGAAGCCCGGGGGCGGGGCGGGACGTCGGGGACGCGGAAGCCCGGGGGCGGGGCGGGACGTCGGGGACGCGGAAGCCCGGGGGCGGGGCGGGGCGTCGGGGACGCGGAAGCCCGGGGGGCGGGGCGGGGCGCCGGGGACGCGGAAGCCCGGGGGCGGGGCGGGGCGGGGCGGGGCTGCGGGCGCGGCCGAGGAAGCGGGCGGGGCCGAGGACGGGCCGGCTGCGCCGCGCGCGCCTGAGGGTGGGCGGGGTGGCCGGCTGCAGCCCCCCCCCAAGGCCCGGGGCCTGTACCCAGCGGAGTGGACACTCGAGTCCTGCCGGGCAGGGCAGGGCGGGGTCTAGGCATGGGGTCGCCGGTGGGGAGATTGGCTGAGGTGTGTGCAAGGGGGGTCAGCGCTTGGGGCGCAGGTGTGCGGCCATAAGGTAGCGAGTACAGCACCGTGTTGGGGTCGGGCGGAAACTCGGGGAAGTCAGTTCTTGCAGGTTGAGGTCACTCAGATTTCCAAGGCCACAAGTTCCACCCTAAAGAGCTGGAAACGGCCCCCTGGTGGCCCAGGGCTTGAGTCTCAGGCTCTCACCGCCGCAGACTGAGTCCATCTCCGGCCAGGGAGCTGCCCACAGGGCGCAGCAGACCTCCCTGTCTCCCCGCTGCTCCCCTCAGCAGTGGGTTTCAGCCGATCCACCTGTTCTGCTCCCCACTCTCTCTGGGGAGTCCTCCCCCCCACCCCCCAAGGGGTCCTCCCACCCCCCCCAAGGCCTCTTTGGCCCTCTATGCAAAGAGCTGCACCCCAGCTCTTCTACACAAAAATAAATAAATGAATAAGTAAAAATAAAATCGTAAAAAAGAGAGAGAGAGCTGGAAACAGGTTCTCACCTCACTTCTGGGGGACTCTGGAGTAACCGCAGAGGGGCCTGACTTCTCATCGCCCTGGGCAGGGCTCAGGAGGCGCGTCTGCAGCACCCTGCGTGTGTAAGCAGAGCTCTCAAGGTCTTACTTAGCCCCTGCAGCGCCGGGGCATGTCATAGGGAGGGGCCTATGCCCCGCACCCACTTGGAAGCCTCAGTGGTGCAGGGTCTCAACCCCTGGCCTGGAAGGTAGGAATCGTGTGGGCTGAAGCGTGGGTCCTGACGTGCATCTTGTGTCCTGCAGCAGACGGACTGGACTGAGCCGTGGCTCTT
This sequence comes from Talpa europaea, assembly GCF_964194135.1. Taxonomy (NCBI): domain Eukaryota; kingdom Metazoa; phylum Chordata; class Mammalia; order Eulipotyphla; family Talpidae; genus Talpa; species Talpa europaea. The sequence continues at coordinate 177,386 of NC_140072.1, read as the reverse complement.
GGGACTGGCTGCCTTCCACCTGCTCTGCCTGCTACTCACCTGGCTCTCCTCCCAGAGGTATAAACTGCAGGTCGGGCACTTCCTGTGTCTTGGTGAGTGGAGTGCCCCCTCTGCGACCAGGCGCCCTCGGCAGTAGACGTGTCTGTGAGCCCGCCTGCCTTCCGGCCCCCCGTGCTGCCTTCACTTTCCTGCCCTCCTCCCACACTTGGCAGCTATGACGAGAGTGGCTGGGGTACCGATGAGAGTGGCTGGGGTACCGATCTGGGTGCACCTTGGGCCCTGCTGTGACCCAGGAAGGAGCTTCACAGACAAGTTGCTTTCCTCTGAGTCCTGGCGGGAGTGCAGACGGGAGAGGATGCTGTGCAGAACCGGTCCTTCCACGGCCGGGCTTAGGATTCGGAGCCCCTGGGGAGGTTGGGAAAGGCCACGCTGGCGGGGAGCTGTGGCCTGCAGTGGCACATGTGTGCAGCGAGGAGACCAGGAGGCTGCCCGCTGGCAGGGGCTGCCCTTGCTGTGTGCGCTGAGGATGTGCTGATGCCCCCAACCTGTGGCCACTTCTTACCTGCCAGCCCAGGCGCCTCCACGGCCGGACAGCCACGTGCAGGGGCCTGGGCGGTGCAGAGGGAGGAGAGGCTGAAGGCCACAGTGCTGGGGACAGCCTGCAGCCCGGGGCTGCTTGGGCCCCTGGAGGGCGCTGATCCAGCGATGCTCTCGGGAGCCCGTCCACCATATTTGTATCAGCGTTCCCGGGTAAACACAGCGCAGTTTTATTCTAGAAAGACCGCGGGCCAGTCACCTGATTTCTAACAGTCTCTGTCTCTCCCAGTGATCCTGGTCTATTGTGCTGAGTACATCAACGAGGTGGCGGCCATGAACTGGAGGTATAAGGCACCTGGCAATAGGGTGGGCCCTGCCGTGTGTCGCTGGTGCAATTGTCCCTTACGTGGACTCACTGTCCCTGAGCCAGCCCCATGAGGCCATTGCCCTAGGGCCCTGTGAGTGGGGCTGAGCATGGGCCTCCCCATGCCCCTGGAGTGACCCGGGCCCACCTGGGCAGACCTGCAGGGCCACTTGTCCATGGTCAGTGTCCACGGGAGCCAGAAGTGCATGCGCCAGGGTCTGTGCATTCCTACTACCCCAGGTCTCTCCCGGGCCACACCCAGGAACACAGGCTGATGGGAGACCTTGGCAGGCCCCGGGCCATTCTGCACGGCCAGCCAGTATGGGGAGGGCTCTGTGATATCAGCTGGTGGACCCTGGTTTTCTCTCCTACAGGTTGTTTTCCAAGTACCAGTACTTCGATTCCAGGGGCATGTTCATCTCCACCGTGTTCTCGGCACCACTACTGCTCAACGCCCTGGCCATCGTGGTGCGTGCCCAGCCCCCCCCCCCCCCCGGCACCCTCCCCGGCCTTTGTCGTGCATGGCTCCCTCCCCGCAAGCCCTCGCCCCCTCACCGCGCCTGCTGCTCTTGTTCCAGGTCATGTGGGTGCACAAGACACTGGCGGTCATGGCTGACCTGAAGCGCTTACAGGCGAAGAGGAGAGAGGGGCGCAGCAGGAGGAAAGAAGAGTGACCTGTGGCGTGGCTACCTCCTCACCCCCCTGGGCGGGTCCAGTGTCACGGGCCTCTGGGTGGTCCCCGTACATCCCTCCGCAGTGTGCGTGCCCTGGCAAGGGCGGGGCCTTTAGGCCAACGGGTAATAAACGCCCGGTGCTCAGTCTCCCGTGTGCCCGCTTGTCCCGCGGCAGTGCCGGTTCCCAAGCACCCTTCGTGCGGCGCTGGGGCAAGTGACGGTCCCACCAGTCAGGTGTGTCCTCCGGCCTGCACAGTGGTGATGGGGTTGTCCCTGCAGGTAGGACCCAGCTGCTGCCAAACGGCCCGCAGTGGGGGACGGTCCCAACCAGGGTGACCTAGCCCCACTTGTGTGGGGCTGCCAGAGGCCAGGCCAGGCCCCCCAGGTCCATGGGCCCCCCTGCACGCCCCTGGCTCCCCGTGGGACAGAGTTGAGGCCACGGCAGTCAGGGAGGCTGCAGGTGATGCAGGCCACACCTGGGGCTCCGAGGAAGGGGTTTGCATCCTGTGGTCCTGTGACTTTGCCCTCAGACCGCAGAGGCACGCGTGGAAACCGCCAGTGAGGTTGTGACAGACCCAGAGCCCTCGCACCCTCCTGGGTTGCCTTGTGTCTGCAGTGCACGTCCCGCAGCCTGACCCGTGGTCGCATCCGGTCAGTGGGCTGTTGCCAAGCAGTGCGTGCCCCTGCCAGAGGGGTGGCTGCAAGAGGCCTGCACCTTCAGGTCGTTCAGCAGAGGGGGCCTCTGACTCCGCACTTTGGTTCAAGAAGATAGTTCCTTGTCTGAATTTTAACAAGGTGATTTTCCCGAAGAAAAATACATTGTTTAGATTTCAAAAAGAAAAAATGGTTCACAGGAAAGTATATTTAGCAGCTAAAAAGGTAGCACTTTGACAAGTTTTGAAACCAGGTATGTGTAATGTTTTCATAGACAGTTGCAGAGACAGCTTCCTGAATCCCGGCATTCGCTTCAGAAGGGAGCTGTCGCCCCTGGCGAATCTGCTGTAACCTGGGAACGCCTGCCCTCCAACGTCCAACTCCTGTGTGGAGCATGAGCAGAACTCGGGGTGGCCGGTCTGCTCCAGTGTCCATCTGGCCGTCCCCACTGTTCTTTTCTGAACATGACCGGTTCACGACCCGCGGTAGTGTTCGGCGTCCAAAGTGTTGGCTGCGAGGCGGGTCCCTGTGCCTGTCTGGCCCTCCTGGTGGGCCCGGGTGTCAGAGCTGGTCCTGCCCAGCATCAGGCGGCGCTGGGGCCTGGTCTTGCTGCGGAGAACGGGGGGTGGCAGCACAGCCCCTCCATGTCCTGCTGGCCCCCTCGGGGCTGCCTGCCTCTGTTCTATTGTGCATCACTGGGGTGGGCTGGGGACACGGAACATGTCAATTCACTGTCCCTCTTTTTTCTCTGAAAATCCATTTTCAATCAAGTGTTCGTCAGGGTGCCGTCAAGTCCACACTGCAACGCGGTGCTTCTGCTGGGCAGCCACGTTGTGGGGGCTGTTTCCCGAGGCAGGGCACAGCGCTTGTCTGATCCACTAAGCGAGTCAGGCCCGGCTGTCCCCAGTGGGAATGAGGAGACCCCGCCACAGCGACCCCGGGAGGGTGCTGGTCGGGCCGCTGTGTCTGTGGGTGCTGAGGGTGCCCCCGCCCACGTGAGGTGGGTGCTCAGGGTGGTGGCCTTGCTGTGGGGTGGGCGATGGCCACCCACTCTCCCTGGCGGGAGGACCTTGCAGGCGTGCTCAGGGCGGGGACAAGGACACGAGACCCCTTTCCTGGGAAGCAGGACCTCGAGTCAGGCTGTAGCCCCCCGCCTGCCAGGGACCTGCCCTCGGCCACGGCACAGGAGGGGCGGCGCCTGCAGAGAGCCGCGAGCTCGAGGGCCCGCGAGCCCCGGCGCTGTCCGGGACCTGGACGTCGCCCCGAGGCTGCTGCGGCTGCAGAGCGGCCCGGCCTGCGCGCGGCCGCCGCCAGGGGGCGCCCGAGCAGCGCCTGGGCCGCCGGGGACCCGCAGCCCGAGGGGCGCCGGGGCGCGCGCAGGCGGGGGGGGGGGGGCACGCGGCGGGACCCTGCCCTCGGCCAGCGGGCGGCGCCGCCCCAGGAGCGTGTCCCCCGCGCTGCCCGCTCTGGCCCGCCCGGGCGAGCCCTCGCGGGGCCTCGGCGTCGTCCGCGGGAGCGCGAGGCCCGGAGCACGGCCCGGAGCCGCCCTGAGCCGCCCGCCCGCCCCACGCGACGGACGAGCGGTGGCCGGCGCCGCCCCGGTCCTGGGGGCGCCCGCGCCGGGCCCTGCGGCGGGCCGGGACCCTCTGGGCCGCCCTGGAAGTGTCGCCCCCGGGCAGCAGGCGGCGCGGGTCCAGCCGGCTCCGCGCAGCCCATTCGCCGCAGCCTCGGCCGCCGCTCAGAACCCGGCTTTGCGAAGAGCGCGTCTGCCAGGTCCGCGCAGGGCCCGCCGCGGAGGTCAGTGATGCTCTCGCCCCACGCGGGGTTCCTGCGGGCAACACCCCAAACGCTTGCATTGAATTTGTTCTGGAATTTCTAAGGGCGGAGCTGGCAGGCAGCCCGACTCTGTCGCGAGACGGATCCGGCTGCAGAGACGCCTCCGCGGAGATAAAGAACGATCGTCTGAGAAACCAGCGCCGGCTCTGCCGACGTGTCCCGCGTGTCCGCCGGCTCCCCGGGGCGCAGGCCGGCAGCTCCCCTCCACCAGCGCAGCCCGGTCGCCACAGCAGGAAAGGCCCTCACGGCCCTCTGGCGGCGCTTCCGAGCCCAAGTGAGGTGTGCGGAGCTGACCGACCGGCCCGGCCCGGCCGCCTGGTCCCGGGGGCCCCGGCTGCTCAGGGCAGGGGCACCGTCTGGCCCCCACTGGCTCGGGTTCATTCTCGGCAAAGGCGCCGGTGCTGGAGCCAGGCTGCACCCCGAGGAGGGGCCGCAGCGAGCAGCCCTGGATGATGCTGGGCTCATGGCCGCGTGTCGGTCATGGCGAAGGGCTTCAGAGCCCGTCCGCTGAGATCTGCTCTCCAACCACACATCTCTTCTTGTGGTTATCTGCCCACCTGCCCCCCACGCGCCCCCCACACCCTGCTTGCAGACACATGGCCACCGACACACGACACTCAAGCCCCGGCCATCACGGTCTCGTGGCCAGGGGCTGCAGTGAGGCTGGCGGGCACCACCAGGCGCGACCCCACCCTCTCGCTCCCGCGTCACCCTGGGGGCCCTCGGGACAGCGGGGGATGGGGGGCGCTGCTGACTCAGCTCCCGGGAGGGAGAACCAGAGCTGCTTTTTCTGGGACTCAGGGCAGCCTGTGAGACGGGGGAAAAGAGGCCCTTGGCAGAGCGAGCGCTGAGCCCCGGCTTGCCCTCCCACCACGGGGCCTGCCTGCCGAGCCATCTCCCAGGACTCGGCCCGCCCGTCCCCTCACTCGACTGGTTCCTCGGCAGCTGCCACATCCGCAACCCTTGCCCCGAGACCTGCCTGTCCCTCCTCCCTGCTGCCGCCCCCTTGCTGGGTGGCCTCGGAGGCAGCTGCTTCCTGGCCTTTGCCTTCCTTTTCCGTGGGACCCCCTCCCCTGGGAGCCCAGCAGCCAGCTCTGAGCACTAGAGAGCATCGGGGCTCCAGCCACCCCCCGGCTGCCGCGGGCCAGGACAGGGTCTCTGCCTTCCTGGCTCCACCTGTCTCACTGCCCCGTCCCGCCAGGTGTCCCGCCCCCGCCTGGGCAAAGCCCATGGGCCTGGCAGTCGCCCAAGGTCTCAGGCGTGACAAGCCCCAGCTTCCCGCCTCCTGCTGGGACCGACACAGGCCGGCTCCTGTCACGGTCAGTGCAGCCCAGCCGGCCCCGCCCTCCCGAGGCGTCTGCCCAGCAGATGGGCACGAGGGCTGCCCCCAGGGATGCCGCCTGGGCCCAGCCCGGTCATGTGTGGCCGTGGACAGGGCGGCCAGGCCTGCCTCCACCCGCCACCGCAGCCCACATGGCACAGGGCCCACAGAGAATTGGCCACTGGGCCTGGGCTGCCAGCACCCTCTCCAGCACCTGAGATCCCTCTGAGGCTGCCCCCAAGACGCCCGTCTCCCGTCAGGGGTCTCACCCGCTTCCCACGCTCCCCTGACGTGCTTCAGCCACAAGCCAGCAGGGCCCGGCACCTTTGGGGGGGGGGGAAGGCCTGCCTCTGCGTCCCTAACTTCGTGACACAAGCACCTTTTCACCCACAGTGCAAAGTCTCGCTTCCAACATGCGAGCGAGCACATGCTCCAGAGCAGGCTGAGACGCTGTGTTCACAGAGAGGCCCTCCCGGCACGGCAGGGCCACAGTGACAGCAAGGAACCCGGGCTGCACTGGCCCTCCGAGGCGCCCTCGCCTGCGGGCCACTGGCGTGCAGCATCCATAGCCGGGTCTAGCACCCAGCTTCGTGGCAGTCCTTCTTGGTCACTTGGGGCCTTGCTCCTGTCCTGGGTGCAGTGGACCTGGCCCCAGCCTCAGTCAGCGGAGGCCCCACCTGGGTCACCTCGACATGCTCACCCGGGACCTGCGCTGGCCGGGGCGCCTGCAGGGCTGTCGCCCATGAGGCCTGCAGGACATGGGCAAGGCCTCAGAGTTTGGGCGTGGGTGAGGGGCCATGTGGGGCTGTGGCCAGTCCGGTCTCTGCAGTGGGTGGGATGCATCTCCCTGAGGCCACCATGGCCACCCACTGTTACATCGACACCATGAGCACTTATGGTGACGTCTGGATGGGCCAGACGGTGTAAAGGTATTGATTTGATGAAAACTGCCGTCAAGCTGGAAGAACAAGGCTACAGTTTCCTAACAGAGCTGGAGAAATCCCCCCTGAGCCCCCAATGACCCCTGGGAGACCGAAAGGACCAGCCATTGCAGACGGCTGCAGAGCTCAGCTGTGGGGGCCGGACGGGCCGCCAGCACCCCGCAGCACTGCCCCATCCCCAGGGCCGCCCTCTCAGCCCAGACATGAGTGCAAGCCCCGAAGACTCAACGAGGAGCCCCCGCTGTTGGAAGGCCCTGCTGCTTGTCCAGAAAAGCCGGGAGCGCTGGCCACACCCCTCCCACCATGGGGGACCCCGGGAGCCCCACCGGCCCACGAGCGACACAGGCTCTGTGGCTCTAAGGAGAGCCTGGCAGGTTTCCCCAGGGCTTCGTGTTATTTAAACGTTCATGTGAACAAGAAGCTGTGAAGGACTCGTGGCAAGGTGGCTTCTGCTAGCTCCCGGGGGGCCGTGGTGGGTGGAGAGGAGGCGGCCTGCAGGGACCAGGGAGCCGGCGACCAGGATGCTCACTGGCTGGAAAACGCAGGACGTGGCGGCCACCAGGGCAGGTGAGCAAGCGCCAACCCACAGGGCAGGTGGGGCACCCGGCTGCCCCAGGGCCGGGGAGAGCTGACCCGGGAGCTCTGCTGGCTGCGCCGTCCGGGAGCAGGAGGCCCCGGTTGCCAGGAGGTGGCGGAGTCACCCCAAGGGTGCTCTTCATGGCTCAAAGCTCGCAAACTGCTAAAATTCAAAATTCTGTCCCTTGTCAAACTGCCTCAAGCACTTTCCTCTTAAATCTGTTCCTTTCCTGTGTCTCTCCGTCTGTCTCTGTGTCTCTCCTGCTGTCTCTGTGTCTCTCCATCCATCTCTGTGTCTCTCCTGCTGTCTCTGTGTCTGTCTGTCTCTCCGTCTCTCTGTGTCTCTCCGTCTGTCTGTCTCTGTGTCTCCCCGTCTGTCTCTGTGTCTGTCTCTGTCTCTGTGTCTCTCCGTCTGTCTCTGTGTCTGCCTCTGTGTCTCTGTGTCTGTCTCTGTGTGTCTCCGTCTGTCACACGCCGCGCACACCCTCTGAACTCACAAAGCGACCGGGCGGAGCCCCCGGGCCGCCTCAGTCCAGACCAACCCGAGTTTCCGTCCTCTCTCCTGTGCGGATCCGCACGGGGCGGGGCCCGGGGCGGGGCTTCCTGCGGCGCGGGGCGGGGCTTCGTGTGGCGTGGGGCGGGGCTTCCGAAGGGGCGGGCGGGGCTCCCGGAGGGGCGGGGATTCCTGCGGCGCAGGGCGGGGCTCCCGTGGGGCGGGGCTTCACACATCCTCGGCGGGTGCGGCCCTCAGCTCCCGGGAGTGGCCGCAGCACCCATCCATGACAGGGCCTCATGGCGTCTCAGCTGACGTGTCTCCCGGGCATTGAAAGTGCGCAGGCCTGTCGTGGCCGACGTGACCTGGCGTGACTGGCGTGACCTGGCGTGTTTGGTGTGCCTGGCATGGCCTGGCGTGACCTGTCGTAGCTCATGTGGCTGACGTGACCTGGCGTGACTGACGTGGCTGGCGTGACCTGACGTGACTGACGTGACCTGGTGCGTAGTTGACATGACTAGCGTAGCTTACGTGACTGGCGTGATCTGGTGTGACCTGGCGTAACTGACGTGACTGGCGTGACCTGGCTGGACTGGTGTGACCTGGCGTAGCTGACGTGACCTGACGTGACCTGGCATAGTCGACGTGACTAGCGTGACCTGACGTGACTGATGTGACCTGGCGCATAGTTAACGTGACAGGCGTAGCTTACGTGACTGGTGTGATCTGGCGTGACCTGGCGTAGTGACGTGACTGGCGTGACCTGGCGTGATCTGGCGTGACCTGGCGTAGCAGGCGTGACTGGCGTGATCTGGCGTAGCTGATGTGGCTGGCGTGACCTGGCGTGACAGGCGAGGTTGGTGTGGCTGGCGTGGTTGGTGTGGCTGGCATGGCCTGGCGTGACCAGGTGTAGCTCATGTGGCTGGCGTGACTGACGTGACCTGGCGTGACTGACGTGACCTGGTGTGATCTGGCATACGTGACGTGACCTGGCACGTGACTGGCGTGACCTGACATGACTGACGTGACCTGGCGCGTAGTTGACGTGACTGGCGTGGACTGGCGTGACCTGGCGTAGTTGACGAGACCTGACGTGACCTGGCGTAGTGACGTGACTGGCTTGACCTGGCTGGACTGGTGTGACCTGGCGTAGCTGACGTGACCTGACGTGACTGGCGTGACCTGACGTGACTGACGTGATCTGGCGCGTAGTTGACGTGACCTGACGTGACCTGGCGTAGTGACGTGACTGGCGTGACCTGATGTGACCTGGCGTAGCTTACGTGACTGGCATGACCTGGCGTGGCTGGCGTAACTGACGTGACTGGCGTGACCTGGTGGGACTGGCACGACCTGGCGTAGCTGACGTGACCTGATGTGACTGGCGTGACCTGACATGACTGCCGTGAACTGGCGCGTAGTTGACGTGTCTGGCGTGGACTGGCGTGACCTGGCGTAGTTGACGTGACCTGACGTGACCTGGCGTAGCTTACGTGACTGGCATGACCTGGCGTGGCTGGCGTGACCTGACGTGACTGGCGTGACTGGCGTGACCTGGCGGGACTGGCATGACCTGGCGTAGCTGACGTGACCTGATGTGAGTGGCGTGACCTGGCGTGACCTGGCGTGACCTGGCGTGGCTGACGTGGCTGGCGTGACCTGGCATGACTGTTGTAGTTGACGTGACTGGCGTGACCTGGCGTAGTTGACGTGACTGGCGTAGCTGACGTGGCTAACGTGACCTGGCGTGACCGGCGTGGTCTGGCGAGGCTGACGTGGCTGGCGTGACCTGGCGTCCCGCCCGTCCCGAGTCACGGGGAGTCGGGGTCGCGGCGCTCTGTCCGCTCGGAACGGCGGGTGCTGTTGCGGCAACCGACGACCGAGGCGCTGGCCAAGGCGGCCGGCTCCGCCCGGGAGGGCCTTGGGGCAGCAGGTGACGTGTCGTTGGGGTGTGAGCGCCGGGAATGGAGCCTGCATTGTTCGTTAATAACCCAGACGCTCACCGCGGTGTTTCCTCGCACCTGCCCGCCCGGCTGTTCCGCAGGCCCTTCGCTCAGGCGGGGTGAGGAGCGGCCGTTCTGGGCGGGGCTGCTCTTTCTGTGGAAGCGACAAGTGCCGTTATACAAACGGGCGAATTTAAAAACCTGAGGTTTCACAAGACGCCCCTCCAGGAACGTCGCCCCCCAGGCCCGTGCCCTCTGGCCGACTCCTCTCCCTGGCAGAATGAAGCTCCCCGCCCCACAGGGGCGCCAAGAACAGGACAGGATGCCCCCTCGGGGCCGCGCGCTTCCTTTATTTCGGGCTGAAAGCCAAAGAAACGACACTCTCTTATCCCAGCGAGATCAGGGACAGGCCGGTTCCGGGGTGAGACAAAGTTTGCAGCCAGGGGAGGGCCAGGGGACTGCGGCTGCCGGGTGGCCAGACAAGCCCCGGCCGGCCCGCAGCCAGTGCCTGTCCCTGCCTGGCACCTGCCCTGGACGACGTCCGTGGAGCCGGCTCAGCCCCTGGGGGCTAAGAACGTGGAGGGCAGACGGGGTCTCACCAGGACCTGTGACCTGGGTCCCACCGTGAAGTGGCCTGTGGGTGGCAAGACGGGCCACAGAGTGCAGGGTTGCCCTTTGCGGGGCACCCTGGGGACAAGAGCCCCGAACCCCTGCAGGGGCTAGAGTGGAGCGGCTGCAGCGGCCGAGGCCCAGGACGGAGGGCAGCAGAGATAGGGGTGGAGGGAGGACAGCGAGACCTGGGGCACCCTCCTTTCTTCCTACTTCCAGGGGAACTGGGACCCAGCCCTGGAGAGTGAGGTGCCCGGACCGGGGAGGCGACTCAGGCCAGTGCAGGGTCAGGCTGCGGGGCCTCAGCCCTGGGCAGGGGTGCACCCCTCTCAGAGGGTCGGGTGGCCGGCGTGGGTGTGAGAGGAGCTCGGGCTGCGGGTCGAGGTGTGAGAGTCATGGAACAAACAAAGCAGTTTCTGGAAGGAAAGTTTGGGGGGTGGGGTTGGGAGCTCAGAGTGGACGGTGCGTCCCGGAGCCTCGCACCCCACGGAGCACATGGGGGCAGGACGGAGTGCCTGGGCCTGGGGGGAAGGGCGGCTCCTCAGCCAGGGCTCTGCCTCCCGCCAGGGCTCACGAGCCGCCCACCCACGGCACCGGCCTCTGACGGCCCGTCCGGTCTCCCCAATGGCCCACACACCTTCATATTTAGCTGGTAAGTGACTAAATTCAATGGACTCACCAGCGTTCCGGGAAAACTGAATTTTTCCACTGTTCTCATGCCTTTGCACACGCACCGTTCCATCTCCTGTGCTGCAGCGCCGACGTAAAGACACCAGCAGGAATGAAAATAAACAACTAAAACGAATCATCCACAGCTACGTGGGATTTGCTGCCGGAACCCTTGGAGCCCAGCCCGGCGAACACCGCGGTGGACCCTCGCCCCTGCGGCCCCCAGCAGAGGTGGTCTGGAGCGCCCAGCCGCCGTCTGTCCTGCCTGCCCTTCACCGCATGCGTGCACCCCCAGACTGCCCCCCACCCTCTGCCTTGCACCCCCGCCTCCCTGGTGCACCCCCAGCAAGCATCGGCCAGCTGCCCCTGCCCTCAGCTCCTGCCCTCCACCACCACGGCGCACCCCACCCCCCAGCTCCTGTGCCCCCAGTGCGCACCACTGTGGCGCCTGAGGAAGGGCGGCTCTTGGGCCTCCGGGCCCCCAGCGACCAGCAGCCCCTCGTGCTCCTGTGGGTCAGCAGTGAGCCCGAGGAAGCCTGTCCTCAGCTGGGTTCTCAGTAGGGGCCCTGGGCCCCAGAAAGCACACAGTCCCCCTGGCTATGTCCTGGGCAGGCCCTGCCCTGCACAGCTTCCCTGGGGGACTCGGGGGTGCGGGGGGCTTCCACAGAGAGGGGCCATGGGGCAGCGGTGTGACCACTCCAGGGGGAAGGGCAGGGGAAGTTTGGGTTTTGGCTCCTCAGGGCATGACCCCCCCCTGCAGGAGCTGCAGCCCGGAGGCTCCTTCCTGCAGCTCCGTGTGGGTGACTGGCTGGGAGCCCCTAATGCAGCCCCAGGGAGTCAGGATGGGCAGGAGCAGGGACGCCGCGTGTCCCCTGGCCTGTCAGCTGCGCCCTCCGTCCCCGGGGTGGCGTCTGACCTTTGCAGAAAGCTGACTCACTTCAGGATAAATGAGTCAAACTGACCCGAGACTTATCTCGTTACATGACGTTGCTCGGTGCCATGATGCACTTCCCAGGCGCCCGGTTGGTTTTGTCTGAAACAAGGAAAATCAGCTGAGAGGAGGCCAGCGCCGGAGCATGGCCTGCCCCCCGGGATGAACAGAGGGACGTGTGGCCCAGGCCCTGGGCCCCGCATCTGCTCCGGGGGCGCTCAGGCCCACCACCGCGGGGGCAGGGGCCTGGGGCCGCGGGGTTCGTGCCGGGGCCAGCCACGCTTAGTGAGCCTGCCGAGCAGGGGGTGGCCGGCACCCACGGAGGGAGCCCGGAGACCAGCGGCTGGCATGGCCGGGGCAGCCCAGACTCGCACCTGAGAGGCGGCCCCGGAGCCAGACCCCCGAGCCTAGGCCCTGCCCCGGCAGCTCTTCACTGTGCGGCCAGTGCGAGCTTAACCGTCCTGCCGGAGGTCTTTGGTGGCTCCCCCATCCCCGGGCTCCCCCGTCTCCGGGCTCCTCCCGCTGTGAAGCCTGTCCCTGGTCCGTGGTTCCTGAGATCCACGCGGCTAGTCTCACGTAGGGCCTGGATTGGGGCCCAGCTGGGACCCTGGGGCAGGGCCCTCAGACACTGGAGGTGAGGACCTGTCACTGGACAGCACGCACGAGTGTTGACAGGCTTCTGGGGACCCTGGAGACGCCCCCTGGCGAGAGAGTCTGCAGCTGGGGCCCTCGGACCCTCTGCCGGGCGGCTCACAGGACGTGCGGGCGTCTGGAGCCCAAGGACGGCACAGACCAGGGGCCCCGAGGCCGCTGCCTGACCCTGCCCGCTCCACCTGCCCAGAGTTGCCCCTGGGAGGGTGGTGGGGTCTGCCGGGCGGCTCCCCATGAGTGACAGCCGGTGTGCGCGTGTGTGGTGGGCACATAGGCCGCACTTCCTTTGTTACAGGGCAGGGGAGGGGCACCCCAGAATCCCCAGCCCTGCCCCCCCCAAGTGGGTCTGCCGTCGCTGCTCAAGACAAGGCTTCCTGTCCGGCGTGAGACCCTGAGAGGAAAGGACCTTCGGCAGTCAGTGCCGACGCGGAGGAGGGGCGGTCTCCACACCAGCACCCGCAGCCGCCCGGCCCCTCATGGCGAAACATCCAGCCAAACGGGGTGGCCCAAAGCAGAGCCTCTGAGCCCCGAGAGCTGCCCCAGTCAAAGGCCCCTCCTGGGGGACCCATAGGAAAGGGGCAGAAGGGCCAGCGGCGCCTCTGGGACAAAAGGAGCAGAACCAGGATCAACGCTGCCGCCGTCCCCTCCGCCGGGCTCACGGCGTCTGTCCCAGCCAGGCCAGGAGCCACGGCCCAGCGCGCCCGTCCACGCGTCCCTGCTCCCCGTCCTCCGGGTCCTCCTGCCCCGCCCCTCCTCCTCCCTCCTCAGGCTCCTCTCCAGCTTCTCTCCCTGCGCAGCTCACCCTCCCTGGGGGGCCCCGGAACCTGGCACCTCCCCTCCCCCCGGGAGCCCCCGTTGCACCTTCACACCCTCCCCGAGGCGGCCCCCGTCTCGCTGCTGCGAGGACGCCGGCACGAGCGCGGGTCACAGGCCCCGGAGGCCGCGCCCCACTCCCGGATGAGCGCCCGGAGCAGGCTTGCGGGAGCATATGGCGGCCTATTTTTAGGTGTTTGAGAAGCTTCCATTCTGTTTTCCATAGTGGCTGCACCAATTACCTTCTCACCGACTGAAGTACGTGCCTAAAAATGATCAAAATAGTAGATCTTGTCATGTGTCCTTTGTCACAATAAAGAAATTGGAAAAAGAAAGAATCGGGGCGGGTGGAGTCGGCCCATCTGCAGCTGGGCCCTTGCATCCCAGTGAGGAGGCCGGGCCGGCCGTGATGTGGTTCTTGCCTTGGGTGGACACAGCCCGCCCAGGCGCTGAGGGCTGGGGCGGGCCGAGCTGTGGAGAGGAGGGAGCTCGTGGCTGAGACCACCCACGTGGCCACCGCGCCGGTCAGCGGAGAGGTCAGGATAAACGCGAAAGTGACAAACGGGCCTCCCTGGTGGCGCAAGGGGTTAAGCACCACACTATGAAGCTGTCCGCAGCCTCTGCTGCATGAGTTCGATCCCCGGCCAGGGAGCTACCCACAGGGTGCGGCAGACCTCTCCTGTCTCCCCGCCGCTCCCCTCAGCAGTGTGTTTCAGTGGATCCGCCTGGTCTGCTCCCCACTCTGTCTCTGGGGAGTCCTCTCACCCCCACACCTCTGGCCTGCACCCCAGCTCTTGTGTGCATAAATCAATCTTTAAAAAAAAAAAGACAAACAGGCTCAAAAGCTCGTGTGTGCTGAGGCGGGGCCAGTTTTCAGATGTCAACATGAAGGAACAGTCAAGAAGGCCCCAGAGCGGCACCCATAGCTGCAGGAGGACGGAGACCCCAGGATGGAATCTGCTTCTGCCAGACGTGGGTGCCTTGTCTTGGCCCCCTGTTGTCTAGACTCGGGGTCCAGGCTCGGCCAGGACACCTGTGCTCACTGGGATGCCATGACCCCGAAGCCTTCCTGGCCAGGAAGCCCCGAGAGCAGGCAGTGCCGAGAGCGGCAGACACGGGGGGTTGGGGGGGACACACACGATTCCGCCTCCGAGGTCCCCCTCACACCCCCCCACCCGTGAGGAGAACTGAGACCGCCTTTCAAGAGGGGGCTCCGGGTCCCCTCCTGTTCTGGCAGCGGCCGCCGTCTGGGCCGCGGCTCTCGGAGCAGGTGACTCGGGGCCAGGAGACCCCGCCATGGGCCCCAGACCCAGAGCTGCACCAGCAGAGCCGCCTGCGGTGTAGACGGATGCCCTGGCCGCCCCGTGCCCATCTCTCACTGCGCCCTCCTGGGAACCGCGGTCTCTGACGGCGCCACCCCAGCCTTGCCCAACAGCCGGCGAGCCCGTCACGCTGTGGCCTTTCGGGCACCCTCCGCATGTCCCCCTGCTCCCCCTGCACCCCCGGGCACCTTCCGCGTGTCCCTGGCGGCTGCGCGGATCACGCGCACTCACCCTCCTGCCACTGGACGCGCCCGGCTGCTCGCGGGTGTGGGTGACATGAATCCGCACCTGCGAGCAGTGGTGTCAGCTCCGGCCCCGGGTGTGGTGCTGTGTTGGACGCAGGCGCGTGTCCAGCTGTGTGTTGGACCCGACGCAGGCGCGTGTCCAGCTGTGTGGGCACCGCTGGCCTGTCTTCCCCTGGGCTCCATGTGTGTCCCCAGCAGCCATCCCAGCATCGTGCTGGGCTGACCCGACCATGGAGACCCGGTGTGAGCGGTGCCGCTCTGGGGGTTACAGGCAGACACGGCAGTCCTGTGGGAAGGCGGAAGCTCACCCCGCTGGTGATGCCGCTTCTGAAATCACTTCCATTCCCGAGGTGCTCCCCATCAGCGGCGCAGGGGAGAGCCAGCACCCACTGAGAGGAGCCGGAGACCCCCCAGGGCCACGGGGCGGGCTCACCCTCCAGGTCCAGGGGCTGGAATCACAGGCAGACTTGGGGGTGCGGCTGCCGTGGCAGGTTTATCTCCCTGAACAAACCATTCCTATTTCCCTGCTGTGCTGGGTTTGGACTCGTGCGTCCGGGGCGGCGCGGGCTGAGGTCGGGGGCATTGAGGGCAACAGACACGCCCCCACAGGCTGAGGCCACGGGGCCAGAACGCTCGAGCCAGATCCCTGAGGGGGGCCGCCTTCCCGCCGCTCCCAAAGTGATGCCCAGCCCCCTGTGGTCACCTGTGCTTTGCCACAGGTTCTCAGCAGAGACTTCGCAGGTCAAGGTCAAACATTTGAAGGAAGGAAACAGCCTTATTTTAGAAAAGAACATCTCAGAGCTCACAGGTTCCTGCCAGTGCTGGAGTGAGGTTCTCCCAGGGCCTGGAGGAACCGGCAGGGGCGGGCAGGCGGGGAATCGACCGCTGACTCACTGTCGGCTCCAAGCAAAAGCGGGAAATTGCGTCTTAATGCAATATTGGTGAGGGGCACACTCAGGGCACGCTCAGCGCCCGCCCAGGCTCCGCTCAGGAGAGGGCCGCAGGCCTGTGCCCCCGCACCCCTCCCGAGAGCAGCCCGGCCCGCAGGGCTGCGGTGACTCAGTGGTGGCCATGTGGGGCCGGCCCTGGGCATCCAGGGTCAGGAAAGGCTGCTTTTCTGTGGCGATGCCCGAGCTGCTCGCAGGCATGAGTCAGGCCCTTGATAAGGGCAGAAATGAGACGCGCCCACCGTGGCGCCCGGCGCAGCCCCAGCCTTTGTCTCAGCCTTGAGTGGCTCTGCCTGTTGCACTCGGCTGTGGCCCGGGGGGCAACACGGCTGCTTCTCCCAGATTATTTAAATGTCATTTCTTGCCTGAACGGCTGAGAGCCCACAGTCTACCCAGCAGCCAGGCGCCCCCACTGCCCCGCACTGGGGGTCCCGCTCTTTCACGCTCCCCTCTCCCTGCGCGGGGTCTGCCTCCCTCAGGCTCCACCTGAGACTGGTTTTGTGGCGGAAGCGCCTTGACTGAGGTGGACGCACCTGCACACGGGCACGGCGGCCGAGGGGGGCAGGCGCTGCGGGGGGCAGCCTGGGGCCCGCGCCCTGGGGTCTGAGCAGCTCCGGAAGGCAAAGGGCCTCACAGAGGGGTCGGCGTCCACCTGTGGGGGCGTGAACAAAGGAACCTGAAGCGACACCCCACTCCTTGCACGTGCCCAGGACGCCTGCCTGGTGGGCGGACGCCCGAGGCCCTGCGAGCTCCCCGCCCTGCAGGCGGGCGCGTGGGGGGCCCGGGGGCCACGTGGGCAGCAGGGGCCGGAGGGGAGGCCGGGGCTGCCGGCTCAGCGGGCACCGGGGGCTGAGGCCGCGTCGGGGGGCACAGGCGAGGGGGGCACAGGCGAGGGGGGCACAGGCGAGGGGGGCACAGGCGAGGGGGGCGCGAGCGGCTGCCTCAGCGCGCCGCGTCCCGGCCGAGGCACAGCCCGAGCGTCCACCCGGCCGGGCCTCGGCGCCTGCGTCTCCCCGGCCGTCCCGCCCTGGCCGGGGCGTGTCCTGCTCCGGGGCCGGCGGTGAGCGGGGCCCGGGCGGGCGGTCCCGGGTCCGGCGCGGGGTCGCTCCTCGTCCCGCCCGGTTCCGCCTTTAAAGTCCAGCAGCGCCGCCGCGCGCCCCGCGGTGGACAGGCCGGGCCGGAGGGCGCAGCTTCCCGCGGGCGGGCGGGGGGGGGGCCGGGGGGCGCGGGGCGGGGCGGGCCTGGGGGCCGGAGAACGCGCCCCCCCCCCCGCGCCAGGGCTGGGGCCACCTGCGGGGGGCGCTGCTCCCGACCCGCACCTGCTCCGCGGCGCCCGGAGCCGGGCCGAGGCCCGCAGCCCTGGGGTCACCGCGGGCGGCGCCGGGCAGGCCTGGGGGCGGGTCACGGGCTCGGCGGGCGCCCGCGGTCATGGCCCCCAGGCACGCCTCGTGCCGCCTCCCCGGGCGAGGGGCGCAGCCTCTCGGGGTTCTCTGGCGGCCGCCCCGGCCCTGCTTCGTGCTGCGCCTCCCAGACCCGCAGAGAGAGGCCGCAGCGCTCGCCCCGCAGGCCCCTCGGAGACCTGGCCTCGGGCCCTCGGGGCGGGAGCAGCGGGCGCACTGCCCTGGGGCGGGCGCTGGGCTCCTCCGGACCCCGCCAGGGCGGCCCGGGGAGCCCCTCTCCCTCAGGAGCTCGCCTGCCCGGGCTGGCCAGGCAGGAAGCAGCCGGGCCAGCGTGACCTCTCGGAGCCGCAGGGAGAGCCTGGTGCGGCCGCGTGGCCGGCTGCGGGCGGCAGGGGGTGACCGCGGGCGTGAGCCGCGGCCTGGGCCCTGGCAACTTGCCGGTGGGCATGGGCGAGCAGGTGCCGGGGCTGGAGATCAGGCGCGAGAGCCTGCGTGGCAAGACGCTCCCCCGGGAACTTGGCAAATAAGCTGATTTGTTTCTTAGCTGAAGAGTCTGTTTTCAAAGGCAGCCCATGCAATGAGATTAACTGGGGAAACGAACTTTCCAAGTTGCAGCGGGACTACAGATCTTTAAAACGTGTGTATATTTTACATCATTGTTCACTTGTAAGCAACGTTTGCTCCCCCCCCCTAGAATTTCCTTCCCCAGTGCCCCCTGCACCCTCACCGCAGTCCCCTGTGCGCCGCCCTCCCGCCCCCCCCCCCCCAGTCCCTCTGCGGCTGTGCTTTTCAACCCAAGGAGCTTGATGTGGCCTGGTCAGTTGGGAGCGTGTCGGGGTGTGCGATGCCGGCCTGGGAGCCCTGTCTTTCCAGCGTAGTAACCCGGACACGCGGGGCCATGGTCTCTGCAGAGAGGATGATTGCACCGGGCATGACTCCCTCTTGCTCTTCAGAGCCACATTTTCCAGTTTGAATTCTGAAGGGTGTTTCATTTTCAGCGACCAGCTGTATAAATAATTCATTCCTCTGAACATGCTGCAAGCAGAGCCTGGGGGGGGGCCACCTGGGGGAGCCCAGCAGGCACACGGTGAAGAGGCCGTGTCTCCTCTGAGTCACCGTCCCGAGGGCCGTGTGATTCTGGAGAAAACCCGAGCCACGTAAGATGGTGCCCTTGGTGATCTCAGGAAACATGAAGGGGCATCTTGTGTGACGGTGCGTAGGGCTCCTGCACGCGTCGGGATGGGTCAGGGCGTGTCCTCTCCCAGGGCCCTGGGTCTCCGCCCCATCCTGCATGTCACCGGTCACTCAGAGCAGGCCAGACTGTTTTTTTCTTCATGTAACTAGTACATGCATATGTCTTGTCAGTTGAGGGCGTGTGCTGGTGTGGCCGTGTGCTGGGTGAGTGCGTGGGGCATGAGCCCGGGGCTGCTCCCCCACTGAGGGTGCCTGGGAGCCACCGGACAGGGGGCTGGCCCATCCACACGCCGCCTGCTTACTTGACCCTAAGTGCTCAGGATCTTCTGGGGAGCATAGTTGGGCCAGACACAGCAGACATGTCAGCCAGGTACTGGGGCCACTGGGAGCCCAGGGAATGGTGGGTTGGGGGTGCAACCCAACAGCATGCCCACTGAGGGGGGCTCTTGAGGCTCCAGCATAGAAGCCCACATTTCTGGCCCCCAAAACTGGGGCCGCGGCTCACATCCACAGTGGGTGAGGGGCCTGGGGAGGCAAACCCCAGCATGCCACCACCAAGTGCTGGATGTTGCTGATTATCTGCCCCCAAAAGTTCTATTTAACTGTCTTGAAATGGTTGACATATTAGTGTTTTACGCATCTGTTCTTTGGAGCAAGTGGGGCTGATTAAGACTGGCCACTGCCCGCGCCATCCATCCGAGGGTGGGAGCTGCCATCAGGTACCTGGCCTAGCCTTGGCCAGGCGCCTGCCAGGCAGAGACCCATCCTGCAGAAGGAGGCACCCTGGGGTGAGAGTGAGGAGGGTCTGCTCAGAGCTGCGGCGAGCAGGCGGTGCACAGGCCGCCAGGACTATCAGGACTCAGGGACAGCAAGGCCCAGGAGACAAAGGCCTGGACACGTCCCTCCCCCACCGGGCGTCCCTTCCCCTCCCCCCTGCCTCCTTCCTCCCTCGCAGGTCTCTCAGCCATCCCTTGTGCTAACTGGGCGGCAGTGCACACACCCATCTCCTGTGTCTTAGATGAGCACTGTCTCCTGGCGTGGTGCAGTCGATGGCTTTTTAGTGTGTCACGCCTTTCCTGAGCATCACAAGAGTTTCCCCGCGGGTGCTGTGTGTGCGGCAGCATCAAGGCAAATGCAGTGGAGAGGGTGCCCAAGTGTCCGGGGGCGAGACCCCCACGGCCTCTTGGTGGGCGAGACCTCACGGCCTCCCGGTGCTGGGCCAAGCCCACCTGCAGGGCCTCGGTGCTGACAGCCCCGCCCACTGTCCCCAGCGGTGGGACATGGGGGGCAGGTCTCAAAGCAAGCCCGCCGGGGCACTTTGCTTGGCCCAGGTGTGGAGGGCGCCCTCCTCGCCAAGGGTCTGAGCTTACTCCTCTGCTTTCCTGAATCCAGGAGGGGCAGGGGAGAAGGGGGAAGGAGAGGGAGAGGATATGGGGGAGTCCCCAGGGCCACCCACTCACTCCGACCCTCAGCACTGGTCTCTCTGAAGAGCTGTGTCTGCTTCAAAAATAGGAGCAAGGGCGGGTTGTTTCCAGAAAACGCTGTTCTGGACCTCTTCCCAGCAGAGAGCGTTTCCGCCTCCTCCTCGGGAGCTCTCCGGCCTGGCCGATGCTTCCAGGAAAGGTGGCCCAGCCCATGGCAAGTGGACGTCCACTAAATGGATGACAGGAAGCAATGCGCGCCTCCGTGCGCCACTGGCACCCCTGCCCACCTGCCTCCACCTGCTGGGATATAGCAGGCCAGGTGGACACCCAGCAGGGCCACTGCCCCCCAGGGTACCTGCCAAGACCCTGAGGTGGGCACCGGGTCACGGCTGGGTGGGAGTGGGCAGGCAGGGTGACATGTGGTCCAGTGTCGCTGGCAGTGCTGGTGACCCCTTCACAGCAGCTGCCTCCCCTCAGGGAGGTGTGGGCAGGGCCAGGGCTACAGGGAAGCTGCTCAGCAGGGGCCCCAACACTAGGGCCAGGCGCCCACACCAGAGTTGGGGTGCAGGCGCTGTTGCTGTGTTCTTTCCTTGAGTCCTCTGAGACCCTAGCGTGTGGGACTCAGTTTCCCGGCTCTCTTGCTGTCTCTGCCATTTCCAGGCCGATATCAAACATTGTTCGGCCGATATCAAACATTGCCCTGGGCCTGAGGCCTGCTGCCCCCTGCGTGGGCAGGTAGGCACTCGAGGCCTCCAGGGCAGCCCCCTTCCCTTCAGCACTCAGGCAGCACAGCCACACTCCCAGGTCCCCACGCGGGGGGGGGGGGGTGGGGGGGGTGGGGGGGGGTGGGGGGGGTGGGGGTGGAAGGTGCAAAGTGTGGGAGCCGCAGTGGGAGGAGCCTGGAGACCCGGCACAGCCAGCCTCGGACCGAGAGTGGACACAGCCATGCTGAGGAGGAGGGCAGCGACCTGCCTGCCCAGCTCGAGAAGAGGCTGGGGACCCTGGGCCGCCTCCTCTGCAGGCCGACCGCACGCTCCCGGGTCCCTCCCTCCACCCTCCTTAAGCTCCACCGGGAATTTTCATTCTCTCCGTGGAAGGATGTGGGCTCTTCGGGCCTCCTTTGAAGATGAACAGGATTTTGACTTTTGCACTCTAGTTAGTGGCTGAGAAGACCCGACTCTGCACCCCTGGCAGCCCCTCTGCAGCCTAAGGTCTCCTTGTGGAAACCCCGACTGTTGTGGGGTGCGGGCAGGCGGCAGTCAGCAGAGTTGCTGCAGGTGGTCCTGCCCAGGGTGCAGCCCCGGATAGGCCTGGTCCAGCGGGACGGAGCTGACCCTGGGAAGAGGCGTGGCCACCGTGAGCTCCAGCCGGTGGCCGGGGGCCTGCGCCCGCCCGTGGCTACCCTGCCTGCTCCGGGTGTCATGGCTAAGATGCCACCCAAAGGCTAACGGGCCAAGCCCACTTAATAATGCAAGAATTTGGGGGCAGCCGATAAGCTGGTCGCAGCAGGGAGAATAAGCGTGGGGATGGTCAGCTCCCCTCAGGGCAGACACACCTGGAGCCGGGCAGGGGGCAACAGGGCCGGCGCCGGATGGGAGGACCCGCCGCCCACCCGCCCGGGCTCCGAGACAAGAGCTGCCCAAAGGCCCAAAACCTACCCGAGGGCCGCGCCGCACAGCACCCGCAGGAGGGGCCTGTGCCGGGCGACAGCGGCGGGCCACGGGGACAGCCCCGCCCGCGGGCCTCACCCCGACTGCAGGGGGCGCGGCCGGGGGTGCCGCGCGGGCCCATCCGCGGACGGGGAGGCGCGCGTGGCCTCGCCGGGGCCGCCTCACCCGGGGCGTCAGCAGCGACGCGCCTCGGTCGCCGGGGCTCTGCCCGCGCTGGCCGATGGCGATGCCCCCGCGCCACGGCCCCTGGGGGGCTGGACCCCGCGGCCAGCA
This sequence comes from Talpa europaea, assembly GCF_964194135.1. NCBI lineage: Eukaryota > Metazoa > Chordata > Mammalia > Eulipotyphla > Talpidae > Talpa > Talpa europaea. The sequence goes on along the minus strand of NC_140072.1, from coordinate 155,899 downwards.
GCTCCTTGGGGCGCCGGGCCGGGCGTGCGGGGCCCCGCCTGGGGCCGGGGGAGGCTTGGAGGGCCCGGCCCGGCCCTGCAGGGCTCCGCTCCTCTCCCCCTGGGGGGCCCTGGGTGCTTCTTCCCCGCTTCCTGCAGGGGCCCGGGCGGGGCCTCCCCGGCCCGCTTCTCCCTTCGGCGGCGGCCGGGTCTGGCTCGCGGCGCCCCCGGCCCGGCTTCTGCCCGCGCTCGGGGCCCCGCCCACGCGTCTGATTGGACCATTTTTCAATCCTGTGGCTGATTGGGCCATTTAGTACCAATCAGCTCATCGCTCGCACGTGATTGGTCCGTTGCAGGCCGGGGCGGCCGCGGTTATATAAAGGGCTCCGCGGCGCCGCGTCTCGGGACGGGGGTGGCCGCTGCCCTGCCCGGCGCCCGCGTGGACGCGCCTGTCCCGGGGGCCGGCGCCGTGGGCGGGGCGGGAAGGCGCCCGCGGGGGGCCTGCCCAGCAGCCCGCGCTGCTGCCCGGGGGAGAGCGGCCGCCGCGCGGGGCTGCGGTCCTCGGCGCGCGAGGCGCTGCGCGGGGTCGTTTCTGCTGCCCCTGGCGGGGCCACGGGTTGTTCCCCGAGGTTGGTCGCGAGTTCCCTGAGAGACGCCGTACCCCGAGAACCCCGCTGCGTTGGGGGCACCTGCAACCCCGTCTCTGCAGCTCCTCGTCTCTGCAGCCCCCCGTCTCTGCAGCCCCCCATCTCCGCAGCCCCCCGTCTCTGCAGCCCCCATCTCTGCAACCCCCCGTCTCTGCAGCTCCCTGTCTCTGCAGCCCCCCGTCTCTGCAGCCCCCATCTCTGCAGCCCCCCATCTCTGCAGTTCCCCGTCTCTGCAGCCCCCCGTCTCTGCAGCCCCCCATCTCTGCAGCCCCCCATCTCTGCAGCCCCCCGTCTCTGCAGACCCCCATCTCTGAAGTTCCCCGTCTCTGCAGCTCCCCGTCTCTGCAGCCCCCCGTCTCTGCAGCCCCCCATCTCTGCAGTTCCCCGTCTCTGCAGCCCCCCATCTCTGCAGCCCCCGTCTCTGCAGCCCCCCGTCTCTGCAGCCCCCCGTCTCTGCAGCCCCCGTCCCGGCAGCCCCCCCGTCTGTGCAGCCCGCGTCTCTGCAGCCCCCGTGGCAGGTGGGGGGTCTCGGGCGCGCTCGGTCACTCTCGCTAGGAGGGTCAGCGCCGTGCCGCGCCTGCTGGGGCAGAAGAGGCCGCGCGTGGGGACAGGAGGCGGACCCCGGGCAGCGCCTCCCGCCGCGCGAGTCAGGACCGGCGTCCGCGGCCGGCTGGGAGGCCCCGCGGCCCGTGGGGGCGCCGTCCAGGGCCCGGGGGCGCCGTCCAGGGTCGGGGCCGTGGGGCCAGGGGAGAGTCGGGCGCGAGCGTGAGGCGCGGGGGCCTCGGCGAGCAAAGGGCCGTGGGCTCCGGCGCGGGGTCCCTCTGGCTAGCGAGGGTCTGGCCGTGCGGGAGGCGCCCGGGGCGGAGGCCGCGCGTGGCCCCGGCCGTGTCCGCGGAGGTCCGGCTGGCGGGCGGCGGCTCCGCGGCGCTCAGCTCGCTGAGGAGCAGCCCGGGGTGGCGGCGCCTCCAGCCCGCCGGCTCCGCGCCCCGCGGCCCGCACAGCCCAGCGCAGGCGCCGAGGCCTGGGGCCGCCCGGCGTCTCGGTGGTCGCGCTCCGGGGCCCGGTTCCTCCCACGCATTTCCCTTCGTTCTTATTCTCGTTCATTTTCGTTGGATTAAATGTCTGTAACTAAACGACGCTTAGATTTAGTAAATGCCGAACTTACTTCCCGTGAAGCAGTGTCAGCAAACTTTCAGGCAGACCAGGAAAGCAGGCGTTTTTATGTTCCGTAAAGCTGCGTTTGGGTGCAGAAAGGCCTTGTGTTTGCATAAAAATGTAGTATTCAAAATGTGAGGTGGTCGCCGGGGCGTTGGTGGTACAGTGGTTAGCATAGCTGCCTTCCAAAATGTGAGGTGGTCAAGTGAAGGCCTCCTGTGAGTCCGTCGACCCCACGGGCCCTAAATACAGTGGGGCCGGGAGCAGAGGGGCTGCTCTTCCTCTAGCCAGCGAGACCGTCTGCGGCGCGGGAGCTGCGCAGGACCCGGAGCCCGCGGAGGACTTGCCTGGCCAGCAGGACGCACCGTGTATGTCAGTGACTGGAACGGCAGGTGCTCAGAAACACTCCAACTTTGGTCAAAACAGTCTTTCCTAAAGTAAGAAAATGAGCCCAATCATTTCAGATGATTTTTGTTAAGGAAGTGTCTAATACCAGAAGTTGATCGTGTTTAAGAGAATTGCAATTCTTTGACAGTCTCACTCACCAGAAACGCTTTGTCCAACAGGACCATCAGGCCTCTGGACACGCTGACCTGGGGGTCCTCGTGGGATGGGGGGCACTTGGTTCTGCCAAGCAAGTGGCCCCGTTGCAGTGCCATGGTGATGGCCATGCTGGTCTGCACGAAATCGCGGGAACTGAGAGATTTTGGTCTATTCATATTCACATGTCCACATCAATCACCCAAAATACCCACAGTTTCCACTTGATTAAGAAGGCGGGGTAGAAGCAAAACAACTTTAAACAAAATCACTTGATGCAGGAAGTCCCAGTTCGTCAGGTCTCTATTTAGAGCCTTTGATTGAGCTCCTGGGCCCAGAAGCGGCGCCGAGGAACAGCAGCCGAGTCAGACATGCAGCTGTCCGCGCGCCCTCCCCTGTGCTGACGCAGGCGAGCGTGGGGACGCTGCCCAGTAGCGGCCTTGGTGTTTGGATGAATTTACATTAAGGCTGGAAAACTCATCCTGCTCATTAACAAGCCAAACGCTGGGAGGCAAACCCAGTTTACCAGACACTTACAGGCTGAGAGTGAACACTGCACTTCTCATAGTTGTAAGTTCATGAAAGTTTTGGAATCTATTAATACTTTGTATATAAAAAGGGAAATCTGAGCTGTAGAAGCCGGTCCTGGGTGACAGATGGTGCTCTTTCAGAGATGGAGGCAGGCGAGCGACCCCTGCTCAGGACTCAGCGGCTGCGCTGGGACAGCACTGGAGTGCAAAAGCTATGCCTCGTTAACTGCTGGGCCACACACCTGGATGCCCGCAGCACCCGTGCAAAGTATATAAATGAGCAAAAATGTGGCTGAAGAGCAAGGAGGAAGAGGACTCAGAAACCTAGGAATCACGGCATCTGCCCCAGAAGACTCACTTGTCTGTGCTCAAGCGTCTGTTATTGCAGATTCAGTGTCACGATGGACGTGCCTAGTGACAGGACATGAAATCATGACATGGACCCATAAGGTGGCCTGGACCATGTGACAGGGAGCTGGCTTGGAGCCAAGCCAGAGGAGACCCCAGTCCTCACATGAAGACCACTAGGCATCAGGCAGAGAATGATTCCTCCTCCTTTTGTCCTAACCAGGCCTCCAGGAGAAAGAGTGGGTGCCCTGCTGGAGACCGCTTTACTCTAGGGCCCCTCCAGACTCACACACACCAGCATCTTGTCGGGTACCCCAAGACCAGTCAGCTGACACATAAAATTGACCATCATGATTGACATGAAAGCGAGTAGTTTTAACCCAACTGGTCATGAATTATTGCAATGGCCCTCCTCCCTTCCTCTCCTCTGTGCCTTGGTTGCTGCCTGGTGCACCCTCCCTGAGCAGGCGAACAGAAGCAGCTCCCCAACAGGGGTGAAGGCCCAGAAGCCCAGGCGGCAGCAGAGCTGGGTCAGGCTCAGGCGATGTTCTGGGAACACTCCAGGGGCAGACCTGGGGCCGGCTGGGTGGTAGTGGGGGGACCCTTATTCTCTTGACCTTTACCTCCTGGAGCTCCACCCAGCTCTGGTGTGAGGCCTGGAGGAAACTGCTCCTGTCCTGGCAGGGGGGCAGGGGCACAGGCTGTGAAGATGCCCAGAGCTCGGTCCTGCTGACCAGGGGATGGTTTGACCAGGGAACCTCCAGAACCAAGCGGGAAGGACGGGGGACACCCAAGGTGGCTGCAGCCTTCCCGCATGGCTGTAAGGGTGCAGGAACTGCCCCCACCTTACCAGGGCCCCTTTATGCAAGGGGGTGCACCTGCAGAGAAGCACATCTCAGACTCTAGGTCCAAAGACAGCAACAAAGACAAAAACAAGGACCTGGAGGAGATCTAGTGACTCACGGCAAACAGGAAGCACAGCTCAGCCGCTGGCCAGGTGGACATTCCAGCCTTGCACCCCAGGCCCCACCCCCATCACTCTGATCCAGGAGCCCACAGCTGCCTTTCCACAAGAAATTGCGGGATGCGCTGTGAGGCCAATAGCCATGTAAAGGAACAAATCAAGCATCAGAAAAGACTCAGGGCTGACAGATTTTGGAATCATCAGACCGGGGATTTATTTGATTTAATTCTTTTCCTCTCCCCCCAGATTATGAATTTAAAACAATTATGATTCATATGCCAAGGACTCTTGGAAAAAAGCAACAGCATGCAAGAAAATATGGGTGATGTAAGCAGAGATCGGAGAGTCTAAAAATCAAAAGGAAATGCGAGTCAGAATCACTGTCACAGAGATGAAGAACGTCATCAGTGGACTCAGCTGACAGGACACGGCACTAAAGACAAGTGAGCTTGAAGACACAGCAGCAGGAACGTCTCAGACTAAAATGGAATGAGAAGTGAAAGAACAGAATGTCCAAGAACTGTCAGACAATCACAATGATCTCATGGGAATAGCAGGAGGAGGAGGGGAAGAAGAAGAGAAAGGAACAAAAATAATTTGAAGTGAGTGATAATGTTAGGCTGAGAATTTTCCAGAATTTATGATGGGACCTCATAGGAATACCAAACAGGGTAAGAACAAAAATACCTGCACCTGATCGCATCATGTTCAAACTTCAGAAAATCAAAGACAAGGAAAACTCTTGAAAGCAGTCAGAGAAAAGAACCCACTTTGCTTAGAGAAGAACAGTAGCTCCCGTCACCAGCTCAGCAAACAAGAAGGGAATGGGGTACGGTATTTAACGTGTTGAAAGAAAGAAAACACCACCAGCCAGGAATTTTGTATCCTGCAAAATCACCCTCAAAAGTGAAGGAGCAAGAATTTCCCAGACAAACACAACCGATGGCTCCAGGGCCTGAAGGGCTGCCACATGGGAAGAAGCAGCATGTGCAACCCTGTACTCAAGCTGGGAGGGAGGCAGGGGAGAGAGGGGGGCGGGCAGATGGGGCTTCTGGGGCATGAAATTGCGCTGTGTGGTGTTGTGGTGATGGGCATGAAACCCGTAACACTGCATAGCGCAGAGAGCAACCTAATACAAACTATGACTTCAGTTAATAAAAACGTGTCAGCAGTAATGGTCAGTCCTGGAGTATGGGGCTGTGGGCAGGGAGGGAGGCCTGGGTGGGCTGGCGTTGCTCTCTGCTCCATTTTTTTTGTAGCAAAAGGTGCTCTAAAAAAGTTTATTAATTAAGAAAATTTAAATGGCAACAAATAAGAGGCATCACAACTGTCTAGCAGACTGATTTACATTGGATTCATCAGGTACCAGATGATACTGGTTGGGTTAAATCTGCAGGAGAAACTGTCTGCCGGCACCCTACTTCCCTCCAGCCTGTGTGTGTGTGTGTGTGTGTGTGTGTATGCGCGCGCATGTGTGTGTCTGCATGTACACACCCACAGGTGCTTGTTTGCTGTAGATGCTGAATCTTGGAGAAAGTGAATCGTGTAATATCTCAGAGTGATCTTTCTGGAAAACAAAGCCTGCGGGACCGATTTTGTCATGATAGTGAAAAGCCTTCGTCTTTCTCTCTCGAGCTGCATTTACATGCATGTGCTGCAAGGAGCTAGCCAGGGGGTCTGGTTGAACATTTGGTGATTATTAGACTTCAGAAAGTAAACGATAAATTTGGCCTCATGGCGTGCTGAGATGACAGATGGGGCTCTCACACACACACCCTTGCTTCCACATTGTGCTACTGCTACACTTTAATTCTATAACCTTCAAAATTGCCTCTAGGAGCGTAACACATAAATGTGCACACAGAAGGGCCCAAGCTGCTTCGTCCCTAGAGGGCAGGGTGCTGAAATCAGCATTCTCTCTCTGGGGGATGAGGAAATCTGGGCTGGGGTCTTTCAGACGTCGAGGCAAACCCCTGACGTGAGGAAGGAAGAACTGGATGCACAAAGCCTCTTCGTAACACCTCTCTTCTCCAGCCCCGCAGCGGAACATCAGCCAGGTGCCTCCAGGTCAGAGGCCCCTCACGGACACTTGGGGAGCAGAGGTGGCAGATCAGTGTGGCTGGCAGCTGAGGCTCTGACCCCTGCCCCCTCCTTTGTCCCACATCGTCACGTTCTGCCGTCAAGCCCAGGAGTCTGGTGGAAGTTCTGATGCAGGAGAGAAGCAAGACCATGAGGTGGGAGCAGCAGCGAGGGTCAGCCTCTGAGACCTGCAGCCCAGCCTCCCCTGTGGCGCCCGTGTCTGCGTGGCAAACGTCTCTCCTTGTGATTCTGTGCTTGTTAGTTTATTTTAATCACTGACTGACCCCAGCTGTTCCCTCTTCCAAGCGAGACCCATCGCCGGAGTGTCCAGGGCCCCGGGCTCTGGCCACTCCCCTCGCACTTGGCTCCTGGAGAGCCTCACCCGTGCGGCCAGCTGAGGATCAGGATTGGGGCCACGACCCAGCAGATTTCTGTATCCATGTGCTCAGCGAGAAGGAGCTGACCCCGCTCTGGAGGATGGGCATGGCAGACACAGGCGCATGGGTGACCTGGCTCTGCTCCATGACTGTCTGGCAGGCGATGAGCCACCTCCAGGCAGGCCATGCCCAGCCGAGCACCCATGAACAGGGCACCCCGGGTGTGGCACACAACACCTGGGCTGCCAAGACCGGAAATGACTTACTCATAAATATTAATACATTCAAGATATGAGTTGCAGGCTGTCACTATTCAGCCAGATCAGAGAAGCTTCCAGAACCCCCAGGCAAATGCTTGGGGAGCCATCAAGAATGATCCCAAGCACCTGGGTTCTTGTCAAGGGTGTCATCAGTCCAGTTGCTGTGGACAGCCTGTGCCGTCCAAAGGGGCAGCGTGGGGACGTGGTGTGGAGCTGCTGGCAAGACCCCGTCACCTTGTCCTGAAGGCCCGTGGCCCATGCCCCAGGGCTGCTGCTCTGTTATTCAGTCCTGTCACCAATCTCTCCTCGCCAGCAATCAATTTCAGACAACGTGGGAACCACAGAGCAAAGGCACTTGCAAACATGCCCATGTCCAGTGGCCCGAGGCTGCCTCCTCCCTGGAGACGCGGAGCTCAGAGTCTGTTTCTCAGCCCCCGCCCTTCCTCATGCCCCACACCAGCACATCTGGTTTTACTTGTAGATTTTTTTCAAACTCACTTTCTGCTCAAAATATAGTAACCAAAATACTTTGAGAGAACAAGATCAAGTCTAGCCAGTGGAGATCACTGAAAACCAGCTGGCTGTTGAGACTGCCTGCTCTTGGCCAGGCGCCCTCACCGTCCTGGGGTCACGTGGTGGCAGGAAAGGCTGGGTCGCGAGTTCTGCGCCGATGCATGTGGACTTGGCGAGGCCGGAGCCCGGCTTGTGTGGCGACGCCGGCACCGCCGTCCCACCGTGGGCTTTGACATGGAGCCTGGAGGAGTGGGGATCACGGGCAACCTTGACGGGCCCCTGAGCAGTCTGGGGGGGTGCATGCGCCAAAGACTCTGTGAAAGAGCAAATGGGCACCCTCTCCGGGCTCGCGCAGGGCAGGGGCGCCCAGGCCCTGGGGCTCCAGGAGGGTGGGCAGCAGAGCGGGGCCCCAGGCTCGGGGGGCAGGCTCTGGAGCTCCGCTAGGAGGGGCCCTGGCTGACAGGCAGCACGGCCGCCCTGCAAACCTTCCCGGAGACTCTGGGCATTTGGTGGCCACATGTTTGGCTGTTTTTCTATTTTCTATTTTCAAAGAAAAAAACCCAGAAGAAAGCCTGTGAGGAAAACGTCCCATTAAAGCAGAAGACAGGCCGGCGCATGGCGCCTCAGGCAGGGAGCGGGGCCCTTCCTGCTGGGGCGGGTCTCCCGGGGCTCACAGTTCACGAGGGATCCTGGGCTTCGCGTTTGGGGCTCTTGCGCCAAGACGCTGCTTCTGTGCGCCTCGCCTGCCCGAGGGCCCCTGCGCCGCCCGCCCAGCACCCGCCGGGAGGGTCGGGCCCGAGGATCCGAGCGGAGCCGCCGCGCGGGCCCGGGGCGGGGAAGGGGAGGCGGGCAGGCGGGCAGGGGCCCTTCCTTCCCACCGGCCTCCCCAGACCAACAACCGGGTTTCCTCAGGGCTCTTCCCGGAGGCCGCTCCGCTTCTGGGCGCCACCCGGGGGCATCGCTGCGGCGCCGAAGTCTGGGCTCCCCAAGCCCCGCCCGCCCCCCACCCCTGCCAACCCCCGGGCCCGGGCCCGGCCCAGCCAGGACGCCTCCCCGGCGTTTTCCAGGGACTTCACCGCGCAAATGCTCAGGCCTAAGCGCGCTCCGAGAAGGCCGCCGCGGGCGCAGCGACCCGTGCCCTCTGGACCCGCGCTCGGCGCGGGAGGCGGGCAGGACGGGGCGGGGCGCAGGTCACGGCTGGCGGGCGGGAGCGCCCGGGTGAGACGGGCCGGGGCGGAAGAGGTGGGGCCACGATGGGCTCGGGCGTGAGGAGCCGCGGGCGTGAGGAGCCGCGGGCGTGAGGAGCCGCGGGCGTGAGGAGCCGCGGGCGTGAGGAGCCGCGGGCGTGAGGAGCCGCGGGCGTGAGGAGCCGCGGGCGTGAGGAGCCGCGGGCGTGAGGAGCCGCGGGCGTGAGGAGCCGCGGGCGTGAGGAGCCGCGGGCGTGAGGAGCCGCGGGCGTGAGGAGCCGCGGGCGTGAGGAGCCGCGGGCGTGAGGAGCCCCGGGCGTGGAGCGTGAGGAGCCCCGGGCGTGAGGATCCGCGGGTGTGAGGAGACGCGGGCGTGAGGAGACGCGGGCGTGAGGAGACGCGGGCGTGAGCAGCCCTGGGCGTGAGGAGACTCGGGCGTGAGGAGCCCCGAACGTGAGGAGCCTCGGGCGCGAGGAGCCCCGGACGTGAGGAGACGCGGGCGTGAGGAGCCCCGGGCATGAGGAGACGCGGATGTGAGGAGACGCGGGCGCGAGGAGCTGCGGGCGCGAGGGTCCCGGGGCTGAGGGGGTGGGCGAGGGGCATGAGGGGCTCAGGCGTGAGGGCCTGGGGGAGGTGACGCCCTCCCTGTCCTGGGCCAGAAGCTCCCCCGCGAGTTTAACCGATCTTGGAGCAGGAACCAGCTCCGGGAGCGCGGGGCGCTGCAGTCCGCGCTGGCCTGGCCGGGCGCTCTGGGAGTCACCGCCCGGGCCTCCCGCTCTGGACTTCGCGGAGCTGCGGCTCGGCTGCGCGCACGGGGACGCTCGCCAGTGTGGGCTCCGGACCCCTCCCCACCGGCCTGGCGCGGCCCCCAGGAAGGCGCCGGGGCTGGGGCAGCGGGAGCGGCCGCCAGCCTGGACTCCCGCCAGGACGGCTGACCCGGGTGGGCAGCCTGGCCGGCCCCGCTTGTCCTCCGCGCGGCTCACGCCCACTGCGGTCCGTGCGCGCCCAGTCGCCGCACCCGCCGCTTGCGCTTGCGGGCGAGGGCCCCGGGCGACGCCCCTCGCCCAGGCCGCGCGTCCACGCACCGCCTCGCCGCCGCGCGGCCCGGGCTGCCTGTGCGCGGCACGATGGGCCCGGCCGCCGCCCGCGCCCGGCTGGCGGGAGCTCAGTCCGCCGCGCGGTCAGCACCGCTGGCCTCAGACGCTCTGTGAGGGGAGCCGTGGGCACCCCCGCCCGGGCAGGGGGACCCGCCTGGAGGGGCCGGTGGACGCGCGGTTAGGACTCGGCCGCGGGGAGCGCGAGACAGGCCTGCTTGGGGGCGGGCGCCCGCGGAGAGGCCACACGCCAAGGCAGCGGCGGCAGGTGCCTCACCACGGGCGCAGCTCAGCACCCGCCCCGCGCCCGTGGCCAGGCCCCGGGCACAGCCGGCGACAGCGGCCAGGCCGGGGACAGCCCCGCCCGCCGCCCCCCGACTGCAGGGCCCGCCCGGGGCGGCCGCCGGGTCCCCCTCCCGGGCGGGGGCGGTCGCTCGCGGGGCCTCGCCGGGCCGCCTCCGGGGGAGCGTCGCTGACGGCCACGTGGGCCCCGGAGTCCGGCCGGCCAGGCCAGTCGCGACGGCCGCCACCGGGCCCCGAGGCGGGTCGGGGACGCCCGCGTCACGGCTGCCGGGGGAGGCCGCGCCCGGGCGCCAGGCCGGCCTCGGGCTCCCGGCAGGCGACGCCAGGCAGGACGAGGCCCCGCCCCGCAGGATCCCTGGCTCCCGCCTCAGAAGGCGGCCGCTTGACCCCGCTTCCTGCTTCCCCAGAGCCGGGGCGCGCCCCTCCCCTCCCCCAGGAGGAACGTGGTGGGGTGGGGGTGGGGGACCTTATGTTCTCTTCAGGATGCCCCGCCCACAAGTCTGATTGGGCCAATTTCAATCCTGTGGTTGATTGGACCATTTTGCACCAATCAGCTCACAGCTCGCGCCTGCTCCGCCCAGTCGGCGAGCCGGGAAGCGCCTGGAAAGGGAGGTTGCTGGGCGCGGGGGAGCCGCCGAGTGGCCTCGCGGTCAGCGGGGGGAAGGCCCCTCACTGCCCAGCCCCTCACTGCCCAGCCCCTGCCGCCGGGGCCCTCGGCTCGGCCTTGGCAGCAGGGCCCGGCCCGGCCCCGGTGCGCGGCCGGGGAGAGCTGCCTGCGCAGAGGGCGGGGAGGCCGTGGGGGCCGGCAGCCTGCGCGGGCGGGGGAGCGGCGCCGGCCTCGCAGGCGGCAGCAGGTGCCTCACCACCTTGAGGGGCTGCTCGGGTCTCTGTCCTGCTGTCGTGGCGCGTCCCAGTGAGCCACATACATATACACACCCGGGACACTGCACACATGCACACCTCACACTCATGCACACACTCGCACACACGCTCACCTATACTTTCTCTCCCGTACACGCGCGCGCACACACGCACTGCTCCATGACGCTGTTTTGTTTTTTTGTTTTTATTTTATTTTTTAAATTTTTTTTTAATTTTCTAGAGGCATGTCTTATTTACTTTATTTATTTATTATTTGTTTGTTTGTTTGTTTATACAGCACTGGGGACAGTCAGAAGCGCGGGAGGGTGAGAGGATCCACCAGAGCCAGAGCGGGGAGCAGAGCAGGCAGAAGGACCGAAGGACACTGCTGAGGGGAGCAGGGGCGGCAGGAGAGGTCTGTGCGCCATGCGGGACCCTCCTCCGCTGGCCGGGGAGCAGCCGGGGATCGAACCGGCGCCGCAGAGGCCGCGGGCAGCTTCGCCACCCAGCGCTCAACCGCTGCGCCACCGGGGAGGCCCCCGCTGTTTTGTTTTTGCTCAGGGTTAGACAACAGCTATGAATGTGCTTGGGGCGTGCTGAAATCATGCTAAATGCACACCAGACCCCAACTTGGTGTGGTGGAGACCGCTCTCCTGGCCTCAGTTAATCCCGTGTGTGGGGCGGTGGGGACTTCGCGGGGACCCAGAGGCTGGAGATGGCCCAGAGCTCACATTCAAGCCCTGATGGCCCTCTGGACGCTGGCTGCCTGGAAGGAAAGGTGAGACTCAGGGTGCACTGGCTCAGCTCTCCAGCTGAGTAGACAGGCTCCTGTGGCTCCCTCCACCCTGAGTCTCCTCTGGCGGCTCCTGTGGTGCAGGCGAGCAAGAGGGTCCGCCTGGACGCTCATCACGGAGACCCCAGGACTGTCCCATCCAGGCAAGGAAGCCCAGCTGCAATCTCATCATGGCAACATTTGGAGAATGATGAAGAAGCATGAGCTGGTTTAGTTATGAGAGTGACCTCATACCTAATTGAGTTATAACATATAAAGAATATTGCTTTGAGTTACTTGATGAAATCACAGACTAATAGTCTCTCAAAGGGAAAAAAGCATCTGTCTTTCATCACATATTTCACGTCTTGCAAATGAAAATGCCTCATGTTGGCACTGACTAGACAAACCTTGAGTTGCCTCCCCTGCTACAACGTCCAGCCCCTCGTGCTGGCCCAGGGCTCACCTGTGCGTGTGCACCTTGGGGCAGGGAAGGCAGGTACCACTGGAGCGCCGCAGAAAATGGGCTGTTGAGAACAGCCCACCTAACAGACGGGGTCCAAGAGGCCTCGGCCCAAACCCATGGGCCAGATGTGACCCAGCAAAAGGGAAGGAAAGAGTGGTTGTTACTAACCCAGGTGGATGAGGGCGTGAGAATAGTGGTGATGAAACTAGGAGTGTAACTAACCCAGCAGGAAAACAGGGTAAACATGGTCCAGGAAAAATGAGGGAGTAACTGTCCAGGTGAGCTGGGGATGGGACGAGGGGGTGTGACTTGGAGAATCCAGAAAGGCTTCGGCACATGGCTGTGCGAGGGGACTGGTGGGGCGGGGGACGCTGTCTCAGGAGGTGGGGCGCGGTGCTGTGCCCCGGAGCCCACGCAGCAGCCTGAGCACAGTCACTACCACACGAGATTGTGAAGTTAGTGTCAGCCTGTTCGCCGAGTCTAACAAAGCCCATTCCTGCCAGCTCTCCTTTTTCAAACTAGATTTTTGCCATGGACTAATTCCATTTACTGGGTGGACACAAGTCTAGTCCGTTTTCTATTTCTTCTTGAATCAATTTGGGTGAGCTATAGTTTCCTAGAACATTGTTTATTAGATTTACATTTTCATATTCAATTATTATAAACAAATGATTATTACAAATTTAATATGAAAATGTAGATGATTCCTGTTTTTTCTTGATTAATGTTCCTAAAGTTTCATGCAAGTCTTAAATCTTTCAAAGAGCACACTTTATATATTAAGCAAGAAAACTATTCCGGGAGGGCTCTGCCCTGGACAGGGTAAGGGCCCCTGGCCACAAGCGCCGTGCTGGCTATCAGCCCAGCTGCACCCCCTTTCTCCATGAGACAGTTTTCCTACACTACATTTACGTTGCTTACTCTGGGGGCCGACGCTTTAGCTCATGGTAGCTGAGGCACTGAGTCTCGTGTCTTACTTTTGGGGACAGTCGTAGTGACCTTCCGACAGGAGGCAGCGTTACGGGGCGTGCCAGGACAGGCAAGCTGGTTTAAAGTCCTAGGAGGACCACACAAAGGTGGCAGGGAGTGGAGTCCTGGTGGCCGGCAGGTCCTCCCCGGCCTTGGCGACGGGCCATTCGACCAGCCGGGCCCAGCCCGGCCAGACGACTCAAGGACAGTGTGTTCTGGTTCTGCAGAAGCCCAGCAGTGACTGAGGAGGGGCCCTGTCAGTGCCGGCTGACCTGGTCACCACGTGGGTGACCACCAGCCCCTGCGGGTGGCAAGGACAGAGGACACGTGCCTGGGAGGTCTTGGGAGGTGCGACTGCAACTCCGCTGAGCTGGAAGTGCCATCAGCTGCCCCTCTGGACAGAACTCAGATGGATTCAGAGCTAGTCTTTTCGGTCCTGCAAAAAATCCTACTGGAGGTGACATTCCCCCAGAAACAGTTCCGCAGGTGGTCTTGGGAAATGACTGCTGGACGCAGCATTTCCTGCTCCGTGGGGTTTCCTCAGCAGCTCTGAGCCAACGGCCTCAGGCTTCACAATGTCTGCAAAGTCGTCAACCTTGTGCAGTTGCTGTTGATATTCCAGATACTGTGTGGCTGTCGTGGAAGGGACAACTTTCAAATTAAAAGCAGTTGCCTGGTTAATCTTTCACTGATCCATGAGCTGACCATGCGGTAAAGCACATGGCTGGACCCAGAGCCGGTCTTTCCACTCCCGGGCTGCCCTCCGCCCCCTCCCGCTGGAAGGAGCTGAGACCCGGCAGGGGTCCGCATGGGCGACCCCGAGATCTGGGGCAGCTCGGCTACGGCCACACACCTGGCCAGTTTGCGCCTTGGGGGGGACATGAGTCGGCAGCCCAGGGGCGTCAGGGCCACACACCTGGCCAGTTTGCGCCCTAGGGGGGCACGGCTGGGCAGCCCAGGGGCCCTGCAGCGAGGCCGGGAAGCTCCCGGCTGCTCGGTGCTCACGGGTGGTCCTCCCGCGTGCCCAGGAGACCCGTTGCTGTTGGAGCAGTTCTGAGGGAACGAGACCTGTGTGCGCTTCCCTGGAAACTGGATTTCCAGACCGCAGGCCCCAGGCCTCCTGGCCAGGCCGGGGCGAGGGGTGGGGAGTGTGCTCCAGCGTCCCCTCTCCCAGCACCCGCCGAGACCCTGCTGCGCACTGGGGTGGGGGTGGGGGTTCGAGCCCAGGCCGTGGGGGCTTGGCCCTTGGCGGGGACTCCAGGTGCAGCTGGCAGGGCCGCTGCGAGGGCCACACCAACCCCACAGCTGCCAGAAGCGAGTGCACCCCCCTGTCCTGGCTCCCCCACTGCCCCCCCATCACCTGGGTTACTCCCTCGCTTGGCTCCAGCCCTGGGTCTGCCGCGGGGCCTGTCCGTGGTCAGTCGCTCCAGGTCTGGGAGCCTGTTTGGGGCCGCTCCCCCTTGCCCTGCTTCACCTCCCTCCAAGCTACAGCTGAGGGGGTCACCGGATTCAGCGGGCGAGCTGCCGCCCACCAGCTCCTCACAGGGGTCAGGCAGAGGGAGCTCGGGTAGCCCGAGGCCCCTCAGCCCCTGGCACTTCCGTGTCCCGCCCTCCCTTCCCTGACATCAGCCACCAGGGCGCCCCACTGTCACTTCAGGGCGCTGGGGTGGCTCTTTCCACGCGAGAGAACCCACATAGACTGGCTGGACCGCATCACCTCCTGTCTTCTGTTGGGGCGGGAGGGGAGTAGGGGGAGGGAGAGGGCAGGGGGAGGGTAGGAGGGGGCCAGCGCCAGCGGGTTGTGATGCTGGCTCCAAAGCCCACCTTTCAGCCTGGGCAGAGGGGCTCTCCCTTCTGCCCCTGCCTGCTGACGTCCACTAGCCATGCCCCACAAGCCATCCTGACCGTTAGGCAGCAGGCGCTTGTCTGGGCACTGTCATCCAGCAGGGTCGTCCCCTGACCACAGCCTCCCAAACCCTTACCGTCTCGGGATTAGTTGCTTCTTCTAACCCCTGCCCTGGGCTTGGGCAGATAACATGGGATGCCTGTTAGGGGGGCGCTGCCCCTGGGAGGCCCGGACCAGGGCTCCGCATGGGCCTGAGGTCCCCATCAGCTGGGTGGGGTGCAGCAGTGGGAGAGGGGTGCTCGGCAGCAGCAACCCAACCTTCCAGCGTCTGGTCCATGTGCTGTTTACACTTGGGGAGCAGATGTGGGTGGCGTGTCTGTCCTGGAGCCCCGGTCCACACAGGGGAGTCTCCATCCTCATGGCCGAGGGCACCAGCAACAGAAACATGAATTCCTGAACTGATTTACTGGAACGGTAGGAGCAAGGCTGACAGTATCACTGTGGTTTAGGCTTGTGTTCTTTCAAGATGGACTCTCCACAGGGTTCACCGCTAGGGAAGGAAGTGACCGGTAAGATGAGAACTAGCAGCTCAGTTACGCCTCAGACTTCGAGAATGCACAGGCAGGCGAACTCATAACACAGACAGGTGTGGACCTGCCCCCCTGGTGCGGCCCCAGCACCTCTCCACAGCACCCGAACACAGAAGCCTCCTCATGAGGGGTAGGCCCAACCCCCACGTGAGGGGCCAGGCCACCCCATGAGTGCATAGACTGCCCCTTGAGGGTGCAGCTGCTGCCCAGGCCTGTGTGCTCAGTGCCCTGCAGGTTGAAGAAAATCCTCTCCACAAGGCTCATGACAGTGAGGCCACGATGGGTCTCCCTCCCCCACAGCTGCCGGGAGCGGGGCGCCCCCAGGCCCGCCCCCAGGCCCAGCTTCCTGAGTGTCTTTCTGCCCAAGTCACAGTTTTGGGTTTTATTGTCCTCTGAGGGGCTACTGCTGGGCAGAGGCTTTTCTGCTTTTCCCCCGCTTCATCTGTCATTCTCACTAGGAGGTGTTCCTGCTTGTCCTCTAAAATCGCCAGCTCTTCTTGGGACAAGTGCAGGTTTCTGTCCGTTTGGTGAGTTGCCCGTCCTGGGCCCAGGACTGGGAGCTAGGGGTGCTGCTGTGGGGTCACTGTGCTGTGAGGGCCGGCACGGGAGGGCGCCTCTTTGAGACCATAAACCAGGGCTTTCATTATCACCTTTACAGCCTCTGGAAGTGACTTGAACATATTTTGGAGAAAGTATTGGGTGCTGACAGCTTTGGCTTGTAAAAAAAATCATTCATTCATTAAAATGTTGGAATCGAAGAAGCTTTTACCCCATAAAACTAAAAACAAGTGGACACATGCCATCCAACGTGAATGGCAATGCGTGATGCCATGGGGGGGGAGGGGCTTGGATTCCAGCCCCCCAGCCTCCCACATGCACCTGAGCTCGGAGGGCACATCTGCTGGCCAGGCCTCTTAGGCCCCAGCGCCGCACAAGCCTCTGCCCAAGGTCAGTGCTGGGAGTGTGGATGCTCGAACTCCACTCACAGGAAGAGCTTCCAAGTGAGACAGGAAGGGAGTAAATTCGTAGATGAAAACACGGATCCAGACCCAGATCAGCAGGTCGCTGTAAAACTGCTAAAACTCAGGTGACATCTCACTTAGCTAGTTTTAAGAAGTCACTGAGCGTGCAGGCATTCGTCCCGTAGGTCCTTAAATACACGAGTAGTAATTTTTGGACATTGTTATTGTTAAAATTCCCATTAAAGTCAATCTTAACATCGGAATAAGCAGAACTAAGTAAATGGTGTCTTAAACACCAGACATCGCCACCATGTTCTATGGGGAAAATAACAGGACAAAACCAGTGGGCCAAGAAGCGGAGTGGCTGGCCAGTTCAGCTGGCCCCGTGTCCATGCAGTGCATCAGCCGAGCCCACCCTCCTGTGAGCTGAAGAAAGCTCCAGGCCACGCGCTGGGCCTGGCTCCCGCAGGAGGGACAGGGCTGCAGGCCGTGGAGACCCGGGCGGGAGAGCCTGGGACATGGCCAGGCAGGGAGGATGAGGCAGGGGGCGGCTGCACTCAGGGTCTTTAAAACAGGTGAACCTGAAATACCCGCATCAGAGCCCAGCCTCTACAGCTGCAGTGAGTCCCAGGATTTCAGGGTCACTGGGCCCCTTGAGCAAGCCCCCCGGTTGTGGGCACTGGTGTGTCCCCCGTCCACTGAGGGCAATATGAGCAAAGGCTGGGCTGCCAGGGAAGGAGGGAGGGCTGCAGACCCTGACTCCTCCCAGGAGGGTGCCGGTGGGTAGGGCTGCCCAACGTGAAGGCACGACCTCTACTTGCCAGTTTCCCAGAGATAAACGCCGCTGGCCCATAGGACCGTGAGGGCCCGAGACCTCCCACGCGCCGGCCTGCTGTGTGGCCGCAGCCACAGACAGTTTTAATCAGATGAAAGTGACAGACTCCTGGCACCTCCTGGTTTTGGTGCCAGCTCTGCATGTGTGGGGCCAGGAGGGACAGGGTGGGCAGGAGCCAGGCAGGAGCCAGGCCCCGCGGGACCCCCACTGGCTGCCCGGGTCTGTGAAGCCCGAGGCCTTCGTCGGGTGAACGTTCCCCCTTGGGTAGCCATGGATTTGGGCCAAGTCAAAATTATGTTAAAAAATTCCTATCCGGCCTCCCCGGTGGTGCAGCCGTTGAACGCTGGTCTGCGAAGCTGCCCGCAGCCTCTGCAGCGCCAGTTCGATCCCCAACTGCCGGGGAGGGTCCCACATGGCGCGCAGACCTCTCCTGCCGCCCGCTGCCCCCCTCAGCAGTGTCCTTCGGTCCTTCTGCCTGCTCTGCTCCCCGCTCTGGCTCTGGTGGATCCTCTCACCCTCCCGCGCTTCTGACGGTGCCCAGTGCTTGTATAAATAAATAAATCTTAAAAAAAAAATCCTATCCACCAATAAATCAATCTCCTCCTTTGGAAACGGCGGTGACGACGGGCACACACGCGTGCGGGTCAGTGGGGCTGCACCCGGGGCGTCTCTTCTGCAGCATCTGGGCTCTGGCCGCCACCCCACCTGTGAGGAACTGGCTCCGGCAAGACTCATCCGGAGGGCCTATGCCCAGTGGGCACGCCCAGCCTGCCCTGCACCCCACCTGCCCCTGCCGAGGCTGCCTGCAGAGCCCCTCCTGAGCTGGGTGGCTTTAGCGGAGGAAGGCCCAGGACACGTCCACAGGGCCAGCCACGGGACCCGCCCCGGCGGCAGCGGGTGATGTGGGGCATTGGACAGCTCGTCCTGGTCAGCGCTGCGCCGCGACAGAAGGGAGTGACCGTCTCAGAGTCAGACTCCACCTTGACTCTGCAGCTCTGACATGGGGGGCCCGGCCCTGGGGCCAAGGCTAGGGAGGCAGTGTGGGCTCCGCCACTCCACTCTGGGGTGCCTGCTGCCTGGCTCCGCCCGCCTGCCCTGACCAGGGCCCTGGGTCAGGTCACCAGCCTCTGCCTGACTCGAAGGACCCGTCTTCTTGGGGTGCACAGCAGCCCCGCGTTAGCTGCTCTGATGGCATTGGCGCGCTGCACAGGGCCTGGCCAGCAGACACGCTGCCCTGCTGCTTTGAAGGCTCCTGAACCCCTGAGGCTCCTGCATCTCCAGGGCCCCCAGGCCCCCTCATGTGCCCCTGGACCTCCATGCGCCCCTGGACTCCCACATGGCCCTGGACCTCCATATACCCCATAACCCTGTATGTCCATATATCCCATACCCCCTGAATCCTTATACCCCTGTACCCCCACATACCCCTGAGCACCCCCATACCTTTGTACCCCCATGCCCCCCTGTGCCCGGAGCGGCTGTAGAGTGGCTGCCCCCGCATCTGTGGAAGCGTGAGGGCCAGCCTGCATGCAGAAGCGTTCTGTGGCGGCAGCAGCGCTCAGACGTCCCGCGCTGGCGGCCAGTGCCAGCAGCCCCAGAGCCGGCCCGGGGAGCCCCGAAAGACCCCGAGCACCAGCCTGGTTTCCGCGCAGTTTCCCTGTGCCACTGGAGGACGGGGCATCCGCCACTGCGGGGGCAAGTGTGGCTGACACGGGGCTCCAGGGCATGGCGGGCAGCGGGTCACGGGGCTCCGCAGGGCCAGCCCAGCCACACCCGGGGTCTGAGGCAAGGAAACGGGAGCCGCCCCAATGGCCAGGGCCTGGGCAGGAAGGGCACGGCCCTCAGGATGGGGAGCCAGGGTGTCTGGGGGTACAGGCTCCTCAGCTGTCCACATCGGGCCTTCCGGGGCCTCTCCACTTTGGGCGCTGGCCGCAGGCCGCAGGCCGGGATCAGAAGGTGCAGGGGTGCCCATGGGTTCCGCAGGCCTCAGCTACCCCCTGTGCAGCCTCGAGCCCATGGTGTCAGTGTCACAGGGAGAAGACTGAGCTGCCCGGCCTCCTCCACAGCCCTGCCCTGCCAGGCACCCTGCCCTGTATCTCTGTTTCCACTGCTTATGCAGGTGCTGAAACCAAAATCCTGAGTATTTACAGTCTTGAGGAAAGACGTTTAAGACACGTTTCTTTGTTGCAGGGGGATGGAGCTTGCTGGCGAGGGCCCGTCCTCAGCGCCACCCGGGCCTCCTTGCACAGTTGGGCAGGGTCTGCGAGGGTTCCTGGCCAGCCCAGGTCCCAGTTGATGCACGGGTGCAGCCGGGGTGCACCCGCAGCAAGGGGGGTCCGCGGGTTGCTCCCGCACCTGCACCTGCCGCTGGCAGGCACCCCTGCACAGCCGCCACCTGGCCACCATCTAGATGGCCTCTGTTGTGGCCCCTCAGGTCCTGGGACGTGCTGCCCACAGAGGGAGAGGGAGGGGTCTGTGACACGAGCACGCCTGTGCTGAGTCCCTGTGTGTCCAGGGAGGGCATCCATGCAGGAAGGACAGATGTGTGAAAACCTGGGGAAGGCCTGCCCGCCACGGACAAGCAAGGGGCGGGGGGGGTCGCCTCCCACAAGACTGACGGTCAGGCCCCTGCGCGGGATGGGGCCGCCCTCACCCCTCCCATAGTCCCCAGGCCACAGGGACACGAGAGCCTCAGGACCTGGGGCCCAGGACCTGGGTCACGCTGGGGCAGGAAGTCAGGGTTTGCCAGAATGGGGGTGGGGGTGGGGGTAGGCGTGACAGGTGGGGGATTGGGGGGGGTCTGGAAAGGCAGGGGAGATGGTCAACACTTAGATGAAATGTGATTCCTTATTTACCGAAAAATGGCCTTACAAAAATAGATGGAATGTTTAAAATTAGCAGTAAGTAATAAGAATTTGCTAATTACCAATATGAACTACTAAGTGGTCTGAAAGAATAACAAGGGGAGGAAATTACAGAGCAGAAATCACATTATTGTCAAAGGAGACACATAATAGAGTCGCACTTCCTATCAAGGATGAGTCACCTCGGCTGCTGCGGGTGGCTGCGGGTCCGTGCGGGGGCTCAGTAGGCCCAGACTGGAGGCACCTGGAGGCCTTGGGAGCCCACTTTGGCCTGTCAGGGCGAAAGCCTTCTCAGGTGCAGGGAAAGACTGTCCCTGAAAAGCCAAGGTCAGTGATACAAACAAAGCCAAAAAGCAAGAAAGCAGGTGAAATGAATGAACGAGGCTGCGAACTGTGTTGGCAGGGAGCCAGGAAGAGCCGCTCTGTCAAGTGCATACAAGTGTGTGTCCCTCGCACCTGCTTCACTCCGGGCACAGATGACAGGAGTCGGTGACTTGTAACTTCCAGACCCTTTCCTGGGAGAACCCTGCAGGCTGCACCTCCCTGAGATCTGTGTTGCGGGCAAACCCTGGGCTGGGGCCGGCAGGCCCCACACTGCACACAATTTTGGAAAAAAATCGAACCAACTAAAAGCACTTGGTTTGTCTGATCACTTTGTGATGGAATTTTAAATGTCAAAAAATAAAACACTCCAGGCCTCCCTGGTGGTGCAGGCGGTTGAGCACAGCGCTGTGAGGCTGTCCGCAGCCTCTGCAGCGTGGGTTCGATCCTGGCCGGCCGGCGAGGGTCCCACATGGCGCGGCAGACCCCTCCTGTCTCGCCTGCTGCTCCCCTCAGCAGTGTACTTCGTCCGTCTGCCTGTTCTGCTCCCCGCTCTGGCTCTGGTGAATCCTCTCACCCTCCCACGCATCTGGCCTGTACCCTGGTTCTTGTATAAAAATAAATAAATCTTTAAAAAAAGAAAAACACTCCTTCCCCAAAAAAAGGTTCTTGTTAATGGAAATTCTAAATAATACTTAGGTTGCTATCAAGTTTTAATAATGCATGTAGACGTCAAGTTAGCCTGTTTTATTGTGCACCTCTTTGCCCGTGAACTCACAGGGCTGGTTCCCTGCGCCTGCGGACATGGCTGGACACGCCCCTTCCCTGCCTGCGGCAAGTGTGAAGACTTGATCTGCGCCCCCTGCTCCCTCTGCACTGCAGTGCCCCCTTGCACCCCAGTGCTCCCCCTGCGCCTCCTCTCCAGCGTCCCCTCCACCCTCTCATGTGCTGTTCTGTGGTCTGTGTCCTTCATCCCCTCTGTGGCGATCTCTGCATGTTCAAGATCTGAGTCTAGTGCGCGCTGCGGTTGGTCAGCCTCTGCTAGCATTCTCCTCTCCTTCATGTGCTTCTGGGTCCGAGGTTCTTAACGGTGATGCAGCTCAACTCGCCAGTTGTTCTAGTAGTTCCAGCGCTGCTGTTGAAGTGCACTTCTCCGACCTGGGTCATAAAACATCTTATTTCAAAAACGTCAAGGGTTATATTTGTAGTTATGCTTTATTCAGATCTATTTTATGGAATGGTGCGAAATATAATTCATATTTTACTTTCAGGGCCATCATGAGCGCCTGCCCGGATGGTAGGGATCCAGGGGCCCTTTCCCCAAGGGCTTCCCTCCCCGGCTCTCGGGGCGACCTCTGCTGGCAGGGCTGGCTCCTCCGCCGGGGAGGCGGTCTGTGCACGTGTGGCAGGGCTGTTCCCATGAACGTGATGTGGTGTTTCATTGTTGTTTTAGATCTTTACTAATTTTAGTAAGATCTTAAATTTTTTTCCATAAGTAAAATGAAAAATTCATTCCCAATTTGCGATTGTAAATGGCAGCATTTTTAATGTTTTTTCTTCATTGCAACACAATTAGATTTTTAAATGTTGATCTGATATCCACCTACGTGTTGTAGTTTTGTCCTTTATTTTCTACTCTGATTATTTCTGGAAGGTGTCTTTCCTGAAGGTATAATTTCCAAGTTCAATGGTGAACTGTCAAGGGTTTTGAGTCTTGTTTCCAACTTGTTTTGCAGCAAGTTCACAATAATTTTTATATCTACCATCAACATATGAAATGAAACATATATTGGGCACAGTTAGTTTTAAGCAATAAAATAAAATTACAAATTGAATGATGTGCAGGTACTTTCTTTCTGATGTGTTTTCTTGATCATTGGCACGTTAGCTCCCTGAGGCGGCTGTGGTGGCAGCCATCGCGCCAGCGCCCTGCCTGCTGCATGCCTTTATTCCAAGATGAAGAAGGTGGCCTCCTCCACCCCACTCAGGACAGCCAGCCCGAGTCGCCTCCTGCTGACTCTGTGACTGAAAACAAGGTGGCTATGCCGGACCCTGGCTTGGGTTACCTGGGTCAGAGCCCTCTGGAGGCCACGCCTGCCCCCCAGGCCTGGTGCTCCTCGGGCCATGCCCACCTTTGGGTCTCCTCCTCACAAGGACACCAGCCCCGCTGTTAGGACACCCTGATGGCGTCATCTTGGCCTGAGCACACCAGCAGAGCCCTGTTTCCAAGCGAGGTGGTGTCCAGGCTCTGGCGCCAGTGCGGAGACCTGAGGAGGGGCAGCAGGAGTATCTGTCAGGGCTTGCAGGCCTGTAGCCACCCGGGAACTGCACAAATGCCACACTTA
This sequence comes from Talpa europaea, assembly GCF_964194135.1. Lineage (NCBI taxonomy): Eukaryota > Metazoa > Chordata > Mammalia > Eulipotyphla > Talpidae > Talpa > Talpa europaea. The sequence continues at coordinate 133,093 of NC_140072.1, read as the reverse complement.
CTGGCATCGCTCTCAGATTAGCTCATGTCACTTCGTTCATAAAGATTGTTGTGTGTCTTGAGGTTTTAGAAGTCTCATAATTTTCATGTGCTGTTTCCATCATCTCGGGTCCTTAGGAATAATTCCAGGTGAGGAATAGGAACCCGCGGTGGCTCCTGAGTCACAGGGGCCAGTCTCTTCACATCGGTGCCTCCCCCCGGGTCCCCCTGGGGTCCGTCTGGGGCCCGTCTGGGCCCTGCCCTCTGTGGCGATGAGAGCCACGGCCCCTGGGTGGGCGTGAGGCCCCAGGCCCACAGTTCCACCGGTTTCTGCTGGCCACAGGTCTGGGTCAGGGGGTGTAAAGCCCCCAGTCCTCCCTCGGGGCCCGCCACCCCGTGCGTGTGCCCAGTCACAGACGTCACTGCAGGCAGGTGCTCCGGCGGGGGCGCGGGGCTGCTCTGCATGGCGAGCACGCGGCCGGGGAACAAACAGCTGTGACACGCTCGCCTTCCTCCGCAGTCCTCTGAAGAAAAGGACAAAAATTGCACCAATCAAAACCAAAACACCGGCTCGAATGTTGAGTGTTGTTTTTCCTAGAACTCATTACTCCTATAGCTCATCCGGCCTGTGCTGAGGCTGGCCCTGGGCCGCACTCCACAGAGATGGACGCGGCCGGGAGACAAGATGTTCCTTTCTGCGGGCGGCGCCCCTAGAAGGCGGGGGCAGGTGGGGAAGCGAGGCCTCTGCTGACGTCCGTCCTTGGGCCCCTCGGCGTCCCCCAGCTTCCTGTTGACTCAGACCCACCCACTTCGTAGATTGTGGCCCGGGCTGACCCTCCATAGCCAGCTCTGTGCGCTGCTGGCTGCCCCTCCACCAAGCTTACCTGACGGTCACTCTGCTTTGGCCCCGACGTCCTTTCTTTCCCCTAGTTGGTGGTGCTCAGGCAAGGTGGCTCGCGTGGACCACGTACCCTCCCGCCGCATGTTCCCTGCTCCTGCAGGGTCTCCCCGCCCTCGCTGGGGGGCGTGCTGCTCCCACGCCCCGCAGAGAAGATGAGACAGTGGTGGGGAGATGCTGGCCTCTGCGTGGAGGGGCACCTGCAGCCAGGGTGCCCCTCAGCGTGGGGCATGGTCACAGCGTGAAGTCAGGGTATCCCAGAGACAGGGAACAAATGACTTTCAGGGCTGGAAAAGAGACCGATTCCCACAGAGCACAGCTTGGGGCACGGGAGGGAGATGTTGCCCCTGCCCACGGCCACCAGGCACCCTGTCGGCTGGAACAGGTCCCCTGGGCTACGGGTGGTCCTGGCCCCGGCTGTGCTGAGCGGGAGCCACCCTGCAGGAAAGCTGCCCGTCCCTGGCGTCTCTGCCTGGACCCAGGGGCTGCGGCCTGAGTGCCTCTGGCTGCAGGCACACCCTCCGAGGGGGCCTGGCAGCTTCAGCTCTGCTCTTCAAGCCCGCTCATGCCGCATAGGACAGGGGTGTGAGGCGGATGCGGGGGGCCTGTGGCTGTGCTGTCGGGCGGCATGTGTGCTGGTCCCATCTTCCCTCAAGAAATTGCTGGCTCCTGGAAAAGGGGGCATGGCCCTCTCCTCTCTGGGACCAAACCCAGTGAGAGGACTTAGCACCCCCTTTTCTGCGGCTTCTTCCAGAGCTGGGGAGCCAGGCCGGCTTCCAGGCCAGTCAGCACAGCTGGGCCAGTCTGCACGCTTCTGGCTAAGGGCTCCTGTGTGCCTGGCAAGGCCGCGTGTGGTGGGGCCGCCTGGTCCGGGGCCTGGGGGGAGCGGCCCCTCCGGGGGGAATCTCCAGGGCTGGCTGAGGTGACTGACCCATGGCCTCGAGCTTACCACAGCGCATCTTTCCAGCTGGAGCTGGCATGGCCCACTCGCTGCCTGGCCCTGCAGACGCACAAGCCCAGCCTGGGGACTGCGTGTGTCCGGCCAGGCCGTGAGTGTGGCGGGAGGCCCTGCAGACCTCCCCACTTAGGGAGCACTGAGGAGCCCTCCCCTCCGGGTCCCTGGAGTGAGGTGTCGACTGCTGTGAATGTCCTGTGTCCACGAACACGGTGTAAGGAAGCAGAGCTGATGGCCTGGAGCCCCGGCCAGCCCCCTCCTCCCCCCAGATGCTCCAGCAAGCAGTGGGACCCAAGGGGCATGTTGGGCTTTTACAAAGAAGAGCAAGGGGGTGTCTATGGGGCATCACTCCAGGCCTTAGGCACAGTAAGAGAGTTTTCATTCCTCACCAAAGAGGATCTGGTGATGCTTGTATACTTATTTACAAACACCGGTCTGAAGTCAGAGAGGTAAAAGCAACCTGTTCAAAATCAAAAAGGTAGAAAACAGTAACACAAGGACTGCAAATTGCAGGGGCAGTGGACTCAGGCGCCTGTGAGAGCCGAGAGCGGGGCACAGGGGACTGGGACATACCCACACACAGACAGCCCTCACAGCGCGCGTGCACACGCGCGCACACACACACACACACAGACACCACACACAGGGACCACACAGAGCTGACTCTTCTCAGATAAAACTGGAAAAGCACATGTGGTAGCTTCCAGTGTCAGCCTCCAGTTGCTCTTCCTGAGAAATTGAGGAAAGCTTTGCAGATTGGTTACAGGGATTATAAAGGATGCAGCAGGAAAGCCAATTTAGCTTTGCACCTCGTAGCACCCTGGGGACGGGAGCGGAGGACTGAAGAGCTGAGGGTGAAGCAAGACCGAAACAGACGCGGAAGGAACTGCCTTTCTTCATATTAATCAGCTTGAAAAATCCTCTAAACTTAAAGAATATGGCAGAAAGGAAATAAACGTGAGATTGGTGCATTCGCTCACGCTAAGAACGTTGCTGCCATGTGGCCATGCTACCAGGCAGGTGAGGGGAGCTGGCCAGGTGGAGGGTCTCTGGAGGGAGCTGGCACTTCACCTAAATGAGGAAACGCTGCCCTTTTACAGAGGACTGACCATTGGAGGCCGGTTTTGTTGGAGGGAATCGACCAGACGTTCGGGGCAGATGAGAATGTTAGGTGAGCCTGTTCCCTGGGAGAAACGCAGGAGGTGACGTGGGGCCAGCTCCAGGGGAGTGGTGGCGCCTGATGCCAGACCTGAGTCTCTTTCACATGGTCAGGACGTCCAGCCTCCTGAATCGAGTGATCCCAAATCAAGACGTTCGACAAGCCTGTCCACCCCCACCAAGCCAGAGCCTCCTTCACCAGCTGGGTCACCCCACAATAAATGCCCTGCCCCCTCTTCAAAACTAAGGGGATTTAAAAAGAAATTTTAAAAAAAGCATGTCACGGGGGGGGGGGGGGAAGCAAGATTCCATAAACTCAGCAAGAATTCTATTTTTAAAAAACTCTCATTTACAAGAAATTGAAAAGATTTAATTTCCAGTAGCATCAAAAGATGGCTTCAATAATTAGAAAACTATTTCCTTTGGAAGCAATCGGGTCCAACATATAATGCGATTGCTGTCCATTACACGAGTGGCAGCGCCGGCAGCGGGGCTGAGACGCAGCTGCGCTCCATCCAAAGCTTGTGATCATGACAACGTGGCACTTCATCAGTGAGTAGGTTTTGATTTTTGCAAAATCTGCATTTAACATTTTCCAAGCTCAGTTTTGTCCTTCAAATTCACGACTGGCACAACTTTCCCAGCCACACAGCCCGGCACTGTCTGCCCGGATGAAACGGGAGCACGAGCAGCCTGGTCCACCCGGCTCAGCCTGCTGGGCAGCAGAACCATGCGGCAGCCCGCCACGAGAGGGGACGGTCCTGAGGACCCAACCGGGACGTGGGGCCTGCAAAGTCCCGTCCAGATGCAAACATCTGTGTGGCTGAGCCAGCAGGGCTGCAGGGAGTGTGGCAGGAGAGGTGGCTGGGCCCCTCACCGGTCTGGGCCCCAGAGCCTCACTCAGAGCAAATAACAGGGGAGCACCGGGCCCCCGCTGGCTGGGGCCACGGGCCTGCAGCGCCTGCTGGCCTGTCCACGGCTCCGCACCCAGCGCGGGGCGCTCGGGGGGGCCGGGCCCGAGGCCACACGGGCTGCGCCTCGCGCGGCGTCCGCCCTCCCTGGACAGCGCAGCGGGGACGCGCGGGCACCGGCAGCCGCAGGGCCGGTGGGTCGCTGCTGGCTGGGTCGCCCCCGCGCGCCGCCCCTCCCCGGCCACGGGGTGATCCTCCCCGCGGACACCGCCCGGCAGCCGCAGCCGCGGAGCTCCCGGTGCGGCCCGGCCCTGCGCTGCCCTGGGCACCAAGCGGGGCGGCCCCGGGGCGGGACCGGGCGCCCACGCGGAGCTGGCGGGAGCGCCGGCGCCAGGCGCACCCCGAGCCCGCGCGCCGCGGGGGGCGGGGGTGAGGCCCCGACTTGGGCCGGGTTCGATGCCGCAGCTCCCGGGCGCGGCCGCCGCGTGCTCGTGCTCGGCATCCGCGACGGCGGGTGCTCGGCTCGTCGGCTCGTCTCCCCGGCCCCCAACCTCCGGGGCCCCCAACCTCCGGGGCCCCCAACCTCCGGGGCCCCCAACCTCCGGGGCCCCCAACCTCCGGGGCCACCCCCCCCCCAACTCGCCGGCCCGGCCCGGCCCGGCCCCGCCCGCCCGTCCTCAGCGCGGGACCCCGCTTATATCCTCCGCAGGGTCCCCGCCCCCACGTCTGATTGGGCCATTTGTCAACCCTGTGGCTGATTGGGCCATTTGGCACCAATCAGCTCAGAGCTTGCATCTGATTGGCCCATCCGCGATCCCGGAGGGCGGCGGCCGCTCTGAGGTGGTGGCCACCCCGGCCGCGCCGCCGGGCGCCTCGCGCTCAGGCCCCGCCCCCGGGCTCCCCGCACGCGCTGTGCTCCCCGCAGCCCGCGCCCCCCCAGCCCTGCGAGCCTCCGCGGGGGTCCCCGAGGGCGCAGCTGCCGGGCGGGCTGGTCGAGCCGGCGGCGGCAGCGCCTCCTGCGCGGTGCGCTCGGGAGGGCCGCGGCCTGAGGCGACGGAGTCTCCACGCGGGCTCCGTGCCACGCCCAGCGGCCCCCAGAGCGGGCCCCGCGCCCCCGAGCCCCGGCCCCGGCGGGAGGCGAAGAGCAGCGAACAGACCGAACAGCCTCGGGAGTGGAAAGGAAAAGGGGGACGCTCGGCCCTTCCTCCCGAGCAGACTGAAGACCGCTGACGGCGGAGCTGTGCTTGTGGCGGGCGAGCAGCGGAGCAGGCGCCGGCGACGGGGCCGGAGTCACCCCCGGGCGGCTCTTCCCGGCTCCGCGCAGCCCCGCGGCCGGGCCCTGCGGTGGACTGGCGGGTCCGCCCTCCCCCAGGCAGGCTCAGCGCGGGACGGGTGGCCTCCCTGCCCCGAGTGGCCTCCCTGCCCCGAGTGGCCTCCCTGCCGCCAGTGGCCTCCCTGCCGCGTGTGGCCTCCCTGCCGCGAGTGGCCTCCCTGCCCCGAGTGGCCTCCCTGCCCCGAGTGGCCTCCCTGCCGCGAGTGGCCTCCCTGCCCCGAGTGGCCTCCCTGCCGCGTGTGGCCTCCCTGCCCCGAGTGGCCTCCCTGCCGCCAGTGGCCTCCCTGCCGCGAGTGGCCTCCCTGCCCCGAGTGGCCTCCCTGCCCCGAGTGGCCTCCCTGCCCCGAGTGGCCTCCCTGCCGCGTGTGGCCTCCCTGCTGCCAGTGGCCTCCCTGCCGCGAGTGGCCTCCCTGCCCCGAGTGGCCTCCCTGCCGCGAGTGGCCTCCCTGCCCCGAGTGGCCTCCCTGCCGCGAGTGGCCTCCCTGCCCCGAGTGGCCTCCCTGCCGCGTGTGGCCTCCCTGCCGCGAGTGGCCTCCCTGCCCCGAGTGGCCTCCCTGCCCCGAGTGGCCTCCCTGCCGCGAGTGGCCTCCCTGCCCCGAGTGGCCTCCCTGCCGCGTGTGGCCTCCCTGCCGCCAGTGGCCTCCCTGCCGCGAGTGGCCTCCCTGCCCCGAGTGGCCTCCCTGCCCCGAGTGGCCTCCCTGCCCCGAGTGGCCTCCCTGCCGCGTGTGGCCTCCCTGCCGCGAGTGGCCTCCCTGCCCCGAGTGGCCTCCCTGCCCCGAGTGGCCTCCCTGCCGCGAGTGGCCTCCCTGCCCCGAGTGGCCTCCCTGCCGCGTGTGGCCTCCCTGCCGCCAGTGGCCTCCCTGCCGCGAGTGGCCTCCCTGCCCCGAGTGGCCTCCCTGCCCCGAGTGGCCTCCCTGCCGCGAGTGGCCTCCCTGCTGCCAGTGGCCTCCCTGCCGCGAGTGGCCTCCCTGCCCCGAGTGGCCTCCCTGCCGCGAGTGGCCTCCCTGCCCCGAGTGGCCTCCCTGCCGCGAGTGGCCTCCCTGCCGCGTGTGGCCTCCCTGCCGCGTGTGGCCTCCCTGCCGCGAGTGGCCTCCCTGCCGCGTGTGGCCTCCCTGCCCCGAGTGGCCTCCCTGCCGCCAGTGGCCTCCCTGCCGCGTGTGGCCTCCCTGCCCCGAGTGGCCTCCCTGCCGCGAGTGGCCTCCCTGCCGCGAGTGGCCTCCCTGCCGCGTGTGGCCTCCCTGCCGCGTGTGGCCTCCCTGCCGCGAGTGGCCTCCCTGCCGCGAGTGGCCTCCCTGCCGCGAGTGGCCTCCCTGCCCCGAGTGGCCTCCCTGCCGCGAGTGGCCTCCCTGCCGCGAGTGGCCTCCCTGCCCCGAGTGGCCTCCCTGCCCCGAGTGGCCTCCCTGCCGCGAGTGGCCTCCCTGCCGCCAGTGGCCTCCCTGCCGCGAGTGGCCTCCCTGCCGCGTGTGGCCTCCCTGCCGCGAGTGGCCTCCCTGCCCCGAGTGGCCTCCCTGCCACGTGTGGCCTCCCTGCCCCGAGTGGCCTCCCTGCCGCGAGTGGCCTCCCTGCCGCGTGTGGCCTCCCTGCCCCGAGTGGCCTCCCTGCCCCGAGTGGCCTCCCTGCCCCGAGTGGCCTCCCTGCCGCGAGTGGCCTCCCTGCCACGTGTGGCCTCCCTGCCGCGTGTGGCCTCCCTGCCGCGAGTGGCCTCCCTGCCGCGAGTGGCCTCCCTGCCGCGTGTGGCCTCCCTGCCGCGAGTGGCCTCCCTGCCGCCAGTGGCCTCCCTGCCGCGAGTGGCCTCCCTGCCGCGTGTGGCCTCCCTGCCGCGAGTGGCCTCCCTGCCGCGTGTGGCCTCCCTGCCGCGAGTGGCCTCCCTGCCGCGTGTGGCCTCCCTGCCGCGTGTGGCCTCCCTGCCGCGAGTGGCCTCCCTGCCGCGAGTGGCCTCCCTGCCGCGAGTGGCCTCCCTGCCGCGAGTGGCCTCCCTGCCGTGTGTGGCCTCCCTGCCGTGTGTGGCCTCCCTGCCGTGTGTGGCCTCCCTGCCGTGTGCCGCCACGGGCAGAGCCCTTTGCCTGCGTGTGCTCGGCTGGGCTGACAGCCAGAGGCGGGTCTTTCCCATTTTGCTTTTTACTTCACGAGCAGTTGCCTCAAGGTGAAGAGATAAAGCTTAAGTCTTCTGATTGTAAAGTCAGAAATTACCTACTCACAACGGGCCTGAGGGAGCCACGTCCACCCCAAGCCCCGGAACCGAGGACTCTGGTAAAGGGACAGCATTGGTCCCGCCTCCGTGGAATCAGTGGTTTTAAAATTGCTGTTGGAGGAGGTGGCGGCGGAAGCACCGCGTGGTGAGTTTCAATGAGGGCGCAGGAGAGGGGGCCAGGGCTTGGGCATTTGGGGTCCCCACCTCGGAGACAATGAGCTAAATCGGAACTTGGGGACAATACCTGTGAGCCTCACAGAAGCAGAAGGGAGGCCCAGCCCAGCCCTGGCAGCCACCTGGGTGCTGTGCCGGGAAGGGGGCACTCAGCTCAGCAGGCGGAGCCGGGACCTGCACCCACCGAGGCCCCCACAGAGCAGCGGGACCACCAGGGAAGGGGGCTGGAGAGGCCGGGCCCCCACAGAGCTGCTGTGCCTGGGCTGGGGCCTCCAGACAAGAGCCCACACAGGAAAGTGCTCTGGCTGGGACGCCTTCCTGAACATGCTCTGAGGTCAGGGCTGACTGGAGGAGAGAGGAGAGGCCCGGGAACAGGAAGGGCTCCGGCGCTGCAGGGGCCGCCCCTCCCCGCAGGCCAGCTAGGCCCAGAGGCCCGGCCTGGCTCTCCTTTCTACCTCTCATCACACGCAGGCCCCCTGGGGCTGGGGCTTGGGGATTTTGCTCAAGAGCAGCCCCGGCCCGTCCTCCATCAGCCAGAGGGAAGCGGCTGTTTCCTGGAGCCTCTATTAGGGCGGTAATTGCCTTTCCTCCAGGGCACTTACGGCTGCAGGTCCGGGAACCGAGGGCTGCAGCCACGCCAGGCAGGAGGGCCAGCACCCGCCCCTTCTCGTGGGGGGCCAAGACCCCGTGCCGCACCCCTTCTGGGGTGGGGGGTGAGACCCCCGCGCTGCGCCCCTTCTCCCAAGGGGCGACCCCAGTGCTGCACCCCTTCTCCCAGGGGGCAGGGCCAAGCCCCCTTCCCACTTCCTGAAGGGTGAGGGCCGGTGGAGTGAGGGTGGGCCCCCGCAACACAGGGTTTTGTTGAAGCCTCAGGCCTATGCAGGGGTGGGGGTGGTCTTTGGCCAGGTACCCTCCCTGCCCTGCCCGTGACTGCACAGTCAGGCCACCGTGCTCTGGAGAACACACAGGTCCTACTCCTGTTTCTGCTGTGGGGTCCCGCCCTCTTCCATCGCAGTGTCTCCAGGCACAGGGCAGGCTCTGAGGACCCCCCAAACTCCCTCCATGTGGGGCGGCCCTTCCCCCAGGCTGTGGGCAGACAGCTGCTCCATCCCTCTGGCAACGGGTCACATGCCTCACTTGCCCCCATTCGGATCCCACTCGCCCCCTCAAACGCCTGCCCACAGTGATGCCTGAGTCCGTGCCCCACAGGTGGGTGCTGCTGCGAGGCAGAGGCCGGCCAGGGTGTGGCCAGCCCTGGGCAGCCACGCCCTGAGTCAGAGTGACCCTTCCTCAGGCCAGACCCTGGACCCCGCAGGCTCTGCACAAAGGAGGCTCCATCTCTGTCTGCCCAAACCCCAAATCTGTCCAGTGTGAGTATGAGTGTGTGTGGGGTGAGTGGGTGGGTGTGAGTGTGAATATGCACCTGCCGCGTGTCCACACACCTGAGAACACCTGCCCGCAGCCCTCCCTGGGGCCTGGGTGAGCCCAGAGCAGAGGTGCTGGTTGGCTGACCTGTGGCCAGAAAGGCAGGGGTCAGGTGGGTGTCCCGGCAGGGGGCTGCCCAGCCCTTCCATGACACCCTCGTCACCGCAGAGCAGAAGAGCTGCTGTCACGGCCGTCAGACTCAGCGCCGCACGCCGGAGCCCCTCCCCGGCCAGTCAGGCCCAACCTGAGATGCAGCCCAGGTACCTGGGTGGGGCGGCCAGGACCGCAGCTTCACTTCCCAGGAAGTTCAGCAAGGCCAGGGGCTCCGAGTCTTGGGGCGCCCGCTGCTCTCCACCTGTGGCGCCCACAGTGAGCACAGCAGCGACTTCCCCAGGGTCCCCACGGCACCCCAAAGGCTCCAGGCCACCAGCTGGGAACTGCCCCTCAAGTGCTGCCTCAGTCACAGCTTGAGCAACTGAAAAGCCCCTTAGCAGAGTGTGCCCCAGAGCTGAGATTCTTGGGGGTGACGTTTGACATGCGGCCGTTGCCGTGACTGTTAAATCTGTGTCTAGAAATCTGTGATTATCAAATCACTACTTTGCCATGTACAAATAACCATTTCTGCCCACAAGTTTTATCTTGACTTTGAAAAGTCATGTTTCGGGCCTCCCCGGTAGCACAGCGGTTGAGCGCTGGGTTGCAAAGCTGCCCGCAGCCTCTGCGGCGCCGGTTCAATCCCCGGCTGCTCCCCGGCCACGGGAGGAGGGTCCCGCATGGCGCGCAGACCTCTCCTGCCGCCCGCTGCTCCCCTCAGCAGTGTCCTTCGGTCCTTCTGCCTGCTCTGCTCCCCGCTCTGGCTCTGGTGAATTCTCTCACCCTCCCGCGCTTCTGACTGTACCCGGTGCTTGTATAAACAAAAACAAACAAACAAATAAATAAATAAAACATGCCTCTATTAAAAAAAAAAAAAAGTCATGTTTCTACCCTGGATTCACCAAGTTAACTCTGCGCTGAAGTGACCCAGTCTGGTGGCTTTGCGCCTGCGCCACTGTCCATCAGACCCCACGGGCCTGGCCAGCCCCGGAGCTGCCCTGCGTTCGTGCCTTGGCCAGGGCCACTCGCAAAGACCAAGGAGAATCGGCAGGACACGGCAGACAGAGAAAAGGCGGTGTGTGCCTGGCCAGGAAGATGCCAGCGGTGGAGATAGCTCTCCCGACACGGCCCTCGGCCAGCGTCAGGACACCCGTCCCTCCTCCTCTGTGGGTGTGACCTCGGCGCCTAGGCCAGAGGCTGCGAGTGGGCATCAGCGGGTGTGGTGCTGGGATGGCCCCTCCAAAGGGCAGCCAGAAGCTGCCCGAAGCCGACACACCGTCTTCTGACAGAGCAGGTGTCTGGCAGCCTAGCCATGACCTCGAGGCTGGAACCCTGAGAACTGGGCAGAGAAGCAGCAACGCCCTCATCAGGCTTGTGCCTGCCCTCAACCGCCACCGCCGATTTCCCCTGCCAGGAAGGGCCCTGGGCCCAAGTCACCGTGGCCTTGGGTTTTCTGCTTCGTGATGAGTGCCCAAGTGAAGAGGGCCTGGGCCTGCGGCTGCTGTGCGGGGTCTGCACGGGCACTCCTCCTGCCTCTGATCCAGGGCAGCCCCGCAAAGCCTGGAAGTTTCCAGATGTCTTCAGATTCATCATCTCTGGAGCCGAGAGGCAAGCTCCCATCTCTGACCCCATCTCTCTCCGGGAGAGGACCGCCCTCGTTCTATTTGTAGCCCGTCTCCACAGCTCATTAAGATTGGAGTCTCATTGATCAGGGCTCAGATGATGCTTGTTACAATGACTAAAGTATTGATGGGCCACAAATGTCGAGTAGCCTGGGGCCGCCGCGTTCTGGATGCAGTGCTCCCTGACGGGACACACGGCTCAGCACCCCTGGCCGCACGACCTAAGGCACCTTGCTCTGTGGCCTGAGCCACCTCGGGCACCTTGCTCTGTGGCCTGAGTGACCTCGGGCACCTTGCTCTGTGGCCTGAGCCACCTCGGGCACCTTGCTCTGTGGCCTGAGCCACCTCGGGCACCTTGCTCTGTGGCCTGTGCCACCTCGGGCACCTTGCTCTATGGCCTGAGTGACCCATCCAATGCTGTGGGCCCCAGGTGAGTCGCCCTGAGCCCTTCTAGGTTACAAAAAAATCATCTGAAATGAAAGAACATTTAAGCTGTCTGGATTTTCATCTTTTCTTGGAAGAAACACTTGTTAAATGTGAAATGAGCATTTTGCCATGACTATCTTCAGAAGCAGGAGAGAAGAGGCGTGACTTCAAGGAAGTAGACACAAGCTCATGCACAACCACAGCTGTTAAAAAAACATATTGGAAATATAAAACTATTCCAAGAATGATGTCTATTATTGACCAAGATATAGCTGCAGGGTCAGAGTCCGCATGGAAACCAGAAACAGAACAGAGGTATGTCAGTGAGAAATTTAAATAAATAAACAAATAAAACGTTCTAAAGGGGGAAAAGAGAAGCACGCAAGTAACAAGGAAGATGACCTGGCCGATCGCTGGGGCAGCTCAGAGAAGCAGGGCCAGGAGCCCCGCGCTTGCCCGGTGGCAGCATGAGGGGACGTGGCGGGCCAGAGGGAGTATTTCGCAGCTGACTGACCACAGTTCCCCTGGTAACAAGGACAGCGACTCTGAGCTGCACTAACTCAGCGTTTCAAGCCCACACGTCCGCCTCGAGGTTGGAGGGGGCAGGCGCCTCTCCTGGGTCTGGACATGTGGCCATGCTGGCCGGCCAGGCCGACACCTGCGGGGCATGCGTGGCCCCCGTCTGTGTGGCGCGCACACCAGGTGCCCGCTGGCAGCACCTACTCTGGCGTGGGGTCTGCCCGCGCCACTGGCTGAGCTCCCAGGGCTCCCCAGATCAGAATTCAGCAGTGGATGAAGGGTCCACACCTGAAGGAGGCGCAAAGCAGGTGGTCCCAGGAGGGCAAGGGCAGCTCAGCATGTGCCACAGCCTTTGCCAGAACAAAGGAAACATCATCTCAGCAGACAGATGCCAGTACCCTCAGGACAGACGGTCAGGAGCTAGTGGGGGGACTTTGGCGTGAAGGGCCGTGGAGGACCCCACAGCCACCGTCATACTGAAAATCGTGAAAGACCGCAACCTTTCCCCAATATAAAGGGCAAACAGGTGTCCGCACAGCATCCAGCACGGGCCCGGGGATGGACAGGAAGAGACGGGACGGCAGGCACCATGGTGCGGCAGACCCGGGAACACCCCTCACAGGGGCAGCCCCTCAAATGCGGAGCCAGACCTGGGGGACCCAGGACCCTTTACGACAGTGCCCAAAAGAGTCAGACACCTGGGAAGACATTTAGCCCGGAAGTGGCAGCCGCGCCAGGAGCCACACGCTGGGCTGACAGGCACAGAGACCAGAGAGGTGGAGAGATGGCCGCCCCTCCGGAGCCTACCCCTTAGCTCTGCAAAGTCCCAGCCTTTTCGGTGATCTCCGCCTCTCCCTGCCCCAGGCCCCAGGCCCTCATGGGAATCCAGCTCAGTGACCAACGTAGGCCTCCAGGACCCATCTTTCCAAGTTCCCGATTTCTTTTCTTATTCTCCACAATTTCATTTTTTAGCTTTAGCTTCCAAAAGCTGCTCTCCAGCTTTCCTGCAGTCTGGCCAAATCGCACCTCTTCATCACCCAGGGGTGGTTCTATCAGTAACACCTGTGCTTCCCATGCCGCCCTGCCCATGACTGCCCTCACCTGGCCCTCCTCGCTGCAGCGCGTCAGATGAGGCGTCTGTCCTCCGCAGAGTCTCCGCGCTGTGACTACTGCTGTCCTTTCAGAGTTGGACAGTGGCAGCTACCACCTGCCAGCCAGGCCAGAGCCCCATGGGTCACTCCAGGCAGAGCCAGGCCCTGCTCTGTGCTGCGAGGGCCCCATTCAGGGCCTTCCTCTCTTGGCAGCTGTGAACTTAGCCCCTCATGGTGACTGCCGGGCAGGCAGCCTGGCGGCCACGCCCCAGGCTCCCCTCTGGCCAGGCCCTTGCGGCCCGGCTGTGGCGGTGGCTCAGACCTTCCACTGAAGGAGGAACCGGTAAGTCCAGCCTCAGAAAGAGAACTGGGTGATGGGAGAGCGAGGGGACTGGTCAGAACCCTGCCAGGAGGGCCTGTAGGCTGGGGAGCCGCCACCCCACCCCTCATCCCTACCCATGAGGCCCGGGGAGATTCTGCCAAAGAGTGCTCAGGGTGCTCAGGCTGCCCCAGGCAGTACCGCGGGACCCGCCTGAGTCAGGATGGCGCTCTACCGACAAGGAGGCTCAGAGCAGGCCAGGCCGGTGGCCCTCGGGGTGCCAGCTCTGCCCCTCGGACCCAGGAGAGGCCTGAGCCCCACCCGGCTCCCGGGGAGGCCGGGCAGGAGCCAGCCAGAGCCAGTAGGGCCTGCCGGGCCAGCTGAGAGCTGCAGATTGTGTATCCAAAGCAATTATATTTTTAAATTCGTTCGAGTTATTTTTAGCCTCTGATTGTCCTTTCTGGTTTTCACTCTTCAGGGACTATTCAAACCTTTTCTTTCTTCATTAAAATTGAAAACGCAGACAAGGGCACTTAGCTGCAAATTGTGAATGAGTTCACAAGAGCCCACCTCAGCAGGAAGGGCCAGAGGTGAGGGCACACCTGAGTGGGCAGGTGCTGGCGCATCTACCAGCGCACACTGGAGGGGGGCCCTGCCTGCCCAGCCCGCCGTGCCCTGCTCAGCCAGATGCAGGGGTGTCCCCAAGGCCCGCACCCCCCATGTCATCCATCCCCTGGGTCTCCCTGCTCCCCAATCTCCTGCCCCTCTGCCTCCCTCAGCCGGAGGGGCGCAGGCAGGCAGGCGCAGGGCGCCCCAGTGCAGGGAGGCTGGCCGAGGGGCGGGCAGGTGGCTGGCGGGGCTGGAGGGGTGGCGGCGGGTCTCACTCCGCCCTGGGATCACAGGACTTGACCTGGGCCTGGAGGATTTTCCCTTGGCACCTGAGAACTCGGTTCTGTCTGCTTGGGAGAGTGCACGCTGGCGAGGGCCAGTCAGGTGCGTCCATGCGTTTGTGCACAACATACACGGGTGCGTTTAAGGGTTTTCTCCTTGCTACTTTGTTGTTTTGAGGTTTCCATAGTGTCAAAGCCACGGATCTTGGAGGCAGATTTTTAAATATTTTTAGAGCAGTTTTAGGTTCACCACAAATTTGGGTGGAGAGCAAGGTGACCCCAGAGACCCCACCCCGCCCCCAGAGGCCTCGTTCCAGGGCGGTCCCCACCTCCTGCACTCTCGCCCAGGGCCCTCTCTCCTCCAGTCCACCCCAGCCCTGACCATGTGCTTGTCTCTGTGGTTTTGATCCAGCCAGAGCCAGGAGCGCGGGCTCCCTCCTGTGACAAATGACCTGGTGGAGGCTGGCAGGAGGCCCTGGTCCTCGAGAGACTGCTGCTCCCCCCCTGCGGCCCAGGTCACTGGGGCTGCCCACTGATGCCCACTGCCCGCACCCCCCTGCCATGGAGCAGCTGCCATGGTTCCGGGAAGAGTTGTCCTGGGGCCATGGACCACCCTCCACAGGCGAGGCGAGCAATCCAGACAGCGCCGCCATTGTGGGGGTGGCCGTGGGGTTGGCCGCCGAGGACCCCGTTGCTTCCCTGGCTGCGGCACAAGCTCCCCGACTCTGCGTGCACTCCCGCAGCGCCACCAGCCGAGCACCCGCTTCCCCGGTGTGGGCTTGGGGTTTGCGAGCCAGCTGTGCAGCCTTTTGTGGACAGGTTGTGGGGATCACCTTCGGGCACCCCCTGCCAGCATGGAGGCCAGCGTCCCCACACCTGGGCTGTGGTGCCGGGTGTGACTGTAGCGCAGGGACTTGGCTCCTGCCCCAGGCCTGTGTTAGGGCGCTGTCTCTGCAGGCCTTCAGCAGGATGTCTGCGCCGAGAGGGCACCGGTGCTCAGGTCATCCACGACGAAGCCGTTACAAGTCCTCTGTCCCACGTGTCCAGCCTCCACAGGCCTCTGCTTGCCTGGTCCCCGGTGGTGTGGCCCCGTCCTCATGTCTTCTTATCAAAAGTCTCCGGCTATTCCAGCTCCGTGTGTTTTCCGTATACGCTGCAGAAAACCTGTCAGCATGTGGAAACAGCATGTTGGTTGGGGCTGTGCAGAATCTGAGAGTCAGTTTGTGAGGATTTGAATTATTAATGCAATTGAGTCTCTAAATTAATGAAAGTAGTATGTCTTCTCATTTCCTTAGGTCTTTAATTTCACTGTGCAATTTTTGCACATTTTTATAAAATATGCTCCTGAATATTTTATATTCCTTCTTCATTCTGTTATAAAGTTTCCTTATTTTATATTTGCTCGTGGCCAGTAAACACGATTAGCTTTTATGCTTCTTTCTATCTTACAGCCTTGCTAAATTCATTCATTTTTTTCCAGTGGCATTTTCTGCTCCCGAGGATTCTCTGTGCACACAGTGGCCGCGTGGGCGTGGGGACCGTCCTCTCCTGTCCCCGGCGGGGCCTCTCCCCCAGGGCAGGCCCAGGTGCCACGCAGCACCGAAGCGGGTAGGCGGGATAGGCACCTCCTCCTGCTCCTGATTTGGGGGACCCTCCCATGGTCACCTTTAAGGGAGCGGTGAGTTCTTTGTCAAGGCTCTCTGTCAGACTGAGACGGTTCTTTCTCACATTATGTTTGAATTTACTAAGTGCTTTCACCATGACTGAGGGCTTAGGCAGGTGAACATAATCTTTGGACTTTTCCTCTTTATTTTGTTAACCTGCTGGTCTGTATTTACAGGTTTCAAACGTTAAACCAGTCTTGTGTTCCTGGACCGTGTCCTGCCTGGGGGGCTTCGTCACCCTTTCACTCTCCTTTGGGCTGCGTTCCTTGGGAAACCCGGCTCACGGGCCTCCTTCTGGGGTGTTTGTCATGTTTTGTGTCAGGCTGTGGGCAAACGTGCCCTGCCCTGAGGAGGCCCCCGTGAGTGGCCATGGCAACCACCCAAGAGTGCCCCAGCACACCCCTCCAGGGAGCGGCCCCGCACCCCGGGCAGCGCGGGGCTCTCCAGCCGTGGCGTCCAGCTTCTCCGTGGAGTCTGTTCAGATTTCCCATTTCCTCATCGGTTTGTTGTCCAGTTTTTGAAATGGGAGCTAAAAATTTCCAAGTATGACTTTGGATTTGTCCGTCTGTCCTTTCCTTCCTTCAATTGTGGGTGTGTCCGAGGCTATTTGTCACACCCACATCAGCACCTGAGTGTCTCCCTGGCACAGTGCTGAGCCCCCGGGGCCTGCACTGAATGGGGGTGTCTGGCTCCTTAACCTCCAGCTCAGTCGCTGACGCAGCCGGGCGGGCTTCTTGGACCCTGGTCACTGGGCTGCTGAGGTTAAGTTGTCGCGACAGGTGAAAAGCCAGGCAAAAGCTCTCCAGTCGATAACCAGCCACCCCAGCTGGCACAGAGTGGCCACGAGCGGCCGCCACAGAGCAGCCCCAGGCCCCAGCTGACCCAGAGCTCAGAGTCTGGCAAAGCGGCCATCAGTTCAGCTGCTGACCTTCGAGGCCGCTGGCCGCAGAGTAGCTGCCCCCAGGCTGCTGTTCGGAAGCCGCCGGCCCAGTCTCTGCTTAGGCCCGCAGTTCCTCTGCTGGACGCTTTCCCCAAGCCCCTCTCCGGCCACGGAAGGCGACCACTCCTCCACGCGGGCGGTTTCGCTCGCGCGTCTGCTTCAGCACGGCACACTCGCCGTCTCTGCCAGCCCCCACATCAGAGCCTTCACTTCGGCGTGAGGGGCCCTGCTCTTCTCTACCACATTTGCTCGAGCTTTATGACTAACCACATGGAGCATTTATGGTAGTTCCCGCAACAGCTAATTCTCACAGGCGCCTTCACTGCCGCAGCGGGGGGCGCAGCGAGGGGGCCCCGGGCACCCCTGCCTGGCTTGCCCCTCCCCCAAGGGGCTCCCGGCGCCCCGTGGCCACAAGCGCTGCCTCCCGTCCCCCTGGCTGCAGCGCCCAGCTCCAGGGCTGATAGAGGGAGGACACGTCCACTTGAGGGCCAGCCTCATCGCAGGGCGTCTTGCTGGGCCTCGCTGTTTCCGGGGCGCGGATACGCACCCTCGTGGGTGCTCGTGGGGTACGGGAGGCTGCACCCCGGCAGACGCAAGCGGTGCTAGGAAGCCGCATCCACGGAGCCGTCAGTGAGATTCCCGCCCCGAGTCGCTGGGGCCGAGCGGGACAGGCTCCGGACAGCGCCGCGTCCACAGGCCAGGCTGGGGTGGCCCTGGCCCGGCCCAGCCCTGACACCTGCCTGCTGCTGCCGGACCGGCCGGGTTGCGCCAGGTGCCTGCCCGAGCCCCCCGCGGACTATGGGGAAGGGCAAGATTTTGCACACAAATATTTTTCAACTTCAGGCACTAAGAAAAATGAAATTTCCAGTTAAGTAGCATTTGGGAGCCGCCATCCCTTTCCCAAATAAGACCAGGGCCCTCGTCACACACCAGGCTGGGCCGCGAGGTGTTGCTGTTGGCTACGCTCTGTTTTCATGCCCTCACATTCTCAAAGCACGATTTTTATTTATGGGAACTCTATATAAAACCTGGGAAATTGAATAAAAACAAACAGTCTGGTTAGCCTTGAGTCACGAGAGCTCAAACTCCCAAGGATCAATGTCCTCCTGGGTCTGCTACATGGCCTGCGGCGCCCCCCCTCACCACGGCTGGGTCCGGCCTGGCCCGCGAGAGCCCCTTCCAGGCCCGGCGGGAGACGTCCCAGGGGCATGAGAAATTAGAGCTCTGGCTTCGAGGTCCTGAGTCTCCAAACCATGAAACTCGGAACATCTGGAAATGTCGAGCTGCGCCTTGGAGGGGCGGGGGTGAGCAGCAGTCTCCCCCTGCCCGGCCCCGCCGACTGTCCATCCCCCACTCCTGAGAGCGGGCGGCGCCGGGCCGCGAGCCAGGGGCTGAGCTGTGCTCGCACTCTGGGGGTCTGTGAAGTTCCGGTTCGAGGCCCCCTGGGAACGAGGGGCGCAGAGGCGTGGGGCGCGCACACTCGTGGAGACTGGAGCCCGCACAGCAGACGGGCCCGCGTCCCGGCAGCGTGGGGACCGTGGCCAGCCAGCGGGCAGCACGAAGCAAGCAGCCTCGGTGCAGGGCCTGGGGGTGGGCCGGAGAGGCTGCGTCCCGCCAGGTTCTGCCCCTGTCCCCCCAGCCCCGAGCTCCCCCTTCCTCCTTTTCCTCCTCACATTTAGGGTGCAGCAGCTGTCAGCTGGATGGACGCATGTGCCTGTGGGCAGCAGGACAGATGGGAAACACTTCGCCCTACACCGTGAGCTGGCATTTGCCCAACCACACCTAGTTCCCGAGTCCACGCCCGGGACTCTCACCCCCAGCACAGGACCCGGTCCGGCCCACTGCACCCTGCCCATCCAGGGCGACAGGGTGGGCAGCCAAGGGTGGGGCGCTGCCAGGAGCCTCAGCAGCAGGCAAGGCCTACCCACCAAGCCCTGGGACCCCGCAGGCCCCAGCACGCAGAGAGGCCTCCAGGGAAGCACCGAGCACCCGCCGCTGAAGGAGCCTGGAGATTCCCACGTGTGGCACCAACATCACCAGCGCGTGGCTGGGACAGCGCCCTGACTCTCACAAGCAGGCTTGTGACGCCGGCAGCCCAGGCTCACACCCATGGGGCTGGGGGAGCTGAGCGTGTCCACCTTTCAGCTAACGGCAAGCAGATTCCCCAGGCCCCACTAAGGTGAGGTCCATGGCTGAGACCCAGCCTGGCCGAGACAGGGTGGGCTGAGACAGGGCAGGGCTGGAGCCCCCCACCCCCAGCTTACCCGGGAGCCGGGCATGGGCACCAGAATGGGTGGAACCAGCCGCCCTGGGGTCAGCCGCCCGGGGTCAGGGTTTTCTCTCGGCCCCGCCCTCCACGGGGCACCTGCTGAGGCTCTGGTCACGGCAGGGCCGACGTGCCTGTGTGGCGCCAAGGCCAGCAGTGGCAACGGCGAGTCCACGCCCTGCGTCTGGGGAGAGCGAGCTCTGCCGAGGGCATGAGTCCTGGCGTTCTGCTCGCAGGGATGCCTCCTCCTGACTGACAGGGTGCTGGCCAGGAGCCGGCTTGCTGGTCAGTCCCGGGTCTGCCAGCTTGCGGTGGGGGAGGCGGGTCCATGCTGTTTCCACGTTATTGTTTGGGACTTTCTACGGACTCATTTAGGAGCGTCTCAGTCTCCAGTGGCGGAAAGCCTCGCCCGGGGAGGACACATTCAATGAAATGGGCAGTACCCCTGCATGCCAGCATCCACCCAGAGCCCGTCAGCGCCCTGGGACACTCATCCTGGGGCGCCACGGGCAGCGTAAGTGAGCTGCGATCTGTGTAGAAGCATTTGACGGCCTTTAAAGTGTCAGAGAGACAGAGAGAGATAGAGACACAGACAGAGACGGGGACACAGACAGGCAGAGAGAGCTGGCCCATGCGGGGAGAGCGTGCCGGGCACTATGGGAAGCTCTGGGGGATGTGGCCCTGACTGAGGCCCCCTGAGAACAGACGCTGTTTCCTGCACAGTGAAACGTCTTCGAGTTACTAGTGTCCGTTAACCAAATGCAGGTCAGCGGGGTCATGCACCCAAGGGCACCTGCTTGTGGGGCCGGCCCGACCCTGGCAGCGAGTGACTGCCCGTGTGAAGACAGCTGCGGAAGCTCATGCCACACAAAGCAGAGGACCTGCGGGCTATAACATCCCCAGATCCAAGCCCATGTTCAGCAGAAAGACTAAAATCTAATGCTAATTAAAGTTTCATTTAAGAGGAAGGAAGAATTAGCAGAGGGGTTTCCATGGCAACGCAGGGAGTCCCAGGCACCAGAGCGGCCTCCCAGCTCCTGGGGACGTGGCTCCGGCCGCAGCGCCGGGAGTCATGGAAACCTTGGACGGGCAGGTCAGCTTCATCGCTGGCAGGCACCAAGGTTCCTGGACAGTCTGGACAGTCCACTCCCCCACCTGTACACACTGAGGTCCAGTGGGTGGCCTCAGCCGTCCTGGGTGACTGGCCATTGTGGCCCTGGGCCTTGGCCCATGGACCCTGGTGCTCCCTCCTCCTCATGCTCCTTCCGCAAGTCCTCCCAAGAACACTGCCACCCAGGGGGGCGGGAGGGGAAGGATTGGGGTCAGAATGGGGCGTTTGCAATTGTATGGGGGAATATAAAAATAAAATTTAATATTTAAAAAAAAAAAAAAAAAACACTGCCACCCAGTCAGGTGCCAGGTGCGCCATGAGGCTGCTTGGCTTATACCTGCTTGGCCGGTCAGCATAGGAAACTGGGCAGGGGGCTGGAGGTCACCGCAGTGGCCAAGCGCTCTGGGCCCGGCAGGGGAGAGTCACACAGGGCTCAGCATCCAGCTGTGACTCAGCAGAGAAGCTGGCTGAGTGTGTGGTGTCCAGCAGAGCAGCTGGAGCAGCAGCAGCAGGGCCGTCCCAGCCTGGCCAGGCCACGGGGCTCCCAAACTCATGCACAGATGTGGCCGGCACGAGGCCTGCAACAGGCTGGCTCTGTGGGAGGTAGGGGAGGTTGTTGAGGCAGTGCCCATGTGGGAAGCCTGACCCTTCGGTGGCTGGCCCATGGGGAGGCTGTGCAGTGGCCAGTGGGGCCACAGTGACCGGGTGGCCCCGGCAGTGACGTGACCAGACAGAGAACTCTTCCTTGCGTAGGTCAAGTGGGACAAGGCCCGGCGTCTGGTGAGTGTCCTGCCCTCAGGCCCCGGCCTGAGCTTTGCCTCTGCGGTTCCCAGTGCCGCGCCTCAGGGCCTGAGCCACCGCAGCCCAGCACCCAGCCTTTCATCACAGCACTGCGGGAAAACCCAGCCAGTGCTGGAGTAGGCAGAATGGCCTGTTTTCACTAGATGTCGTTTTGCTCAAAGTGGACAGGGGTTGGGGGCGCTGGCCAGGAGTGGAGGCCTCCAGGGGCTGTGAATGGGGAGGGCGTGTGCACCGTCCTGGTCTGAGCCTCACTTTCACTTCGACACCCGGGGCCTCAGGCGGTGGGTAAGGACCAGACCTGCGCCGCCCGCACCAGCCCCGAAGCTGGAGAGATGTGCTGGCTGCCCGTCGCCATGGCCACACACAGGGGTGGGGACCGGACACTGAGTCCCCTGCAAGCCCCCGGCCAGAAAGAAAGATCTGGCAACACACCAGGCACTGCCTGAGCAGAGGTGGGGTCTCTGCCGGAGGAGGAAACTCAGAACCCTCAGCCCAAAGCAGCCACCTGGGCCTGGGGTAGACATCCAGCAGGGAAGAGCAGCTGTACCCAGCCTTGCCCTGTGGCTAACTCAGCCCAGAGGCCGCCCTGACCGCCTGCCTGCATGCGTGTGCGTGATAGGCATGTGTGTGCGAAGTGTGCACAATCTCTGTACGAGTGTGTGTGTTTACAATCTTTGAGTGTTGCTTCTTTTTTTTTTTCATTTATACAAGCACTGGGTACAGTCAGAAGCACTGGAGGGTGAGAGGATTCACCAGAGCCAGAGCAGGGAACAGAACAGGCAGACTGACAAAATACACTGCTGAGGGGAGCAGCGGGCGCAGCAGGAGAGGTCTGTGCACCATGTGGGATTGAACCTCGCCAGCGGCCAGGGAATCGAACTGGTGCTGCAGAGGCTGTGGGCAGCTTCACAGCCCAGCGCTCAACCGCTGCAGCACCAGGGGAGGCCCTGAGTGTTGCTTCTTATAACTCAACCTGTCACTAAGTCGTTGCTCTCAGTGTCTGTGTCAGCCACAGCCAGAGCGCGACTCAGCTGATCCGTGGTTGGACAGACATGAGCCACCACCCTGACGGCCCAGGCAGGTGCAGAGGTGCGGGAACCTGAAAGGCCAGGAGAGTTTACCTGCAACACGTGAGATGGGGGGTGGTGCGATTTGCAGTGGAGCCAATGAAAAAGCAGCAGCTGAGAGAGAACCATGTCTGGTGTTGGACAGAGGGAGGGTGCAGGGGGCTGAATCTCTCTCATAGCCAGAAATTATGTAAAATCACCATGTAAATCAGGGCTCCTAATTTTAGTGCAGGAGGACCACTCAGTGATCTTAACTCACTCGCAGCTCAGACTCTGTCCTGGGGTGTCGGGCTGTGCTCCCCAAACCCCAGCGCCAGCCCAGGGCCTCGGAGCCAGGTCCTGAACAGCCTTGCCAGCGGCTGGGGGTCAACACGGAGTAATAGGAACAGAGTCTCAGATCAGGACAACCTCTGAGTCCTCCGGGAACATTAAAGGGGGGCGTGAGCCTCGCCTGTGTTTGAGGTGCGGCAGCTCTGGCTGGAGTGACGTGCTCTGAAGAGGGCGGTGTAAGCAAAAAGTGCAGAGACGGCGGCCGGTCCTGACCCGCAGCGTCTGCGGAAGGCGACGGTGATGATGATAGTGATGGCACGTCGGGCTTAAGTGACAAAAAGACTCTCAGCAAACATCCATGCACTTTCACAAACCTCAACCTCAGCCGGCATCAGCTCTGGGGCGGAGAAGTCTGGAAATGCAGAGACCACAGGTGAACGTGGCATCAGTGCCCCCTGCAAATGTGTGCGCAGCGGCAGGTGCTGATGTCACAATGGCCGCTGTGCAGGAACAATCACAATGACCCCAAAACACACACAAATGCCTTAAAGACCCACTTTTCTGCAGGGGCCAGAGGTGGGGCATTGCCCTCGGGAGCGCTGCCTCGTGTACACAGTGGAATCAGGACTTAGAGAAATGGAGAGAGCAAGTCTTCCTATGAAGTGCTTATTTGCTTTAAAAATAAATTAACCACAGAGTGTGGCGGCTCCTGAGAGCAATGTGACAATTGCCACAATCTCGCATTAATTGGGTGGCTGTGCTAGTGTGGCATAATAAGCCCCCTGCCCCTGTGCGCTGGACTGGACAGTCAATGACGGGTAAGATCAGGAAGTGAATTCTGACAACCTAAGACAGACGCAGTCCCCGAGGGGAATTTGGTTCCCACCTTTGCAGCCATGACGAATAATTGGAACAATTAGGCCTGGGCGTTGTTAAGGCACCACCAAAATATGTTGTTACTCATTGCCAGCAACTAGGCGCCAGAGTAAAGGAATGCAACTATGGAAACAGAAACTATTACTTAGTAAATAAAATAGCCAAACACAGGTACGAGAATAGATAATAGTATATGGAAGACATAATGAATAAAGTAATAATAATAATGTAATCATAATTCAGATGTTCTAGAGCGAACCTCCAGTATGGAGGATAGAATATGAAATGTTCTTGATTTGCACTTGATTTCTTGATAGATAGTAAGCAAGATGTAATGATATATGACACAATATGCATCTATGCCTTGGTAAATGATTAACCAGACACTGTGCAAAACACAATGAAGTAATTACTGTAAAAATGTATAAAAAGAGAAGATTGCTTTCAATAAATCGCACTCAGATTTTCACTCTCCCTTGAGTGTGTCTGTGTGTCATTCTTTCTTGTCCCTCGCCCTAATTCCTTCGATCACCTTTTGCTCATTCACATTCAACCCTGAGATTGTCTCAATCTCCCGCCACTGCTGGGCTGGTCCGCGGCAGCTGGCGCCCAAACGTGGGGCCCGAGTCCCAAACTGTGGGAGCTCTGTGAAGCTGGACGATTTGGCCTTCTCTGCTTTGTGTGCCTGCGTGTATGTTAGTGTGAGTGCTTGTGTTTGCGCTCCAAGGCTCTTTTGAGCCGCGGAGCCTGTGTGGGCTCGTACCTGCAGTTCCGCGAAAGCCGTCACGGTTTAGTGGGGTCTCCCTTGGGAGTCCGAGACCGGGGCTTATACGGTCACCCCTATACCAAGGCTTTCTAATACTCCGCGAGGAGTACGGTCAGGCGAGCATCGCTGAGTGTTTTTAGTTTCGCTTTCTAAGCGATCCACTCTCTAGGTTTTTCCTTAAGAAGAAGACGTGTTCGCGAGGAATGAGCTCTAGGTAAGCTATCTCTTCACTTTTATATTTTCCTTTATTATCGAAGGATAGGGAGTCTCGTCGGGGCGCCGCGGGCCCGCTGGTAAAGGCTGACCAGTTAAAGAAGGCGAGTAATCCATAACTATGGGACACTCTTACTCTAGAAATAGAGGACTTTTCCTTTCAGTTTTAAGTCACATGTTGAAAAGCCGAGGGATGACAATAAGTAACAGATCCCTCAGTGAATTTTATGAGTTTATTTTAAGAATCTGCCCCTGGTTTCCTGAAGAGGGCAGTTTGTCTTTGACAAATTGGATACGTGTAGGAAAAGAAATTCAAAAATTTTATATTCAAAACGGCCCTACACAGGTGCCCGTTCAGGCTTTTCCTCTATGGGTACAAATTAGAAATTTATTAGTTGATACTACAGAAGCAGATCTATGGAAAGGAGAAATCTCAGAAAAAAGTAGTGATCAGGAAGCTGTTCCTTTTGCCAATAAATCTAAAACATATTCGGGTGCTGTGTTCCCTACTGCACCTATTGCAGAAGGAGAACTTGTAGATTGTCACCCTGGAGATCCTGAATATGCAGAAGTTATGGGTGATGAGGATAATAGTGACTTTGAAGAAGCATTTGCTGATCTTTGTAGGACAACAGAACCAAAACAAAACCCCGTGCCACAGAATACTCTTATGGCTCCAAATTATTTTAACAAGAAAAAACAATGTAAATGCTCTAAACCAAAGAGGCTGCACACCCCTCCTCCAGGAACAGTAAGTGACATAAGGATGGACATAAATTAAAACAAATAGAAAAGAATCAAAAACAAAACTCTCCTCTCAGAGGGGCAAGCCCTCAGCCCCGTAAACGAAAGAGGGTCTGACTCGGCGCCTAACAACATCACACCGACTGAAGCGCCTGACTCTACTGTAACCATACATGAATTACCTAGAGGCACTCCAGGAAGTGCCGGACTTGATCTTGCATCGGTTGCTGATGTTATTGTTTCAGCCTTCGATGGAGTTACACCTATTGAAACCTGCTTAAAGGGACCACTACCCCAAGGAACAGTGGGGCTGATAATTGGCCGTAGTTCAAATTATAAAAAGAATTTTGAAGTACTTCCGGGCATTGTAGACTCTGATTTTACTGGAAAAATTAAAGTTATGATCAGACCTTTAAAGGAAACAATACAAATTCATAAAAATCAGCGTATTGCGCAAATTCTTGTGCTTTCTTATATTAAGTTACCAAACCCAATTTTGAAGGAAGAAAGAGGAGAACAAGGTTTTGGGTCCACAGATGTGATTGCTTGGACTCAAAATATTACAAAAGAAAGACCATTGAAAAAGTTAATTATTAATGGACACCCAATTATGGGATTGTTAGACACAGGAGCTGACCGGTCATGCATTGCAGGTAAAGATTGGCCTGCGGCTTGGCCTGTGTTAAATTCTTCCTCTACGCTGATTGGATTGGGCATGGCCAATAATGTTGCTCAAAGCTCACAAATGTTGTCTTGGCAACTGGGGTCACAGAAAGAAAAGTTTCAGCCTTATGTGATTCCTGCCTTGCCGTTTTCCCTATGGGGACGTGATATTATGGAATCTTTACAAGTGTCTTTAGTTACCCCTGATGTAATAGATGAACAGGCTTTTTTATAGGGGCCATTGAAACTCAACAATATGCTGATAAAATTAATTGGAAAAATGAAAATCCTGTCTGGATCGATCAATGGCCCCTTACTTCAGAAAAGATCCAGGCTATTCAAACTATAGTTAAAGAGCAATTAGCTAAAGGTCATTTGGAACTGTCTACGAGTCCTTGGAATACTCCTGTTTTCTGTATAAAGAAAAAAATCTGGCAAATGGCGATTATTGCAGGATCTGAGAGCGGTAAATGCCACAATGCAAGACATGGGGGCCCTACAACCAGGGTTGCCCTCTCCTGTAGCAGTTCCAAAAAACAGCTATGTTATTATTATTGACCTTCAAGACTGCTTTTTTACAATTAAATTACATCCAGATGATTGTAAAAAATTTGCCTTTAGTATTCCATCTAGTAATTTTCAGAAACCGTGGCAACGTTATCAATGGAAGGTTTTGCCACAAGGTATGAAAAATTCTCCTACTTTATGTCAAAAGTTTGTAGATCAAGCTTTACAAAAGACAAGGTTAAAATTTCCAGAGGCCTACATTGTTCATTATATGGATGATATTCTCCTAAGTCATCCTATGAAAGAAATTGCGGATCTAATATTGAAACATCTCATAGGACAATTGACTACATATGGCCTAGTAGTGGCCCCTGATAAAATTCAAAAAGATAGACCTTTAAATTATTTAGGAAAAGTCATATATAATAATTGCATTATGTCACAAAATTTACAGATTCGTGTTGATAAACTACAGACTTTGAATGATTTCCAAAAATTATTGGGAAATATTAATTGGATAAGACCTTACTTAAAAATTACTACTAGAAATTTACATCCACTTTTTGCAATTTTACAGGGAGATTCAAACCCTAAATCTCCTCGTAAATTAACTCAGGAAGCATTGCAGAGTATTAAATTGGTTAAACAAAAATTATCTGAAGCAAAAGTTATTCAAGTAAATTATTCAAAAACTTGGGACTTATTAATTATTCAGACTGTTTATACTCCAACAGCTTGCTTATGGCAAGACGGCATCCTGGAATGGCTGCACTTGTCACATGTACAAACACGTGTGGTCACTGCATATCCATTAATGTGTGCCTGGTTAATCATAAAAGGTATCCTGAGGTCTCGAAAATTATTTGGCAGAGATCCAAATAATATAATAATTCCATATAACAAAACACAATTTAAATTTTTATTGCAAAATAATAATGATTGGGGAGTTGCCATACAAAATTTTTCAGGACAAGTTAAATCTCATTTGCGTCAACATCCATTATTGAAATTTGCAGAAAAAACTAAACTTATTTTTCCAAAAATTATTAATTCTAAACCTGTACCCAATACAAAGGTCATTTTCACTGATGGCTCTTCATCTGGAGTCTTTGCAGTTTATAGTCTTAGAGATAAACCTTTGCAAAAAGTCTCTAAAAATGTCTCTGCTCAGCAGGCTGAAATAATTAGTCATTATGACACTTGAGCATTTTGCTCAGCCTTTAACTTTGTTTTCTGATTCTAAGTATGTGGTTAGGCCATTTATTCTTTTAAAATAATAAATAAAATATTTCTAAATAATAATATTTAAAGTTCATTTACTATTGCTAAGGTAATAAAAAATGGTTAAATATAACTATATAATATAACTAAAGGTTTTTATAATGATATTCTAAACCCACTGCAACGAATGGGTGGGGGCTGCCCCTGATCTCAACAAGCAGCTGCCTGGACTTTTTCTCCAGTGTTGGGATCACTGGCAAGTCTCTACTGCCTTCCTGCTGTGGGGGACTAAACTGTTTTGGTTCATTCTAGGAAAAAGGTTTTATTTCCCTATGTTTTTTTTTTTTTTTAAATTTTAAAGTCTAAATTGTCTAAGTAAAAAAAAATACTGAGTTATTTTAAATTTGCTAACAAGCTATACAAAATGCTTATTGGTTGAATAAAAGTTTTTAGATTTACTTATTGGACCTGTAAAAGGTTAAATTTCTTGTTAAAATTAATTAACCAAAAAAAAAAAAAATTAAATAATAATACAAACATATTTGAGCTAAATTCAAACCTCAAATTTTAATAAAAGCCTAAAAACAAACAAACTGTAAAAATTTCCCTCTTCTTCTGTTATCAAAATAACAGTATTCTTTTTTGTTTTAATATATACTTGCTCTCAGTATAATAAAACATTGACAACCTAAAGCCAAATAATCACTTCTTAAAAATATAAACTCAAAAAATATTCTCTTATCTAAAAAAGTTAATAAAACTGCCTGATTGTTGTGGTCTCGAGCCCAAGGTCTTTAATAATAATTAAAATTAAATACTTATTTTCTGCACAGTTTTTAGCTTTTAACTCATTAAAAAACCTCAGTGACGTCACAAAAATTAATAAAATAACTATCTCTTAAATTATATACATATGGCCAAAATTTTAAATATATATATCAAGAGATCTCTGTATCTGTTTGTCTGTCTTTGTGTTTTGTTTTGTGTTGTTTTATTTTGTTTTGTTTTTGACCTCTAGAGGACTAATTATAAATGGCGCCTATATAAATTCTCATAAAAACAAATCTTACAATCACTATCAAAAATTTTTTTTAATTTTTGGAAAACAAAAACTAGTTCAAATTTTATAATATAATTCAAGGCATATATGCCTTAAAATTATGTTAAATATTAATAATTTACTTTGTTTAAATGTGTTTATTAAAAAAAAAAAATATTGAGTCACCTCTATGTAAAAAATGTACAAAGTATCTATATGGTACTCTAATTTTTTTGTTCCTTTTTATTAATTTATCTAATACTTGTTTAATAATGCTAATTCACCCATCTGGTCCCTGCTAAATTAAACCAACACCTTGGTTCCTCCTCTGCACTGACTGAAACCTGAAAAGTCACAGATCACCTACTTCTTCACCACTTCCAATGGAACTCGTGCTTACTTGAACTTTTTCGTCTTTTTGCTGCTGTGAATACTATCAAACTTTTTAGCACCAGACAAAATATCTACGCCGTATGAAATTTCAATCTTCGTGCCTGCATTGAATACCCCTATACATTGCTTTTTGGATCTGCCAACACAATGAACATTTCCTGCCATGGGAATTCCTATTCTGTCACCTGTTCTAAATGTGTGTTGTCTAATTGCCTAACTCCTAATATTGTTCATAATTTTTCTACTATGGTTATGTTAAATAGACCTTCTTATGTTATATTACCTGTGGATTTACAAAATACCCCATGGTTTGACAATATTGCTTTACAAATTATTCAGGAAGTCAATGCTTTAATTCATTCTAAACATTTTGTTGCTACGCTTATTTTACATATTACTGCCCTGATTGCAATTGTTACTTCTCTTGCAGCATCATCTGTTGCCTTGGTACAGGAAACACATACAGCACATTTTGTTAATGATCTTACACAAAATGTAACTTTGGCACTTGCTTTGCAACATTCCATAGATAGAAAAATGGAACAAAAGCTTAATGCTCTTAGAAAAACTGTATTGGCACTGGGAGAGGAAGTACAGCAAATCAAAAAACTTCTCTCCACTCGTTGTCATGCACAATTTAAATTTATTTGTGTTACACCTAAACCTTATAATTCTTCTCTTGATTGGAATTTTGTTAAAAATCTGCTTGGTGTTTGGCGTGAAAGTGACTCTAGTCATGATATGTCATCTCTTCAGGCAGAAATCTCTGCGATGAGCCAGGCGCATTTGTCTGAACCAGCATTGTCTGATTTTGCTTCTACATTTTCTGATTCTCTGCGTTCTCTGGCTCCCTCAAATTGGCTGCATTTTTTAATTTCATTTGGAGTGATTACACTCATTGTTTTGGTTGGTTGCCTTTTAATGCCTGTGTTTTTAAAGCTACTTAACAAAAATCTGAAGATTCTTCGTCGTGATATGCATTTTGCAGCTTCAATTTAAAAAGAAAGGGGGAACTGTGGCGGCTCCTGAGAGCAATGTGACAATTGCCACAATCTCGCATTAATTGGGTGGCTGTGCTAGTGTGGCATAATAAGCCCCCTGCCCCTGTGCGCTGGACTGGACAGTCAATGACGGGTAAGATCAGGAAGTGAATTCTGACAACCTAAGACAGACGCAGTCCCCGAGGGGAATTTGGTTCCCACCTTTGCAGCCATGACGAATAATTGGAACAATTAGGCCTGGGCGTTGTTAAGGCACCACCAAAATATGTTGTTACTCATTGCCAGCAACTAGGCGCCAGAGTAAAGGAATGCAACTATGGAAACAGAAACTATTACTTAGTAAATAAAATAGCCAAACACAGGTACGAGAATAGATAATAGTATATGGAAGACATAATGAATAAAGTAATAATAATAATGTAATCATAATTCAGATGTTCTAGAGCGAACCTCCAGTATGGAGGATAGAATATGAAATGTTCTTGATTTGCACTTGATTTCTTGATAGATAGTAAGCAAGATGTAATGATATATGACACAATATGCATCTATGCCTTGGTAAATGATTAACCAGACACTGTGCAAAACACAATGAAGTAATTACTGTAAAAATGTATAAAAAGAGAAGATTGCTTTCAATAAATCGCACTCAGATTTTCACTCTCCCTTGAGTGTGTCTGTGTGTCATTCTTTCTTGTCCCTCGCCCTAATTCCTTCGATCACCTTTTGCTCATTCACATTCAACCCTGAGATTGTCTCAATCTCCCGCCACTGCTGGGCTGGTCCGCGGCAACAGAGTCTTTAAATAACAAACATCCTTAACACATTTAAGATTCACTTCAAGTTAAATTTCACCCATGTTCTCAGGGATACATGCAGGTAATTACAAGCACATTCTCAGGGTCAACTCTGCAAAAATGCTTTGTGACAAATTGAGCCAGTCATTCCAATGGAATTTCTACATATGCCAAACATTTGGAAGCATCTGAATGATTGAATCCATTTTTCATTTTTCATCTGAATATTCTTGCCATTTGTATATAGACATTGCCACAAAAGATATCAATTTCTCAAAGCCAAGTGCATTTCAAAATATGGAGGAGATTATAATTACCAAGCCCCACATATGGGACTGTCCTTCACAAGCCTGCTAATCATCAGGGTTCAAGTAAGAGTCAAAACTGGGACAAGCTCGTGTACCACATGAACTCAGAACAGAGAGCTGGGCGCCGAGCAAGCCCCGGCCGGGGCCTGGGGTACATGTATGACGCGTCCTGGGAACAGTCATGGATGCCATTGGAGACACTGATATTAAAACTAGGTCCAGCGATTCCATTTTGGGTATTTAACTAAAGGAAACAAGGACGGGTTGGGAGGACACCTGCCCCCCTACTCACCGCAGTGCCAGCCCAGGCTCAGCGCCCCAGACCCAGAGGCAGAGGGACGGAGATGCCGGGCAGTGGAGCGGGCGGCCTGGCCCCCACTGGGCGCCTCTGCTGACCAAGACCCACCCTCCCACAGCCTCTGAGACATGGACTCTGCCTGTGGTCAGGCCAGCAGTGGCCATCTGTGGCAGTGGTCTCTGACATTGCCATGGTGATTCTTGGGGACCATGAACCACACCCATCCAGGACAGAGTTGACCATTCAGCGCTGTGTGCCCACCTGCCCTGCCTCCCCTGGGCCACCGTGTCCCCAGACACGGCAACGCTGAGACCGGGTCGGTTCTCAGCTCTGCAAAGGCCAGCGCCCAGGAGGAGGAGGAACCACACGTCTCACTTGAGGCCAAAAGCTGGAGATGTGGAGCTCGCGGTGGGGCAGGCTGGCAGGAGACGGGTAGGGGCCAGGCATGAGTGCCTGGCATTGGCCAGGTGGTGAAGGCCAAGGCCAGTCCTAGAGGGACAGCCAGTGCTGCTCCCGTGGGCCCCCAGGACAAGGGCACCAAAGGGCCTCGGCTGATCTGGAGAGCGCACGGTGATCCAGAGGAAGCTCAGCCGACCCCATGGCCACCAGGCCCTGCCTGATCCCGAGAGAGGCTGGTGTCCTCGTCCCGCACAGGCTGGGAGGGGGGCACCCTCTGAGGCCACAGAGGCTGGCTCCTGAGGTCCAGAAACATGCCCTCTTGACCCATCAAAGTGCCAGGTGCAGCAGACGGAGGAGAAACTACAGCCATTATCTAGGAGGTCCTATGAGATGGGGGTGAAGGTGGCCACGTGGCTGCAGGGGGTCAAAGTGGGAGAAGCAGAGCGAGAAGCGAGGCCGCGGGGCCCCCATGTCCCGAAACGGCCCTGCACGCTGAGCGACTGTGGCAGCCTCAACCAGGTGAAGGCAGAGCTGGAGGCCACGGTGCTGTCCCAGGCCCGGGCTGGCTGCCGCTGGAGCGACAAGGCCGGTGGCTGCACGTCTGCCCACGCAGGTTAATGGGTGTCGTCCTCATGGGAACCCCTGCCCTGTGCAGGAGAGAGAACCTGCTGCCCCCAAAGCGACTGAGCCAGGAGGGGGTGTTGCCTGCGGGGTGAATGTGACCCCTCTGCAGCCGGTGGAGGGCGCCTGACACGTGCATCCTCACTGGGGGCCTGCTCTGAAGGCTCTTGCTGAGGGAGGCCAGCCTGGGCCTCTGAGGCTGGCCAGACACCGCAGGCCATGCGGCTGAGGGGTCCTGCCACGGAGTGTGGGGCGGTGGGGCCGGCTGAGCGGCTGCTGGCTTGGCTGGAGGACAGCGCTGCACATGGCGCGTGGATGGCAAGGGTCGTGGAGCCAGGGGGGCCTGAACACGGGACCAAGTTGCCCGAACCCAGAGTGGTGCTTGCACAGACGAGGGGCTTCTCGCCGGCGAGCAGAGAGAGGGCGACTTGAGACAGAGCCCACCCTTGCAAAGCGCCGCCACATTGCTGAAACGGCCCCAAACTTAGAATGCAACAGAGCCCACGACGCAGCCACAGGTCCCGAGAGAACTGGGGGTGCCCACGTGGGCCCTGCTGTGGGCGAGGTGCTCTCAGCAGCCCCACACGTCTCAGTCCCACCCTCAGCTGCCAGGGCCGGCACCAGCACATAGTGTGGCTGCAGCAGGCTCCAGACGGTCTCCAGCCCCCCGCGATGGCTGCAGGCGGGTTGACACCCCTGCACTCTGGGGGGCCACAGTGGGCTGCAGGGGGTGGGCGGGGCTTGCGCTGCCTCTGGGCTCCGTGGAAGGGCTGAGCCCCACTCACTGCCCCCACTCGGGGCGGTGAAATGACCATTTACTTTAGAAATTCTTGAAGGGCGTTAATGGGAGTCTGGAATAAAACGTGTGCATTTCGGAGATGAGGAAAGTGATTGTCGTCTGGAGTTTTCACTTCCTAAACTGAAAAACGACTCGCTCGTCTCACAAAATAACTTTGCAGTACAAGTAGATGAAGCGCAACTTTCTGCTTTCCGGCCAGTTTCTATCCTCCACCGGCTTTTCTCCCAGAGCCGAGCCAGGAGCAGAGGCTGACCAGCTCTCCCGGCCTGGCTTCGCGGCAGGCGGGGGTCGCTGGCCAGTGGCCGAGGTTAAATGATTTGCTGTGAAAACATCATTTCCTTTTGCCTGAAAAAGGGCGAGACGGGGTCATCTCCAGGCACCTCTCTTCAGCTTTTCGTAGGAAGGTTGTATTTTGTTTTCAGGCGTTTTCGGTGACAATCGCAGAATCACCGGTCTTTAGGCTTCGGGACGAGCAGCTCATTCCAGGCCCACAGCGGGGGGGGCGCCAACGACCCACGTTTCCGCGAGTCCCTGCAGACGCCGCCCTTTCTCGCGCGCAGCCCTCGCGCGGGGGGCGGCGCGGGGGCGCCCCGAGAACGCCGAGTCCGCCCGGGGGCTCAGCAGAGGCTGCCACCAGGGGCGCGCAGAAGCGTCCACGCGCAGGGCCCCGCGAGGCCGCGGGGAGCTCCCGCCCACCCAGGGGTCCCCGCCGGGCAGGCCCGCGACTGGGGCGCCCCACTGCGTGTGATGCGGCGGGCGGCGCACGCGAGGCCCCGCCTGTCTGGAGAAGCGTGGCCGGCGACAGGAGCCGTGGCCGCCCGGGGCCGCTCTCGCTGTGCTCCGCGCAGCGCGGCTCGGGTCGCGAGAACCACCCCTACAAGGGTCCACGGGGCCGCACTCGGGACTCATTTCTTGTTTTATTTTTCAGGCAGCGCCGTGCGGGTGTCGGGCGGTCCAGGGAGGTCCGGCCCCGCGGGAGCCGCGGCGCGTCGGGCGGCCGGGCCACTAGGCGGCGTCCGCGGGGGCGCGTCTCCCCTTCGGGAGCGTCCCGCGCTTCAGGGGCTGCTCTGCGGGTGCCCCCGACTCCGACTCTCGCTTCCACGCACGGCCGAGGGCGCGCGGGGCGGGCGCGCGGGGAGGGGCGCGCGGCGAGGGGCGCGCGGGGAGGGGCGCGCGGGGAGGGGCGCGAGGGGCGCGCCGGGCGGGCGCGTGGGGAGGGGCGCGCGGGGCGGGCGCGCGGGGAGGGGCGCGCGGCGAGGGGCGCGCGGGGAGGGGCGCGCGGGGAGGGGCGCGCGGGGTGGGCGCGCGGGGAGGGGCGCGCGGGGAGGGGCGCGCGGGGAGGGGCGCGCGGGGAGGGGCGCGCGGGGTGGGCGCGCGGGGAGGGGCGCGCGGGGAGGGCGCGCGGCGAGGGGCGCGCGGGGTGGGCGCGCGGGGAGGGGCGCGAGGGGCGCGCGGCGAGGGGCGCGAGGGGCGCGCGGGGAGGGGCGCGCGGGGAGGGGCGCGCGGGGAGGGGCGCGCGGGGAGGGGCGCGCGGCGAGGGGCGCGCGGCGAGGGGCGCGCGGGGAGGGGCGCGAGGGGCGCGCGGGGAGGGCGCGCGGCGAGGGGCGCGCGGGGTGGGCGCGCGGGGAGGGGCGCGCGGGGAGGGGCGCGCGGGGAGGGGCGCGCGGGGAGGGGCGCGCGGGGAGGGGCGCGCGGGGAGGGGCGCGCGGCTCCCCAGACCCTGGCGCGGGGCAGCGCGCGCCGCCTGCACCTTTCCCCGGCGCGGGCTTGGAGGGCGTCCAGCTCCTGCCCAGAAGGCGCCGAGGGACTGGAAAGTGCGCCATTGATTGAGGATACATTTTACAAGAAAAAAAATTAGAGAGAAACCGTTGAGCTCGCGACTGCGCCGCCCACTTCCGAAGAGCAAAACTTTCCGGAG
Source organism: Talpa europaea (assembly GCF_964194135.1). Classification (NCBI taxonomy): domain Eukaryota; kingdom Metazoa; phylum Chordata; class Mammalia; order Eulipotyphla; family Talpidae; genus Talpa; species Talpa europaea. The sequence goes on along the minus strand of NC_140072.1, from coordinate 98,428 downwards.
ACCGGCCTGGAGGGACGTGCCCGGGAAGCGGCCGCGGGCGTGGCCGGGCAGCGGGCCGGGGCGCCCCGAGGGTCGGGTCGGGCGCGGGAACCCGGCGGGGCTCGGCGCGGGGCGGGGGCCGGGGGCGCCCCGACTGCCTCCCTCGCCCCCGCGAGCCCCCCGCCGGCCTGCGCCCCCGGCCTCCCCGCAGACCCCCCGACCGGCCGGACGCGGGGTGACTCGCGACGTGGAGGCGCTGAGGCGCCCCCTTTTCGAGTCGCCCGAGCCCCGCGTTTCGCCAGAGCGGAGGGACCCGCCGCGGCGCGGGCGGGCGCGGGGGAGGGGGGCGGGGGGAGGAGGGGGGCGCGGGGGGTGGGGGGCGCGGGGGCGGGGCGGGGCGGGGGCTGACGCCGCGCGGGGGGGCGACACTCGCGGCTGCTAATTAAAGCGCGCGCGCCCCGGGACCCGCTGACGCCGCGCGGGGATCGCAGGCGCCGGGCGGGCGGCGCAGCGGGGCGCACAGGCGGGAGCCGCGCACCGAGCCCGCCCCGCGCCGCAGCCGCGCGTGGAGTAGCGCGCGGCGGGCGGCGGCGCGAGGAGCGGCGGCGCGGGCGGGGAACCGGGCTCTCCCGGCCGAGGCCCCGAGCCCGGCGGCGGCGGCGCAGCGAGGGGCCCCGGCGCTCGGCGGGGCCGGGACGGCGCGGCGCCCCCGGTGCGGGCGCCTCCAGCTCCGCGGCGCGAGGTGGGTGCGGCGGCCCCGGGCGCGGCGGGAGAAAGTTGTGCGGCCCCGAGCGCGCGGGGCCGCCTCCGGGAAAGTTGGGGGCGCGCGGCGGGCGCAGCCGCCCCCGGCTCCCCGCGGCCGGTCCCCGCGCCCGGCGGGGGCGGCTCGCGGCGGGGGGCGCGTCCCCGCGGGGGTCTCGGTCTCGGGCCGCGCCTCCGCGCTGACCCGCCGCCGCCCCGTCTGTCTCCCCAGCCCGCCGGCTCCGCGCCCCGCGCGCACCATGCGGGGGCCGGGGCGCCCGCTCCTCCTGGGGCTGCTGCTCGTGCTGGGGGCGGCGGGGCCCGGCCGGGGGTTCGCGGAGCCCCGGGAGGCCGCCGACAGGCAGACGGTGCTGCGGCTCATCGCGGAGATCGTCCAGGAGCTCAAGCGCTACCACGCGGGGGAGGCCAAGCGGCTGCAGCTCCTGGGCCCGCAGGAGGGCTCGGACTTCGGGCTGCTCCCCGAGGAGCAGCGCGCCGGTGAGTGGGGCCCCCGCCCGCCGCCCCCCGCCCGCGGCCTCGGCCCGGAGGAATTTGTGCGGCTCGGAAATAGAACTGTCGCTGAGAAAACGCCTTGAAAAGCGCATCCGTTGCCATCGCGTGAAAATACCTGCTGTTTTTATTTTTGAAAATGAGAGAACAGCGAGTCCCGCGGTGGCCCGCGCGGGGCTCGGGCTGTGGCTTCAGCGGGCCGCGCCCGCGTCCGCAGGGGCTCCCCGGCCACGCACTCTCAGCTGAGACCCGAGTCTTCCCGCCCCAGGGTCTCCCGGGCGCCCAGCTCCGGGACACGGGGTCCAGCAGGGCGCCCAGGAGCTGGAATGGGAGTCAAGGCCTCTGGGAGGTGGCCGAGGGCCGGGGGCGGCACCTCCTGGTGCCCCAGCCTCCTGCCGCACGAAGGTCAAGTCCTGTGACACGTTTTTATTTATAGGATCAGGTTTTCCTTCCAGAACGTTGAGGCTCTGGAGTTTGACTCCCGCGGTCTTCAAAATGAAAGTGTCCAGCAAAGACGTCTTCCCCGGAGACTGACTGCCCACACACGTCCACACACAGCGCCCACGGGGGACGCGTGCTGACACCACACGCCGCCCTCAGACACCGCACTCGCACGTGTCCGCCTCCGGGCTCAGGTGGTCTCTGCCCGCGCCGGCCCCAGCGCCGCGCCCTGACACTCGTCCCCAGCACCCGGCCAGCCCCTTCGCTCAGTGGCACGGGCGCCTGCAGCGCCGCTGGGGCCTTTAGCGGCCTCTTACGGTCCAAAGAAAATAATGAACTTTTCCCCTACAGAAATTGTGCCTCGAGACCTAAGGATGAAGGACAAGTTTTTAAAGCATCTCACAGGTACATGTCCTCCTGCCCGCTCCCCACACCCGCCTGCCTGCACCCCATCTCCCCACACCCCATCTCCCCACACCCCATCTCCCCATACCCCATCTCCCCACACCCGCCTGCCTGCACCCCATCTCCCCACACCCCATCTCCCCACACCCGCCTACCTGTACCCCATCTCCCAGCCCCCATCTCCCCACACCCCATCTCCCCCCACCTGCCTGCCCGCACCCCATCTCCCTGTACCCCATCTCCCCACACCGTCTCTCACACCCAACGTATCTGCCTGCCCACACCCCACCTCCCCTGCCTGTGCCTCAAGTGTCTGACGTGTCTCTTCGGGGTTGCAGGCCCCCTCTACTTCAGCCCCAGGTGCAGCAAGCACTTCCACAGGCTGTACCACAACACCAGAGACTGCACCGTCCCCGCATGTAAGTGAGCGGCTGGGCCTGGGTTGGCACTGCACTGGGCCCTGCCCGGCCGCCTGCTGGGCTGATCCCCTTAGCGCGCAGCTAGGGGCCTGGCTGGCCCGGCCCGGCTCCGGCCTGCAGCAGCAGCGTGGCTGAGGGGACGCTCTCCTGTCCAGCGCCTGTGGGCGACCTCTGTGCAGACTGGTGGGTGCAGGCACCATGCCGTGTCTGTGCCGGCTCCGGCGCGCCGAGGACGGCTGGGTGCTAGCAAGGCTTGCTCAGGAGCCACCAGCCACCACCTCTGCGGCCAGGACCAGGAGCCTCTGCCCAGAGCCAGCCTGCGGGCGCTTCTGCACAGCCCACACGTCACACTGCTCCACGGTGGTTCCTTGTCACTTTTCAGCCAGCATGACCTCGGCTAGAGCCCAGGCCACACCGGGCCAGGCCCGCGCCAGACACTGGGTGTCTCAGTCTAAAGGGGTGCAGACCGGATGTGCCTGTCCTGCCTTCGGACGAAAAAGTGTCCGTTTGCATGAGGCGCAGGTTTCTGTGTGCCCAGGCAGTGAGTCCTCCGAGGGTGACTGCCCTGGGCTCCTGGGCCCAGGCCCTGGCCAGGCAGGCTGCAAGCAGTAGGGCGGACTCCAGCGCATCGGGCGCACAGCCCTGCCTGCCAGCCGCAGCTGGGGCCCCAGGCCAGCCTGGTGCTCCTGGCCTGCCAACCCTCCACACGGCACGAGCCATGGAGCTGGCCCCGCTGCTGCCCAAGGTGCAGGACCCGCCAGCCCAGCCCTGCATGCCAGGTGGAGGGGCCCACAGAGCCCCCTCCCTCAGGGGCGGCAGGCCCGGGCAGGCAGCTCAGAGGCCCAACAGCCCTGGAGGCCAACTCCCCCACCAGGCCAACACTCAGCACCCTCAGGCCGACGCCCCCCTGCTACACCCTCCTCCCACCCAGCACCGGCTCAGCAGTGTCAGCCTCTTGTGTGACAGACGTCCCCGCTTATCGCTGTCAGTGCTGGTTCATTCAGATTTTCAGTTTCGAGTATCAACGTTCACGTTTTTAAGTAGGATTTTGCAACCCTTAAGATGCTTGAGGAATTTATAAACTGCTGCAGCTTTGCACAAACTTCCTCCCGAGAAAGTCCTAGCGTCCGCCATCTGGCACCTCACTCATGCCCGAAGGAGCACCCAGGGGGCCACGTGGCCACGCTGGCCAATGAAGCCACCCCTCCAGGCCCGGGGCCCGCCCACCACGCATCTGTGCACGAGGCACATCCGGGTAGGGCCTGGTCTGCGCGCGCAGCCCGGGCTGGAGGCCGCCTGCTCCGGGCTTGGTCACCCGCAGAGCCCTGGCGGCCGGGGTGCAGAGCTGGCAAGGAGTGTGGGGCTCTGCACCCCCTCCCAGTCCCGCGGCCCACTGACCTGGGAGTCCATGGCCGTCACCGGCAACTGCCAGCCCCTGCCGGCTGTAGAGTCCGCCCTGGCCCTGCCCCGGCTGTTTGCAGGCGCGGGGAGGAAGTGGGTCGACTTCTGGGCTGCTGAGGCTGCTGTGTCTCCTGCAGATTACAAGCGCTGTGCCAGGCTCCTGATGCGACTCGCGGTCAGCCCCGTGTGCCTGGAGGGGTGAGGTAAGCACCACCGCGTCTACGGCCGTAGGCCGGGGCCTCTTGCTCGGGACAGAACCGCCCTGGCGACTAGACACCCCTTCTTGGCTATCATCCCTTGCTCTGACACTGAAAACACCAGAGTGGGCAGCAGCTCAGCCCGGCCTCCTGGGGGCGCGCTGACCTGGCCTGCGCGGCCTGCCAGGGTGTGTCTGCGAGTGTCCACGTTGGACTCAGGGCCTCAGTGGCTGGTGAGCACCTTGGCCTTTTAAATGCTTCTGTCAGTCACTTCTTCCCAGCCTGTAACGGCAGACGTCAGCGCACACCCAGAATTCAGGGCCCAGCACCCAGCCCGGCCCGCAGGACACAAGGGCCCGTTCCCAACAGAGGCCACTGCGGTCGTGTGAAACTCTGCTTGTGTCTTGTCTGTGTCAGCACCGTCCCCACCGAGAGGCTCCCGGCGTGCGAGTGGCCATTCCCAGAAAACCTGTCAGTGGCCTAGGAACAGGGGTCGCAGCGCTTTTCCCGGTGGCCGCTGCAGTTGGCCGCACGCGGATGGGTGGACTGCAGGGCTTCATTTGTGGTGAGAAGCTGCTCACCCTGGCAAGCAGCGGCTGGGCCACCCCCACTGGGCAGGGCATGGAGGCCCAGGCCTGAACCTCCCACCTTCGGGTTCCCCAGTAAAGGGGGGCAGCCAGTGGGGCAGCGAGGCAGGTGGGGCAGGAGCGGCTGGAGGGGGCGGCAGCTCTGACCCCAGGGCTGGGCCCGCGGCCGGGCCTGCAGCCTCGCCCTCCCATGGTGCTGTCCTTTCTCTTCCGCTGCCACACGGCCCACAGAAAGGACTTTCTTTTGAAAGCAGTGATTGATGTTGTGAATCTCCCAAGGTGAGATGTGGGGGCGGACGAGTGTTGTTTTTAGGAAGCATTTCTCGGTAAAGCATGTCCTTGGAAACAGCGCCCACTTTTCACAAGTGGGGGGCAAGGCGCCCCTGGCTGTGGCCTGCGGGTGGCCACAGGCCCCGGCCACGCCTGCGAGCCGGCCAGTGCTTGCCCACAGCTGCCTGAGCGAGCTCGGCCCCTCTGCCCTCCAGGGCCGACCGCCGCGTGAACGCTTGCAGACGCGGGTGGGGCGGGCGTGTGGGGCAGACGTGCCACTCGAGCCCAGGCCAGCACCCGAGTCACACGCTGGCAGTGAGGGGCTGAGGTGCGTGCCCACAGCCACCGCGCTCCACGCCAGTCGCCACAAGTACCGGCACTTGCGTATATTTTGCCCGAGAAATGGGTCAAGTTTAAATCACAGCCGTTTCAGCTAATGGTAGTCATTACGACAGGGTTTTCTAAAGATTAGCTTCTCATCCTGCGGTTTCAAGGCCAGCCACGACAGCGGGCACAGGCGAGACGGGGGCGGGCAGTGGCCACTGCACACGGGAGCCCTGCGAGCCCGGCGCGAGGGCAGTGAGTCCTCTTCCCAACCAGGCCTGCCCCCAAGGCTCTGAGGGTCACGCAGGGACCCTCCACGTGTCCCAGAGCAAACCCCGGTGCCTCCTGCTCCCCAGAGCCCCAGGGACACAGTCCCCGCCCCAACTTGCTAGACACCGCAGGCCTCCCCACTTGGCCCGCCCTGGAGCACAGGCAGCAAAACGGAGCTGCCAGTGTGCAGCACCACAGCCTCAGCATTTCTGGAACGAATGAGCAGCGCACGCAGGCTGGGCACCCCGTGCTAGCGTCAGGACGCCCTTACCTGATCCCCACCTAGCGTCCACTCCCAACCGCTGGCCCCGCAGGCCCCGTCACCTCGAGCTTGCCCGAGCCCATGTGACACAGCCAAGCAGGCGCTGGGCTGGCTTTAACCCACTCACTGTTGCCCCTTTAGCACAGTGGCAGCGGCAGCGGCGCCCCGTGACCCTCAGCTGCCAGCAGAGTGGCCCTGCCCCTGGCTGACTGGGCCTGCAGACGGCAACGGCGCCGTGACCGTGTCCATAGGGCCGCACCGCAGAGACCTCAAGAAGTGCCTTGACCCACGGGACTACCCACTACCTTGACAAACACGCCGCGCGAACAAGAGCTTTATTTTTGCGGACTCCCCCGTGGCGCCGCAGATGCCCGCTGCAGGCGCTGCCCGGCGAGCCAGTGGGGCACCCAGGCCTGGGCTGCCTGCTGCGCCAGGCCGCTCCCAGTAGGAGTATTTCTTAGAAACAAGCAGAATCAAACTCTATTTTCATAAGGCATAGGGTATGGTTTAATATTTTGTATTACTTTACAACGACACTCCCGCGCTATTGTCTGGACTGCGAAGAGGCGCCCTCCAGCCCGTCTCTGGGACAGTGGGCGGCGCTGCTGGGTCGTGCGCTGCCGCTGCTCCCGCTGCGGGGCATCCGCACGGGAATAAAACAGCTGTCTGTTAAAGTGCACTCTTCCACCTGAGCCTTGTTGCCCAACAAGTTTGTCGTCAGGCATTTGTGACGGAGGCCTCGGTGAAGAGGGCAGTAGGGAGGGAAAGGCTCGAGGGGGCGGGGAGCCCACAGTCCGCGCCCCCACGGTCCCCGCCCCCGCCCCGCGCGGGTGCCACACGCGGGGGCTTGGCTCTTAGAATGAGCTTGACTCGGCGGGGAGCGTCTCGGATGAGTGTGCGCCTTCGTTCCCCTTAAGCCCCGTGATCACGAGCAGTAGGCTGAGGAAAGGCCTCTTAGCTGCCCAGGCCTTCATGGGTAGGGGCGTTCTGAGCTGCCCTGACTGGACACAGTTTTAAGACAGTGAGGTCAACAGGTGTTCCCGTCCCCTCCAGGAAGGCAGGCGAGCGCCCCGGGGTGGCTGAGCATCCTCTCCGAGGTGCAGGCAGACGTGAAAGAAGCTGGATGGGTTTACTCGTGAATACGAGGAAGCAGCAAAGAGCAACTTCCTTGGCGTCCCCTAGCAGTATCGGCTGCTTGGCTGTAAACGCCTGAAGCGTGTCAATCCTGTTTGCCAAATGCAGTCACTTAACCTGCTTCCCTCATTCCTGACCTGTCAGGACGCCCTTACTGATCCCCACCTACTTTACCTCCGGTTTCCGATGTGTCCTAGGAAGAGTTTTCAGGGTAAGAATCTCTGCTTTGGCCAAACATCTCCCCATCGGGGTGCCTGTCATTGCTGGGGGCAGGTGGACGGCTACCCAGCCTGGGGCACAGCATCCAGGACTGCCCGCCCTGCCTGACGCCCAGGATACTGGGGAGTGGACACTCCAGACGGGCCTGTGACTGAGAGTCCCTGCTCTCAGGACTGGGGCCACTGGCTGCACGGGGGGGGGTGAAGGCAGGGTGAAGCCCTCTCCAGCTGCAGAGGCCTGGCAGGGCCAGGATGAGCAGCGTATCCACGGGGATGGCCAGGCCAGGACCTCCCGCCTCTGCCATAAATATTTCTGTGGAAGCGGAAGCCCCTGCTCATCCCCATCTTCTGGGCACACAGACAGACGGCATGCCTGGGGCCACAGGCCATAGGGCAGGACCCCCCCCACCTCTACTAGTGTGACCTCCTCAGTTTATCCTGAAGGCCATCTGCTCCGGTGTGGGTCTGTGGGAACCTCCTATCTCTCCTCAGTACATAGGGATCCCTGTGCTCGCCACACACTAAGCGCTGACAGAGCAGGGGAGACTCACTCACCAACACACAAGCCCTCCAAACCAAGGCTTTTTCTGATGTTTCCCACCAAGCCAACTGGTGTCTGACACCCGGGTGACAGGAGCACAGCAGACCCGTCCCCCACTGGTGCAGGCAAGCCAGCTGGCGCGAGCGGCCTCCGGGCCAGCACTCTGAGGCAGGATGGTCCAGGCAGGAGCGAGTGAGTGCTGAGGCCTCGAGATACCAGACAATGCCCATGCACCAGGCGTCCCGCCGCTCACACACGTGCTGAGGGCGCCGCTGGTGTTGAGCTCCTGGGATCCCGGCCATCCCCCCGGCAGCCCTCGCCCGGCCAGGCCCTCCCGACTGTCCCCTCCAACCTCCCGCCCCCAGCGGCCGCGCGTCCTCCCGGGCGGGCTCCTGCCCCACCGCCGTGTGGCGGGCAGGGCGCTCGTCCAGCCCAAGAGCAGTGACTGCGCCGTCAACTGGCTGGGTCAGAAGCTTTATTACTATTCTGCTGAACACACCGGCTCTGGACAGTCATTCCCAAGACGCGGGACAGCGGGTCCACCACAGAGCGGCCGCACCGCGGGTCAGCGGGCGCTGTCCAGGAAGGCGCGGCAGCAGCGCACGCACTGCTGGTACACGGTCTCGAAGTGGGACTCGTCCCCCTGCGGGTGACAGTGCGTCAGGGCGGGCGCCCCACGGGGGGCGCGGGCGCGAGGGCGGCACTCACGTAGTAGGGGTCTTCGATGATGAGCTGCTTCTGGGGGTCGTAGCTCCCGAGCAGCTGGATCTTCGCTCTGCAGTTTCTGACTTGGCTGCTTTTCCTGGTCAGGTCTCTGTTGGGTTGAAACAAGGACTCGCTGCTCTGATCTGTGGCTCCATGGGCACCTGCTGGTGTCCACGGAGCCCCCATGGAGCCACACCCTTGGGGGATGCGGCCGGCCGGGCGGGGGTGGCCCTCGCAGGCCTGTCCCAGGCACGGGTTGGGGAGGGTGCCCACCAGCCTCACACAGGGCATGGCCAGCAGGGCACACGGCAGTCCAAGGGAACCTGTCTCCCCTTCTCGGAGACCAAACCCGGCAAGGCTGCGAGGGGCCTAAAAACGGCCACTGCGCTGGGCCCCGCTCCGGGGCCTGCAGTGGGCACTAGAGACCCGAGCGCGAGGACTCCGGCTGCACCTGGTCTGATAGCCCTGGGGTTGTGCAGGTGGCAGGACAGGCCCTTCTCCCTCAGTGACACCACCTGGGCAGGACATGCGACACAGGGCAGCTGGGCCCTGGGGTCCCAGCCCCGCCCGTGCAGCCACCAGTGCTGGGAGCAGCGTGGACGCCCCTGGCTGGCAGCAGGCCCTCCGCATGGTGGGACAGGACCTGGCTGGCAGCTGGAGCACCGCACTAGGATGCCCCATATGCTGGCATCCCGGGCGCCTGTACTGAGACGGACAGCCCCGTAGTGCAGGGGCACACAGCCGGCCGGCCACAGCACCCAGGGACCCTGCGGGGAGCTGGAGTCCAGAGGGTGCTGGAGTGGATAAGTGAAGGTGGCAAAACAGCAGGACACGCCTATGTGGTCACTGCTGCCCCAGGCCCCCTCCGGAGGGGCACGGGTGGATGCCCAGGCCCACGCCGAGGAGGACCTCCAGACACCCACAGGCCCTCTCGCTGCAGACAGGCGAGTCCACACATGGTGGGCGGTGGCCCTCAAGGGCCGTGGGGACAGATGGCAGGCAAGAGCGCCCGGGCCTGCAGTGAGTTGCGGTGGCCGAGCCCGTGAGGACGCGCTTACCTCAGGTTGCTCTCATCCATGCAGAGGATGTAGTCAAACGTGGCGAAGTCCTCCTTGGTGACCTGAAACCAAAACGAGGCACACTGTCCTTCTCAGGCGGCCAGCAGGGCTCGGGCGGGGCCAGGGCTTGCACCTGGGCCCGCCCCCACCAGCAGGTGCGCTTACGCCTGGTCACTAAGTTAAATATGTCTGTGTCGAGTTGACCTATTTCCCCAAATGGTGCTGTGAAGGCATCTTCGCCATGAAGCCCCTGCACAGCCAGAAGGGACAGAGCTCCGGCCCCCACAGCGAGAAAGCAGCCCCCAGGCCAGGCACGCGCTCACCTGGCGCCATTTCGCAGGTTTTCCTCCTATTAGTGCTTAAGCCCCAGGCCCTGGCGACAGGGACTGAGCCTCCCCAGCCTGAGGGCGCCCTGGCAGGGGCAGACGCAGGGCCCACCGCAGATGCTTGTGGCCAGGGAGCCTGAGGTGTGCACCGCGCCAGCCGGCACCCCAAGGAGACAACCACCAGGCACTCGGCCTTCAGGGCGCAGGTCACCTGTGATGTGACTCAATTTCCTGACACTGTGAACTAGAACACAACAGCACTAACGTGTCCAGGCTGAAGTGTTTAATGATTTCTGACTATGATAAACGACAGAAGAAAGCAGGGCGCAACGTGACTGCGGGTGAGGGGTGCAATTCGATGCCAGTCCTCCGCACTAAAAATCCTCTGAAATTCAGCTGCAGGAGACATCTGGCCACCCACGGGGGCGGCCCCAACCGTGGGCGCAGGAGGACGGCAACATGCTCAGGCTGCAGCCGCGGCCTCCACAGCAGCCCCGCCTGGTCGGGAAATGGGTGTGATTATGGGCCAGCAGAGAGAGACTCGGGAACGGGCCTGTCAAACCACACAGGGCAGGCACAAGTTAGAACGGCTGAGAAAGAGCGGCCATAGCCAATACCCCCACAGGGCTCCTGCACACACTGGTCAGTGCAACAGCCGTGCGGGATGAGCCCAGACAGTGCCCAGAAGACCAGACCCCAGCACGCGTCGGCTGGCTCCACGGACAGAGATCCGGGGGTGGGCGCTCACCAGCACCCGCAGTGCTCTGAGGGGTGCCCACCGGGCTGCGCCCACGCGGATGTTTCCCCACTGGCCCCCTCTACTCACCCCTGCCAGCCTGCATCCTCAACCCACCCCTGCAAACACCCCCTGGAGACATCCAGGGCATCTTGGCAGCACAGCTCCTCCAGAAACAGTGGGTGTGGGGGCATCAAGCGAGCCTCACTGCAGGGCATGGAAGCCCCCAGAATTCCCTCAGAGCAGACTCCAAGCACACAGAGCCCCGCTCTGGCCGGACGCGCAGGTGTCCATTCCCCAGACCGACCCTAGGCCTCAGAGGGGGTGTCAGTGACTTAGAAGGTTTTAGTCAGGAGTTTTAAAACTGCAGCTGAACTTTCACAAGTGATGACCGCAGAGAGGGGACGCGGCGTGGAGCCACACAGGAGCAGCCCACCCCCTCAGAAGCCAGTGTCCGGCTGCCGCCCCCACAGCCTGTGTCCACAGACCCGCTGCCCCACGAGCCGTACTCCTTCCTGGGTGGCAGGCCCAGTGAGGCACCCCAGTCCCGCTGGCTGCTCAGTCAGCGAGAATCCAGAGCCCCGTCCTCCCCATGCTGGCGGTGGCTTCCCAGCAGGCTTTCCTCACTGGGGGCGCGTGAGAGGCCCCAGAGGGAGGTCAGAGGGGGCAGCTGGAGGCAGGGTAAGTCCCCGACAACAGTGCCCTGGCTGCCCAGCCACTTCTCAGCTGAACGCCGGGTATGCGGATGTGACAGGAATCTGTCCTAGCGGCAAACTTGAAACGGGGCACTCGGCACGTGGCCTGATGTCCAGCTGGAACTCAGACAGCAGCGCAAAGCAGGCCCACTCGGCGTCCGGCCGCAGGCCCGCCTCGCGGCACGAGCACGCTGGGACATGCAGGCGCCCTGCCGGCTGCACCAGAGGAAGCAGGTCTGTCTACCTGTCGGGCCGTGTGGGCCGTGTGGATGCCGTGGCCTCGCAGGCAGCTCACAGCTCTCGGGTCTGGCGACCGGCCCACGTTCCAGTCGGACACGGCGGCGCTGTCCACGACCCACTGCAACACAAAGCACAGCCTGAGCGCATACCTGCCTCGCCACGTGGCTCATGGGCACCCCGTGCTTCCGCAGGCAGCGCTGGCCCCGGGAATCGGGCGGGTTCCCCACTTCGTACGTGGACGTCGCCGCGCTGTCCACCCGCCACTGCGGGAGAGAAAAAGAGCCGTTTTTGCTGTTTCTTGATCTAAAGACATTCACATCGGCCCCTGGAGAGAGCAGAACTCACGTGGTCTGAGACATTTTCATCAGTCACGAGTTTCCTGAAAACTGCCTCTGCGATGGGGGAGCGGCAGATGTTACCTGGGGAGGGGCAGAGGACGCGTCAGCTGACGGAGGGGCCACAGGCACCCGCACACCCCACCTCCCCGCAACCCCAGCAGCCCCTCACCGCAATACCCCACACCCCTGTGCGCCCCCGCTTCTTGCTACCGCCTTCAAGTTAAAGCACATTCACCCTTGGCCCAGACAGCAGTATTTACAGCGAGAAGACGCGTGTGCACGTGTGGACGGAAAGGCAGGCTGGGCTCCAAGGGCTACAGTCATGCCACCCGGAGCAGGTGGGGCGCCCGCTGCTGTGGCCGGGGCGCAGGCTCACGATGCCCAAGGCTGGCATCACACCTGAGCGTGACCTGCGGCAGAGCACACCCCCCTCATCTCCGGCAAAGCTCTAGACGCCTTTCAACCTGTCACCTCTCAGCCTCGCTGCTCCCAAACCGGCAGCACAGTCACTGACTCAGCACCCAACCTCAAGGACAGACCCAAGGAGGAGCGGAGGCAGCGGCCCCACTGGAGCCTGAGATGGAGGCCCGAGACGGAGGCCTCGCCCTGCAGGGTGGGTCGGGCTATCGCCTCTGCCCGCCACCCCCCCCCACTATCTCACAGAAACAGGCCACTCCAATAACCTCGCCCAAGGGAGGCCTTTGCTCCTTCCTGCCATCAGCCTTTCAAACGAAAAACACCCCAGGCCTCTCTGCACTTCAGCCTGGAAAGGGCCCAAACAGTGCACAGAAGGAATAAAGTTCTTATGTTTCAAACACAGACGCTTAACTGTCCCACGCAGGCCGCAGGATGCAGGCCCCTTGCTCCTCCAAGGCTCACTCTGTGTAGCCGAAACCAACAGCTGGACAGTTGTTTCGATCCCAGCCCCACTCACCCTCCAGCGGCTGGTCACTCCCAGCAAGCCCAGTGCCCTTGGGCACCAGACAGGGGAGCACTAGGCCTGGCTGCCCCCCCCCCACAGAGCTGGAAGTAGTGGGAAACGCGAACGCAGACGGCTGTGTCGCCGCCCGCCTCAAACGCCAGCACCCACGACGTTCTGCAGGAGCACGGCCGGCCGCGGGCCTGGGCTGGGCCGCGGGAAGCCTGGGCGCGGCCTCAAGACCCAAGACGCTCGCCCTGCGCCCCGCACAGGGTTCAGAGACGCCGGCCCGCGCAAGAGGACCACCGGCCGCGCAAGAGGACCAGCGGCTGCGCTGCAGGCGCGGCGCCCACGGCACGGAGCCGGCCTGAGGCATCCTCGGGTCGGCTGAGCGGCCCCCTCAGCCCCGCCCTTGGGCATCTCGGCGGGAGCTGCTGCTCCAGGGCCCGCCGGCCTCCTCGGGCAGGGTCCGCGCGCACAGCCCCCGGGCCTCCCCACCCTCGCCGGCCTCGGCTCCAACGTCCCGAGCGGGGAGGCCTCCCTGACGCCCCCGCCCGCCCGCGGTCAGCGCCGAGGGCGCGGGGGCGGCTCTGCCCGGCGCCCGGAGCGGCGCCCGCCCAGCGGAGCGGCCCGGCTGCCCGCGGAACCGCCCGCAGCTCGGCCGGCGCGGCCGGGCCGGACGCCGGTCGCGGCGGCTTTTCCTCCCGGAGACCCGGCCCGAGCAGCCGCGCCCGGCCCGCGGCGGGGCCCCAGGGTCGCGCGGGCCCGTCCCGGCCGCGGACTCCGCCGGGCCCGGGTGCGCCGCGCCGGCTCCGGCTCTGCGGGGCGGGCCCGGCCGCGGGGCAGACGGGCCGGGGGCGCGGGGGGCGCGGGGGGCGCGGGGGCCGCGGGGCAGACGGGCCGGGGCCGCGGGGGGCGCGGGGGCGCGGGGGGCGGCGCCCCGGGAGGCGCGGGTCGGCCAGGCGGGCGCAGCCGCGCGGCAGCTCTGGGGCCGCGCCCGGTCGCAGGCCCCGCGGCAGGGTCCGGGGCGCGGGGGGCGCGGGGGGGCGCGGGGGGGCCGCGGGGGGGGGCGCGGGGCCCAGAACGCGGCCCGGGGAGGCGCCCGGGGGCCAGGGCGCCCTCGGCCGCGCGCGGCGCTGGACACACCCCGGGCGGGCGGCGCGCGGAGCCTCCGGGGCCGGCCAGGCGCGGCCGCAGGGACCGACGGGGGCCCCGGGGTGGCGGCGCGCGCATCGCGGAGGCCCCGCGCCCGCCGGCCCCGGCCCCGCCGCTCACCCAGACACACGAACAGCACCGACGCGGGCACCTGCTCGGCCATCTTCGCGCCCGGGCCCGCCGACCCGCCCGGCTGTCCGCGCACGCGCACGCGCAGGACGCGCGTCCGCCCGCGCCTGCGCAGTCCCGCCCCCGCGGCCCGCGCCTGCGCAGTCGGGCTCCAGCGCCGCCCGCCGGCGGGCCGCCCCCAGGAGGGGCGGGGCGGGCCACCTGGCCGGGGGCGGGGTCTGGGGCGGGGCCGGGGTCGCCTGGCCGGGAGGGGGCGGGTCACCTGGCCGGGAGGGGGCGGGGCCGATCACCCCGCCGGGGGCGGGGCCTGGGACGCGGCCGGGGTCGCCTGGCCGGGAGGGGCGGGTCACCTGGCCGGGGGCGGGGCCTGGGGAGGGGCCGGGGTCGCCTGGCCGGGAGGGGGCGGGGCGGGTCACCTGGCCGGGGGCGGGGCCTGGGGCGCGGCCGGGGTCGCCTGGCCGGGAGGGGGCGGGTCACCTGGCCGTGAGGGGGCGGGGCCGGTCACCTGGCCGGGGCCGGGGCCTGGGACGCGGCCGGGGTCGCCTGGCCGGGAGGGGCGGGTCACCTGTCCTGGAGGGGGCGGGGCGGGTCACCTGGCCGTGAGGGGGCGGGGCCGGCCACCTGGCCGGGGGCGGGGCCTGGGGCGCGGCCGGGGTCGCCTGGCCGGGAGGGGCGGGTCACCTGTCCTGGAGGGGGCGGGGCGGGTCACCTGTCCTGGAGGGGGCGGGGCGGGTCACCTGGCCGGGGGCGGGGCCTGGGGCGCGGCCGGGGTCGCCTGGCCGGGAGGGGCGGGTCACCTGTCCTGGAGGGGGCGGGGCGGGTCACCTGGCCGTGAGGGGGCGGGGCCGGTCACCTGGCCGGGGGCGGGGCCTGGGGCGCGGCCGGGGTCGCCTGGCCCGGAGGGGCGGGCCCCGGTCACGTGGCGGCGGTGCGGGCGCCGAAGGGTGCCCGGGCCCGGGGCACGTGCCGGGCGCGGGGGCCGCGGAGGGTCCCGGGCGCGCGGGGCCGGCAGGGGGTCCCCACGGTGGCCGGGCGCGGGGGCCGCCCTCTCACGACCTGGCCGCCGCCCGCCCCCGCGGCGGAATCGCGGCGCACGGCCGGTGGCCGGGGCGTCCCCGCACCTGGATCCCGGCGCCTCCGAGGCCGCCCGCACGGGAGGGGCGCGGGCCTCCCCCGCCAGCCCGAGCTGCGCGGCGCTGTCTCCGAGAAAGCGGGAGCAGGAGCTGGGCCCTGAAGCACGCGGGCTGTGGCCCGCCCCTCACCTGGCCCAGGTGTGCCCTGGCGGCGCGGCCCCGCCCCGGGGGGCGGGGCCGGCGCGCGCCCTTCCTCTTCCTGGTCAGGCGCGGCGGGGGCCGCCGCGGACCCGGCGCGGGCAGCAGTGAGTACGGGCGAGGCTGGGGGGGCTCACCTGGACCGCGCCCTGCCCGGGGGAGTTTCGCGGGACAGGGCGCTCCGTCGGTGAGGGGGCGAGAGACGCGGGATGTGCGCGCTTCTGCCCCGCGCCCGGGGCCTCAGGCCCCTCGGCGGCCTGGAGACCAGCCAGTGCCCGGGTCCCGGGCGCCGGCCCTGACCCGGCTTGGCCAGGCCGCTCCCGCGCACGGAAAAGCGCTTCCCGCGTTTCGCACGGTGACGACTGGGGTTCGTTGGCCGCCTCTGAGGGGCCGGGCGCCCCCGGCTGCGCCCCGGAGGGAGGGGCTTGTCCGGCCCCCCTCGCGCCCCCCCAGGCCCGCCGGCCCTCCCAGCTTGGGGACCGCCCGCGCGCTGGGCTTTCCTTATTTAAGCAAGTATGAAGCTGCTCCCCGCGGGCTGCAGGGCGTGGGGTCCCCGCTGGCTGAGAACTTGTGTTTTCACCTCACTGCGACAACCCGGTCCAGATGCTTCTCCAAGGCTGAGCTGGAAGGTGCTGGGCCAGAGCCTGGAGTCCCAGGGCCACACCCTTCTGGTAGGAGGGCTGGCCCGGCCCCCCAGGAAGCTGCTGGAGTCCTGGGGAGCGTTCATTGGGGTGTGGGGAGACGCCTGACCTGGTTTGCGCCCTGCCCCCGGGCGCCTCCACCCACCTGCTGGGCACTGACCTGTAGCTGCCAAATCACCGTGTTGAAGGTCAAAGTACTCAGATGAGGGGCGGCTCCAGCGTCTGCGCAGGTTTGAGTGGGGGGAGCAGTTTGCTGCTGTTCTCCTGAGCGTTCTGTGGGGCGAGCGCTCCCTCTGCTTCTGCAAGGGTGAAGACTAATGTTTTGTTCATCATGAACGGTTTCATGCTTTTATTCCGTTTAGAAATCTCCATTCCCAGGAGAGTTCTCACTCCTTAGATGCAAGGATGTGTTTCTAAAGAAATAAAGTGGACCCTGAGCCGGCCATGCTGGGCTCAGTGCCCTGGGCGAGCAGCTCAGCGCAAGGCCTGGCAGGGACTTTCCGTCTTTGGGGAGAATCTGTCGTCCCTGCAGACGCTGCGCCCAGGCCGCCCTCAGCCTGAGGAAGGGGAGGTGGTGCGGCCACCGGCCCTCCTGTGAAGGCCCTCCCTGCTCTGTGCCTACTGACGCCTGGGCCAGGGGAGCCGAATGGACGCCCTGGCCACACTAATGTTTGGGGTTCAGAGGTCAGTGGGTCTGAAGTGTGGATGGGGAGAGCTGGTGGTGACGGGAGAGCAGGCTGGGGCTGCCCAGCGAGTATGGGGCCAAGAGGCCGGCCCAGCGGCCACTCTCCAGGTGAGAATGTCCTGATAAAGGCCTGAGCTGAAGGCAGTGTTCCAATGGTGCTTCAAAGATGGCATCATTTAGAGAGTTTTGGCCAAGATTTAATCAACTTATTTGAAGTGCTTCCTTAGCAGCACTCCAGCTGTAGAGCTGCAGGAGCCAGGCAGTGCCATGGTGGCCCGTCTGGGCTTCCCATGCTTGCGGCTGCAGGTCCACGCAGATCCACGCAGGCTCAGGGCATGCAGCAACCGGGCCTGCTAGCCAGCAGAAGACTGGGGAAGGGAAGGGCTTCCAAAGCCCAGGTGGCCAGTGGTCTCGTCCCAGACAGTGTCTGAGGTGTCCAGTGTCCTCAACAAAGGCCACTGATTCAGGACGGTGCTGGGGGCGCAGCAGCGAGGGCGGGCCAAGACCTGCTCCAGGAAGTGGAGCTGGGCAGCCCCAGACATGGCCCCACAGCGGCCACCCACCAGGAGGCCGGCAAGGACTGGCAGGGGTGGCCAGCTCCTGGAGGTGGCAGAACACAGGTCGGCCATGCTGCTGGTGCCAGCATGCAGGCACGAGGGCCACAGCCCACAGTCAGTGCCCTCGAGACCATGGCCCGGGCTGTGGTGGCCGTCCCAGGCACCGTCCCAGGCAGGAGCAGCAGAGGCTGCCGTTCAGGTGAGATCAGATGCGGAGGTCTCGGCCGGTGACCCTCTCCCAGGAGGTCAGATGAGTCTCCAGATGCGTCTATCCACAAAGGTCTTTCCAGGGGAGGTCCCAGAGAGCCTGACCCTGAGTCTGGGTGAACCCCGCCCCGAGCCGCAACTTTGCTCCCCAGTCCTTCAAGCCCAACTGGCCATCTCCACCCTCACTGTCTGGTTGGTGCTGGTCAGGCACAATCAGACGGATCTGTTTTCAATTCCAATGCCCCGTGGAAAGGGGAACTCCAGCCTGCACCCCAGACTTGATCCCGGCTCGGGCTGCCGCAGCCGGATCCTCATCACTGGACTGGGCTGGTGCCCAGAGCAGCTGGGCCTGCCCACAGGCCCTGCGCCGGGGCCCAGAAGCCCATTCTCCAAAAACCTCCCGTTTCAGGTTCTTTGATTTTAGTTGGGATTTTGATTACCCTGTTTCATGGAAAGTATGAAGCTAAAAATTTGATTAATGTCTAGTTAATGGAAAACTGTGTCTATGCCTTCTCTCCCTCGGGTGCCCCTTGTGACTGAGCATCAGCGGGCAGGAGCACACGTGCTTGTTGGAGGCAGGAGATGGGGGCTCTGGGGCTGAGTGAGGTGTGTTTGTCTCCCCCGCTCCAGACACCAGCCCAGGCCACCTGCCCGTGGCCAGGCCTCCAGGAGGGGCCTCAGGTCCTGCATGACCCAGTGACCTGGCTCTGACTCTGCTACCTGTGATGACAATGTGAGTCGTCTCACACCTTCTATTCAGCTCAAGCTTTTGGAATTTCCAAAGCAAAAGTTTTCTCCCAGTATTTCATCAGTTCTTCTTAATTTAAAAAAAAAAAATCATCTTAGTGTACGTTTCAATATTTTAATTGCTTATGAAAGAAAACTTTACATCAAAGTTTTCTAGCTTGAGGTTTGACAGTCCTCCTCAGGAAAACCCCCAATAGTTACAGAGGATTTGCTTTGCCTTGGGGCTCAGGAGACTAACACTTCTGTGACTGTTCAGAGGCTGACCATCTTCCAGACTGAAAGGGCTTCTTCCGAGCTGTCCTCTGTCCTTGTCCCTTCAGTCTCATGATGACGAGGCACCGCCCCTCATGGCCCCAAGGTTGGTGGGGTGTCCAGGAGATGGGTGGGGCTGCTGGCACCCTGACTGGGCCTCACACAGGAAGAGAGGGCCAGGCCTTTGCCAGGTCCGTGCGGTGAAGGGAACCCGCAGCTGGTCTGCAGCCCAGGGACACACCCGCCCCAGGACCGGGCCTGCGGACTCAGGCTGGCTCTGCCTTCCCGAGCTGGCCATGCGCCTGTGTTTACAGACCAGGCTGCAAGGGCCCCAGCCGGATGTTTGCACAGAAACTCTTGGAATTTGCTGATTTGACTGGTTTTATTCTGCTTGGTTGATAAGAGTTCAAGGTAGAAACTCTTCTGTGGCCAAAACTTAGGCTGCGCTGGCACTTCCCGTGTCTGAAAGGCCGACTGGGCTGACGCTGGCAGTGAAGGGTGTTGCCCCCGTGCGCCTCTGCCTGGCACCGCGCCCAGCCTCTCCTGGGGTGGGATCTTCCAACACGTCCAGAGGGAAGAGCCTGGGAAAGTGGCGGCTCTGGCAGCTCCTGCGCCGGCCCTGGTCGGACACTGGCTGCACGTGGTGGCTGGGCGGGACGCCGTAGCCAAGCAAGAGGCCTGTTCTGAGTGGGCAGAATCGGGGTGCCTGCCCTGTGCAGGGTGGCACCGTGGAAGCGTCCTCTGTGCTGACTGTGAGAGGGAGTGCGCCGTGTCCACACGGAGGGGCTGCCCGGCAGCCGGGTGCTGGGCGGGGTGGGCCGCAGCGCTGTTCTGGATGAAGGCGGTGGGATAAGGGGTGATGGGGTGTGGATTTCCGATGATAGGCTGCAGTGCCAGAGCAGAAAGACTGTGTTCTGCCCCCTTCTCTGTGCAGGCGGCGTCCCTTTGTCCCTGGAGGTCCTGGGGAGTAGGGGTATCCCCTTGCAGCTTGGGCAGCCTGAGCATGCTGCTGTGCCGGGTGCTGCTCAGGCCCCAGTGCAGCCCAGAGGTGCGGGGCGAGGCTCCTGGAGCGCTGAGATGGGGGTGTCTGTCCTGGGAAGACCTGGGAGGGTGATTGAGGGCACTCGCCCACCTGCCCCCCCCCCCCCAGGGTCTGGAGATGTTGTGTACTCGCTGCTAAATCCACTGGATTGTCTATGTAAATGATCCTGTTCTATCCCTTACAGGGATTTGAGCTTTAATCCCCACAAGTCTCTTGTTCATTTAACAGATGTTTGTTGGATACTCACCGAATGCCATTAAGACACGGGTTGGCAATATTACAGTTAACAAAATAAAATAGTCAATGTACATACCCCACGGCGCTCCCGTTCTGGTGGAGCGTTTGTAAGTAAGGCAGGTGGGCGGAAGGAAGCAGGCGGAAGGAAGGGAGGAGGTGGCTGGACAGATGGGTAGACCGTCACGGTGGGTATGTCATCGCTGATGCGTATTTTTAGATGTGTCGTTACTATGAATATTCTTTCATCATGAAAGATTTTTTTAATTCTTTTTTAAAAGTCATTTTTAATTACGTGCTGTGAAATATTCAATAAAGTGCATGTTTTAAAATATTTGGTTCTTACACATCCTGTACCAATATAAGCTTGAAGTGGGTCAAATATGTAATGTATTACCTGGACGGTAACACAGAATGTTGGATAGAGGCTGAGGGCCGATGCCTTGGGGGGCAGTGCCCTTGGGGGCCTCGCTGGGATCTGGGGACTGTGAGGGGCTCAGCATTGCACTCGGTCGCCTTCAGCTGGCAGGGCTGGCACGGGTGCATCTGCAGTCTTCGTCCAGTGCTGTCCTCTCGAGCCGCTTGTTTTCTTAACTGTAGACTCGCCGTTGCCCGCAAAGCAAAGAGCCACCGCCCCGTGAGGGTGCAGGAGCCTTCCACCCTGAACACGACTTTCAGCATTTGTTAGAGTTTCCGGTATGTTTGGCTGAAATGCTCCTGAGGTTAAGTAGCCAGTATTATGTTTTTAAAAAAATAAAAATAAATACAAGCAAATGCTGAATTGACATTTTAAAACTAGCAAGCTGAGGTATAGATTTGAGACATGATTAAAATTATAGGCAAACTATGGCTCCAGAAAAGCAGGCAAAGAGCATGACTAGAAATATCAAAATGGAAAATATAAACAAACAAAAGAAAAACTCAGTGTATTCAGATGAATTAAAAACCAGATTTGTCCCCTGCCTTTCAGTGTCTGTTCTCTGCTCCGGCCGTCTGCCCGCTGACAGCGGCCACGTGTCAGGGAAGGCCGTAGCGAAGGAGCTATGGTGATGCATTTAGAAAATAATGTGATGTGATAAATCCTTAAAAACTTTTGGATTTTTTTGACTCATCCATCCCAACTCTTAAGATTCTGTCCCCATGTGCTGCTGTTTACAGCGGCCAGGAGGTGGACACAGGCAGGCGAGAGGCAGGGGCAGGGCCCGCCCGCCGTGGACGCTGCTCGGCCAGAGGAAGGAGGAAGGGCGGCCACTCGTCCAGGCAGCGTGAGCCAAGCTCGGGGCCGTGGGCCGGTCAGCACAACACACTGGGCACTCGTAGCAGGAGTCTGCCCCGTGACATGCCCACGGGCCTAGCGGACAGTGATGGGCGCTGTGAGCACTCGGGCGTTGAGGGAGGGAGGAGAGAAAGGGACGATGTGATGTAGGGGGTCGTGGGGGGAACGCAACCCCCAAAGGTCGTATTCCAAGATAATTACCTCGGCAGCCAGAGGTGGCACGAGGCGGGGGGGGCACTGGGGTCGGGGCTTGCAGGGCATGGACAGTGGCCCCTTCTCAGTGCTACGTGTCTGCCCCGTGCCCTGACTCTAACAAGTGCGTCGTCTCAGAATATAAGTTTGTCGTCCTTCAGCCTCACACCACTGGTGTGAGTTGCTGCCCTGTGGTGACTGGGGTTTTGGCGTTTGAGAGGCCAGTGAGTGTGGCATTTGCCCTCCCGTGACATGAAGCGGTGGATGAATCTTTACTGTTTCCTCCCAGGGACGCTGCTGTGGGGGTTGGAGGCCGCATGGCTCTGGTGTGTCTGTCCTCAGCCCTGTGTGTGTGAGTCAGGCCCACCCCCCGCCCTGTCCCACCTGCTCTGCCATGGGGCGCCCAGTGCTGGCAGCTCCAGCAGACCCCACAGTGGTGACCTCGGGTGTTGGGGTTGGCTCTGGGATTGGCAAGGCTGAGGCCAGCAGACAGCTAAGCAGAGGGCCAGAGGGGAGGGAGCTGGCAGGCGGCTCTGCTGGACACCCAGGCTCTGTGTGTGGGGATCTCCAGACAGGGCTCAGGACTGCCCCGGGGCGGGGGGGCGGGCAGGGAGACTGCAGCCCCAGCCCAAATGGAGAGGGCTTGGGCGCCCAAAAGTCACAGGCAGGTGCTGTGACCACGGCTGGGGGGTCAAAGCCAGACCTGAGGGCTGGAGATGGCCCGAGGCCACGGTGAGGGGAGCCCGGTGCCCCGCGTGCAGGTGACAGTCACAGTGCCCAGCCACCTCCCCACTGGTGGTGGCAGAAACAGGAAGGTGCAGCCCATGACTAGGGAGAAATCAGTCAGAAGCAGCCCCAGAAGGACAGAGGTGTCTTCTGAGCTGAGCTCAAGGCTCTAAGGAACAGCAAGCACTTAACAGGGTGGGCCGGGAGCAGCCCCTGGGCCTGCGGCTAACGGCAGGTCACACTGGGCCCGAGGACACGGGAGGCCACTGCCCCAGCTTGGCCAGGGACTCCCTGGCTCCTCCCTCCACGCCCACAGTGTCCAGGCCCCCAGGGTTGTGCTAGGAAGGGAAACCAGTGCAGACCATGCAAGAATTCCTGGGAAAAAAATGGGCAAATATATTAAAATTTATATCATCTGTCGTAAACAGTAGTAAAATACATCTTTCGTTAATTCTTACAATTTTGATTTTTATTAGTGTTGAGGTGAGTTAAAAATTACAAGATACATGGTTGGGAGATTAGACCAGATTTTATTTAAGGCACTTTAGAACCCCATGAATGTATCATTTCTGAAATTTTGAGAGTTTAAGGTTTTCCAATCTCAGAGTGATTTTAATTTGTTAGGAAAACAGAGATGAAATGTTCAATAATTGAGGATTTCCGATGCATTTCCTTTGCAGGATGGATATGAGTTGTTAATGCTTAATTGTGTGTAAACAAAATGATGTCATAATCAATTTCTAACCTCTGTTTAATTAAAATCTTTTTTAACTCTTTCAGTGAATAATCCTATACCTTCCAATTTGAAGTCAGAAGCAAAAAAGGCCGCTAAAATTCTAAGAGAATTCACAGAAATAACTTCCAGAAATGGGCCTGATAAAATCATCCCCGGTAGGTAAAAAGCACACAGATGGCGCATACTTCATTCCTACACGTGCTTTGCTTTGCCAGTTAGCTCTGTGCTCCCCGACTTCAGGTGGTCACCCCAGCAAGCAGTGCGTCCTCTTTCTCATGGTCGGTCTTCCTAGCTGGACTCCTGCCAGCCTTCTCTGCCCTTCCAGCCCCTTCCTCACTGCCCCCCACCCCCTGCTCCCCCAGGCACAAGCTGCCCTTAAGCTTTCCCCAAACCCATCTGTCCTTGTCCTCTCTTTATGAGGGTTTTGCAACTTATCTTGCAAACTCACTCATCTCATCTCACAAATTTTTATTTTCTGCTTTCTAGGTGTTTACATTTTATGTGGTTTACCAAGACATTCCTCAGTAATTCCCGGCACAACCAGTATCCCCTGGCCACTAAAATATCGTCCCTAACCCAAATATAGTCCCAAACCTGCTGGTCCAGCCGAGGGCAGGTTCCCAGCTCGGCTCAGGGTGGCTGACCAGGGGGCCTGCCAGGGCAGATGTGCCCGAGGGCACCCGCAGAGGCTGGTGTGGGAGGCGGTGCGGGGCCTCTCTTAGCTCCCACATGCACATTTTTTTTCTGCCTCAAAGAAACTGACTGAACTGCTTAAACCAGATTTCCTGAAGTTATTTAGTGGCCCTCTAAGTATATGAGAAATCTCAGCATTTGTTGTTCTAATGACGATATTGGTAATAGCGGTCATTGTCGTGGCCAGCCGGCCGGCTGGGACTCAGCTGGAAGGGCGGCAGGCGGCGGCAGCAGCGGGACTTGTGAGCAGTGTGGCCGGTGCATGGGCACACACATCTGAGAAGCTCTGCTCTGGGACTTGAAGATAATTCAGTCAGAAAACCGGGATGTGCAGGCAGTGCTGGCCAGCGGGCCAGAGGACACGGTGCTGCCCAGGGCCTGCAGGAGGGCGGCCACGGGCCTGGCGGTTCAATGTGGGATGATGGTCGCCCCCTGCCTGGCTGGGAGCCCACACTGTGATGTGCAGGGAGTGGTGGGAGGACGGACAGGCGGGCCGCGGCTTCCTGGGGCAGCGGCGTTAGGGTTACATTAAAACAGGGTGCCCTACTGGGTATTAGAACATAAAATCTGCAGAACATTTACAAACCAAAATACCTGTTTCTAGGACGACCTAGGGCGTGCACTCTCCCCCCTGGCGCGAAGACACTGGGTCCAGGGGAGGGTCCACAGTGGACGCCGGGTTTAGGGGTGAGTCTTCAGCGAGCTGAAAAGTCCACGGGACTGAAAAGCCAGCTGGACCATCACCAGTCCCTACATTTGAGTGGATAACCTATGAAGACACACTTGACACTCAAGACACGTGTTTATTTTAAACCTGCTGTTGTCCTCCTGGACGCCTCTGACAGCCACGCGACAGCCCATGAGCTGGGCTGAGGAGGGCCCTGCCCGGGAGAGGCCTAGGTGGACGGTCCCTGGGTGGCCACATGCAGTGAACTGGCTGCTAGGTGGGCCTTGTTTTCTAACGCAACATGTGGCTTAGTTGCGGGCAAGCCCATTGGCTTCTTCATACTCTTGAATCAGTTATTAATTTAAACTTGAAATGGCGACACAATTGGGTCAAAAATCTGGTGTTCCCAGAAGTCCGGCGAAGCCTTTCTTGTGTTTGAAGGAGTGCTGGTTTGGCTTGACAGACTGTTCGATGGTGTGATGGTAGCTACCCTGAAGGTGACCGTGGGGCCAAGCATCGCCCCAGCATTCAGGCCTCCCTGTTATTTGAAAGACGTTCTGCTGTGAACGTGGCCACGGGCGAGCGGGGCTGGCACCCCGTGGCGTGGTGTGGAGAACCCACATTTCTGTGAAGTGAGTTCCGCTTTCATCGCACTAGTGGCTGTGTTGATCACACGCTTACAGATCATTCTATAATGTTAAAGAACTTTTGAAAATGGCAAAACCACGGAATGTTTCTGGTTTGAACCAGGTTTCTGTTACTAAGAGGTGGACCTCACCATGGGGCTTTCAGACCAAATCTGGCCACGGGCTCCTGTTGGTCATTTTTAAGTTTCTCCTTAATAGGTCTTAATCTCTTTGTTTTTTAAATTATGCCTTATGTCCAATATTAACGAAAACCTCTGGATTACTTGTCCTGCCACTAGATTATCCATAAAATCTCATTCAAACATCTCGCCGGTTCTGGCAGCAGCAGGGTCTCTGAGCGCTGGGAGCACCGACGATGCCACGTTCAGCATTTCACAAAGAACATGAGGAAGGAGCCAGAGGCTTCAGGCCCATCTGCTCTGGGAGGGAGCTTTATTCATGGCTCGTGGGTGCCACTAAGAGCGTCAGTGAGAACCCAGGAGCCCTGTCAGCAAACCTCAGCGTGCGTGCGACCGCCCGATGCCAACCCCGGTCAGCCAGATGCCTGCCTGCGTCTGCCCCTGCCTGATGCCTGCCCACCGCCACAGACCAAGGGTTCTCACTGGCCAGGCCTGGACCGAGGGGCGCTCACCTGCTGTCTTCTTTCTCTTGCAGCCCATGTCATTGCCAAAGCCAAGGGCCTGGCCATCCTGTCCGTGATCAGAGCTGGATTCCTGGTCACAGCGAGAGGGGGCAGCGGGATTGTGCTGGCCCGCCTTCCAGACGGGAGTAAGTCAGTCTTGCCTGAGGGGTGGGTGGGATGCGGTCACCACTCCGGGATGGGGCGGGGTCACACCTGGTCTGTGCCTGTCCCGTCGTCCAGGAAACAAACATCTGGACACGCGACGTCACAGTGTCGCTTCTGCTTCTGTTGTGGACGTCAAGCGGGGCGCGGGGCGGTTGGCGGTGAGTGCGGAAAGCCCCAGACACGCTGGTGCCGAGGGGGTCTGACCTACGGGAGCCAGAGTGATGCTTGATTTCTCGCAGATGAAATCAGCTGTCCGCCTTGACTCCCCAGAAGCCGTGTCTGTCACACGGCCTAAACTGCGTGCAGTCAGACCAACAAAAATGATTTGGGGACCAACTTAGCATTTGCTGTTCAGTCACATGATCGTATGCATCTTTCTGTTAATTGTTACCTTTTGGTATAAGTGATTCTAATTTGAGGAGAATCTGGGCCGTCCTGACCACAGACACGACAGGATGTGGGGGTGCCCCCTCCGGACCTTCCCCGCAGCAAGGGGACTCTCGGGGAGTCCCCCAGTCCCGTCTGGAGGAGGCAGAGCCCCTGAGGGCTCACCCCACCTGCAGCACCCCCCAGCCCCCACCCCCAGCAGCAGCTGCCCTCTGCAGGGGATGGTTGAAAGGCCCAGGCCTAGCGGCACACCCCAGGGGCCTGCTCTGAGCAGGGATGCTCTTTGCAGCCACGGAGAGCTGCGTCGGCCGACCAGACACTGGTTTCTGTGATGGAAACACCTCCAGGCCAGCCAGCGGGTCATTTCTGGGCCCAGGCGGGCAAGCCCTGCTCTCCAGAGTAAGTGGCAGCAAGGAAATCAGACTTAGGAAGCCAGGAAACACTTTCAGGACCGCGCTGTCCTCCCCCACCACATTTGAAGCTTTGTCTCAACTTCCTCAGCGGGGCTGTTTCTGTATCAGCCACACCATGGCCCTGAAACGGGCCTGGTCACACCAAATGGGCTTTGTCACCAAATATACAGAAAGGTGTCTTATTAGAATTCTAATAATCTCAAAACTAG
This sequence comes from Talpa europaea, assembly GCF_964194135.1. Classification (NCBI taxonomy): domain Eukaryota; kingdom Metazoa; phylum Chordata; class Mammalia; order Eulipotyphla; family Talpidae; genus Talpa; species Talpa europaea. The sequence goes on along the minus strand of NC_140072.1, from coordinate 72,059 downwards.
TACCCACTGCTTGTGCTTCTACCAGGCTTAGAGTGTCAAGATAGCTTTAAACTCAGAAATGTGCGATAGAAAGGTCAGCATTGTGGCCAACACCTTGAAGTGGTCACAATAAACTCATTTAAAGACTTTTTGCTCCCTGACGTCTGTGAGAAAATTCTGACTAAGGGGTAGGATTGCAACTCAGTTCCCTGCGAAACACGAGGACATTGGATGCAGCCCTGTCTGGCCGGCGAAGAGGCCAGAGCTCGGCCCTGTGCAGGCTGCAGAGACAGGACAGAGGATGCCGCACTGCAGGGTGTGAGGCCCATGCCTGCCAGCATCCTCACCTGCAAAATCCCTGTGCCTGTCAGAGAATGCTGAAGACACAGGGGGCGCCTGTTCTTGTGGCTTTGGGAGGAAGCCCCAGCCTTTGCCCACTAGCCCATACTTCCCACACTAGCCCCCCACTTCCCATGCTAGCCCCCACTTCCCACACTAGCCCCCCACTTTCCCACGCTAGCCCCCATACTGATGAGCTGTTTGCCTTGTCAGGGTGGTCAGCGCCTTCCGCCATCGGGATCGCGGGCCTCGGCGGGGGATTTGAGCTCGGCATTGAGGTGAGTGGCCCGCGGGCCGACGGCCGAGCATCCCTCCTGCCGGCCTGTCCACTGGCCCAGGTGGCCCCTGTTGTCTCTTTGGGGGTCTCCCCGTAAAGCCACCAGTGTGGGCCACCTCGCTTTCCTTGAGAGTAAATTTTTCATCCTCACCCCGCTGGCCACGGGTGTTGGGGCTGCACAGGGCGGTGCGTCTGCAGCTTCTCCAGCCTTATGAGCTGTGGCCTGGTGTGGCTCCGGGGGCTGAGCAGGGCGTGATGGCCGGAAGTTTGCTGTGTCTGTGCTTACGCTGTGTCAGACTGGCCAGGTGGGCGAGGCCGGTGTCATGCTGTGCCCGAGCCCGGAGGCCTCTCGGGCTGACGGGCATGAGATACCATCTCTCATCTGCTGCTCTGCTGCCCAGTGGCCGGTAAACCAGATCTCCTGATGTTCGCAAGTCATTTTCGTCTCAGGTTTCAGCCGGTTTCTCGCTAAGCTTCCCGCACCTGCACTTGCCGTCACCATAGCTCCGTCGGGGGTGCGCCCGCCCGCCTGATGGCCTCCTCTGCCCCTGCCGCAGGTGTCTGTGTCACCAAAGGAGGAACATGCTCTAGTTTTGCTTGTCACAGCTGCCTTTTTGTTTTATCTCAACCAAATCAAACCCTGCAGAAGGTCACCCTCTGTGGGAAGCCTGCAGAAGCACCCTCTGTGGCGGGTGGCTCTGGCCCACGCTGCACCGGCTCATGGCTGGGAGGTTGGTTCATGGGCCTCCTGGGGTGGCAGTGGGGTCCTGTGTGCCCAAGCAGCACCGCGGCCCAGCAGAGCCCTCCCAGGACCTGAGACAGGGTCTTAGCCAGTCACTATAGGACCAGCCCCAACTGTCTCACGGGGTGGCCCCTGCCCAGCGCGCCCGGCAGCCCCTCCAGGCGGAGATGAAGGGTCCTTCCCTCCCCGATGCAGGGGGCTCGCTCGGCTCCTGCTGACCGGTTGGAGCATCAAGCAAAGCGGCTGCTCTTGGGGCCGAGTCTGTGAAACAGTGGCTTCTCCAGGGGACCCCTGGGCCCCTCCTCCAGCACTTTGCTCCTCAGCCTAACACTGAAGGGCCTGGAGAGGCGCGTGGGGGTGAGGCCTAGGCCCAGCTTACCCTGCAGGGCAGTGGTACTTTTTTAATTCTCACGTTTAAGAACTGGGTTAATGGTCAAACTTGCATCTTCTGTCTAGTTACTCGCATCTGGACCCGGGTTTCTAGATGCCAGCGGCTCCCGGTGCCCACGCTGCTGCTTTGCCCTTCGCCCTGGCTCCTCTCAGCTCTTTCTCGCTGAGGACCAGGCTGTGTCCAAGCCCGGTGGTGGCCCTGCGGCTTCCTGGCACTTGACCTGGTTCTTTATCTCAGCAGTGGCATCACCGAAGAGCGCAGGATTATCTTACCTGAGGCGAAATGAATTGAGATTAGACAGAAAATTGATAGACTGGTAGTCTCACCTTACTTAACCGTGCTAAGGTGTGCGGAGCAGAGCAGACCCAGAAGCGGCCAGGCCTGCAGAGGCCCAGGGGGGAGGGGGGCAGCCGCCTGGGCACGGCCACTTCGTGTCAGCCACGGTGCCAGTTACTAGTGACCAGCCGTGCTTTGTGTGAGAAACGCCACGGAATCCTGCGCTGTCCCTGCGTGACCCCAGAAGTGGCTGCCAGAGGTGGAGATAAGAGCTGCCGTGCGTCAGCGAGTGCTTTGCAAGCCAGCGAGACCCTATGGGCCCCCAGTGCCTTGAGTGACCCCAATTAAATGCACATTCGGGGTCGACACATTTTGGGCCGAGGTCCCCGGGTACGGCCTCACTTGGCAAATAAGAGTCTCCTCCTATTGGTGCAGCAAGAACACTGCCTTGAGCATTTGCAGAAAGACTCAAAGAGCAGCGTGAGTCAGGGTATCCCTTAGACACCAGCCTTGTCCTCCACTGAGGCACCAACATGCCAACCCCACAGGCGATCGCAACTGCCGCCCCAGAACAGCAGCACCCAGGCTGTGCCACCCACCCCTGCCGCATCTGCTCTGCTGCCCTGTGTCTGCGTCTGTCCATCCATCTGCCTGTCGCCCCCTCCCTGTCTCCATCCCGGTGTCTGTCAGTCCTCGGTCTGCAGGCACGAGTGCCGGTGCGATCATGCTCGTCTGCCGAGGAGCGCCCAGGCCCAGGCTGGCCAAGCCTGCCTAGGCTCCGGCCCCGAGTGGCGGCGCCCACATCCGGTGGCTTCGTCTGGGGCCGAGCCTGGAGCCGGGCGTCAGCTCTCCCTTCCCAGTGCCCTGGGCACGTGTCTAATCTCTACCTTAGCTGGGCCAGGGGGGCCCTCACATGCAGATTCTAAATGCTGGAAAATCAGACACCGCAAGGCCGCCCGTCCTGGAGCCACAGCTGCTGGGGGGTCTGCTGCCGGGGTCGGAGGCTGTGAGGCGGCTGCCGGGGCCTCTGCCGTCTTGTCCCCTTGCTTTCCCGCAGCCTGGGGCTGGGGGCAGGCCTCCGTGGTCAGTGATTTCCTTCAGGCTCAGCTGCTGGGACCCCAAGTGGGGTGTGTAGGGGCTGCAGGTGGGCTGGGAATGTAGGGCCCTGGCCTGCAGGACCCTGACCTCAGGGCCTGCCCCGACACACGTCTCTGCTGGACTGGCTCACAGGGTTAGCTGGAGCGGCACACGTGACCGCCCGCCCACTGTGCCTGGCCTCCAGGGCAATGGCTGACCTGGGCGCTGGCCCTTGGCCGCCGCTTCAGAGGCTGTCCCGTGAGATGATGATGCACGGGGCGTGGGGGCCGCCGGGGCCAGGCTGGGCCTTCTGCAGGGACATCAGCTGCTTTTCTGCTCAGCTTCAAGCAAAAACATCTCCTTCGTATCTGTCCGGTGAATTGAAATCCTTGCTACATTTTATATTGTAGATTTGACTTTATATCAGCTAATTTTAAATGATATTGAGACAATTCTTTTTAAATAAGCAGCCTCCCAATTGCAGGTGTCGGATCTGGTGGTGATTCTGAATTACGACAGAGCTGTGGAGGCTTTTGCGCGAGGCGGGAACCTGACCCTTGGGGGCAACTTCACCGTGGCCGTGGGGCCAGTGGGCAGGTGAGCTGGGGCCCTGGACAGCGGCTGAAGGCTGGGCCGTGGTGCGCTAGGGGCTAACGAATTAAAATCCAGCAATTCTGGTTTGAGCTTGCTTACAAATAAGAAATTCACAGGCCACAGCCAGCCGATAAAGTGAGAAAAGGTGAAGCTACCTTGTGGGAAAAGAACTAAATATTTCAAACACAGACCCTCAGAAATGAAATTTACCTCTACGTTTCGAAGGAGCCGAGGCGGTCACCCTCTGTGAGCGGGTGAAGGGCAGCGTCGGCAGGGGAGAGGGGGCTTTTTTAACTGAATTGTGGAAATGTGAAGTGGCGGCTCTTAGGGGGAGACGCCTCTGCCCTGCTCTCCTGGGCCGGCGAGGCTCCCCGCTGACTGAGCTGACTGAGCATTTCAGGAATGTGGTTCAGCGACTGTTTACAGAAGTTACACAGTGAATCATCTAAAGTGTCTTCTGAGTTCTGTGAAGATACTCAGGGTAAAAAGCCCCCCGGGTGCTCCCCGTGCTGGAGGTAGGGCCTGGGGGGGTTCACCCCAATGCAGGCTGTGGGTGTCTGGGGCCCGGGAGGACCCTGTCCCCTCCCTGGCTGGGCTCCCGCGGCCTCTGACCCAAGCCTCTGATGGCGACTGGCAGGAACCTGGAGGGAGACGTGGCCCTCAGGAGCTCCGCCGCCGTCTTCACCTACTGCAAGTCCCGGGGGCTCTTCGCTGGCATCTCGCTGGAGGGCAGCTGCTTGATTGAGAGGAAAGAAACCAACCGAAAGTAAGTGCTTCACTTGGTTTGAAGAAAGTGTGATGATAAGAATCATAGATTCATGTAATCCCTGAGCGTTTACAGAATACTTTCGTGTATTGTTTTTTGATACAACCATCTGCCTCCAAGTATATATTTTTATGGAAATACTCAATGTAGAAGTAATATGTGTTTATGGAAAATATGGAAAACAACAAAATAATGAAATGAAAACAGAGCATCCGACACTGGTCGCATTTTGCTTTCTTGGTCTCTGAATCAGTAGTGGGGCTGCTACTAATTTTGATACAACTAAACAGTGAAAGAAATTACAAAACCACATCTTGGCACCACCTTTAGAATAGACTTAAAAGTGAAAACCTATAAAGCGTTCGTGCGTCAGCCTTGCTATACACACATGTAAGAGTGCATATGTGTGTTTATATGTGTACGCGTGTTTGAGTGTCTACGTGAACGTGTGTGCAGTGTGCGTGTTCACCCGTGTGTGTGAGCACACCAGTCTGTGTGAGCATGCGTGTGCCCCCAGCTGCTGGAGGAGGGTGCACAGCTGGCTGTTTCTGGGGGTCCCCTCTAGAGGTGAGGTAGGGGCGGGCAGGGTTTGGCGGGGTAGGGACTTGTGGAGGCGCATGTGTGAGACACGACACACACAGGGGTGTCCCACATGTGACTCTGGAAAAGACCCATGTCTGTAAAGAAATGTTCTCGATCCATGTTTCCTATTAGATTTTATTGCCAAGATATTCGCGCTTATGACATCTTATTTGGAGGCACGCCACGGCCTGCCCAAGCAGAAGACCTGTATGAGATCCTCGACTCCTTCACTGAAAAGTATGAGAATGAAGGCCAGAGGCTCAACATCAGGAGAGCAGCGAGGGAGCAGAGGAGAGCTGCAGTAAGCCCGCTCTGGCCCCTCAGCCGTGAGCGCCAACTCCCCTTCCCTGCAGTTTAATTTGCAGAAACTTCACGTGAAAACATTGTGCAACCTTGACATTTCATTTATACAAGTTTCAAGGAGAAGCAGTTTTGTTTTCCAAGATTGCGTTTCTCCAAGGACAGTTCACAGCCCTAGTCAGCCCTCGTGTGGAGGCCCAGCAGGGCCAGGGGCTGTGGCTCCTCACCAGCAACCCCCCCTTCAGAGCAGGCAACTGTGCCGCCTGCCCCTCGGGTTCAGAGGCCCTGGTGAGGGAAGGGACCAGCCAGAAGCACCCCCTCCACCTACAGGCCAGCCCAGGGTGACCCACAGGCCCCTGAGTGCTAAGCGGCTTCATGATCAGTGCAGACGAGAGGTTTGCTGCGTGCACCCATTAGAAGAAAAGGCCTTCTGTGCCTCAGCACCAACAGGGCTTTAAAATCACGAGCGTGTTTTTGTTCCTCCAGGCTAAAGAATCACCCCCGAAGCCGTCTTCCAGACCACAGCCATCCCAGAAAGCCCAGCTGAACCCTGGCTCTCAAAGTAAATATTTTTGTTGCAATTTAAATACAGCTATAATTAAGTAATTTTTAAATGTTGTTAAGAATCGAGCTACATTGTTATACTTTAGAGTCAAACAGAAGAATGAACACATATTTGAGAGGGAAAATGAAATTTTTGGCAGCTTCTAAGTATGTAAGAAAAATTCTCATTGCTATGCCTTGTGAAAATTTGTGTCCTCATTTAAAAGGTGATTTCTCCTACTTACAAAGAGATTTATCTTTAAAGGTCTTGCTTAATTTTTTAAAAATCCTTTTTCTGCTGTTATTCTGCTGATTTGGAATGGGAACAGAGCGACCCTGCCTGGGGCAGAACTCCTCCATTTGTGTTTCTGGATGCTAATTTCACCATGTGCTGCAGGCTACATGTATAAAGTGCCAGGTCTGGACCCCTGGTCTCCTCTCCCCACTGGTTTCCAGGCCACCCCGTGCCCATCCCACGCGGAGACCACCTGCCAGCTGGCCTGTTTCTCGGGGTGTGCCCCGTGACACCCCTTTTGGCTGGAAGCAGAAGACGGATATAATTTAGGTCCTGCCTTTAAAGAACTCACCATCCAGGAGGGGAGGGACACGTGGAGGGTGACTACGTTCCGGGAAGGAGCGCGCAGGCCGGGGTACGACGTCCCCAGGCCCCCCCCCCCGGATCCTCCCCCTGCATCCCCTGCCCAGCTCTGGGTGGGGCCCTGGGCTGCCCCTGCACGCCTCAGGCCATGGCCTCCCTGAGAGGGGCGTCTGTTCCCGCTGTACGAGGACCCTGACTTGCCGGACCTGGCGGACCGTGTGCACCCCAAATCTGGGTGAACACATGAGACCCGCCCAGGCGTTGCCCCAGAGAGCGGTGCCCCATGGGATGAGCCCCCCGGCCTCCCACCACTGTTAGGGTTGGGGTGTCCTGAAGTGTGAGTCTGGGGGCTCCTTGTAGCTCCTTGTTAATGGGATTATGTTTGCCCCATAAGTGCTTTAAATGTTTTTCATATAATTGCTGCTATTTTAGATTTACTCTTTTCTGAAAAGCCTCTTTATTTCATTGGTCATGTTGTTCCTGTTGGAATATTTGTGCCTTTCAGTCTGGAGAGTGTCTGCCCAGCAAGGGCGGGCCAGTAACCGAACTTGATTACTTACCACTGTTGAGCTTGATTTTCATGTATTTTACTATATAAAGTTTTAACAGTTATATAAAATGTATCACCTATTTTTATAGCTTTTATATTTTTTGATCATCATTATGGCCTTCCCACCTCTGACACAAGTTTATATTCATGCTCTCTAGATTTTCTTGCAGTATTTCTATTTTTTGTAATTACTAGACACTCTTCACTCTTCATAAACTTAAGGCCATTTTACTAATCTTTCCTCTTCCAGTATATCATTCTAGTCAAAATAATATGTACTTATGTTAATTCTACAACTTTTGAATATTAATTTTAATAACATACACATACATTAATTTGGCATTTCTAGGATGATATCCCATTTTATTTTTCCATTTGAGAAATTTTATGTCTTTAGAGGATTTCATAGTTTCTACACCTTCTTGTTAAATTTATTTCTAAGTACTCTGCAATTTTGGTTTGCCATGGTGAATGGGGTGTACGTTCCCATTTTTATTTCCAAGTGCTGTTGTTATAGTTGAGAAAGTCTTAATTACATATATTTTCTTATGTCTGGTCACCTACCCAAATCTCTTATTCATAGTCTTTTAAGAATTATTCCTTTATTGGAAGATTTTTATTTTATTTATTTTTGTGTAGAAGAACTGGGGTGCAGGCCTGGGGGGGTGTGTGTGTGAGAGAAAATTCACCAGAGACAGAGTGGGGAGCAGAATAGGCGGATCTACTGAAATCCACTGCTGAGGGGAACCAGCGGGGAGACAGGAGAGGTCTGCTGCGCCCTGCAGGTCACCTCCCTGGCTGGGGATTGAACTCGTGCTGCAGTGGTAGTGCTGAGACCAACCCCTAGGCCCCCAGGGAGGCCCCATAGTCAGTCTTCAAAAATAGGTTCACTTGGGACATTTGTTCCTCTTTCCCAACCTACCAATGTTTATTTTATTTCTGTATTCTCATGTTCATCGAGTTCTTAGAGCAGACGCCTTCACACCATGACACTGTGACAACGCGTCCCTTAGGGGGTACAGAGACCGGGGACATGAGCACAGACAACCGGACACAGAGCCGGGTGTCCAAGCCCCAGACGAGGTGCTCTCCTGCTCACAGCAGGGCCATGAGAACAGCGGCCTTGAGTAAAAACCCAAGCCTCCAGAGTGTCTGAATCATGCCAGGTCACGTGGTCCCCAGACATAGGAGCTCTCTGCCCAGTCTAAGCGTGGACGTGGATGTTGACTTGGACAGCAGAGTGGTCTGTAAGCAGCAGCCTGGTGGCCGAGGCTTTCTGGGTCTTCACTTTCAGTCAAAACCCAAGGACCTAATGGAATTGCCATATGAATCTATAATAAGGATAGTGATTAATATTATTAATTATTATTTAATAATCACAGAGCTATCTCACTAAAATAAGAAGTTGTAATAGTAATATTTATTATTTCATAAGTAATATTTTATTTTTGTTGTTTTGATGCTAGATAACAAATTTTGTTGCCTGTATCTCAGAAGGAATATAAAAAAATTCAGCTGTGTTACTGTAAAATACCTGTCTTGTTTTTATAAGAATCAGCTTTCTTAACATCTGTATATTTAAAAAGAGTGCTGATATGGATCTGTCATTGAATGTGTCCATCCATAAATTTATGTGTAAATTTTTGTCACAGGAGCTTTTACTAAAATAATCTTTGGGACAAAAAGGATGGAAATAGACCCAAAGCTGAAAGAGGAACGTTATGGAATTTCCTTTAAAAAACCAGCTTGTTGATTTCCTGTCGCGGGGATGGGTTTCAGATCAATGTGAGACCAGGCCTGGAGGCCCTGTCTTCCAAGGGCGGAGCCTTGTGATGATTTCATCTTGATCATTTATATTGAATTATGCGAAAAAGTACGCCTTTTACAATGTTTAGAAGTCCGTAAGAAAGACGATGGAGAACTCTGTTGACAAAGGACTTGAGAGTCAGGGACAGGAGGATGTGCTCAGTCCTTGGCCCTGGAGGGACGGGTCTGCGGTGGCGGGGCAGGTGCCCCGAGACCCTGCATGGGGGCCACTCACTGGACACTCCTGCCCACTCCAAGCAGGACGGGGTTCCTGGCAGCGGGGTTCCTGGATTGGGGTGTCGCCTCGCATTCTCCTGGTGCCATCCCCAACCCCCGCTTCTCTCTTCGCAGGTCACAGAGGCAAAGGTAACAAGCTCTACCCGGAGCTCCCTGGCTGCCCTGAGAGAGCAGGTAAATGAAAATACCCACTTGTTACATATGATTCAACCGTGTTATAATCACAAACGAATGGGGGGCGGGAAGCCCAGGAAATGTGCCGGCTGGGCTTGGGTTTCTCACTGAAAGCTAGGATGAGGGTCACAGGAAGAGGAGGTGCTAGTTGATATTAATTTTAGCCCTGTCTCCAAATACAAGGAATTTTACAGAAAAACATATGAAAGATTTAAAAGCTGTATTCAAAATGAAACTTACTTGGCCACAGCCTTGCAGCAAGGTCAGCACCCATGACCTTTGCCTGCTGAAACCAGTTAAGGCAGCCACACCTGCCCCCCAAACCTGCCCCCAGACCAGGGGCCCCAGGCAGCCCCACACCCACAGAGCGGCCGCAGCCCCACAGGCTGTGGGCATGAAGTGGGCCTTTATTTGCACCTTTGGAAGCTGCACCACCAAGAACTGAGTCCTCGTGAAGTGACGCTGCCCTCCTGTGCCCTCCAGCTGGGGCCCAGGGTGCTGGGTGCTGTGCTGGGTGCTGGGCCGCCTGGGTGCTGGGTGCTGGGCTGCTCTGGCTATCGTCACTGCTCCTCTGTGTTTGCTCATTTACCTGATTGTGATTCTATCCAGACTACATCAAAATTCTGTTCTTTTTGCAACATTCTTTTAACCCTTATTCCTTAAATTGATGCACTAGTAGTAAATGTAGCACAAAGTCCAAAGTGCGCAGCTCCCTACCATGTTGCCGGGAGGACCATGAGGCCAGCGCCCGGCTCCAGCAGCTGCAGTGGTGGCGGGTATCCTCCTGGGCAGGACTGGGATGCTGCTTCTCCAGGCCAGGGTGCCTCCTGAGAGAAGGGGCTGCAGTGCCACCTTGTGTGACGCTGGGGCAGCGCTTCAGTGCTGGCTGGTCACTAACAGGCTAAGTTCAGTTTATTTATTATTCTTGTAACAGTAGGAGTTTAAATAAGTAACTGGTTTTAGAATTTAGTTATTTTTATTTTCAGTATGTTTATATCTGAACTTAGATATACTTCACAATTATCTGATTGCTCCGTTTATGCGCAGTTATATGAAACAGAAATATTAAATCCCATGTGGCTGAATATACAGAAGTATGTGTCTTCATATTCCTGTGAGGCTGCACAGAACATGAAATTCACTGTCTTTTACTTGTGTTAACTGCTCCGTCTCAAAGTTCTTCTTCCTAATATAGTAAATTCTACACATTGGCTTGAGTGTCTTGTTAAACGTGTGCAGACAAGCTTCTTGATGTCTTCATTTGAGCTTCATCTCTGTTTTTTGAGAGAAAGGGCCGAGCGAGCAGAGGTGAGCGCCTGGGCCTGGAGCAGGCACCGCCTGGCTGGGCCGGAAGCCCTGAGTGCCCCTGAGTGCCCGGCAGTGCCTGGCAGCACAGCTGACACACACCTCTCGGGCTGTCTCTCAAGTGGAAATGTACACAACCTCTTAGAGAGTATTCAAATCCAGGCATTCACAGCCACAAACATCGGCTGAAAACGTACTTAAGTATAAAATAATCTGCAGCCTGACTCCTGTGGGGCTAGGAAATGGTGTAGCTGAGTGTACACTCTTTTCAAAGAAGAATAATGTGAGTTTAATGGCAGCAAGGCAGTCACCGCACAGAGCCTGGGCCCCACGGCCAGGTCCCAGGAATCAGCCCCAAGCCGTTGCTCTATCTCCCACCTACGCAGACGCTGTTTCCCCTTAAAACCCTTGAAAGCTTAAACATGTTTTTCTTGTTTCAGGCGGTTCAAGCCCGCCCAGGGAGGTGACGGCGCTGTACTCTTTTGAGGGACAACAGCCAGGGGACCTGACTTTCCAGGCTGGAGACAGAATCACTGTTCTATCAAAAACAGATTCACATTTTGATTGGTGGGAAGGAACACTTCGAGGTCAGACTGGCATTTTTCCAGCCAACTACGTTACCATGAATTAAAGTTTATGTTCTTTTCTTCCCCGAGAACTACAAAAACATCATTTCTGTGCCTGCAGGAGTTACTGTCCAGTTACGTCAGTATGACCATAGAAATGCTTCTGTTTTCCATAAATGCTCAGCCCAGTGTGTGGAGGCCGTGCGGCTGTGATGCACATCCAGAGGCCTCTGGGCTCACCCCAGAGCCGGCAGCGGAGGCTTCCTCCACGGCCGCGGGCGGGTCAGTGGTGCCCATGGTCACGTGACACTGAGCATTTGATTTCACGATGTCCATGTGACTTTTCGGGGGGGACGTGAGGGTGGGTTTGCATCCAGTTCACGTAGTTCTGTCTGCAGAGTGACTCGATGAGCTCTCAGCTGAAATGGGAGGTGAAATGATACCTGGGGCTGTGGTTGTTCACTAAAATAGGAATCCATCAAAGCCATCTCTGCCTTCGCAGTTGTATGTCGTGTTTATAACAAACACACCGTTACACAGTTCACTGTGCTTTAAAAATGTCTGTTACCATTTGCTCCTTATGATGTTATTTTGGCTTATTTCTAAGAACTTAAGTAGAGTCGGCTGAGCTGCCCCTAAATAAATGCTTTTAAAATGCGAAAGCTAATGTCTTCATTTTGTTTTCTTATTTGCTGTGTAAAGAGGGCGAGGAGCCTGGGGCTGGTCTTCAAGTGAAACTCGGCTCCTTCTTGGGCTGCCGAGCTCCTCTCGTTTCAGCTTTGTCAATGTCTGGTCGACAACACTGTGAACACGCGGCCGCGCTGGGAAGAGCCACTGAGTTAAGGAGCACATCTGTCCCCTCACGCTGGTCTTTTTTCCTTTTTCTTTGGACGAGGAAACTAAAATTCTAGTCTCTTGGTCAGTTCCAGCGGGTTATACAGTACTGTAACCACACTCGCGATGCCGGCGCCGGAGGCCAGAACGTATTCCTTGTGACTAGGATTCCTGCCCCCCGAGCGGCGCCCCAGCCCCCGCGCCCCCCGCCCGCCCACAATCTCAGGTCTCTGTCTGGGCCCACGCGGGTGGCTCCTCTCGCCGCCACACAGCTCGGGCGCACTGACCGTCTCCCCCTGGCCGGGGCTTCCCATGTGCTTGGGGCTGGGATCCCCACGTGTGCTGTCGCAGGAGCATGGATCGGTTTCCTGGAAACTGTCTGCCTTGGCTGAAAGGTGCAGCTCTCTGGAGTTGCAGTGCTGAGTCGGCCTGAGACCGGGAACTGCCCTGAAGTCTTCCCTCAGCTCCTGCGAGGGGACTCACTGCTCATTCTTCGCCGAGCACAGGACTCCTGGGGTCTGGCGTTGTTTCGTGGTCCGCGTTCCTCTTCCTACCCAGGCCTGGCCCTGCTTTTTCTCCTGCATCTTCAGTCCGTTTAGCCTCGGCCTGGAAGCCAGTCTGGGCCCGGCCACCTCAGGTGCCTGCCGTGCCCGCTCCTGTGCCCGCCGCGCTCTGGCTGCGTCGCTGAGCGTGAGGCGAGCCTGCCTGGGGGCCCTTCCTCGCCCTCTCCTCACTTTCACTCTGCGCTGCTTTCATTCAAATTTCTGTTTTCCTGTGTGTTTCCCGCTTCCCCCGCCCTGAGCTGCTCCTGCTTGTTAACATCCGAAGATGCACATCTTCTGTCTCGACCCCACCGCCCCTTCCTGCTCGTCCTCTCCCCACCCAGCTTTGCACTTCTGCACGCGGCCTTCTTTTCCAGCAGCAACTGCTTTGTAGAGTCCGTTCGGGAAAATCGGTGGAAACGACGTTGGACATTACTGAGCCCACCATTCGCGCGCCCTCCTCCTCCCTGCCTTCCGCTTCTGTCTTTATTATGATTTTCTCTTTCCTTCCACATTCCTAACCACTGAGTAAGTCTGCGGTTTCTCAGGCCACTCTTTGCAGGTTTCCTGTGTGGTCGGGGAAAGCCGAGAGCTCCTTCTGTGTTTTTACAACCAAAGACTCCTGCACAGACGCTTGTCTCCTCTGCCGTGCAGGAGTGAGCTGGTGCAAGGACCCCTCTGGCCTGCTGGGCATCCTCGGCCGTGGCCCCCACCACCAGGGAGGGACACCTGGGGACCCTCACACCTGCTGCTGTCCCCTCCCGTGACCGCCCCACACCGTGTCAGGCCTCGCAGCTCTGAGCTGCTGAGAGCAGAGCCTGCAGCTCACACCCCCAGCTGACTGATAGCGGCTTCTCTGTGACCTCCAGGAGGGGTGGGGCCTGGTCCCAGCGAGAGGCTCGGACTGGGGCGTGGATTGAGGTGCCCAGAACTACACAGGCCAGCATTGTCATTCCAGTCAGAAGACAGATCAGCAGCACATCGAAATCATCCTCTGATGGGTCAGTTAGAACAAGGTGAAAGGGAGTCTTACAAATCTGTGTTACGCGGGGCATGTGAGCTGCAGGGTTATGCACTCAAGAAACCAGAAAACTGTCTTAAATTTTCAGTAAATAAACCTCCTGTTGTTCCGAGTTTTGGGTAGTACAAAGAAAACACAACAAAAGTGTGTTTCTAGCTTCGTTTCCATGCACAGACCCAGCCTGCAGCTCCCCTGTGCCGTTGGCTGTGAGAATTTGTTCCACATAATAAAAATCTACTCCCCAGATACAGAGGAAGCCTCGCCCCTGGAAGTAACAGCGATTCCACACCGCCGCGGCGAGTGTCCCTTTCCACCTTCACAGATAACCACAAAGTGTCCAGCTCCACGGAGGCCAGCCCGGGCTCTGGAGGCGAGTACCTTCAAAATTAGTTATTTTCTTAATCTTAGTCATAAATTAATGAGAAATTAATAAGTGGTAAAAGAAGTGTGAATTTGGAAGCCTATGAATTGGCATTTGGAGACTGATACATCAGAACAGAAAATTTAATTATCTTCTGAAGTAGAAACAAGTAATTGCTACCCTAGAGGGAATGGTGTCTGCTCAGAATGTTTACTGCTAACTCTCAGCAACTGCCATTTTTTCTCATTTTGGAAATACCTGTAAGTTTTCTTTTTGTAAAATCTAATTGACAGATATTAAGATGTGTTTAATTATCTATTTATCTTAAAAAGTAATAATTTTGTGCTTAGGTTTAATGTAAATAGTTGCTTTTTTTTTTTTTTTTTTAAAGGTTTATTTATTTGTGCATATAAGAGCTGGGGTACAGGCCAGAGGTGCCGGGGCGGGGGCGGGGGAGAGGATTCAGCAGAGACAGGGTGGGGAGCAGAGCAGGTGGATCCACTGAAATCCACTGCTGAGGGGAGCAGCGGGGAGACAGGAGAGGTCTGCTGCCCCCGGTGGGTAGCTCCCTGGCCGGGGATGGAACTCGTGCTGTAGAGGCTGCGGACGGCTTCATAGTGCTGAGACCTAACCCCTTGCAACATCAGGGAGGCCCTAGTTGCTATTTTTTATTTGTATCAAATGATACTATTTTTCCATTTACGATACTTGTACAAATTTCCTTTTGAAAAGTGTCAAGTAACAGGTAAAATAGTTCTCTATCCTGGTTAAAAAAGTGGAATTGTACATGAACTATAGATGGCTGAGAAATGTGCTCTTGCAGATGTAGGCACCTGCTGTGAAGGAAACCTGACAGGGTGGGTCACACCGTCCCCAGCGGGCACCAGGACCCCGAGGGGCACCCGGGGAGGCTCAGAGGCCAGCCAGGGGCACCGGAGGTCGGCACTTTGGATTGTTTTAATGTTCTCGGCGGGGCAGTTTACTATAAAAGGGAAAGGAACAGAAGGGCCCTGACATGGGGCAGGTTTGTTGAGCGTCCCGGGCGCCCGTGTTTGTCTCTGAGCCACGAACAAGCCACATTTGCACAAGCGATAAAATCTGTTGTTAATTAATTTTAATTTAAGGAAGTGGGTAAGGCGTAAAGTAAATATGGCGAGAAATGGGCCCCCAGACTGAGTCTAGTGTGGCGAAGGGGCGTGACAGCCACCCTCACCAGCCTGCCCCTCCGTCTCTGGTTAGCAAGTTGGCTTCAGAACAAAGGTCGTGATTATCGTATTTCAGATTAAGCCAGTTTGGCAGGATAACAAATATGGAAAATGACAGCTCAGCATCGAACGTCTTTACAAAATACTAGAACAAAAGGCCAAATTCAACTCTCCCTAGATCCTCCACGACGAGTCAGCATTTCTCGCCGTCCCCACAGGCCATTCTGCAAACCGAGTAAATGCCAGTGGCAGAGGAAGAGTTTAACAGGGCAGATATGTGACTTGAGAATTTCCCTGCTATTAACTCACTGTCAATCTTCAGTGAAACTTCATCTCAGGCCAAGGGAAGAAAAAAATCTTGCGACGGGTAGGTTAGTAAAATGGCAGAGTAAGAAGTTCAGCAGATTTTCTCTGCAAAAAGTAACGAAAAAGCTTTAGTAAATTGGCAGAAATAACAATTCCAGACCCCAAGACTGAGCAGAGGCCCAGACAAGCTTTTGCTCAAAGACAGCCACCGGATTGCAGCACACGGCAGAGGGCGGGGGTCTCTGAGTTTCCCCCACCGCTGCCGGCCATGCATTGCCCCAGGCATGTTGCCGTGTGCCACGCCGTAGCCAGCACAGGGTGCTCGCACCCACAGAATGCCTGAGGTTGTAGATGTTGCTCACCCTTCCAGGAGCCAGGACCACAGAGCCGAGGCCAGGCTGTGCCCAGGGGTGGAGTCTGCAGTGGGGTTTCCCCGCTACTGATGCCAATCTCGGTGACACAGTAGTTCTAGAAAAATGTCTGTCACACCTGAGCCCAAACACACAGCCAAGGTGCAGGCTCTGCCTTCACTGGCAAGCCCCCCCAGACAGCCCAGAGACACTGCGGTGACTCGCAGGAGAGCAAACCGGGTGCAGCCAGCGGCGTGGGATGCAGGAGAATGGGGAACAAGCACAGTCCAGGCTTGGAGAACAGGCACCATTGCTGGCCAGCTGGTCACTGGCGTGGACTAGTGTTGAACAAGCAGAAGAACAATCCAGGTGCAGAGCCAGGCTCCACGTGCTCAGAAAACTCAGCAACGCAGGGTCAGACGAGAATGAGTCCTGGATGGCGTCTGACTCCGAGCATCACTATGAACTCATGCTTTTCCAATGTGTGCACAAATGTGTGCAGGCCCAGGCGGCACAGAGAGGCAGCCCAGGTATATGAAGGTGCATGCAGGGATATGTGGGCACGTGCAGGTGTGGGCAGGTGTGCACACACGCGTGTCCTGGTTCTGTCCACCGAGAGTGCTGGAAGGGACGACCTTGAGCTGTCGCGGCTTATCTTGCCCACAGAGCCTGGCCTGTGAGTACCTCAAGGGCCACGCCGGCCTGGTGCCAGGAGGAGGAGCCAGGGCTCTTGAGAACGGAGTGGTCCCAGGACGGGCGGGGAGGTGCAGGCGAGCCTGGAGAGTGTGTGGTGCAGAAACCAAAAGCCGCTCAGAGAGGACATGGGATGCCGGGCGGTGGCGTCCTCCTGACTGGCCCGAGGGGCCGCACCTGGAATAGCCTGAGCACTGATGATGAGTAACAAAAATGTCGTTATAACCACAAAATAAACACCCGTGAGCTCATATTGATGTGAATGATCAGAAAACAGATGAACGCTGGGGAGGAGCAGCTCTTGCTTACGGCAGAACTCCAGCTGAAAATAGAAAAGAACCAGGAGACATCAGCTCTCCGTCAGAGTGCCACGGTGACCATCGTGCGGGCCAGAGCCACAATGGACGCAGTCAGGGGTGGGGGGCACATTGTGCCTCAAAATGTCTACCCAAGATGCTTCTTGATTACAAAGAGAAAAGCAGCACTGCAGTGGCGCACCCCAGCCCGCAGCACTGCAGCCACGTTTGGCGCGATGTTCAGGTAAGATGTGGAGGAACAGCATTCAAAGCACCTGGCAGGGGCTCTCCAGTAGGCTCCCATCACGAGGAGGGTCTTGCCCCCCGGGCATTATTCCAATGTCGCCGCATTGCTTTCCCACACGGAACCCGCCGCCTTGGCAGGGCGGCCCCGCACTGTTTGCCTAAAGGCTCCCACGCTTCTGAATTCATACTCACAGCTACGCGCCGTGATCCAAGAGAAACAAAGACGTTTGTTTAAATAATAATGGCTAAAAAAGAACTCAAGTACAAATTAATTTTTTCCAGAGAGTGAAACTATGTAATGGGACATTGGTCTGTCTGGCTTTGCTCTCACTTATCTTTGCCAGACTAGCTGGGCCTCCTGGCCCTCTGGGGAGGTGGCAGGCCCTGCCCGGCAGCAAGGCCAGCACATCCCGGTGGCCACCTGACCGCCGGGGCCAGCAGCAGAAGCAGAGATGCTGGGGATGCACACCCAGAGCCAAGAACCCCTAACCCAGAGACACCTGTGTGAGCCAGCATCACCCGATAAACACAGGTTGGGGAGAAAATTCCTAAAATTCCTTTTTTTGCCTCCCCAAGTTAGAAAATGTAAGCAGTCAGAGGTTGGCTAAAGGGGCTCCTGGAGGCTTGCAGCCCCAAGAAGCAGGTCCTCATCTCCATGCCCTATCGACAGCTGCTTTGGAGGAACCAGGAGACCTCCAGGGGCTTCTGGAAGCTTTGTAGTCAGCCCACAGCTTCACAGGTGTGTGGGGCGGGGCCTCGGCCTGCAGACCTGGTGCCTCAGGCCTGGGTGTTGTGGGGACGTCCTGGCTGCGGGGAAGATGGGCCTGGTGGTGCCATCACAGATCACGGAGCTGCAGGCGACCAGGTGAGGGGCATGTGGCCTCTGTGGCAGGTTTCCAGGCACAGAGCCTACGGGCCGTGCTTTCCCGCCAGGTGTCTTATGGTCCGCCCGCCTCCCCGCCGCGGCCTCGGGCTGGCGTGGATGCCTGAACTCAGGGCTCAGGCTCCACCCCACCGAGCACAGGTGACCCAGCTGTGATTGACTGGCCCCGGCTCCCTCACAGGTCAGGCGGGATGACGGGGCACCCTTGAGCCCCTAACTGGCCCCTCCTGCCCTCCCTTCTCCCCTGAGCGCGCTCACGAGAGAAACGTGCAGGTTCCTTCATTTCTCCTTTGTCAGGATGCTCCACTTCTCTCCAGCCCACGTCCCCACGGGCCTGCCTTGCCCGGCCACCGCAGCAGGCGGTCCTCCGAGCAGGGAGGCTGAAATGCCCGGTGCGGGCGGCTGGGGTGCGGGCTGCTCAGAGACCTGGGCGCCCTCCGCCTTGCTCCTGCCTGTCTGCAGAGCGTGGTCTCGGCCGGGGGAGCAGGCCTGCAGGACTAGGCAACATGCCAGCACTGGGCGCCCATCTGTCAGGCGTGCAGGTCACTGGGTGGGGCCCTGGGACTTCACCTCGAGGCTCATGCCTTAAACATCAGCCCATCTCAGCCCCAGGCCCATGGCCACCGCCGTCTGCTTGGCAGACAGGACCCCCACAGACGCCCGCGAGCGCAGCTTCTCTGTGTGACCCCCTCCAGGCCCCTACTGGGTGACAGGCTCAGAAGGGCCTGGCAGTGTCTGCTGAGCATTTGCTGGAGACACGCCCTACCCCGTGGAGCCTGAAGCAGGCGGTGCCAGCCCCGGACACTCGGTCTCCTGCACACACCCCGGGCAGCGAGGGGCTGGTGGGTCAGGCACCGCAGGAGACTGGCAGGTGACAAGGACGGCATGGACGGCACGACAGGTCAGGCCCCCGAGGGTCACCCACCGGCCGCAGACGGCGGTGGACACGGGCCGTGTCCCCGTCTTTCTCTATGGCTCTTGCTGTGATGAATGAAGGTGACTGCAGCCTTGCCAGCTGTGTCCTCCGCACACATGCCACTCCAGGCTCCGTGGTCCTGGTTTCCACGATTGCACCATTGCCCGCATGGCTGCCGGATCCCCCAGGGTGTGGGGACTCCACGTTCCTCAGCTTGTGACGGTCTCCTGCTGGCTGAGGGGGTGTCTGGTCGTGGCTTTGAATGGTGGCCGCACCCCCACCCCCTCTTTCCAGGGAGGGCCAGGGAAGGGCCAGCTGCAGGCCGGGAGGCTTGAGCCCAGCAGCCCGGTGCCCACTCCCACCAGCCGCAGGTGGGGGCGCCTGTGCCACGTTGGGCTCACGTCTCCAGGATAGGCCGAGGCCGGGGTGGCTCTGAGGCCGCGGCCAGGCGGGCTGTTGTCTGTGCCAGCTGGGCCGGGGCTCAGCCTGCTCGCGCTGCGAGTCTGAGGGGCTCTGGGATCCTTGAGGGAGGCCTTGAGGAAAGGCCGGAGAGGAGAAAGCGAGGCGGGAGAGGGGGCTGAGGGGCAGGAGGCAGAGGATGAGGAGAAAGAGCAAAGACGGGGCTCCCCGGCCCGCTCCTCGCCTTCGCTCCCTGTCCTCTGCCGCCCGAGCAGCCTCCTGGCCTGGCTCGCCCGCCCACCCCTGCCGTGCTCCTACCCCGCACCTGCCGCCGCACCTCTCGCTGCACCTCGGTGCTCCGCACTCCTCTCCGGGCGGACGCCGGCCCCTCTTCCCCAGGCCCCACAGCCCTGCAGCCCAGGGGCAGGCGCTGCTATTTTAATGACAAGAAACTTTAAGCTCCAAAAAGCAAGTCCATGCTCCGAATCCCGGGTTGTGGTTGCGGGCTCACCCCACCTCCGCTCCCGCGCAGCCCCTGGCCCCGTGACGCCTGGACGCCCCTCCAGACCCGGGTCCCCAGGTGCCCAGGGCTATCGCCACGGCCTTCCTCTGTGGACGCAGGCCCACAGGCCGGCCCTTGTGCCGTCTTGACCAGGCAGAATGTTCGAGACTCCACTCTGAGCAGCGTGTCGGTGTAAGGGTGTCTGCTTTACAGGCGTTTAGGAATTTATGACTCAGCGGTGAGCACCAGCGGGCTGTGAGCCTCCAGCCCAAGAAGGATTTGTTTTTCCAAAAGCTGAGAAAGCCCAGCTTGGTGGGGATCCAGGAGTGCAACACCCCAAAAAGGACTCTGGCATCTGGGAGAACTTTGTTTACACGACACTAAGCTCCAAATGCCCTTAAACTCCAGATCCGAGTTCCACGGGGAACTTGTGCAAGAAGCTTGTTTTTAAAGAAAATAAACGATGTGACAGGTCTGTTGTATATATATTACAAGCTGGACTGGGGAACATTCTACTTAACACTTAAAAATCTTTAATTAAGACCTCCGAGTACAGAAAGCTGACATAACAAAAATCTATCAAAAATCTATAAAATCTAAACACACTTCCCAGAGGAAGGAGGCACTGGGCTGGGGCCTGAGGCTGCAGGGCCGGGACACCCTAAGGGCGGCCGAGCTTCCCCAGGGCCCTCTGCACTGCTGCCACGGAAGCCGGCCCACAGCACCTCCATCCATGGAACCTCGGCGCCGCCGTGCCATCTACAGAGTGGGGTGTTTGCCGTGAGGGCCGTGGAGTTGGCCCTGGCTTCTGGAGGTCACCAGCTCCCCCGAGGATGTATGAGCCCCGCCTTTGTGCAACCCCTTCGCCAGGGACCAACCCTGCACAGCTGCTGCTCCTTTCCCGGGAGAAAAAGCCGGCCCGGGGCTCCAGCCATGCAGTGGCCACAGTTTGGACGAGAAGCAGCAAGGTGGCTGCCGGTCCCGTGCTCCCACGCGTGGCGCCTGCCCTGAGGCACCTTCAGAGTCGATCCCAGGTGTGACGGCCCCACACCTGGGATCAGACAGGGTTCACACCCAGGTCACACCTGAGGTCACACCCAAGTGTAACGGGGCTGAAGGCAAACGCCGTTACAGGTGGCGCCCCAGAGGGGCTGCTGCTGAGGGTGGACAGCCCCAGGCTCTAATAAGAAACATGGGGGACAGCAGAGGCAGCCCCTGGGTTCAGCGTTCAGGGTTCAGCTTTTAGTACTTCAGTGTTTTTGGATCTTCAGAGATTCTGGTGTCAGGGACCTTCCAGAAGGCTGGTGCGGGCTCTGAAGGCCGTGGAGAGGCATCCAGCCGCCTCCCTCAGGGAAGAGCTGGGGGCTGTGCAGGTGGCTGAGTGACAGGTCACTGCCGCCCCGCAGCCCTCTGGATGGCCAGACGGTGGTCCTTCTTCCTGAGTGGGCTTCCTCCTTCTGCTGATCACTCCCGTTATATTCCCAGGCTTCGGGGGCACCTGGGGGCCTTCCAAGAGGGCTCCTCGTTGCTACCTTGGCTCACCAGTGCTGGTGTCTGTGGAAGGACAGGCCAAAGTGGGTGGTGACGGCTGCCTTCCCAGCACAGACTGTGCTGCCTTCAGCAGACAGAGCCCCGGAGTCCAGCAAAGCATCTGGATGTGGTGAAAACCAAAGGCAGTCTGCTGAAGGAATGTTAGGTTCCCTTCATGTCTCCCCAAAGCTCTCGGGGAGCACGCTCTCACCTCTGAACCCATGCCCCTGTTTTCTCGGCCTTTGCTCAGGGCAGATTCTCAAGGTCCGATTCTTGGGAGTGAAATCTAAAGGAATTTATTGTTTTATTTATTCACGTCTTTGAAACAGCTTGGAGTTGCACGCCTGCACGCCGGCAGCGCGTGGGAGGCTGCAGGAGGCTGCAGGGAGCACATGCGCTCAAGTGACGATTCTGGGCCTGTTTCTTGGGCTCCAGGCTCGAGGTCCAGCCCACGCGGTCGCTGCTGGACTCTCAGCCGAGGACCGGCGTGCACTTGACTTGATGCACCCCCCATTTTGTCTCACACCCCCCACCCCAGTGGCGATGGCCGCCCCAAGCCTGTGACCAGCCGAGTGCGTGGGCACGGACAGCAGGCGCTGAGCACAGTCCCGCCTCAAGGCAGAGAGAAGCTCCTTGTGCCGCTCTGTCCGCCTCTCAAGCAACATCTCGCTGATGGAGTTGTGTTATCTTTCTGTCCAGCAAAATGGCCGAGAACCTTCTCAACACTTCATTTCACTCACTTGCAAATATGACCATGACCCCGCGGAAGCTGGAACCGAGCTCAGCCCCACGCCCCTGGAGAGCCAGGAGCAGCGTTTTCTTGATTTCAGTCAGAAGCTTGGAGGCTGCTCAGGAGCTGTGAGGGTGCACGTGGCCCTCTCTGGCCTGTGGGTGTGAGCACGAAGGGCTCACTGGCTGCCGGACCCGCAAGAACTCCCCCACGCCCGCCCGTGCCTCTGGGCTCTGTGGTCAAGGAAGCCGTCATAGGTGACTTTTTGAAAAATATAAATTTTGAATATGGTACTGAGCCATGCATTAGAGTAAAAAATACTTTCAAGTATTTTTAAAATTAATCTCGTGAGCTCCACGAGAACCTACAGAGGTGGCAGCTCGAGAAACGCCTCTGGCAACGCTACTGGGGACACCAGTGCTGTTCCCGGCCAGCGGGGGACGCAGGCCCGAGCCCCTCCATCGCCGCCGGCCCGCGGACCAACAGATGTAAGACGCCATCGCGTCGTGAGAGGAAATGGGAAAAGTGCGAGAACTGTCCGGCCTCTAATAAGTGCTCACAGCGACATCTTAACTGATATTAACAACCCTAACAATTTCTAATTCTGTAGACTATTGAGTTTGTCTCAGTTATCTCCTACGCTACGTTTTAAGTTGAAATGGTCATTCTGCCCTCGGAATATTTGTAAAAATAAAATTTATCTTGGGCCTCCCCTGGCGGCGCAGCGGTTGAGCGCTGGACTGCGAACATGCCGCAGCCTCTGCAGCACCAGTTCGATCCCCGGCCACCGGAGGAGGGTCCCGCATGGCGCGCAGACCCCTCCCGCCGCCCGCTGCTCCCCTCAGCAGTGTCCTTCGGTCCCTCTGCCTGCTCTGCTCCCCGCTCTGGCTCTGGTGAATTCTCTCACCCTCCCGCGCCTCTGACTGGACCCAGTGCTTGTATAAATACATAAATAAATAAATCTTTAAAAAATAAAATAAAATAAAATTTATCTTATAATTGTCTCTTCTTTGTTTTCTAAGTTTCTTGGGAAGAAAATACAATGAGGAGTTTAAGAGAAAAAAATCGTTCCTGAATATTTCTGACCAAGTCAAATTACTTTCTGTCGGGCGACATCTACCCTGTCGCTCAGAATCAGTGTTGGTGTCAACCCTGCACTCTGGTGTGGGCGGGAGGGGACATGGGCACCTACCAGGTCTGGTCTGGCCACAGGTAGAAGGGAGCAGGGCTCCAGCCCTGTGCCTGGGGGGACCCCTGTGAGTGAGGGGTACCCGGCAGCCGGAGGGACTCTCCTGCAACTCTGGAAAGTCCCAGACTGGGAGCAAATTTGGCTTCCTCATCTCAAAAATAGAGAAACATTTAAAATACAAGTATGTATCTCATATAATCCACCCCATGAAACAAGTGTTCCAAATCTGGTTTATAGATGAACAGAGTTAATAATGTATGGAACTAGATAGACTTTGATCAAAAAATGGGATGAAACCAGATATCTTGTCCTATATGTTGCTTATTTTATTCACATTATATTATGGACAAGTTTTTAAAGAAAAATGGAATTTGGGCCTCCCCTGGTGGCGCAGCGGTTGGGCGCTGGGCTGCAAGGCTGCCTGCAGCCTCTGCAGCGCCGGTTCGTTCCCCGGCCGCCGGCGAGGGTCCCACAGAAAAAAAAGAAAAGAAAAATGGAATTTGCTAAATAAAATGTTACATTCAACGGAATTTCATTTTTCTTCCTGGGTATCTTATAGTACAATATCTCTGCTGGTGAGTCCTCATGGATAAGCCGCTTATAATCCTGGGACTTAAAAAGAAATTCTGCTCACCTAACACAACTGTGGAGCTGAAAATCTTAAGTCATATATGCAGATACTGTCTCTATATAACTCTAAACACTTGGTGATCTGGAAGCATTCCCATGTCTGAGGGAATCTATTTTTATTTTTTGAGTGTGCAGGTGCCATTGGATTCTCCGGGCGACTGCAGAAGTGACGAGTGATGACTGACCACCGAGGAGCACAGAAGTCTTGGTCCTGCCTTGCCAGGTGGTGTCGGTTTTTGTGGTACGTTTGATTTGCTTTCAGGAAACCATAAAAAGTTATCAATACTGCTAATTTCTTAGCAGCTCCAATCTAATACTAAAAGTCAAGATGAATTAGGGGTGGAGAGTCTCTAGTATTTGGATTAGTTGACAGCTGACCTGTAAGTCATTACTTTAAAGTACACACCAATTACATGTGTGTATAACCAGCTTTTCAAACAAACATGGCCTCTACCATTTCCCTTAATTGCAGGAATTTCTGTTAGTGTAATTCCTTTCGACAGCCAGCGTTGGTTTCTGTCAGCTCATAAGTAACCTCTACCTTGAAAAGTTTATACTATTCCTCTGTGGACACTCTCTCACCAAAAGAAAAGAAAACAAAACTTCTTAAAGCGTCACGTGCCCAATCCCATCGCCAAGGAAAGTTTACATGGTTTCCCAAGAAAGCACAGCCAGGTGGCTCAGCCGCTGACTAACGACTGCAGAAATGTCTCGAGGAGCGAAGGCTTTGCAAAGGAAACCAAACAACAGCAGCTGGGGCCAGCCCAGAGTTCAGGGCGGCCTGCGGCGTCTGCACAGAGCCAGAGGGAGATGGTGCAAGGAGGCCCTTTGCAGACACAAGATGCCAGCTCCGGGAGTCGGAGGCAGGGGTCAGTCATCACGCGTTGCCCCCCCTCGGGCCTCCAGGACTGGATTCCCTTGAGTGACTTGTGGTCACGGCAGCACCTCCGGCCCCCAACTGCCAAGAAGTCGTTTCCGGGAAAGGGGCTTTCCTTTACCACCCCGAGGGCGCCTGCGGCGCACACTGGCTCTGCGCTCTGTGTCCTGTGACGCTGCCTGTGGGCCCCGACCGAGACAGAGGCTCTGGATACCCACTCGCTATTTACCCCAGAGACAACCGCCCCACAAGACCCCGGGAAACACCCCACCACGGACGCCCATGGGTGCGGTCAGAGCAGGCAGCCTGTTTGTCCCAAGACCTCATCAGACACACAACCCTTGTATGGCGCCTATGGAGCCAAGACAGCGGCCAGGGCCAGGCCCCGGGCGCCCCCCTCTGCCCTCTGCCCCTCTGCCCTCTGCAGCCACATCAGCCTCTGCTTGGCCTCAGGGCTCCCTGGCCCCACCGGCTATGGGCAGGGGGTTTGGGGGGGTGCAGCCCAGGGAAGGAACTAGGGCGGCAAACTCCCAGGCTGGCGCCCCACTGCACCCTACACCCGACCCTACACCCTACATCCTGCACCCATGGGTTGCAGATTTAACAGTAAGAATTCTCCAGCACTTTTTAAACAACTTTCATAAAAAAGTTTAGAAAAATTGTTTCTGAAAGAAGCAACATCATCAAACAGTACAATTAAACGAGCAAATACCCGGCTGTGATGTCATCTTCTCTGTCTGATCTGGCCATTCTATCTCCACGAGCCTCGTCACCTTGTCACACTGCACCCCTCCAGTTCTGGCGGGCTCCCGCGAGGACAGGGTCCAGCCCCCCCTCCTGCCCTTAGCCGCCCTGGGCGCCGCGTGCGTCCTCGGGGGCCTGAGGCGTGGGTGGACGCATGCCCTGGGTGTCTCTCCTCTGCTCCTTCCAGGCTCAAGCAGTACAGGGAGCCTTTGGGTGGAGAGGGGGAGGGGAGGGGAGGGGGCAGACGGGAGCAGAGGCCCAAGGGGGTACAGGCAGCGAGGGGGGGCCTGGCCTCCCAGCCCCTGCAGCCTCCCAGGGCCCTGCCCTCATGGGCACCAGGGCAAGGGTGGCGGAGCGTAACTTCCCGCTGAGCTCACGCTGCAGACAAAACTGCCTTCCCATGTCCAGCCCCGGCCCGGCCCTCCGGGTCTGTGCAGCGCCTGGAGCTCCCCAGCTTGGCTCTGTCTGGGGCCTCTCACCGGCTCCCTCACTTTTGAAGGCTAGGTAGCTGGGTGTAGAGTTTTGGAAATTTTTCTCTCTCAGTGTCCAAGCTCACCAACTACCACCTTCTAGGCTGCAGTCTGTGATCTCTGGAATGGCTTCTGGGGCTGTGGTCTGTGAAGGTCACTTTCTCTTGCTTCCTGGGGAGCGGACGGCTGTTCCCGCGTCTTGTGCCATCCGCGAGCTCCTCCTGGCAGAGCTTCTTGGGGCTCCTGGGCTGGGCTGCTGCTCCCCAAGCCAGGTCAGCCGTCCCCTCTCTGGGTGCTTGGTGTCCATGGCCAGCGCCCGGCGGTCCAGGAGCTGCCCACCCCCCAGCATCCTCTCCCCTCCATGCTGTGGCCCGGCCATCGCTCCTGCTGGTCCTTGTCTCCACCTAGCCGGGCCTTTCTTTAACTCACTCTAGTGAACTTTAATGGTTTCAAAGTTATTGCACTTTTCAGCTCTAGAATTTTCTTTTTTGTTTTGTTTTGTTTTTTGGTTGGTTTTTTGTCTAGTTTTGGTGTTCCCATGTGTCCATACATCACCCACTTTCTCTGTTTCTGCTGTGGCGCTTTGAGCTCCCTGAGACAGCAGCCTGGCCATCCTCAAGACCACATCTGCCGCTCCATCACCCTCTGATGGCTGTTCTCTGCTTTGTGTGGTTTCTTTTTACTAAACTGGACATTTCGACCTAATCACTTATTTGGAAAGCAGATTTTTCACTTGAGTTTACTGTGTGTGAAGATCCAGAAGCTACTACCAGGCAACGGACCCAAACCCCCAGAGGCTCCCAGCTCTGCGCTCCGTGAGCAAACACCAAGCTGGCTGTGAGTAGCTGGGCAGGAAGGACAGGGGGACAGAGGGGTGCAAGGAAGGAACCCTGGACAGGCACTGCCGGGGAGAACGTCCAGTCCCAGGGCTCTGCCCACAAGCGGCACCTGGGTAGGGGGTGTGGGTGCAGGGTCCGGGCCTGAGTCTGGGTCAGTCTGACCAAGCCCTGCCGCCTCCTGGTCACCGCTGACTACGTGGCCTCCCACCGGGAGGGGCAAGAGGCTGAGGGCTGAGGCCAGGGCCAGCCTCTCCCGGCTGGCACTGGGCAGAGGGAGGAAGACGCTCACCTTCCCAGGGTCTCAGTGAATAGCTGCTCTGCGCCCCTCCGCAGCCCCAGCCCCTGGCCCGGGGCGAGGCAGGCCCCTTTGCGTCCCAACCTGGGGTGGGGAAAGTAGCCAGGAGCAGTGGGGCCCAGGCAGAGGCCCTTTCGTGGACAGGACCCTGAGCTGGTGGAAGACAGCCTTGGTGGCTCCCCAAGGGGCGGCAAAGTCAATGGGCTCTTGCTGCTGAACGGGGCCCTGCCCTGTGGGGACACGGAACTCGGCCACCCCGGTGTCCTGTGGAGGACAGTCTGTGAGTGGTGGAGCTGGATGCTCGCTGAGATTTCCCAGCAAGAGGCGGGACGTTCACCTGGACCTGCCCCACCACTTACAATAAAATGGGAGAAGAGGGAGCGAGACTGAGAGAATCGTAAGCAAAAGGAAAGCAGAACTGGGGAGGTGGAAAATTCCAGTGTTTATCTTGGGGCAGGAGGCGGAGGGAGCTGGGGTGGTGGAGCCGGTGCGGTAAGGGGGTTGGTGTGGTGTAACTCGTGTGTTTGCTTGGCCACCTTGGTGCTTGGGCTGGGATGGGAACGCAGGTACACACACGCTCGAGCTGAAGGGGGACAGAGGGGTGCAAAGAAGGAACCCCGGATTCTTAAAAGTCCAGCCGTCTGCTGTGAAATCTGCTTTACTCTAAAAAGTGGCCCTGAGACTCCTGTGGGGCCACCTTTGAGGTCCCCATAGCCGTGGCCCTCGGGGCCCCACCGCGAGTGGACTCCCCTGGCCTCCAGGAAATGGTGCCGCTGAGTCCCAGGGCCAGTCAGGGATACTCAGGCGGCTTCAGGGACAGTGCAGGCAGGGACTTCAGGAGAGGTGAGGAAGCTCCAGAGATGAGGGCAACAAATTCCAAAGGGGACTGGTCACCCCAGGACTCGGGGCAACAGGACGTTCCGGAACAAGGATGATGAAGTGCGCTGAGGTCAGGGCTGGGACAGGGACTTAGTTCTGGGCACAGAGCCATTAGGCAGTGAGTGAGGCCCCCGAGATCTAACCAATCCCGGAGACTGAGGGGCTTTAGAATGATCAGGGAAGCAGGTCTAGATCCCCAGACACGGCTCCACGCGGCTCCCCTGCCCCTTCCTGGCGTGGTTCCCCAGCCTGGGAGTCCCATTTATTTCTGTTCCTTTTCTCAACCTTTTTCTTCTCTAAACAATCTGCCTCTTTGCTTGCCTGAGCATCTGCGATGTTCCTGCTGTGGCTTCGTGAGACACCAGCTGGGTGGCCTAGTGGCCGGGACTCAGCGTGGCCCCCGCAGCCGGGAGCCGTTGCTGGCCGGGAGACGAGGCCTGAAGGCCTGACATTACGGCATCAGTGCTGGCCCAGCTCAGCCACCTCAAGCCTTCCCCCTGGCGCCTGGGTGTTGCTGCCCCACACAGTGCTGAGGACCCAGGACGGTGGGCTCAGTAGGCCACGGGTGGTGGTGCCCGGGAGCACTGTGGGTTGTGAGCAGGCTGCGTGTGGCCAGCGGCTGCTCCGCCTGCCAGCAGTGCCCTCCCTGGCCTCCATCTGTGTCTTCCAGAGAAGACTATGTACTTCCTCAAGGGCTAAGTAAATGATTAAACGTCACAGTTGTCTCTGAAAGTTTGTTTGTACAGGCTGATACAACACCCAGTTGTTAGTCACCGGGTCCAGACACTTCCTAGTCCTCATGATTCAGAGGCCCCAGCCTTGCCTGCCCACCACTCAGCACAGGTTTCAGCGAGTGGTGAGACCAGCGCGAGGCCTTGGCATTGTGCAGAGAGACATATAGACACGTGGCTGCAGCGGAAAAGTCACTTTCTGCAGCATTAACCCCAAGGCTGCGCACACTGGGCTCTGGCTCAGAAAGGACAGCTGAGCCGCTTGCTGCTCCGGCCAGCCCAGACACTCCCGAGCAGTCAGAGTGCTGCCTCAGTGTCCGGCGGGGCCTCCAGGGCTGCGAGGGGTGCAAGGTTGTCCCTGGGGCCCCAGGGGACAGCATGGCCACACTGCCCTGCCTCTCAGGTCCTCACCACTGCGTGGGCAGCACAGTGGGTCTCCTTGCAGACACTCAGCTGCCTCCTTGGGCCCAGTGGTCTCCATCCTCTGCTCCTTCTGGGGACCTCGAGAGCCGCTTCGGCAGAGGCTAGAGACCAGGGCGAGCTCAGGAAACAACAATGGACATGACTGCCAGTGAGGGCTGAGCCACGAGAGGAAACGTTGATTGAGACAGCTTTAGTGAAGAGGCCTGCGCCCCCAGAAGCTGTGGAAGCCAGCGAGAGGGAGCAGGTGTGCACTGGACAGGCGTTTCAGCAGGCTCTGGATGAGCACGCTGGACGCCCAGGGCTGAGTGGGCCGCCCTGGCTGGGTGAGGACGTGCGACTCCGCCACAACCACATGTCACACTTTTATCGCTTCTCACCTTCTTCCATATTCACGGGTCTCTGCTGGTTGTCTTGTTCTTGCGAGAGGCTTGGACTTGGATGCAACCCGGTCATAATGCACCATGCAGTGGACACCACTGCGGCACTGGCCGCGTCCCCGGGCCTCCACGTGCCGCCCCAAGGCCTGCATCCCCAGGGACCCGGCCCCACCTGGAAGCCCCCCCCCCCCCCGCAGCTGCCAGGACCCCTGAGACACCTCCTTCCGACTCAGGGGAAATGAAAGTCCCCTTTTAAAGGTGACGTTCACTGAAGGCCCTGGAGGACAAGTGCTCCACCCCTGGCTGCACCTGGACCACCCCTGCTGGCCACCATGTCAGCTCTCTGGCCGTGCCAAGCATCTCCCTCCAAAGTCCACGTGGTCGCTGTGTCCACTTTAATGGCTACAATCAGCTGAAGTGAATTGGTTAACGTCTCCCTAAACCCTGGCTCCTCTAGGCTGCCTTTCTAATTGCACAGTTCCGTCTCCACGTCATATACTGGAATTCACCAGGTTCTCAGCCTCTTCCACCCACAGCCACATGGCTCCCAGGCCCTGTGAGTGTCTCCCCTGCATGCATGCCTCATGCAGTCCATGGCATGACCCACACGTCCATGGCAGCATCACCGCCGTGCACTGCCGGGATGGCAATGTCTGAAGCATACATGAGTGAAAATTCCTCCTTCCTAAACTCTGCTAACTGTTTTTGGACCTTTATTCTTTTAAAAACAGTGTTAATAACTCATTTCATTTCATACGATATATGAAAAACTCGTTCCTTCAATAGAAAGCATAACACTTTTGCAGTGTATGTAGAGCCGCACTCACAGCCTTCAAAATACTGTCCTATGTGCAGATCTTTGGATTTCTGAGATGTCTCACAGGTAATCTCACGGGTTTTCCTAGTCTTACAGTCTGAGTTCTTTTCCTCATTACTGTTTTTGCGTCGGCTGTTGCTGGAGCAGACGTCACTGGTGTTTACATGTCGCACGTAACTACGTAAGAGGGGCCGTATTTTAACACATTAACAAATGCTTTTTCAGTTTTTCCACTCCCTACTCAGGAACACACAGGTTCTTCTCTGCTCAGAGCTTCAGAAATGGGGGTTGACGCAAGAGAAAGACAAACTCCACAAGGTATTTCCCCCATTTTGATCTATAGAGTCATTTGGTGCACAGAAATTTTAGATTTTCATGGAGTTCAGTGTATCTGCTTTTTTGTTGTTACCTGAGACTTTGGTGTCACAGCTAAGAAATCATTGTCAAATCTAATGTCATGGAGTTTTTGTCCTTGTTTTCTTTTAAAAGTTTTGTTGTTTAGAGTTCTTGATTTATTTTGAGGGTTTTTTTTTTTGTACATGGAGTTCGGTAAGGGCGGTCACCTTTTTGCATGTGAATGTCCAGTTTCTCTAGCACTTTTTGTTGGAAAAACTGCCCTTCCCCTCACTGAATGGCCTTGGACCCTTGTCAAAAGCCCTTCCCCCACTCGTGCAGGGCTATTTCCAGGCACTCCGTTCTGTTCCGCTATGTACTTCTGTTCCGCTGGCATCCATGTCTGTCTTTGCACCAGCACTCAGCAACTGAGTCCTCCAGTTTTGTTCTTTCCGGGGATTGTTTTAGCTATTCAGAATTCTAGGGTGGGTTTTATTATTTCTTCAAAAACATCATTGGGATTTTGATAGGGATTACACTGAACTTGTAGATCGCTGTAGGTGACATTGACATTTTAACAACATTAAGTTTTCCAATCTATGACCTTGGACATGTTTCCATTTCCCTACATCTTAATATTTTTAGCAATATTTTGTAGTTTTTCATTGTACAAGATTTTCACCTTATTTAATTCCTATGTATTTATTCTTTTTGATGCCATTGTAAATTGAATATTTAGATTTAAAAAAAAAACATTTTTTTATTTATTTATGTAAGATCCGTGGTACAGACCAGATACCTGGGAGGGTGAGAGGATTCACCAGAGCCTGAGCGGGGAACAGAACAGACAGACAGACGAAATACACTGCTGAGGGGAGCAGCGGGCGAGACAGGAGAGGTCTGCCACGACATGTGGGATTCTCGCAGGCCTGCCGGGATCGAACCCGCACTGCAGAGGCTGCAGACAGCTTCACAGTGCGGCGCTCAACCACTTGCGCCACTACGGAGCCCCAGTTTAGATTTTCTTTTCAGATTGCTTATGTAAGTATATAGAAATGCAACTGATTTTTGTGAGCTGATTTTGCATCCTGGTACTTTGCTGAATTCACTTTTTCATTCTGACAGGTTTTTTTTAATAGAATATTTAGGGTTTTCTAAACATAAGGTCATATATGTTCTGCAAATAGAGAAAATTTTACTTCTTCTTTTCCAATCTTGATGGCTTTTATGTCTTTTTCTTGCCTAATTGCTTTGGCTACAACTTCCAGCAGCACCATGTTGAGTAGAAATGGACAAAGCAAGCATCTTGCCTTGTTCCTGATCTTAGACACTTGCAGCCTCTTACCACAGAGTGTGATGCTAGCTGTGGGTTTTTACATGCAGCTTTTGTTGTGTTGATGTAATTTTTGTGGGTCTGGTAATCCCAAGCAGTCTGTTAAGCCACCGTTTTTTGTTACCTGCAGTTCTACATTCCTTTACAAGGTCAGAACCGCCCTGTCAATTAGCTATAGGAGCTCAAGCCTACAAGGTACATTTCAGATCTATCAAGAGCAGAAACCTGATCACCCTGGGAAAGGTGTGCATCTCAGGTATGACTGGGAACCCCCTGGGGCCATTGACCCTTGTCTGACAAGGGACCCCAAAAGCTGATCAGCTGGGATAGACGCCTTGTTGATAAGATAGAAATCATGGCTGGGGTGTGGGGCTTGATTTCAATCTCAATACAGAGTCATCAAGCAGTTAAGAAGTGCCTGGGGGCAGACTCTGCCACCCCTGACCCTACAGAGGACAGAGCACATTTTCTAGCTTCACCTCCCTTTCCTGGCTGTCCTCCCCTCACTGATGCTGTGTGATTGTTCCAAGGATAAAAAGGCCAGGACCTTGTTCCTTAGCAGTGTCCTGCATTGTGCAGCGTCCATTTGTCAGTGCCGTGTCATCATCACCAACAAAACAGTTTTCTTAGATTTCAAGTTGGTTCTGTGTTTTTTTTTTTTTTTTCATGGCCATGAATTCTGTCAAGTGCTTTGTTGCGTCCATTGCTATGGTGGTGTGTGTTTGTCTCCCCTTCCTGCTGGTGTGGCCCTTTACAGTGATGGAGCTTATATGCTGGCACATCCTCAAGTGCCAGGAGTAAATCTCATGTCACGGAGTATAAATCTTTAGATACAGCTGACTTGTTTGTTTGTATTTGTTGAGGATTTTGCTGCAGTGTTAAGGGATATTGGTTTGTGGTTTTATTTTCTTGTAGTGTCTTGGTCTGACTTTCTCTTTAGAATCACGCTGATCTCACAGAATGAGTGAGGAATTGATGTCTCTTCTTCAGTTTTGGAAAAGTGTGAGAAGGATTGGTCTAGGCTCTTCTCTAGATGTTTGGTCAATGATACCACGACACCCAGAGCTTTTCTCTGTTGGGAGATTTTTTTTACTATTGATTCAATCTTCTTACCAATTAAAAGTTCAGACTTTCCATTTCTTTGTGCTTTAGTCTTGGTAAGTTTTGTGTTACTAGAAATTTACTCAAGATTGCTGCTATGCTTGTGCTGTTTTTAAATTTCACAGAGTCATTTCCCATGCCTGAAGTCGCTTGTGGAAGCGTGACTGATGGCCCACCATGGGCACAGCGATGCTGCCTGTTCCCCTTGCTGCCCAACGTGCGTCTGCAGTGAACAGTCCTGGGGCAGAGCTTCTGGCTCACAGGCTTCATAAGCATTTTACTGTCCTAACCAAGTCTTTCTGGTGATACCAGAAAGGAAATTGGCTCAAAGTTCAGGCAACTGTGGAACCAAGCTTAGCCAAGGTTTCGCCATTTTGTATATCCTCCACCTTGATATGTTAGTCCTTGTACAGCCGCATTCCGGAGATAGTTTCGACAGTCACAACCCTCACTCCACTTGGTGACGAAAAAGCAGACCACCCCAGCCGCCAATGAGGGCAGTCCTGTCCATAAATGGGACAGCATCACTAACCATCCAATCAGTTTGAAACTATAACCGTGTGCGCCAAAATGCCTTTGTAGTAGCCAATGAGTAATTGCCAGCCTGTTTCAAAACTCGCACCTGCTTGTGACCCTATAAGAGACCCCTGCTTCCTCTGTTCAGGGTTCTCGACCTCTGCCATAGCATTGGTGCGTGTCGAGGGCCCGGACTCGAGCCCGTAATAAACTCCTTTATGTTCTTGCATCGGCTGTCTGTGTCCTTGGTGGCTGCACTGGTCGATGTTGGGCACAACACAACCAGTTGAGCAATGAGAATAATTTATTTATACAATTCTCTTATCTTAATACTCTAGTTCCATTTTTATAGTGAATTATCTGTTTAATAGTAGGGGAATTACAGATGTATATATATAAAATTAATTTTGCCTAAAAGCTATAAATCTTAAATGCAACTCTATTTATAGCAGGTTTACTTTTATTTTAACATGTTAATATTCAGGTGAATTCACTAATCATATTTGAAATGTGATAGTTAATCACACCCATCATCATGATCAAAACATTAGAAGTTAACATCTGCTGAAATTTGCTCTGGACCAGACCCCTTGCTAGCCCCTCATGTGTCACCTCACTGGCGCGAGCGGGCAGCCAGGATGACCTCTAACTCAGGAGGAGCAAGGGGCGTGTGGGACTTGTGAGCTTAGGGCTTCCGGGAGGCAGAGCCCAGGCCTGACCCTATGCCTTTCAGGCTAACATTTCTTTAATGTTCACCAGGAAACAAGGCTAAACTATACAATCGGTAATTGTTACAAAAGGACAAAATATATCCTGAGGGGCAGTCACGGGTCCAGAGGAACACGGCTACTAATGCTGGGCCCAGAGGCCCGGTGGCTGAGTCCCGGCTTTCAGGCTTGCCTGGCTTGGGGAGCCACAAAGGAGGAGGAGATGCCCCTTGGGACTGCGCAGTTCCAGCCGGTTTCCCCTCCCACTGACAGGAGGCGAAGCCTGAGTCCCCACCAGCAAGCCCTGCCTGGGGGCTAGTGGCCAGGCCAGGTGCCACCCTCTCACCTTGAGGCCACAGCCCCTCCCTGGCCAGCTGACTCTCTCCTGGGGCTGTGGGGGGCAGGGTATGGCCGCACAGGGACTAACATCCCAGGCCCAACTGACAGCCCCCCCACCCCAGCCACTGAGGGGGTCCAGACCCACACCTGCTGGCCCACTACCCTTCAGGGGTCCCAGGGCCCTGTTCTGGAAACACCTCCCAGGCCCAGCTCCGGCCCCGGGCGGGCTGCTGGGGGTGGCTGGCCGGCCAGCGCAGGGGGTGAGTGGGCATCCGCCTCGGGGGTGGACGTGTTCGGCGCCTTGTCCAGCCCTGGGAAGAAGGGGGTCTTGGGGGCGTCTCTGCTTACACTTTGGGACGCCTGAGCAAACCCGGCCCTGAGCCGCCCTCCCTGCCCCACACGGCGCGACGCAGCGTCCTGGGCCCGTCTGGTCCCACGGGGGACCCGCCCGCAGCCTGGCCCGCAGCCCTGGGGTGCTCGGGGCCGGCTCGGGGCCCGCCTGGAGCTGCCCGGGCCGGGGGCTCTCCCGACCCCGCGTGGCCCGTCCTGGGCGCGGCTCTCTGCGCCTTTAGACCCTTTCCTGGCCGGTGTGAGCACTCGGGGCGCTCGGGAGCGACGGGGCGGGAGCAAAACTTCCAGGCGGCCGAGGTCGCTCTAAGGATCCCGCGGCGCTGAGACACCTGCGGGGGGGGGGGTCCCCGCGCCCCGGGAACGCCCGAGCCGGGCGGGGCGGGGCGGGCGGGGCCGCAGGTACCCGGAGCCCCCGCCCCCGCCCTGCCCGGGGTCGGCGCCCCGCGAGCGGCCGGCCGGGCCTCCCCGGGGGCGGGGCGCGAGGCGGGAGGCCGGGCCGGGGCCGGGCGGGGCCGCAGGTGCGCGGGCGGGCGGGGCCGGGGCGGGGCCGGGGCGGGCCGCGCTGCTCGGGACTCCGGACCCGGGCGCCGCCCCGGCGCGGCCGCACCCGCGCGGACTCCGGCCCGGCCCGGCGGGGCGCAGACGGCAGCGAGCCCGACCGCCGCGCCCGCCGCCATGCGCGCCCTGCCCGCGCCCCCGAGCGAGCGGCCCCCGGCCCCGGCCCCGGCCCCGGCCCCGGCCCCCGCGGCGCCCCGCAGGAGCGCGGTGGAGCGGCTGGCGGCCGACCGCGCCCGGTTCCTGCGGGGCCCGCCGGGGGCCGGCCCGGCCGGCGGCCCCGAGGGCGGCGGCCCCGCGGCGGGCGAGGGGCCGGCGGGCGCCCCCGACCCGGTGCCGCGCCGCGCCGTCGCGCGGAGGCCGCTGCGGCCCGACTCGCTGCTGCTGTACCGGCGGCGGGGCGAGCTCGCGCGCGGGGGGGACCCGGCGCCGGCGCCCGCCGCGGCCCCCCCGGCCCGGCCCGCGCCCGCCGCGGCCCCCCCGGCCCGGCCCGCGCCCGCCGCGGCCCCCCCGGCCCGGCCCGCGCCCGCGCGCGACGCCTTCTTCCGCTTCTGCGGCCTGGAGCCCGCCGTGGTGGACGCGCTCGGCCGGGACAACTTCGCCGCCGCGTCCGAGCGCGCCGGGGCCCGGGCGCGCAGCGCGAGCGTCGCCACCTCCGACAGCGGCTTCTCCCGCCGCAGCGGCGGCGACGCGGGGCCGCCGGACGAGGAGCCGCCCGGGCCGGCGCGCGCCGCCCCGTCGGTCGTGGAGAGGAACGCGCGCATCATCCAGTGGCTGTTCACCTGCCGGCGCGCCGCGGCCGACCCAGGTGGGCTGGCGGGGCGGGGCCGGGCCCCGGCCGGGGGCGCGGGGGGGGGGCGCGGGAAGGGCCTGTCCGTGCGGCGCGGGGAGAGGCGGCCCCGCGCGCGTCCTGCCCGCCCCAGCCGAGCGCTCTGGCCGCGTTTCCGCGTAGGGCAGCCGGGCCGCCCCGCAGGCTCTTCCCAGCCTCCCTGGCTCCCTGCAGCTGCCGCAGCCCACGCGCCCGGAGCTTTCCAGGACGGCTGCCCGGGCAGCTCAGTGGGCAGCAGGGCCGGCCCCGGGCTCGGGCCTCAGGGGGGCGGTGTCCCCGCCCGCCCCCTGGGCGCACCCAGGGCCCGTGGCTAGCAGCGGAGGCTGTGCTCTGCGTCCACCTCCCCTTGTGCGGACATGCGCTGTGGACCTTTGAGGGCATGAGGAGACATCCAAGGCGGGCACCTTCGCCAGGTCTCCAGCGCAGAGTGAGCTCCGCGCCTTCTCTCCCTCACCTGCAATGACGGCATCGAGGGTTCTGACAAGCGCCTGCGAGGGCGTTATTTCATCTCCCTTCAGATGAGTGACCTGAAGGCGGCGTCCAGCCTGGCGTGGAGGGGCCCCTGCACTGGGCCCTGCTGACCACGCTGCCGCCAGGGGGAGGCCTGGCAGGTGCGCTGAGGCCTGCGCTTCAGTCCTCCTCGTGCTTTCTGGGGTTTATCCGTTCGTTTCCCACTAAGCTAGAAAGTGTAAGGCCCCACAGAATGTAGAAGGCAACCGAAATCCAAGTAAAGCCACGATCGAGCTTGCATTCTGCGCAGTTGTGCTGTGGGGCTGAGACGCGGCGGCCAGGGCCTCCTGCAGAGCGGCCTCC
This sequence comes from Talpa europaea, assembly GCF_964194135.1. Taxonomy (NCBI): domain Eukaryota; kingdom Metazoa; phylum Chordata; class Mammalia; order Eulipotyphla; family Talpidae; genus Talpa; species Talpa europaea. Next base: position 34,995 of record NC_140072.1, on the reverse strand, counting down.
AGCCCGGCCAGGGCTCTGCCGAGCAGGTGGTGGCCTGGTGGTTAGAGCCCCGAGCGCAGGCGAGGCCTGGCTGGTGTGACGAAGATGGAGCTTCTGTTGTCCATTCGTGTGGCAGGTGGTTCACGACTTGACACTGTACGACTCCGCGGAGGCGGTCACCCGTCTTCACACCTGGACCAGGAAGGGAAAACAAAAGCCACGTGTGTTGAAGTGAAGAGTGACTCTTGGGGCCCCTCCTCGGTGCCACAGGCTGGAGCAAACCAACCCCCCCCCCCAGTTTCTTCTCTGAAGAAGAGCAAGGCCTGGCAGGGAGTGACCCCCACAGGCACCCAGTGGCTTAAGCAGGTCCTGGCCGACTGTCCAGCCGGCCCTGACTCTGGAAATGGTGGGAGCGGGGACGCTGGCAGCAGTTTCTCCCCAACTTGCCGGGGTGTTTGTGTTGGATGCAGATGAAGCAAACAATGCAGAAAATTTGAGATGAACAAGTCTGCTCTCTAGGCAAAAAAGATATTTTATATGGAGGTTTTTATTCCCTCGGTAGATAGCGATATTATAAATCAAAATTGTTCATCCAGAATTCAATAACAAGTTCATAAGAGTAAAAACGCTTTCAGCATGACTGGTGGGGTCTGCAGTGCCCCTGGGACCTGGGAGCGGCGATGGGGTCCCTCCACAGCCCCGTTTCTGGGAATCCAGTTCTCAGAGCCCGTGTCCAGCCGTTGTGTGTGGTCGGCCTCCTGTTCTGGGCTCATGATAATGCAGCTGAAACTTTGGGATCCCCGCCAGTTGCTGATTTTAATATTGTTATAAAAGATTGGCGACTTGTCCCTTGAGTAAATCTGGGATAAATGTTGTCATTTCAGAACAAAACTCTCAGCCTCCCACTCCCGGCTGCATCTCCCGCCTCACCCCTCGCCCCCCGACGTGCAGAGCTGTCCCAACTGCATTTTATGAAGAGGCCACTGAGTGGCCTGAAGCTGCCCACCCTGTCTTCTGGCCGACTCGTGCCTTTTTTTTTTTTTGAAAGATTTATTTATTTATGCATATAAGAACTGGGGTAAGGGCCAGAGGTGCGGGGGTAAGAGGATTCACCAGAGAGAGTGGGGAACAGAACAGGCAGACTGACTGAAACACACTGCTGAGGGGAGCAGCAGGGGACAGGAGAGGTCTGCCGCGCCATGTGGGTCAGCTCCCTGGCTGGAGATCGAACTCGTGCTGCAGTGGCTGTGGATAGCTTCACAGTGCTGTGCTTAATTAACCCCTTGTGCCACCAGGGAGGCCCCTTGGCCCGCACCTTTTAGAGATAGTTATGTTCATTCTCTTTGCCCTCAAATATTTGACCATCTGCCTTGTTTTCTGTCTGTTCACCCCACTGTGGTGTTTAGCGCTGGCCTCCCCAACATCCCAAGGCACCTGCTCTGCAGCTGTGAGCGCTTGGAGGTGAACGAAGCTTCAGAGGTCTAGAAAGAGGCCTGCAAGGAGACAGTGCTGGTTCTGTCAGAGAAACTGTACTACAGGCACCTTTACTGTCAACTTGTCTTCAAGCTTTTAAATGCAAAAGGAGATGTCTTAAAATGCAGGAGTGTCAGTTCCTGCAGGAACCACGTGCAGAAGCATGGGCGGATTGCTGTGGACTCGCTGCCTTTCCTTGCTGCTCGGGAAGCGAGCCGTCCTCACTGCCCTGGGTGCCCAGGCCCGGAACCCCATGGAGCCCCCTTCAAGGATGCCCAGGTCCCTTCAAAAGAGCCAAATGCCCGGAGACAAGGGAGAAGACGGGCCTGGATGCTGCTCGGAGGCTTCCTCCACTGGTGCACCTGCCCTCTCAGGCAGCAGAAGTGGGGAGAGCTGTCTGGGAGTACTTCCAGGAGCACCCCCGCCTTCCTGGCCTGCTGACCAAGAGGTGCCAAGATGACACCTCAGTCAATTTAAAAAAAAAAAAAAGAATCTTAAAGCTAGCATGGAAGTGCTGGCACTGGCCGGGGCCGCCTGCCTCACCCCGCTGTTTGGACCTAAGCTCCGAGGCCCAGGAAGTATGCAGGCTGGTGGGGCAGACGCTCCATGGAGCCTCCCTACTGGGCACCGCTGACCCATAAACCGTGGGGAGGCTCCAGCCCAAGACTGGTCACCCCAGCCACGAGCACTGCAGAGCCCGTGAGGCCGCAGGGCCACCCCTTGGCTGTGGATGCTGCAGGCACCACTAAAGAGATGCCAGAGCCAAAATGCGCTCCCCAAGCCCACCCCTGGTGCCCAGCAGTGCCCTGAGTTCGCGCCTGCACCTGGCAGGCTCCTGTGAGAAACTCGGCAGAGCCTGGCCAAGGTCACCTCTCGCTCACCCCACAGGCTGCAACCGGACAGGTCCCCACAGTGTCCCCGGCCAGGAGGAGGCCACCTGGTCTCGCATCCCCAGAGCTGGCTGTGTGTTTCCATGATGACCCGCAAAGAGGATCTGCCCCTCAGTCAGCTCTTTCTGAGTCACCACGTTTGGCCAAAATACATCTCTTTGAGGACAAAGACAGGATTATAAAGAATGTGGAGGAAAAGAAGGGGGTTTTTCAAAAATATTTCAAAAAAATTTCCCAAAAAATATTTCATAAATCAATTCACTTTGATATATTGTATTTGTTTATATTGTACATTTTGATAACTTTTGCTGTGAGGTTAGGTCTTTGAGTTTAATATTTTAACACAGTTACTGGTCTTTGGGTGGTTTTCCTTTGCTCCATATGGTTTTCGTTTTTATCAGTGTAATTTTAAAGTCTCCCCTTTCTCCCGTTCGCTGAATCTCAGCTTTGATGCTGAGTGGGTGACCCCGGCTGGTGCCTTGCGGCTCCCTCCAGGCACTGCCCAGCCCCAGCTCGCCCTCCGAAATGTCGCTGTTTGCCGTTCGCTGGATTGCGTTTAGTCAGGAGAGCTCATGGCACAGGTGCGAGGGTTTTCTGAAGAGTATCTTTCCTGTGCAGCCCCTTCATTTGTGGGCATTGCATCACTTTCATTGATTTCACGTGTGAAAGCTTTACACAAAATTGTTCTGTGCTTTTCTGCTGTCAGAACAGAACGAACCAAAACCGAGGGGCTGTCAGTGTCACTGATGAGAAATATCCAAACAAATTGGTTTCTTTTTAACACCGACATCCTCAGGGAGCCCCTACCATAGGGGCAGGAAGGGAGGGAGTGCACCTGCAGGGCCTGGGGGGTGGGGCCATGCCCAGCAGTGCCGGGATGGCCTCAGCTTGGGGCCTGCTGTGCAGCTGGAGGCCGAGTCCTCCCCTAACCCAAACCAGCAGTTTGTGGTTCACTGTGAGAGAATCAGACTTTGCAGCTCAGTCTGAATGAAAAGCTTGCAGTTGCCTCCACAAGGACAAACAATTGTTATTGCTGCAAACTAGTTTCATTCTTTCATGAGAAAATGAGCGTATAAATGATGTGATTGAACATACGGAAGGAGAATCGCTGCTGATGTGAGCTTGAGGGCCTGCTTTGCCATGAGGCCCAGGCCGGAAGAGCACAGACGTCGGCGGCTCCAGTCAAGGATACCCACCGGTGACAGATGGCACCCCCACCTGCGTCTGTGCAGAAGCCTAATTCCTCGCGAGGCCCTGGGGGTCCCAAGCTCCCTGCCATGGTGGGCACATCCTACCAGGAGGGCTAGATGGACAGACAGACGGACGGTAATTGACAGATGCAGACAGAGGGTGGGATGGATGAAGAAGACAGCTAGCGAGTGGCAGGATGGGTGGTCCAGTGGGGCGGGGTCAGGATGGATGACCCGCAGGGTGGGGAGGGGGCAGGTGCTGTGGCCGGGGAGCCATTCACGAGTAACATGACCCCTTGTTTCCAGCTTCCCATCCAGTGGCCAGTCTGTCCAAACCACAGATGGACAGCGGGGTTCAGGCACATGGAAAGACCAAGCAGCAGAGAAGGAAAGCATGCAGATGATGAAGATGCGCCCCTGGGGGTGTCCTGATCCCCTCTTTCACCCTGGCAGCTTGGACATAAAGCTGACACAAGGCAGAACATGTCACGGGGGCCTTGGCACTGCTGGCGGGTCTGGCTGGCCTGGTCAGAACCATGGCATGCCCTGTCCAGCACTGGGCGTGCTCCTGCGGGTGAGTGCCACAAGCCAGAGAGAACATCTGCGGGCATCCCCAGACCCGCTGATAGCTGTTCAGCCAGGAACACGGATGGCTACGGCTGGGCATGGTGCTGCCTCCACCGCCCGGAGGGATTCCAGGCCCCACACACCAGCTGCCCAGCAGGCCGAGGCCAGGCAGACCTTCTCTGTCCAGGGCATGTTCTGCAGAGCTGCCTAGGTGAGCACCATGGTCATGTCCTGTCCTGCTGGCCTGACCCCCAGTGGGGAGGCCCCCGGGACCCCAGGGAAATGGCCAGTCCCAGCCACATGGGGAGGCTGGCCACCTGGGAGGGGCCTGACCGGCACACCCCTGGATGCCCAGTTCTCATGCTCACTTAGGGCCCCTCTGAGGAAATCCTTTGAGCACTGAGGATTTTAAGTGCTTGTTTGGCTTTTCTGTCCCTGCCCCACACCAGGCCAGCTGAGGGTGTTCCCTGCCCAGTGGGGAAGGTGCGGGCAGGTCTCTGCTGGGAGGAGACTCAGGCAGGCCTGGCCAAAGAGAAGCTTGTAGCAGGCCCCGGAGCCAGAGCACCCCTTGTGCGGTGCTCCTGGGAACAGCCTGCAAAGAGGAAGCCGAGGGCAAAGGGATGTTAGCACAGGCCTGGGTCAAAGCACCAGTTAGGGGAGAGGCCCTGAGAGCCAGGTCTTCCTGACAGGGAGGCAGCTGTCTCTGCCCCAGGGCGGGTTTTAAGAATGGAAGCAGCCAGGATATTCCAGGCCCATAACTTCCCAAGGGTGTCTCTGCAGGGCCGGAAGCAGGGGCCCCTCCCAGCTAGACAGGCCAGGGCCCAGGGCCACCTGTGTGTGACTCAGGCAGGCGGGGCCGCCTGTCTGGGCTGGGAAAACTCAGCACAGCAGGCAAATGATGGCTCAGTTGATATGTCAGTTTTGCAAAGGTGGTTTTTTTTTTTTAAGGATTTATTTATTTATGCATACAGAACTGGGATACAGGCCAGAGGTGTGATAGGTGAGAGGATTCACCAGAGACAGAGCAGGGAACAGAACAGGTGGATTGACTGAAGTGCACTGCTGAGGGGAGCAGTGGGGAGTCAGGAGAGATCTGCTGCATCCGGGGGGTCAGCTCCCTGGCTGGCTGGGGATTGAACTTGTGCTGTAGTGGCTGCAAACAACTTCATAGGTTGTGTCTTAAACCCTTGTGCCACCAGGGAGGCCCTGAGTTGTATGTTTTTAAAACAAGAATAAAGGAAATCAGAGGGAAAGCAAGTAAGGTGGGGAGGAGGGGGGAGGGCTGGGCGTGCGGCCAGGGCCTCGAGGGCCCGGTGCTGGAGCACCACCTGTGGGCCTGGCCAGCCTGCTTGAGTGACCCGTGAGCTTCTCCTCGTGTCCTCAAAGAACCTGGACACAGGGACTCCGACCACACACGTGTTTGCTGCCTGTGAGAGGCAAGAGTGAGCCCAGGGACTCACCTGCTGCTCCCACTGGACCCCCCACTCGCTGCATTCAGGGCCCCGCGCTTCCATCCAGACGTGGAGAAAAAGGACAGAAAGAGGCCAGAACCCAGACCTGTGTCCACCTGCCAGGCCATCCACGCTGCTCCATCTTGTCTCCACCTGCCCGCAGCGGCCACATACGTGGCCCACAGGCTGGGGCCCCAGCGGGTTCCTCCTGGTAGCTCTGGGGCTGGGGGGAGAGTGTGCCTGTCCACTCATCTGCTTGTGACATCAGGCGTTCACTGGAAATGGATTTTTTTCCCTCTTGCAAATAATTTCCTCTAAAATCTCTCATCTCAGGGGCCGATGGCATTAGCTGTGATAGATCAATTTGAGAAAAAATTGAGAATGAGCCACATGAGATAGGAATTCTCAGGACAACAGTCAGAGAAAACCTCAGGTAAATGGGCCCATCCTCGACCCTCCCGGTGGGCAGCTGGGAGCGGCCCGTTGCTGCAGGCCCCCCACAAGGGTGCGCTGCTCCTGCAGGCTGGGGACCAGGGAGCCCCGCACTGGTCCTGCCAGGCCACCACGGGAAGCACTCGTAAGGCCTGGGCCGTGTGTCTCCTCAGAGTGGCAGCCTGTTCCCATAGCGGCAGCCCCGTGGCGCCAAGGGCACGTGCCTGTTCTGACCAGCAGAGCTGGCATTTAACAAGGACCTACTGTGCGCCGGGCCCAAGCTAAGCGCGTGTCTGTTGATGTCCCTGGGTACAAGCGTCCAGGAGAGCCACCCAGGCACAGCCGAGGTAGCTGGGCCTAGGGCTGTGGGCCTGGGGCCCTCTGGAGACACCTGGCATTCAAGGCCGTTTCTTTTCCTCCTGAGGAAACCTTCCCTATAAGCCAAGGGCCCCAGAGCTTCAGGGGCAGGCAGACCCCAGAGCACAGGGCTGCACTGTCCCGCCGTGCAGGCCTCCGTGACAGTCCGGTGAGGGCAGCAGCGGGCCCTGAGATGAGGACACAGGGCGTCTTCAAGGGCGAAGAAGGGTTCGCCCAGAAAGGTGGGTCTCTGGAGGCAGCTGGCAGGGACTGTCCTGAAGGGGTGAGGGTCCCAGCAGGGCTCTGAGGGAGGCTGGTTTGGAGCTGGGCCCCCAGGCAGAAAGTGAATCCAACCCAGAAGGCCCTCAGGGGCGTTCGAAGCAAAGAAATGGCCTCGTATTGCTTATCTTGTAGACCAGGAGTCAACAAAGATCTTTTCTGCAAATGATTAAACACTTCAGACACTGGGGCCGGTGTGGTCTCCGTGACTGCCCGTGGCTGTGCCGAGCGTCTACAACAAATCAACAGCATCTCCCAAAAGCAGTGGTGGTGGGTCTTGGCCACTGCCTGTCTTGGAAAGGTCAGATTTAGGCACAGTAGAGTGGGTGTAAGGGCGCTCCTGTCTTAAAATGGCTGATGAAGACACTGAATTCTACCCCTCCCTACCCAAGCCCTGAAAATTGAAGTGCAGAAAGATAGACAGCATGTAGGTGATGGAAAGGTAGATTGATGGGAGGGGGGCGGGAGAGAGAGCGAGAGCAAGAGATATGACAGGACATGGTTGTGCTAGAAAACAAGCAAGACATAAATTCATGAGCCAACAAAATAAAAAGCGGAAGCAGGCTGGAAGCCAGCAGCTGCGGGCGCTGGAAGTCCCTGAGCTGGCAGCGCCCCTCCCAGGAACAGTTGACTCTCAAAGCTGAGCACAGGGAATGGCCACTGAACACTTGAGAAGACAGCAGGTGCCACAAGGTGGAGAAGCTTCTAGAAGGGGAGCAGAGCCCATGTCCAGGAAAGGCCCCTCAGGCTGTGGGAGCATCTCTGTGATGCCTGAGCACAGTGGGGGCCTAGAGCGCGGGTCGCTCCCACCTGCTTTTCTGCCTCAATGATGCGCGGCTGCTGCTCTCCGCGTGGCTGCTGCTCTCCGTGCAGCGACCAGCTCACAGCCATGTGCACTGAACTAGGTAGGTGTCTTAGAAGTGGCGCAGCTGGTACGGAAGGCACCATCACTGTGCAGAGTGAGCTAAAGTAGAAACTTGGAAAATGATACCAATTAGGGCCTCTCTGGTAGTGCACGGGGTTAAAAGGCAACCTGTGAAGCTGTCCGCAGCCTCTGCAGCACGAGTTCGATCCCCGGCTGGCCAGGGAGCTACCCACAGGGCGCAGCAGACCTCTCCTGTCTCCCTGCTGCTCCCCTCAGCAGTGGATTTCAGTGGACTCGCCTGTCTGCTCCCCACTCTGTCTCTGGTGAGTTCTCTCATAGCCCCACACCTATGGCCTGTGTCCCAGTTCTTGTATGCATAAATAAATCTTTAAAAAAAAAACCCATGATACCAATTAGCTAGATTGTTTCAGAATCTAGGCATCTCAGGATTCCGTGATTTCTGGCTAGGATGGTGCCTCTTTGCTGCTGGCGGTGGCCACAGGGCTGCAAGTCCTCCCTTGTTTGGGTTTTTCCCTCCTGTATTTTGGAAGGGCCTAATCTGTCACCTTAATTTAAGTAAAAACTTAAATTAAACTTTGCATTAAAAATGCAACGAACCAGCCAGCCATGTGGCGTTAGCAGAGGCGAGCTGGACAGAGCCGTGTCTTCGCTGCGGCCGCCTTGCGATGTGAGGCCCCTGCCCGCTGCCCCTTCCCAGCTAGACTGTCACCCTGAGGCAGCGCTTTGCTGAGGTGCAGCTGAAACCCCATGAGTCACCGCCGCCACCCGCCTCCGGAAGGCCGTGGAGAGAGGCCGGCAGGCTGACTGGCTGTGCAGACCTGGGCGTCGCCAGGCCCACCTCTGGGGCACAGCGACCAGCCTGTCACGTCTGTAACGATGTTTTCTGAAAACACAGGAGAAAGTGCGGCAGAGCAGGCCTCACCCGGGCCTCCCAGAGCGACTGGCACACCAGGCACCCGCCCCTCCTTGGGTTTCTGAGGGGGACGCGCAACCATCACAGCCAGATGCCCGGTCGCCACGGCCCAAACAGCTCCGCGTGCAGCCTTTGCCTGGTGTGTCACACCCCTACGGCCGCCTTCAGGAGGAGACGCGTGTCTGTCCCTGCACGCCTCCCCCAGACCTGGTCCGGCCCCGGCAGCGGGCGGCTGACTCTGCGTTTCAAATGTGCACCCAAATCGCAGGGTCCAGAAGCTTCCCCCCTTCCCTGCGCCTCATGGCCAGCTGCAGGAATCCGCCCCACACCCCTCAGTGGGAACTTCGAGAGTGAACACCAGCTGCTGGGAGCCTCGTGGGTTAGGGTCAGGATCAGGGTCAGAGGTCAAGGTTGAACAGGCTCACTGCTGCGTTTCCACGCGGAGACCGAGGCAAGCTTGAGGACGGGGCGGGGCCCCACACGCCGGCAGGGCCCAGGCTGGCCCGGTGACCCCGCTGGCCACGGACCCCAGCGAGAGCCCCAGGGCTGGACGGCATCGGGGGAGGCGCCCGCAGGAGCCCCGGCCGGAGCAGTGAGTGGCTCAGGAGCCAGAGGCTTGGTCCTGGGATGGGGGTGGGGCTGAGGGTTACCCTCAGGTTTTGCCTTCAGGATTTAGAGTCAGGGCAAGAGCGCGTGTTGATGATGCAAAAATGTACCCGCTGGAAATCTTACCAGTAAAATACATTTATTTAGGAGTAGCAGAATTGGAGATTTGAGATGCAAACACAGAGCAGCTACACGGAAAATCCAGTGGCGAGGGGAGGGGAGGGGAGGGGAGGAGAGGAGAGGGGAGGGGAGGGGAGAGGAGGGAAGCAGAGGGGAGGGGGAGGGAAGGGGAGGGGAGGGGGAGGGGAGCAGAGGGGAGAGGAGCAGAGGGGAGGGGAGGAGGGGACTCCACAGGGGCGCTGGAGGGCTGGGAAGCTCACAGGGAGCCAGGAGAGTTTGGGTTAGGGTTAGGGTTAGGGTTAGGGTTAGGGTTAGGGTTAGGGGTTAGGGTTAGGGTTAGGGTTAGGGTTAGGGTTAGGGTTAGGGTTAGGGTTAGGGTTGCGCTCAGCAACAACAGGTGAAGGGGTCGTGTCTGCCTCTCTAGTCGAGGGGATACTTTCCTTTGTACAGCTCAGGAAACGGAGGCTCAGGTATTAGAGGAAAAAACTATCCTCCCGCCCCCAGGCCTGCCTGACCGTAGAACCTTCCATTTTGGCGGAGCGGGTGGTCTTGGGGCTCTGGCCTGTCGGCTCTTCTCCTCTCCTTTCTTGGTGCAGGCGGAAGCGCTGCCCTGGCGCCTGCTTGTGGGGGGGGGGGCGGGGAAGTGCTGGGGCAGCCCTGCCTGCCTCTCTCTCAACTGTCAGGGGCCTCAATGCCTGGAATGACCCTGCCAGGCGGGCACTAATCCCTCCTGGGCAGTGAGGGGATCGTGTGGTTGTTGCACCCTCCAGGGGTGGTGGGGCTTCCGGCCACGGGGAGGGTGCAGGTGCTCAGAGAGTCTGTGCAGCTTCTGTCCCAGGCAGTGACCAGCTCCAGCGGGACCCGGGTGTGGTGGACACAGCTGCAGGGCGAGCTCCGGGGTGGAGCGTGGTGCGTTTTTACCTTGTTCCATTGAGTTCTCCACTCAGAGCGCTCAGGGTACAGCAGTGATCACACCTTCCTGTGTCTGTGGGTCTCCTGCCCACCCCCCCTTCACAGTGCGGGTTCTGACCCAGTGGGCTGCTCAGGAGTGAACCCGGACCTCTGCTCCTCAGTGCCCACAACGCAACCTGCCAGCGCCTGGCGGTTTTCCACATCCAGCCCTTCCTCCTCTGAGCCCTCCCGACCAGCACCCCCCACTCTGCCATCAGCTGCCCACAGGAGATGCTCCTCACTCTCCCCTCCCTCTGGGCTCCCCTTCTGCCCAGATGGAAGTGCAGAGGGTGCCGCCCTTCTAGGTCCTGCAGGACCAGGTTCCTGCCCCCACCCTGCCGGCCCCACTCCCCCCTTAACCGTCCCCCACCCCCACCCCACAGTCCCAGGTCAGGACTTCACTCCAAGTCTTATGGAAGCCTGGCCGGGGGAGGACGGGACTCACGGTGGCGACACCCACCCGATGGTCCCGCTGCATCACGACGGTGTGGAAATTCAAAGTGAGCTACAGGGAAATAGCCCACGTTTCCTCCGAAGATGGTGACATTGTAAGAATTGTAAGATGAATGAGGAAGCCTCGAGTGTCCTCACGTCTGGGGTGGAAATATTGGTGAGGATGTCCATTTTGTGGGGCTTGTGTGCAGTTCCATTTCAACATTGCTCAAATGGGTTGAGACTAGAACACCTGTTGCCATTGTTGCTACCTTGAAAATCACACTGTCAGAAACAATAAAAGTCACAGACAGACATGGCAATACCCGTCTGCTCTGTGTCAGTGGCTTCCTTTCATTGACAGTGGACAAAATTCATTTCAAGGGGACCTTTTTAGCCAAAAATAAAATCCCCTTTTTAAAAAATGGGAGTTAAATATTGTTGGCATTCTTTGGTTCCTTGATGCCTCTTACTATTCTTATTTTTTTCTTCCTTTTCCTTGAGCCTTAGCACCCTTTTCATTTATGACAATAAATATTGTTGGCATTCTTTCGTTCCTGGAATGCCTCTCGCTATTCTTATTTTTTTTCTTCCTTTTCCTTGAGCCTTAGCACCCTTTTCATTTATGAAACTTCTGACCTTGTACCGTTTACAAGTTTACGCAGAAATAAAACCACTGTTGAACTACCACAAAAGAATCTATATAAATTTTGACACCACCATCTTTCCTGTCAATGATGGAACCTCTGCTGAAATAATCAGGTTTCATTTCTAGGATGTGACAGAAAATGAACGTGTTCTGTTTGGCAGGACAGTAGATTTATATCGATCTGTGACAGTTGACTTGGAATACAGGATTTTCATTCTATTGTGTTCTATATTTCTTTTTGCAAAGGCAATGAACTAGGAATATCTGATAAGAAATGACACCCTGGGATGTAGATTCTGAGGAGAAGACAGGCCTCTGAGGACAAAAAACTGAGGAGAAATATTGTAGAAAGGAGTGTTGAGGAGAACTATCTGAGGAGATATGACATGTTGGGAAGCAGATTCTGAGAAGACAGGACTCTGAGGAGAAAATCTGAGGAGAAATACTGCAGTAAGGGGTGTTGAGGAGAAATATCTGAGGAGAAATGACACCCTTGGAAGCAGATTCTGAGGAGAAGACAGGCCTCTGAGGAGAAAAAACTGAGGAGATATACTGCAGTAATTCTTGTTGAGGAGGAATATCTGACGAGAAATGACACCCTACGAAGCAGATTCTGAGGGAAAGACAGGCCTCTGGGGAGAAAATCTGAGGAGAAATACTGCAGTAAGGAGTGTTGAGGAGAAATATCTGACAAGAAATGACACCTTGGCAAGCAGATTCTGAGGAGAAGACAGGCCTCTGTGGAGAAAAATCTGAGGAGAAATACTGTAGTGAGGTGTGTTGAGGAGAAATATCTGAGGAGAATTGACACCCTAGGAAACAGATTCTGAGGAGAATACAGACCTCTGAGGAGAAAAATCTGGGAAGAAATACTGTACTAAGGAGTGTTGAGGAGAAGCATCTGAGGAGAAATGACACGTTGGGAATTATTCCCATACAGCATTCTTAATTGCTGCACCTACCAGAAAAAAATTCCTGGATATCTAGAACAATTGGTGAGGAGGGGATGTCCCAGCAGTGGCTGCAGTATTGTTCAGGATGAGAACCCCCTTTAGGTGCATTTATTTATTTATATTGTTTTAGGCTCTTCCCTGTCCTTAAAGCCCATCTCTTTTTTTCCTTCTTTTCTTACATCCTTGTTCATTTTTGTTTAGTTATTGGTTTCTCCCCTTAGGGGTGGTCCCCATAGTGCTCCCATACCATAGCAGCCATGACCCATCATCATATCCTTTGTTCTCTTCCCTCCCCCTGTTGATCCCACTCCCCACCCTCTGCTGGATGCCTCAGCTCTTGGTCAGCCTGCTAGGGTTGTCTTTTTATTTACATTTTGTTCAGTTTCTCTATATTTTTCGTATGAGTGAAACCATCTGATATTTCTTTCTCCTGCCTTATTGTGGCTAGCATAATTCCTTACAGCTTCATCCATATTGCCACAAGTGGCATGCGTTTATCTTTTTTGATTGCTGAGTAATATTCCATTGTGTATTTATACCACAACATTTTGATCCATTCATCTGTTTTGTTGCATTGGAGTTGTTTCCATATCATGGCTATTGAATATAATGTCTCAATAAACATAAGAATTCAGGTTTCCTGTTTTTTTTTTTCTGTCCCTTGGGTAGATTCCTAGGAGTGGAATTACTGGATCATATGTAGATCCTTTTTCAGTGTTCTGAGGAAGCTCCACACAGCTGCCCATAGTGGCTGGACCAATTTGCCTTCCCACCAGCAGTGTAGGGTTCTCCTTTTTCTTCACTGCTTCTTCAGAATTTGTTGTTTCCAGTTTTTTTTTTTAATGTCGAGCATTCTTGCTGGAGTGAGGTGGCATCTATGTGGTTTTGATTTGCATTTCCTTGATATTAGTGATGCTGAACCTTTTTTCTGTGCCTGTTGGTCATTTGCATTTCTTCTTTGGAGAAGTGTCTTTTGACTTCTGCCCCTTTTTTGGACTGGGTTGTTTGTTTGTTTGTTTTGAGTTGTGTAAGCTCTTTGTAAATCTTTGATATCAGTCCCTTATATGTCATATGGTTTGCAAATATTTTCTCCCATTCAGGGGGGCGTCTCTTTGTTTTGATCACTGTCTCTTGCTGTTCTGAAGATTTTTAGGTTTATGTGTCCCCAACTGTTTACATTCTCCTTTGTTTTCCTTGCTTCTGGAGAAGAATCCTCAAAGATGTTTCTGAGGATTGTGTCATTGAGTGTTTGCCTATATCCCCTTCTATATATTCTATGATGCCAGGTTTCACATTCAAGTCTTTCATCCACTTGAGTTGGTTTGTGCATGGTGTGAGATAGTGGTCTAGTTTCATTATTTTGCATATTGCAAACCAGTTTTCCGGCACCATTTATTGAAGAGGCTGTTCTTGTTCCAATGTTTATTCCTTGCTCCTGTGTCATAGAAGTGTGGTTTTATTTCTTGGCTTTAAATTGGATTCCATTGGTCTCTGTGTCTGTTTTTGTTCCAATAATGTTTTTATTATAATAGCTTTGTAATATTGTTACTGGCAACCCCGACATGAAATGGGTTGCCTGTGGTTCCTCACCTGCATGCTTAAAATGGACTTATTAATACTCAACTGCAGGCACACACACAAGGTTAATAAAAGGTTTATTTACAAAGAGGAAGAAAATTTGTGAATGTGCCCTACCAGTTCCATTGACCTGGAATCCCAATGGTACGCTGAGAGCTGGTGAAAAGCCAAGAGCTATGAGGCTAAGAGAGAGAGAGCCAAGGCCCACGTGTCTGGTTTTATACCAAACCTGGCTGCTTAACTCCACCCTCAGGTCCCAGCAACCCTCCCTTTGGTGATGATGGGATTTGTCATTCCCGGCATCTTGATGGCTTTGGTCTGTAGTGGGGGTGGAGTCCACAAAACCTGTATGGAGTTTGCTCAGGACATCCTCTCCCCCTAACAGTATTGTTTGATGTCTGTGAGTGTAATACCTCCATTCTTCCCCCCTTTTAGTCAGAAGAATGTTCACTACTAGAGGTTTTGTGATCCCATATGAATTTGAACAGTATTGGCTCCATTTCATTGAAGAACACCATTGTAATTTTTATTGGAATTGCATTGAATCTGGCAATTGCATGCAAAATAGGAAGTCCCACCTAGGTATGCTACTCTTTTCCAATTATGGAACATTCGAAACAGAGTATTAATAAAAAACGTAGGTATTATTTTCTATAATTTCTTTTTTTATTTTTTATAAACGATTTATTTATTTATACAAGCACTGGGTACAGTCAGAAGCACGGGAGAGTGAGAGAATTCACCAGAGCCAGAGCGGGGAACAGAACAGGCAGACTGACGAAAATACACTGCTGAGGAGAGCAGCGGGCGAGACAGGAGAGGTCTGTCGTGCCATGTGGGACCTTTGCCAGTGGCTGGGGATCGAACCAGTGCTGCAGAGGTTGCAGGTAGCTTTGCAGCCCGGCGCTCAACCGCTGCGCCACCAGGGGAGGCCCTATTTTCTATAATTTCTAAAAAGACAAAGTAGGTCTGTTCTCTAGAGATGAAGAAGGAATATTTCAGATTGAAAGGCAAAGGTGTTTTATCATATAATAGATGAAAAGTTATTGATAGTATAATATTAGGATATTCTCCCACCTTTCTGCTGATGGAATGCTAAGTGAGATTGTCCTTTTGTCATCTGCTTCATGATGCCACCTGAGAAAACGATGCACTCAAGTGACTTAATTGCAGGATAGTGCCAGTATGCTTTATAAAGGAATCAAGGACGGAAATTAAGTCACGAAATTCAAAACGTGAAACTGGAAAACATGAAGTTGATAATAAGGATAGAACCACGTCTCTGGTGTCCGTAAAATCCACAATCTTTGATTGTGGGCTGATCACCTGCTGCTGGACAAGGCAGGGCCAGACCCACACATCCTTGGATGGTCCTTTCTGAAGCTGGGCCTGGGGTCTGAATTTACCTGGAGAGCAAGGGCATGTCGCTGCTGTCCTGGGTGGGTTGGTTCACGTCCCCCTATCTTTACCTGACTGGGGAGAGGAAAGGGAAAAACCAGATGTTTCCCAAGGGCTGTCTGCAGTCCTTCCCTCGGTCCTCGCTGCCCTCACAAGAAAACCTGTTGGGTCACATCATTTATTTACTGCCTCAAAGAGCTCTTCAGTGACTCCCATGTCCTCACTCAGGCTAAAGTCCAAGCCTCCAGACAAGCTTACGAGAGTCTTGCCATCTGCTCCTGTTGTCTCAGGCCCATGGCCCCTTCTGACAACCTCCTTCTCTCTCCCCCACCCTATTCACCTGACCAATTTCACTTCAAGGGTCATTCTGTAGGAGCCCTGCATGATGCCTCCTTGGCCAGGAGTGTGTCAGGTGCCCCTTCCAGGGAAGATTGTGGTATCTCAAACTTCCCATCACAATTCTTGTGTGTCTGCTGAAGTTCCCTGTGTCCCCGATTGCTCGTGGGTGTCCTGAGCTGTGGGTTCAGCTCAGCTCATATCCTAGGCATCTAGCAGACAGTGGGCACTCAGCAACAACAGGTGAAGGGGTCATGTCCACCTCTAGAGTTGAGGAAATACTTTCCTTTTTACAGATGAGGAAACTGTGGCTCAGGTATTGGAGCCACAAAAAGAAAAACCTACACCCTCTGGGCCTGCCTGAGCCTAGAACCTTCCATTTCAGCAGAGGGGGTAGTCTTGGTGCCCCTGCCAGTCAGCTCCTCTCTCTCCTTATTCAGTGTAGGTGGAAGCACAGACCTGGCATCTTTTGGGGTGGGGGGAAGTGCTGGAGCAGCCCTACCCACCTCTCTTTCAACTGTCAGGGGCCTCGATGCCTGGAATGACACTGCCAAACAGGCGCTAATCCCTCGTGGACAGTGAGGAGATGGTGTGGTTGTTGCACCCTCAGGGTGGAGCTTCTGGCTACGGGGAGGATGAAGGTGCTCAGAGAGTCTGTGCAGCTTCTGTCACAGGCAGCGACCAGCTCCAGCGGGACCCATGGTGTGATGGACACAGCTGCAGGGAGAGCTCCTGGGTGGACCATGGTGCATTTTTACCTTGTTCCATTGAGTCCTCTGCTCAGAGCACTCAAAGCACAACAGTGATCAGACCTTCAGTACCCGTGGCCCAGGTCGGGACTTTACTCCAATTCTTAGGAGAGCCCTGACAAAGGAGGACAGGACTCACGGTGGCGACACCCACCCGATGATCTTGCTGCATCGTAACGGTTTGGAAATTCAAAGTGAGATACAGGTAAATAGCCCATTTTTCCTCCGAAGATGGTGACAATCTAAAAATTCTAAGATAAATGGGGAAGACTCAAGTGTCTTTACGTATTGGGTGGAAATGTTGATGAGGATGCCCATTTTGTGGGTGAGTACACAATTCCATTTCAACATTGCTCAAATGGGTTGAGACTACAACATTTGTTGCTATCATTGCTACTTTGAAAGTCACCCTGTCAAAAACAATAAAAGTCACGGATAGACATTGCAATAGTTGTCTGCTATGTATTAGTGACTTACTTTCATTGACAGTTGACAAAATTCATTTATAGGGTAGCTTTTTAGCAAAAAATAAAATTCCCTTTTTAAAAAAATGGGATTTAAATATTGTTGGCATTCTTTGGTTCCTCATATGACTCTTGCTATTCCCAATGTTGTTTTTTTTTAAAGATTTATTTATTTATTTATGCAAGCACTGACTACGGTCAGAAGCACGGGAGGGTGAGAGGATTCACCAGAGCCAGAGCAGGGAACAGAACAGGCAGACTGACTGAAATACACTGCTGAGTGGAACAGCAGGCGAGACAGGAGAGGTCTGCTGTCCCATGTGGGACCCTCGCCGGTGGCCGGGGATCGAACTGGTGCAGCAGAGGCTGCAGGCAGGTTCGCAGCCCAACACTCAACCGCTGAGCCACTGGGGAGGCCCCCCAGTGTTTTTTCTTTCTTTTCCTTGAGCCTTAGCACCCTCCTCATTTATGATGCTTCTGACCTTGTATAGTTTGCAAGCTTACCCAGAAATAGGCTCACTGTTGAACTACCACAGATGAATCAATATAATTTTTGATATCACCGTATTTCTTGTCTATTATGGAACCTCCACTGAAATAATCAGGTTTTCAGTTCTAGGATGAGACAGAAAATGAAAGTGCTCTGTTTGGTAGTGTTGCCTACCAGGGAGAGGGGCACCCCAGACCCTGCAAACCTGCTTGCTCTAAATATGTTCTGCCATCCGCCACATCAACACAAAACATATGAGACTTTAATGAAAAGGAACTTTAATACAATTAGTAAACAATACAGGAGAGACAAAGATTATAGTTTCTAAATCAATCACCCAAAGTTACCCGTCCCCTCGTGGGTAAAAGTCAACCCAAGCAGGATTGGCCTAGAGCATGGCCCTAAAGCTGCCACAAGTCTAAAGCATCTTCCAGTGGGGATCCACAGAAAAGTATCAGAAACAACCAGACACATCTGGGAGGAAAGAGCAAAATCAAAATTAAGACAAAAACTGCCATTGTCACCACCCCATGGGTCTCACCCACATACGTGTCAATCAGTCCACCACCAAAAGGCAAACACAGTTTCTTCATGTGTCTCTCAGCTCCCTGTGCCTCCTCCAGGTCTTCTGGGTCCATCCTGCTTCCTTCTTTCCTCAGTCTCCTGTGCAGCTTCTTTACTCCCTGCTCAGTTCCACCCTCCTTTGGGTAGGACAGGAAACCTGGAAACTCCCCCTTTCCTGGGGACCACCCTGTTACAGTAGGACACTAGATTTATATTGATCTGTGACAAGTTGACTTGGAACACAGGAATTTCATTCTATTATGTTCTATATTTCTTTTTCTAAAGGCAATGAACTAGTCACAGGAAGGTTTTATTAGTTATTTCAAATTTTGTAATTTTGTCTTTTTCTTCCCATAATTTTGTACAAGTTTCAGGCCTCTTGTACTTGTTTATTTTGTAAAATTTTTATTTATTTATGCATACAAGATGGGGTTGTAGGCCAGAGATGCAGAGATACTCTGCTGAGTTTAGCAGTGGGCAAGACTGGAGAGGTCTACTGCACCATGTGGGCCAGCTCCCAGGCTGGGCATGGAACTCATGCCACAGTGGCTGCCAGTAGCTTGATAGTGCTGAGACTTACCCCCTTGAGCCATGAGAGAGGCCCCAGACATCTTGTATCGAAAGCTGGAAGGTTCTGAACTTTGAATTAGTGCCTTATTATTTTCACCGTTTTTTTATTTTTATCTATAACTATATGAAGCTTGTTGACTAAGCACAATAAATATTTTAAAAATTGAAAAAGGGTAAAATGTGTTCATTTGGACCAACAAATGAGTAGGAGCCTCAGTTCAAACTAAAAATTGAAAACCCCTTGATGGAATTCAGGTGATAGGGCTCATATAGGGGTGCTTCTTGGATCCCTCTGACAAATAATTGAGTAATGTTCCTTTTCATTAGCACGCATCAAGTTTATTGAGGAAAAGAGAACAGCAAAGAGAGACGTCTGCATAGACACAGGCTTCTGAAAGAAAAAAAGCTGCATTTTGCCAGGGTAAGGGGCGTTCTTTCATAAGGTCCCTTGATGGAATTATTGTGGAAATTATTGCTTGGTGTCAGAATGGATTGGTCTTCTAAGTTTGATAATCCTCTCTGCTCCCACCTCTGGCTGATCATCTTTTCTGACCCCACCTTAGATTGCTGGAACCTTCCATAGTTGGGTTAATAAAGATTTATAAATTGTCCTTACAGTATCTTCCTTTCTAAATTTTTCTATTCCAATAATCCATCGCCCCTCAGTAATAAAACAGAAAACAAAACACAAACAAAAACGAGGTGAGCTTGACATTAACTGACATGCAGCTGCTCTGTCCACCCCTGCTTTACTATCAGGAATGCCATATTTTCACCCTTAAATCTTTTATAACTGTTACAGGGAAGGGAGGGGGCACCCCAGAACCCCCAAATCTGCCTGCTCTAAATAAGTTCTGCCATCTGCCACATCAAGACAAAACATAACACCTTTAATGGAAAGGAAATTTAATATAATTAGTAAACAATACAGAAAAGACAAAGAATATAATTTCTAAATTAATCACCCAGAGTTACCAATCCCCTCTGGGCAAAAGTCCAGCCAAGTGGGATTGGCCCAGAGCAAGGCCCAAAAGCTGCCACAACGCACTTTCCAGGGGGACCCATAGGAAATGGTCAGAAATAGCCAGACAAGTCTGGGAGGATAAGAACAAAATCAAAATCAAGACAAAAACCGTCATTGTCACCTCCCCATGGGTCTCTCATCCACATCTGTTTCACCCAGTCGACGACCAAAAGGCAAGCACAGTTTCTTCACTTGTCTCCTTGCTCCATGTGTCTCCTCCAGGTCTCCATCTTGCTCTCCACACTGCTTCCTTCCTTCTCCAGTCTCCTGTCCAGCTTTTGTCCTCCCTGCTCAGCTCCTCCCTCCTTTGGGTGGGGCAAGACCTGGAACTTCCCCTTTTCCTGCACTACCCTGCTACATAACCACAACAGAATGCTTTTTTTTAAAAAAGCTTTATTTATTTATGCATACAAGAACTGGGGTACAGGCCAGTAGTGTGTGTGTGGGGGGGGTGAGAGGATTCACCATAGACAGAGTGGGGAACAGAACAGGCAGATTGACTAAAATACACTGCTATGGGGAGCAGTGGGGAACCAGGAGAGGTCTGCTGTGCCACGTGGGTAGCTCCCTGGATGGGGATTGAACTTGTGCTGCAGTGGCTGTAGACAGCTCCACAGGCTGCGTCCTAACCCCTTGCACCACCAGGGAGGCCCACCACAACAGAATTCTTAAGACTGATTTTAAAAAATATTTTATGGTTACTTTTCACCTGCCAAGGAACAGGGGGCTAATTGAACCACTGATTGCACTAATTTTTTTATTAGCTTTGGTTGGCTGGTTCTGAAACTGAAAAGGAGTTGTGTACATTGTGGAAAATCTGAACATTAGAATAAAATACAATGAGGAACAGTGAATTGTGATTTTTCATCAAAAGAGAAATCCTTTTAGTTCTTCCCTGGTGGTATAGGGGTTAAAGTCTCAGCACTGTCAAGCTATTGCCAACCACTGTGACCTGAGTTTGATCCCCGGCCGGGGAGTTGACTCCCAAGGCAGAGAAGACCTCTTCTGTCTCCCTGCTGCTCCCCTCAGCAGTGGATTTCAGTGGATGTACCTGTTGTACTCCCCACTCTGTGTCTGGTGAGTCCTCTCACACGCTGTACCTTTGGCCTACCCCCCAGCATTTGTATGCATAAATAAATCTTTTTAAAAGAGATAATTTTGTGAGTTAGCTAACTTTTTTCCTCATAATTTTCAGTATTTTGAACTGTGAACTATAGGACCCATGTGTATGGGCAGAGACTATAAACGTGAAATTGTAGAATTACAAAATGAACTCGCATTAGCTGAGTGAGGAAATGTACAACCACACTATATCATCATCTTCCTCACTAATTAAGCATGACTGTGTGTCTGTCATTATAATTATTTTCCTTGCCCTTCGTGACAATTCATCACCTAAGTGTGTATCAATAAATGCATACTTAACACATGATTTTAATTTTGTCTGGTATTTAAGATTTGAATAAATCATATTATGTTTATTTTATATCTGAAACAACACTATGCCTACATTTTTATATCTTTCTTCCTTTATTTAACATTATAACATACATATTTTTCAAGTTACTGAAAACTATTCAGAATTATTGTACCTAATTTCTACATTTGCTTTATGTATATAGTGTAATATATTTTAGTGATTCCTGGAGTTTTGATTTAGAGTGTTCCCAAGTATTTGTTAGTATAAGAAAATGCTGGTGAGCATTTTACAAATAAAGATTTTTATTTGTGTTCAAACTGTTACAGGGCAGCCCGGATACAAAACGAGTTGCCTGACTGTGGGTCGCACCCACACGCTTAAAAGGACTTAGCAATACTCTACTGCAGGCACACACGAAAGGTTAATAAAAGGTTTATTTACAAGGGAAGGGCAAATGAGGAAATGTACAGCTCAGAGAGACAAGTGGGAGACAAAGTTTTTTATTTATTTTTATTTATTTATTTATTTATTTTTATAGAGGCATGTTTTATTTATTTATTTGTTTGTTTGTTTTTTGTTTATACATGCACTGGGTACAGTCAAAACACGGGAGGGTGAGAGAATTCACCAGAGCCAGATCTGGGAGCAGAGCAGGTAGACAGACGAAGTACACTGCTGAGGGGAGCAGCGGGCTGCAGGAGAGGTCTGCGAGCCTTGTGGGACCCGCCTCCGGTGGCCGGGGAGCAGCCGGGGATCAAACCAGCGCCGCAGAGGCTGCGGGCAGCTTCTCAACCCAGCGCTCAACCGCTGCACCACTGGGGAGGCCCAGGAGACAAAGTTTTAAATGCATCCTACCCGATCCGCTGATCTAATCCCAAATAGCACCCTGAGAGCTGGCCACAAGCCAGGAGCCATGAAGCCAGCAGGTGAGCGAGAGAGGCCCACGTGTTCGGTTTTTATACCAAACGTGGCTGCTTAACTCCTCTCTCAGGTCCCAGCCACCTTCCCTTTGGTGGTGACGGGATTTCTCTTTCCCAATGTCTTGATGGCTTTGGTCTGGAGTGGGGTGGAGTCCACAAAACCTGTATGGGATTAGCTCAGGACATCCTTTCCCCCTGACAAAATCATTCCCTTAGGTCATTTCCCAATTACTATTGGGAATTACTATTGAATGACTATTTCTTTTAATACATACACATATAGATAATATTCCAAATTCTGGTATCTAAATTCAAAGTTCTCTGGCAGAAGGGTGATACCAATTTATTCTCTTCTCTGAAAGAGCGAGAATCCCGATTTCAGCGGGTTCTTGCATCCATGTCATTGTGTCTCCCCATCTTCAAGGCTCTGATGTCACACCGGCCCACACTCCCGCTTCCTGCTCCCCCCCCCCACTCTCCGCAGCTGCATCTCCCCCTCGCCAGGCCGACCCGCCCCATGGCCGCGGCTCTGGCCCCGCCTGCGCCTCCCTCTGGCCCTGGAGCCTCCATCCACCATTACCCCGCCTCGGCTGCACCGCCCCTCCGCGCCACCAGGCGGCGCGCGCCGCTGCTCTGCCCCTGGTTTCCCTCGCGAGCCTCTCCTTCCTCGGTCTTTCTCCGCCCCCTGCGTGATGACGTCATGCCCCTGCGCGCTGACGCGAGCCGGGGTGGGAGCGGAAGTGGCAGAGACGGAAGCCAGGAACTCCCGCCCCGGCGGAGCGGGCCCGCGGGCTGAGGAAGGAGAAGCCCCGGGGGCAGCGCGCAGGCATGAGGGGAGCGCGCGCCGCCTGGTGGCGAGGCGGGGAAACGCGGCGTCTCGGGGCGTCCTGAGGAGGCGCTGGGGCTGGAAAGCCCGGGCAGGCGGAACGGGACGCCCCTGCTCTCACTGTGGGGTGAGCAGCGGGCTTTGGGGGCCCTCTATGGTTGCCGGTCAATATTCCTGAGCATGTCTTTAAAGCACGTGGACACGATTTGCTGTTTTAATGACTTGTGGAAATTTTGGTTAGTATTTTCAGAGATGTGGGAGATTCGCCTGCATTTTGGTTTGATTTTCTAAGCTTCAGCCGCAGCAGGACGGGCGGGCGCGGCCCGTGAGCACCCGGGGCTTTTCCGCTTGCCTCTGCCCCCACATCCCCACCCTGTGCACTAGCACCCACAGCCCTGCTCCCCGCCCCTGCAGCCCTGCTGCAACCACCTGCAGCCCCACCCCACGCACCTGCTGCCGCTCCCGCCCCTGCACCTGCAGCCCTGCTCCCCGGCCCTGCAGCCCCTCGCCTACGCGTGGCTCCTGCCTCTTCAGCGGCCGGGCTCGCCTTGGCACTTGCTTCCCAGGACTCAGGGTGAGGTTCTTGCCTGGGGGAACCTGGTTTCTTCAGGAACCACCCCAAAGCGAGGGGAAGGTGAGGACAACTCCCTGCCCGTGGCTGACTGCAGAGCGGTGAGTCAGGGGACCCAGGGCTGGGCGGGCTGGATGTGGGGAGCTCTGCTTGGGTCATTTTGTGTCCTGGAGGAACATGGGGGTCAGGTCATTCCTGAGTGTGACCCCGTGGGTGCCCAGCGCCCCTGAATGAAAGTGTGTCCCCCGTGTTTGCTCCTGGTTCCTCCCTGCTACCCTGATCAACCCCTGGGGTGGGTTTTCTGGGTTCTCCACTCTGTTCCATTGATCTGTGTGTTTTATTTCTGTAGACTTATAATTTGGGGAACGTATTGTAAACTTTTCTGGGGCTGACATCCCCTTCCCTTCCCCAGATCTAGCAGGCAGGACGGCAGTGTCATGTCCCAGTCTCCCCGGGATGCAGTTTCTGACCCAGTGGGCTGCATGGTGCCTGGGGCTCTGCATATCTCATGGAGGCTGAGAGGCTGCCCATGTTGGTCCTGGGCTCACATCTGAGGGTTGAGGCGTCACTTACTGTTGTGCAGCCTATGTGTCCATTTAGAGCCTGGAAGAGGGAACTTTGACACCTGGAAACTGCCTCAGGAGGCAAATTTAGGTTCCTTGAATAGAATCCAGACTTTCCTGAGCCTTGAATGACCAAGAGCCACATGGCTGCCACACTCTGGCTACAATGTTTGGTTTTCAAAAATGGGTTTGTATTCACCAATTCAGTGTATTGAAACCTGTGACCATCTCTGTATCACAAAAGGACACACCCGAGATTCCCACAGCAGGGTCAACTGGGTGCTATCACCAATGGGGTCGGAAAGTTTCTCTGTGGGGAATCATCTGAGACACTGAAGGGCCCTTTCCTAAGCTCTTGAGATCTTTTCTCTACTGATACCTGGCACTAAGAGGATCCCTCCTATTTTAGAGAGTGAATAAGCCACAATCACTCATTCACCTGGGAAGTGGACATTTTGTGGATAATCTACTTACTTTTTAATATTTAGAATCTGTTAAACTGATATTACCTCCTCCATTGTAAAACCTTTTATGCTTGCTTTGAACTCTTCAGGGTAGGAGAAAGAAATCGATGTTTATTGAGCACCTGCTGGACATTTCCTGACCCTGTGCAACAAGTTCATTAATTAAGTTATGTGATCTCATTGATGGCACTATAGAGATATTATTCCTACTCTGTAGTTGAAAATCCTAAGGTCCAAAAGAGACAAGGAACTTGTGTTAAGATCATTCAAATATGGAGAAAGGTCAGGGATTTTGGACTCCATATTTTTGTCTGAGTTGGAGATTGTCAAATGAGGCTCAACTGTAAACCCCTCAAGGCCAGGGGTAGGGGAGGAGTGTGGGTGACCCTGTCCATCCTCAGAGCAGCTCCATGGATGGTGGGTTTCCTCCTTCATAAGGAAGGAGCCTCAGGTTAAAACAAAAGTTTAATGTATCATTGTGTTACATGCAGATGCTGTCTTAAATGTTGCACATAATTTACTTAATAGTTTTAGAACTAGCTCTAATCCCAAAGGTGATTGCTACTTGTAAGACACTGCATTTCAAAATAGACTTCTCTGTAATTATTCCCATACAGCAGGCTTAGCTGCTGTGCTGTACCTACCAGAGGGAATTCCTGAAATCTAGAACAATTGATAAGAAAGTGATGCCTCAGCAGTGCCTGCAGTATTATTCATGATAAGATGCCCCTTTAATTGTTAATGTTTAGATCTATCTCATCTATACAAGTGGGAAATATACTAGAAGCAGTGGCTAGTGTCCTCAGGATGTTGTATCCGTGGTGATTGTTTTGTTATTCATGTTTTTTCTGTTGACAATTTTCTCAGTGAACTTGTGTCATTTTGTGATTAGATTTAAAAAAGGTTATTTACATAGTTCTAAAGTTTAGATTCTTGCATATCTCTCTTAGTAATTCTCTTTCAGTATTGAAGAACACACATCCATTCTCTGAAATGATTTTGATTATTTTTGTCATTACAATGGACCAAATGTAAAGTTGAGTGTAAAGATGTATGTCCTACTTAAAAAATGCCCTGGAGATTGAGGCAGCTCTCCTGCCTGCCTGTGACTGTGCAGGTGTTTCTTTTCATAAACCTTTTGCGTTTGCAGCTCTTTCTGCCAGCTGGTGTCTGTGCACTGTCCTTTACTTACTTTCACTTTTACTTTTACTATTTTTTAAAGATTTATTTATTTATTTATTTATATAAGCACTGGGTACAGTCAGAAATGCGGGAGGGTGAGAGAATTCCCCAGAGCCAGAGCAGGGAACAGAACAGGCAGACTGACGAAGTACACTGCTGAGGGGAGCAGTGGGCACGGCAGGAGAGGTCTGCGTGCCATGTGGGACCCTTGCCGGTGGCTGTGGATCGAACCGGTGCTGCAGAGGCTTCGGGCAGCTTTGCAGCCAGCGCTCAACCGCTGTGCCACCGGGGAGGCCCTTACCTTCAATTTTAAATTGTCCTTTGGATATAAACTAAATAGAAAAAAAATTCTCTGGAGTTGAAAATAGGTCTATTTCATCGTGATACATGTTCTTAAGCATTTTGTGACAAGCATTTCTCTATCCAAGCACAGGCTGTGATTGCCTCCCATCTTTATTAGGTTTGCCATAGTGGGCATAGGGCCAGCTCCAAACAGCAGCCTTAGCAAAATTAATTTCTTTGCTTTAATAGGTGTACTTACACTGCACCAAATAAAAGGTGGTACAGGCACACCTTGAAGATATTGTTGGTTCAAATCCAGAATACCACAACAAACCTAATATTGCATAAATCAAGTCACTAATTTTTGTTGGTTTCCTGGTGTGAATAAATATTGTTTGCTCTATAGTGTAGTCTATTAAATGTGCACTAGTATTTTGTCTAATGAGAAAATACCCTAATTAGATATCACCAAGACATGAGGTGAGCATATACTTTTGGGAAAATAGCGCTGCTGGACTTGCTCCAGTCCAGGTTGCCACACACCTTCAATCTGTGAAAAGCAGTATCTGATAAAGCAAAGCAAGCAGGATGGGGTGTGCCTTTATAGACACTTCTGAGAATGATCCTTTGGTTTTTAATAAAGTATACACATCTGGATAAGTGGACTTCAATTTAATGATGATGTCTGTACATAACTATTTTTTCAGCAGTTATGTCAGCATGGGAGGGTGTGTATTTTTTTGAAGTCCTTACTCATTTATGCATACAAGAACTTGGGCACAGTCCAGATGTGCGGGGGTGAGAGGACCCACCTGAGACAGAGCAGGGAACAGAACAGGCACACCAACTGAAACACACTGCTGAGGGGAGCAGCGGGCGTGGCAGGAGGGGTTGCCGCGCCATATGGGCCACTCCCTGGCAGGCGGGGGGAATCGAACTCGTGCTTCAGTGGCTGCAGAGAGCCTCATAGTCTGTGTCTCAACCCATTGAGCCACCAGGGAGGCCCTGGAGGGTGTATATTCTTTTCCATGATAGAAAGTACTATGAACACTCAAGGTAGTGAACAAGGGTTAGCTAAGTGCCTGCAGTCTGCCAGGGACTGGGCTATACACACAGCATTTTTAAAATTTATTGTGGTCTTTTAAAAATGTAAAAAACTTATAACTACCATTGCTTGAATCTCAGTTGTAAGTAGAAAATTGGAAGTTTAGTTTTTATTATGCTATTGAACAGCTGCAGAGGAAACACATATGACTTGGCTTCTGGCTAAATTCTTCCCCAGGCTGTAAATCCATGTGTCTGCATTGAAGTAGCCAGTGCTCCCTGCCACCACACTCTGATCCTTTTGCTCCCCAAACTGGACATTACTGTCCACATTTGGGATCATGGTAACATTGCTGTGCTTTATTGCTTTGAATCATTGGTGTTTTTAAAGATTTATTTTTATTTTGGGCCTCCCCGGTGGCGCAGCATTTGAGCGCTGGGTTGTGAAGCTGCCCACGGCCTCTGCGGCACCGGTTCGATCCCCGGCTGCTCCCCGGCCAGCGGAGGAGGGTCCCGCATGGCGCGCAGACCTCTCCTGCCGCCCGCTGCCCCCCTCAGCAGTGTCCTTCGGTCCTTCTGCCTGCTCTGCTCCCCGCTCTGGCTCTGGTGAATTCTCTCACCCTCCCGCGCTTCTGACTGTACCCAGTGCATGTATAAACAAAACAAACAAACAAATAAAATAAATAAATAAAACATGCCTCTATAAAAAAAAAAGATTTATTTTTATTTATTTGTGCATTTGTATTTATTTATGCATACAAGAACTCTACCAATTTCTAAATCAAAGTTTGTTTTTCTTTTTGCTTAAAGATTTTATTTATTTTTGTGTAGAAGACCTGGGGTGCAGGCCAGAGGTGTGAGGTGATGAGAGGATTTTACCAGAGACAGGGTGGGGAGCAGAGCAGACAGATCTACTGAAATACACTGCTCAGGAGAGCAGTGGTAATACAGGAGAGGTCTGCTGTGCCCTATGTTGGTTAGCTCCCTGGCTGGGGATCTAACTTAGGCCGTATTATTGGCCATTGTGATGATAGTGCTGAGACTTAAGCCCTAGTCTACCAGGGAGGTCCTCAAAGTTTGTTTTGATATTGGATAAGCATAATTATTTTTTTTATAGAGGCATGTTTTATTTATTTATTTTATTTGTTTGTTTGTTTTGTTTATACATGCACTGGGTACAGTCAGAAGCGCGGGAGGGTGAGAGAATTCACCAGAGCCAGAGCGGGGAGCAGAGCAGGCAGAAGGACCGAAGTACACTGCTGAGGGGAGCAGCGGGCGGCAGGAGAGGTCTGCGCGCCATGGGGGACCCTCCTCCGGTGGCCGGGGAGCAGCCGGGGATGGAACCGGCACCGCAGAGGCCGCGGGCAGCTTTGCAACCCAGCGCTCAACCGCTGCGCCACCGGGGATGCCCAAGCATAATTATTTGTTGAGCTCATTTAATGTTATGGAATACTAATATAAATGTTTAAAAGTTATATTTGAAGGTGGACAAAAATATTTTCATTATGGATTTGATTGTGGGTATTGTCTCAGAGGCTTGTAAATGTTATCTCTGAGACCTGTGGAATTGGTCATATTCTTTAGATGCAGACTTTACTATTTGAGGTCAATTGAAAAACTGGCATCTGTGGCATCTATAATGGAAGATGTAGTGATCATTTTATTTTACATTAGGTAATTTAGAATATTGTAAGAGCTAATATTCAGAATCATCTGGAATCATTGGTGAGCTGAGTCTGTGTGGGTGACTGTGGCATTATTTTCTCTCTGAGTCCAGGATAATGTATGTGCTGTTGCTTGGATATCCTCAGTGGCCACTTTGTTCTGGTGGGTTTAAAGTGAACATCCTCTACTGTTTGTTCCCAATATTTGGTGTTGAGTTTTCATGGTTTCCATATTGTGGAAAATAAGCTAAGGTCATACATGTAACAACACTAAAAGTAGCCTTTCACTTGAGTCTGCAGGTAATTAATTTTATAGAACAACTTGTAGGGTGCTTATTTATCATTAGTGTACACTGGAAAGATTGTGACATTTGCAGTGACAAGGTGACTGTTTTCCTTAAATACTGGAAGAGAACAAGAAGAACCTTTACAGGGGCCTCCCCAGTGGCACAGTGGGTTGAGCGCCATGCTGTGAATCTGTCCACAGCTTTCTGCAGTGTGGGTTCGATCCCCGGCCAGCCAGGGCCAACCCACATGGTGAAGCCGAACTCTCCTGCCTTGCCTGCTGCTCCCCTCAGCAGTGTCTTTGATCCGTCTGCCTGTTCTGCCTCCCGCTCTGTCTCTGGTGAATTCTCTCATCCTCCCATGCCTCTGACTGTACCCCAGTTCTTGTATAAATAAATCTTTTTAAAAGATTTATTTATTTATACAAGATCCGGGGTACAGGCCATATGCGTGGGAGGGTGAGAGGATTCACCAGAGACAGAGCAGGGAACAGAACAGGCAGACTGATGAAATACACTGCTGAGGGGAGCAGCGGGTGAGACAGGAGAGGTCTGCCGCGCCATGTGGGACCCTCGCCGGCTGGCTGGGATCGAACCGGCGCTACAGAGGCTGCAGACAGCTTCACAGCATGGCACTCAACTGCCTGCGCCACCAGGGGAGTTCACTAAATAAATCTTTTTTAAAAAAGAAGAATCTTTACGATTTTGAGATAGTTTTTGTATCAAGAATTTTTATATGAACGAAGCAGCCTGAGGTTTGAGTGTCCCTAACATACCAATGCTATGCTCATGTTCCGGGAAGACAGTCTTTTCTGTTAGCAGGGTATGTGGGTGTTTCTGCTGAAATGAATAAGTCTTATGTGATCTTATGTGAACCACAGATATTAATGAATATGTAGAAGGTACCTTAGTTAAGATTACAGGGAGATAATCAAGGGTTAAAACGAGTGGCCATCGTGTACAGTTCACTTAAATGTCTATGAATGAAACCTTGCAATTTTGTATCACTCATTAGGGATGAAGAAGGTTGTGGCTTACACCCCATGCTGCCAAAACTGCTACAGCCAATGTGCTCATGAACAAAAGGGCACTGAGAAGCCGGTGTCTTGTCTTATATGCCTTCCTGTGTAGAACTCAGAACCCCAAAGAAAACTGAGGTGAGTGTCTGAGTTGATGCTTGGTGAGCAGCAGACCAGGTCAGGTTGCCAAGGAGCAGCCCTTCAGCTGTGTTCCTCTTACACCTTGGAATCACAGAGCTGTAAGCATGAGGCAGCTTTGGAGCTGTAGCTGCCTAGTCCTTTTCCTATCAAAATAGCACCTCATAATCATATTATTTACTCTCTCAATGAAATCTTTTTGAAGTGCACTTGCCTACCATGCAGAAACTCTTTACTGTGATGTGAAGGTGAGTGTGTACCTCGATTCTCCATCTACTCAATAGATCAGGTGGGCAGTGCTGATGCCTCTCCCCTGAGGTGGCCACTTCCATGACACTTCCTAGTCCTGCCAGTTGCTCTTCCTGCTGTTTGCTCAGGCTGTCTCCAGATTATGCTGACTAAACACAATTTATTTTTCATTAGGTGCAGCAGGCTGTGCTACCCATGCTGTCCTTTGACAAGGTCTGGGCATTGGGGGAGACTCCCGAGAAGAGAGGAGTTCCTGCACTTCCCAGAAGATCTGAACTAGGCAGTATCCATAGCAACGCCTGCTAATGCTCTCCTGTTTGTTCTTGGTTAATGCAGAAGTAAAAACCTAATTCGGACCTAGACGCTAATGCTTGTAAAAACCTAAATCGGACCTAGATGCTAATTGGTTTATTGTTCTTACGCTTGAATCATTATTAAAGTAAGTAAAAAATGCTAAAGATATAGTCAGGAAAGAAATGTTTTGGCACTGAGAATTATGGAGAACAAGCTGCCCTGAACCAGCTGTGCTTGGAAACCGTAGCCTAACCCAGGGGGTATGTGTTTGCGGCAGCAGTACATTTCCTGGTGTATGCAAAGGGTCAGTAGTTCGCAGGCTGTGTGGAGGTTAGGTATTTATAGTTAAGAGTTAGACTTCAGTAGAACTAACATAGATTTGATGAGTTTCTTTAGGCCACTTTGAAGTAATTGATAAATTATCCAAGTTAATCGAGTGCTAAGGAGATAGGTTGATTTCAGTAATAGAATATAGACTAGGGCTTTCACGCCCACTCTGAAACTAGGAAAGTTTAATAGAATGATTGTCACCAAGTGTTGTGCTGTCTGAAATAATTGATCATGTTAGAAAATGAGCTGTAGTAAGAAAACTAATTGTCCCTTATGTTTTTTAAGGTAACCAAAGAAATGCCCTTTTGGTGTGAGACCAAGGGAGTCTCTGTACATTCATGAGAAAGTATGTAATGATTGTCTTTGTTCTGCTTCAATGCTTATGTTGATGTAATCTCACCGCTTGCCTGACTGTATAAATAAAGACCCGCTGAGACCCTCAGCAGGAGATACTTGCACCAGAGAGAGTGTCTGTGTCTACCTCACTCCACTTCCCCTTGGCCCCCCAAGTTTTCGTCGACGCCAGCCTCTCCTTTCAGGGACTCCTGACACGACATTCAGCAGGAGCGGGTCTCCAGAAATTAGGCCCCATGTGTCCTTCTCCTTCCTCACTTGCTTGGGATGCTACAAGGATACAGAAGTACCTTCCTCCAATCCTGCATATTCTATCATCAAGACATTCTAGTTGGTGTCAGTAGCGACTGGAATAGGGTACAAACTGATTGTTGGAGACACAGGAAAAGTGTGTGTGTGTGTGTGTGTGTGTGTGTGAGAGAGAGAGAGAGAGAGAGAGAGAGAGAGAGAGAGAGAGAGAGAGAATGTATGTATACATAGAGTGCATCCACAGATAATTACCTGTGGCATTAAAATTTCATGATTAGGGGAAAAAAACCTCTTTTTATTTCTTTACCCTTTTATTTCACTTCCTAAACTTTAAGATAGTTTAGTTTTTTCATTTGCTGGTATTCTGAGCTAATGTTCCTTTTTGAGAGTCTAGAGTATTTATTGCTTATACATAATGGAACTTTTTGTGTCCTTGGTTCTAGTGCAAAGGTAGCATCAAAATCTTGAAGAAGACGGATGGAGAGACGGAATGAAGTGTTGGCCGGGGTGAGGTGAACTATGTGCTGTAATTCACTCCCGAGGAAAGGACACCTGCTCCACCCTTCTGCAGAGAACTGCGAGCTTAGACTATTTCTACTGCCTGTTCTAGTAATTGTCTATTTTTGGGAAATGACCTAAGGAAATGCTGGAAATACTGATGCAATCTACGTATAAAACTATTGACCAACACCTGCTTTATAGCAACAAATGTTTGGAAACATCTCCAGGAAACCCTCGGGAACGGGTGAATAATCGCTGTATGTCCATATGATGACGGGCAGCAGTTCGAGGGGAGACCATGACTGGGGGGCAGAGGAAAGCTGGGGGGTCCTGGGGAGACAAAGGCAGAGAAATGGCGGAGGCGCCCCCTGGCGGGGAGGCCGTGAAGCGGGCGCCGCGGAGAGTGTGAGGGCGGCGTCCCGGCGGGACAGGCAGGGAGGGCGTGACGGGCGTAACGCGAAGGCGCGTGGGTGGGCGGGTGGTGGCGCGTGGTGGGGCGCGGGGTTAGGGTTAGGGTTAGGGTTAGGGTTAGGGTTAGGGTTAGGGTTAGGGTTAGGGTTAGGGTTTAGGGTTAGGGTTAGGGTTAGGGTTAGGGTTAGGGTTAGGGTTTAGGGTTAGGGTTAGGGTTAGGGTTAGGGTTAGGGTTAGGGTTAGGGTTAGGGTTAGGGTTAGGGTTAGGGTTTAGGGTTTAGGGTTTAGGGTTAGGGTTAGGGTTAGGGTTAGGGTTAGGGTTAGGGTTAGGGTTAGGGTTAGGGTTAGGGTTAGGGTTAGGGTTAGGGTTAGGGTTAGGGTTAGGGTTAGGGTTAGGGTTAGGGTTAGGGTTAGGGTTAGGGTTAGGGTTAGGGTTAGGGTTAGGGTTAGGGTTAGGGTTAGGGTTAGGGTTAGGGTTAGGGTTAGGGTTAGGGTTAGGGTTAGGGTTAGGGTTAGGGTTAGGGTTAGGGTTAGGGTTAGGGTTAGGGTTAGGGTTAGGGTTAGGGTTAGGGTTAGGGTTAGGGTTAGGGTTAGGGTTAGGGTTAGGGTTAGGGTTAGGGTTAGGGTTAGGGTTTAGGGTTAGGGTTAGGGTTAGGGTTAGGGTTAGGGTTAGGGTTAGGGTTAGGGTTAGGGTTAGGGTTAGGGTTAGGGTTAGGGTTAGGGTTAGGGTTTAGGGTTAGGGTTAGGGTTAGGGTTAGGGTTAGGGTTAGGGTTAGGGTTAGGGTTAGGGTTAGGGTTAGGGTTAGGGTTAGGGTTAGGGTTAGGGTTAGGGTTAGGGTTAGGGTTAGGGTTAGGGTTAGGGTTAGGGTTAGGGTTAGGGTTAGGGTTAGGGTTAGGGTTAGGGTTAGGGTTAGGGTTAGGGTTAGGGTTAGGGTTAGGGTTAGGGTTAGGGTTAGGGTTAGGGTTAGGGTTAGGGTTAGGGTTAGGGTTAGGGTTAGGGTTAGGGTTAGGGTTAGGGTTAGGGTTAGGGTTAGGGTTAGGGTTAGGGTTAGGGTTAGGGTTAGGGTTAGGGTTAGGGTTAGGGTTAGGGTTAGGGTTAGGGTTAGGGTTAGGGTTAGGGTTAGGGTTAGGGTTAGGGTTAGGGTTAGGGTTAGGGTTAGGGTTAGGGTTAGGGTTAGGGTTAGGGTTAGGGTTAGGGTTAGGGTTAGGGTTAGGGTTAGGGTTAGGGTTAGGGTTAGGGTTAGGGTTAGGGTTAGGGTTAGGGTTAGGGTTAGGGTTAGGGTTAGGGTTAGGGTTAGGGTTAGGGTTAGGGTTAGGGTTAGGGTTAGGGTTAGGGTTAGGGTTAGGGTTAGGGTTAGGGTTAGGGTTAGGGTTAGGGTTAGGGTTAGGGTTAGGGTTAGGGTTAGGGTTAGGGTTAGGGTTAGGGTTAGGGTTAGGGTTAGGGTTAGGGTTAGGGTTAGGGTTAGGGTTAGGGTTAGGGTTAGGGTTAGGGTTAGGGTTAGGGTTAGGGTTAGGGTTAGGGTTAGGGTTAGGGTTAGGGTTAGGGTTAGGGTTAGGGTTAGGGTTAGGGTTAGGGTTAGGGTTAGGGTTAGGGTTAGGGTTAGGGTTAGGGTTAGGGTTAGGGTTAGGGTTAGGGTTAGGGTTAGGGTTAGGGTTAGGGTTAGGGTTAGGGTTAGGGTTAGGGTTAGGGTTAGGGTTAGGGTTAGGGTTAGGGTTAGGGTTAGGGTTAGGGTTAGGGTTAGGGTTAGGGTTAGGGTTAGGGTTAGGGTTAGGGTTAGGGTTAGGGTTAGGGTTAGGGTTAGGGTTAGGGTTAGGGTTAGGGTTAGGGTTAGGGTTAGGGTTAGGGTTAGGGTTAGGGTTAGGGTTAGGGTTAGGGTTAGGGTTAGGGTTAGGGTTAGGGTTAGGGTTAGGGTTAGGGTTAGGGTTAGGGTTAGGGTTAGGGTTAGGGTTAGGGTTAGGGTTAGGGTTAGGGTTAGGGTTAGGGTTAGGGTTAGGGTTAGGGTTAGGGTTAGGGTTAGGGTTAGGGTTAGGGTTAGGGTTAGGGTTAGGGTTAGGGTTAGGGTTAGGGTTAGGGTTAGGGTTAGGGTTAGGGTTAGGGTTAGGGTTAGGGTTAGGGTTAGGGTTAGGGTTAGGGTTAGGGTTAGGGTTAGGGTTAGGGTTAGGGTTAGGGTTAGGGTTAGGGTTAGGGTTAGGGTTAGGGTTAGGGTTAGGGTTAGGGTTAGGGTTAGGGTTAGGGTTAGGGTTAGGGTTAGGGTTAGGGTTAGGGTTAGGGTTAGGGTTAGGGTTAGGGTTAGGGTTAGGGTTAGGGTTAGGGTTAGGGTTAGGGTTAGGGTTAGGGTTAGGGTTAGGGTTAGGGTTAGGGTTAGGGTTAGGGTTAGGGTTAGGGTTAGGGTTAGGGTTAGGGTTAGGGTTAGGGTTAGGGTTAGGGTTAGGGTTAGGGTTAGGGTTAGGGTTAGGGTTAGGGTTAGGGTTAGGGTTAGGGTTAGGGTTAGGGTTAGGGTTAGGGTTAGGGTTAGGGTTAGGGTTAGGGTTAGGGTTAGGGTTAGGGTTAGGGTTAGGGTTAGGGTTAGGGTTAGGGTTAGGGTTAGGGTTAGGGTTAGGGTTAGGGTTAGGGTTAGGGTTAGGGTTAGGGTTAGGGTTAGGGTTAGGGTTAGGGTTAGGGTTAGGGTTAGGGTTAGGGTTAGGGTTAGGGTTAGGGTTAGGGTTAGGGTTAGGGTTAGGGTTAGGGTTAGGGTTAGGGTTAGGGTTAGGGTTAGGGTTAGGGTTAGGGTTAGGGTTAGGGTTAGGGTTAGGGTTAGGGTTAGGGTTAGGGTTAGGGTTAGGGTTAGGGTTAGGGTTAGGGTTAGGGTTAGGGTTAGGGTTAGGGTTAGGGTTAGGGTTAGGGTTAGGGTTAGGGTTAGGGTTAGGGTTAGGGTTAGGGTTAGGGTTA